>NC_082715.1:11076561-11739478 GCF_030144855.1 Hypanus sabinus | reverse complement strand
AGAAAACTTCATGCCTTCTTTAAGTCCTCCTGATTTCTTTCTTAAATATTCTCTTGCATTTCTTGTCAAGTGAAAAAAATTGACAAGAAATGTAAGTGAACACTTGTCTGTACCTTCTATGCATCTCCCTTGTTTTAACCACAGCTTCAATATCTCTTGAAAACCAAGATCCCTAAACATGTTATCTTTACCTTTTTATTCGGAGAGGCACATACAAGCTATGTACTCACAAAAATTCACTTTTGAAGACCTCCCACTTACCAAGTGCACCTTTGCTAGAAAACAGCCTGTCCCAATCAGATCCAGTCTAATATCCTCAACACTGGCCTTTCTCCAATTTAGAATCTTAGCCTGCGAACTGGACCTATCTTTTGCAGAATATATGCAAAATGGCAGAATTGCAGTGACCTACTTTCTGCACAGGCGAACCGGCTCACAAATAGTCAGCGTGCGGGGGGAGACTTTGGTAATGCGCCTCTGACGTCATTTCTGCCCGGAGAGGGCAGGCGCTAGGGATTAAATGCCAGCGCTGCGAAGTTTGAATAAACTAGTCTCGAAACAACTTACCGACTGCGTGTCGTTATTTCAGCGCTGTGTGTAGCACATCGCTACATTGGTGACCCCGACGGTCCAAATGAGATTTGGACCAAAGATGACCGACTCTTCATCTGTTCACGCAGTTTCGCTAAAACTGCTGACTTTCTGGACGCTGCGACCACGCGTGTGGTTTAGCCAAGCAGAAGCCCAGTTCCAGATTCGGCAGATATCCCAGATTCCAGGCATTACTATCACGTGGTGAGCACCCTTGACCAGGAGACAGCCGCCCAGGTTGCGGATTTCATACAGTCACCCCCAGAAGAAAGCAAATATGAAGCATTCAAAGCGCTGCTCATTGGGACCTTTGGCCTCTCATGGCGTGAGCGGGGTGCCCGCCTGCTTCACCTGGACGGTTTGGGAGACAGACTGCCGTCAGCATTGATGAACAAGATGCTGGCCCTGGCTGATGGACACAAGCCCTGCCTCATGTTTGAGCAAGCGTTCCTAGAGCAACTGCCCGAGGACATACACCTGCTGCTGGCCGACGGAGATTTCAGTGACCCCCAGAAGGTGGCGGCCCGGGCAGACATGCTATGGGAAGCCAAGAGGGAGAGCGTGGCATCTGTCGGTCAGATTACCAGGCCATGCGCCCAACAGCAGACCAGACCAGGCCCGGCAGAGGGGTGCACACAACACACAGAGCAGTGAGGAGGACAGTGAACAGTGGTGTTTCTACCACCAGTGGTGGGGCACAGAAGCCCGCCGTCGTCACCCGCCCTGCAAGGGCCAGGGCCAGCAGCCGCTTATGACTATGGTGGCTGGCCACCAGGACAGCCTCTTGTACATCTGGGACAAACGGTCAGAACGCCGCTTCTTGGTCGACACTGGAGCGGAAATCAGCATCTTGCCCCCAATGGGGTACGACACCCGTATCAGGAAGCCAGGACCCACCCTGAGGGCCGCAAACGGCAGCATGATACGTACCTACGGCACCCGCACAGTGCAGCTGCAGTTCGGCGCCAGCTGGTTCACGTGGGACTTCACACTGGCCGCGGTGGCCCAACCACTCCTGGGGGCAGAGTTCTTGCGAGCTCGCAGCCTGCTGGTCGACTTGCAAGGGAAAAGACTGGTACATGCCGAGACTTTCCAGACATTCTCCCTGGGTGAAGCCAAGTTGCCAGCCCCACACCTGGACTCCATCATGCTGTCGGACAATGAATTCACCAGAATCCTGGCGGACTTTCCATCGATTCTGGCACTGCAGTTCACGGCAGCCATGCCCAGACATGGGATACAGCACCACATTCCGACCCAGGGACCACCCCTCCACGCCCGTGCACGAAGGCTCCCCCTGGAAAAGCTCCACCTGGCGAAGAAGGAGTTCAAGAGGATGGAGGAATTGGGGATTGTACGGAGGTCCGACAGCCCATGGGCCTCCTCCCTGCACATGGTGCCCAAAGCAGCCGGGGGTTGGAGACCATGTGGTGACTACTGCAGACTGAACGAGGATACCACTCCAGACCGCTACCCCGTGCCACACATATGGGACTTTGCAGCAAACCTGCATGGGGCAAGAATATTTTCCAAAGTAGACTTCATCCGGGGATACCATCAAATCCCGGTGCACCCTGAAGACATCCCCAAAACAGCACTTATCACCCCATTTGGCCTGTTCGAGTTCCTCCGAATGCCATTTGGCCTGAAGAATGCTACACAGATGTTCCAGCGACTAATGGATGCGGTGGGACGCGACCTGGACTTTGCATTCATCTATTTGGACGACATCCTTATAGCCAGCAGTAATCGTCAGGAGCATCTGTCCCACCTCCGCCAGCTCTACTCCCGCTTGAGTGATTTCGGCCTCACGATCAACCTGGCCAAATGCCAGTTCGGTCTCGATACCATAGACTTCCTGGGCCACAGGATTACCAAAGACGGGGCAACACCTCTGCCCGCCAAGGTAGATGTGATCCGCCACTTTGCCCGGCCCAACGCGGTCAAAGGCCTACAGGAGTTCGTTAGTATGGTGAACTTCTACCACCATTTCCTCCCCTCAGCAGCCCGTATCATGCACCCTTTGTTCACCCTGATGTTGGGTAAAGGCAAGGACATTACGTGGGACGAGGAGGCCGCGGCCGCTTTCGTTAAAGCCAAGGAAGCCTTGGCAGATGCCGCGATGCTGGTGCACCCCAGAACGGATGTTCCGACTGCACTCACAGTGGACGCATCCAACACAGCAGTCGGTGGGGTGCTGGAGCAGCTCATCGTGGGGTGCTGGCAACCCCTGGCATTCTTCAGCAAGCACCTACAACCACCCGAACTCAAGTACAGTGCTTTCGACCGGGAGCTGTTGGCACTGTATCTGGCAATCTGGCATTTCAGGTACTTCTTAGAAGTCAAGCCGTTCACCGCATTCACGGACCACAAACCGTTGACCTTCGCGTTCATGAAGGTGTCCGATCCCTGGTCGGCTCACCAGCAGCGACATCTGTCCTACATATCCGAGTACACGACGGACATCCAGCATGTCTCGGGAAAGGACAACATTGTGGTGGACACACTCTCCAGACCAGCTGTCCAGGCCCTGTCCCTGGGGGTGGACTATGCAGCACTGGCGGAGGCGCAGCAGGCAGACGACGAGATGCCCAGCTACAGGACCACAGTCTCGGGTTTGCAGCTGCAGGACTTTCTCGTAGGCCCAGGTGAGAGGACCCTCCTGTGCGACGTGGCTATCGGCCAAACTCACCCCATCATCCCAGCAGCCTGGAGGCGGCAAGTTTTCGACTCCATACATGGTTTGGCACACCCATCTATCAGGACAACTGTCTGGCAGGTCTCCACAAGTTCATGTGGCACGGACTTCGCAAGCAGGTCAGTGAATGGGCCAGAACGTGCGCGCAGTGCCAAACAGCCAAGGTGCAGCAGCACACTAAAGCCCCGCCGCAGCAGTTCGAACCCACCCACCGGAGGTACCACATTCATGTAGATATCATGGGCCTCCTACCAGTGTCCTGAGGAGCGTGGTACCTCCTAGCTATGGTAGACCGGTTCACGAGGTGCCCAGAGGTGGCCCCGCTCACCGACACATCTACCGATTCCTGCGCCCGAGCACTGATTGCAACCTGGGTAGCACGCTTCAGGGGTTACCTCTGACAAAGGCGCCCAGTTCACCTCCAGCCTGTGGTCAGCTGTGACCAGCCTGTTGGGAACGCAGCTACATCGCACTACTGCCTACCACCCACAGTCGAACGGACTAGTGGAACGCTTCCACCGTCACTTGAAGTCGGCTCTCGTGGCCCACCTGAGAGGACCTAACTGGGTGGACGAGCTTCCCTGGGTCCTGTTTGGAATTTGCACAGCACCCAAAGAGGATCTGCATGCCTCGTCGGCCGAGTTGGTGTACGGCGCACCCCTGGCCATCCCGGGAGAGTTCATACCAGCCCCAAGGGGGCAAGAGGAAGAACCCGCAGCAGTCCTGGACAGACTACGCGAGAGGTTCGGCAACCTGGCACCCATACCGACTTCACAGCACGGACGGACCCCAACCCATGTACCCAAAGACCTGCAGAACTGTAAGTTTGTGTTGTATGAAGGGGTGGACACCGGGCACCACTACAGCGGCCGTACGAGGGGCTGTTCAAGGTGATCAACAACAACGGGTCCACATACATTCTGGACGTTAGGGGGAAAGAGGAGGTTTTCATGGTGGACCGACTCAAACCAGCCCATGTGGACTTGGTGCAGCAGGTCGAGGTTCAGGCACTGCGGCGCAGAGGCAGACCTCCCAAACAGAGGCTGATCCAGACTGGGGACATTGGGGGTGTATCGCCGGTTCTGGGGTGGGGGGGTTATGTGGCGACCCACTTTCTGCGCAGGCGAACCGGCTCACAAATAGCCAACGCGCGGGGGGAGACTTTGGTAATGCACCCCTGATGTCATTTCCGCCCGGACAGGGCGGGCCCCAGGGATTAAATGCCAGCGCCGCGAAGTTTGAATAAACTAGTTTCGAAACGACTTACCGACTGCGTGTCGTTATTTCAGCGTTGTGTGTAGCACATCGCTACAGAATTAATATTTTGCATCAATCTTCACTGTGGAAGACACTGGAGTGTGCTGGAAGTTCTGGGTGTCAGGGATCATGAAGTTTATGAAATTACCATAACGAGAGAGAAGGTTCTTGCGAAAGTGAAAGGTCTGAAGGAAGTTAAGTCACATGAACCAGATGGTGTATAGCCTAGGGTTTTAAAGGAGGAGACTGAAGAGATTGTGAGGCATTAGTAATGATCTTTCAAAAACCACCAGATTCTGGAAAATTGCAAATGTCAGTCCACTCTTCAAGAAGGGAAAGAAGCAGAAGAAAGGAAACACGTACAACAAGCTGGATGAACTCAGCAGGTCAGGCAGCATCCGTTGAAAGGAGCAGTCAATGTTTCAGGCTGAGACCCTTCATCAGGACTGAAGGAGGGGGCAGGGACCCTATAAAGAAGGTAGGGGGGAGGGTGGAAGGTGCCGGGTGGAAAACCAATCAGAAGAAAGATTAAGGGATGGGGAAGGGGAAGCAGGGAGGGGATAGGCCGGAGAGGTGAAGAAAGAATGTAAGGGGAAAGCACTATGGGGAGTAGAAGGCAGAATCATGAAAAAGGTGATAGGCAGAGTGAAAGTGGGATGGGGGAGAAAAAGAAACTATTGGTCAATTAATCTGACCTTAATGGTTGGGAAGATGTTGGAGTGATTCTTAAGGGTGAGGCCTCGGGGCACTTAGAGGGACATGATAAAATAGGCTGTATTCTGCGGTGGAGGCCAAGTCCACAGGTATATTCAAAGCGGAAATTAATAGCTTCCTGATTGGTCGGAGCATCAAGGGATATGGTAAGAGGGCAGGTGAATGGGGTTGAATAGGATCTGGGATCAGCCACAATGGAATGGCAGAGTGCACCCGATGGGCCGAATGGCCTTGGTCTTATGGCATCATGTAAGTTCTGTTCAATTGTGTCAAATTTTCTGAACGTCTACTACTACTACGTTGATTCAGGTCTAGGAGGCCAGCGTCGGGCACAATGGCAGACTCTCCACTCCTCCCTCTCCCTCATCAGTGTGTTCAGTTCATCCACATTAGCTGCGTCGCTGTCTTCTAGGAGCATGTTGACCATAGTCTTGGGAGGGCGCCCAGAGTTCATCCTCCCATGCTTGGGCTCCCATGTGATGACGAGGCTGGCAGGTAGCTCAGGGTGGCGTAGACAGTGCCCCGCTAGTTGCAGTCTTCTCGCCTCAATTTCAGTAGTGAGCATCAGTTGGTCATCATATGCTGTTGCCAGCTCACGTCAAGCGCCATCTGGAGCATTCGTGTATAGCAACCATCTAGTGACCTTCTCATGTTCTTGGTGAGTGTCCTCGTCTCGCATCCGTACTTGAGAATGGACTCTGTGACTGCTATGAAGATCCTCTTTTTGAGTCCTCTGAACATCCTGCTACAAGTAGTTACTGTCAACAGCATGTTGACAGGATGAGGCATCAGGAGCTGATTTAAAAAGCAGCCTTTCTTCTGAAAGAGAAATAGATTAGTTTAACATATAGATCCTTTTCATAATGCATTTAAACTAAGAAGAAGAAAGTAGAGGAAACCCTATAAACAACAAGGAAAAACACTTGTGTACTGGACAGAAAGGATTCATAGCCTTGGTGTGAGATGTTGAAGATGTGTCGTAGACAAGATGAAGTATAACAGGGGGCCACAATAAAAAATGGTGACAAATAAGGGCCGAAAAAGTTATATTTGAATGCATGCAGTGCACAGAATAAGGTAGGTGATCTTGTTGTACAGATAGAAATTGGCAGGTATGATGTTGTGGGCATCTCCGAGTCATGGCTGAAAGAAGATCATAGTTGGGAGTCTAACATCCAAGAATACACCTCGTATCAAAAGGACAGGCAGGTAGTGATGTGGCTCTTCTGGTAAAAAAATGAGATCAAATCATTAGAAAGAGGTGACATAGGATCAGAAGATGTAGAATCCTTGTGAGTAGAGTTAAGAAATGGCAAGGCTGAAAAATCCCTGATGGGAATTATATACAGGCCTCCGAACGGTAGCCAGGATGTGGGCTACAAATTACTACAGGAAATAGAAAATGCATGTCAAAAGGGCAGTGTTGCAATAATCTTGGGGATTTCAATATGCAAGTAGAGTGGAAAATCTGGATGGTGCTAGATCCCAAGAAAAGGAACTTATTGAATCCCTCAAGGTGGCTTTTTAGAACAGCTTGTGGTTGAGCCCACCAGGGGAAAGGCAATTCTGGAGAGGGTGTTGCGTAGTGACCCAGATTTGATAAGGAAGATGAGTCATGGTCCCGGCCGTCCCTCTTGTTTATTCCTCATGTTCTCCTAATTCCCTTTTCCCCGTGTTTCTCGTGTGTGTGTGTGTAAGGTGAGCGTGGTGTTCCTCTTGTTCTCCCAGGCCTCCTGATTGCTGTATGCAGTACATTTGAAACTCACCTAACCTGCAGCATAAATACCCAGCTTTCCATCCACTCATCGCCAGATCGTTGCTTCAGCCAGTGTGGCAGTTCACATCCTAGGCTGCTTAGAATTGTGTATTCTATGTTTTGTTTCCGCGCTGTTGTTTGCCTGTGCTAACTCTGTCTCTCCATGTCAACAGGAGCATTTGCATGCCGCCTGCCTTCCCATTCATCCTCCTGCCTGCTGTTCTCCCCCAGCCACGCTCACATCCTGGTCTGCACCCCTGCTCTGCCTCATCCCGCCACCCACCTACACTCTTCGCTGGCTCAGTGGTTAAACGCCGCGCTCTCACCACAGCGACCCAGGTCCGACCCCCGGTCAAGCCTCTCTCATGCCTCTTCCTTCCTCGACCTAAATCCTCACCCCCCTGCCCTTCCTGAAACCATTAATAAACACTCTTCAGATTACTCTACCTGCATGTCAGTGTCCTGCGTTTGGGGTTCACCCGTTCCACACAACAAGAAGTGATCATAATATGAAAGAATTCACCCTGCAGTTTGAGAAGGAGAAGCTAAAACTAAATGTATCAGCATTACAAAGGAGTAAATGGAATTACCGAGGCACGAGAGAGGACCTGGCCAAAGCTCGGACACTAGCAGGGATGATAGCAGAACAGCAATGATTGGCGTTTCTGGGGGAAATCTGAAATGCGCATGAAAGATACATCCCAAAGATGAACTATTCTAAAGGGAGCATGAGGCAAACATGGCTGACAAAGGAAATCAAAGACATCATAAAAGCTAGAGAGGGCATAAACACAGAAAAAATTAATGGAAAGGTCGAGGATTGAGAAGCTTTTAAAACCAACAGAAGGCAACTAAAACCCATCAAGCGAGAAGAGATGAAATATGGAAGTGAACTAGCCAATAATATAAGAGGGCACAAAATGTTTTTTTTACAGATATATAAGGAATTAAAGAGAGATGATCATGTATAATGGACCATTGGAAAATGACACTGAAAAGGTAGAATAATGGGGGACAAATAAATAGCAAAGGAACTTAATAAATATTGTGTGTCATTCGTCACTGTGGATGACACTAGCAGAATGGCAAAAATGCAAGAGTGTCAGGGGCAGAAGTGAGTTTCATCACTATAGCCAAGGGGAAGGTACCTGTCAAGATGGGTAAGTCACCTGGACCAGATGGACTATACCCCAGGGTAGCTGAAGAGATTATCGAGGCATTTGTAATGATCTTTCAAAAATCACTAGGTACTGATATGGTTCCTGAGGACTGGAAAATTGCAAATGTCCCACCATTCCTTAAGAAGGGAGAGAGGCAGGAGAAATGAAATTATAGGTCAGTTACTCTGACTTCAGTGGTTGGAAAGCAGTTGGTGTCTATCATTAAGCTCCTGGTTTTGGAGTACATTCGAGGCACATGATAAAAAAGGCCAGAGTCAGCATGGATTTCTAAAAGAGAGGTCTTGCCTGACAAAGCTGTTGGAATTCTTTCAGGAAATAACAGGCTGGATAGACAAAGGAGAATTGGTGAATGTTGTTTATTTGGATTTTCAGAAAGCCTTTGACAAGTTGCTGCACATGAGGATGCTTAACAAAATAAGAATAGTACAGGAAAGGTACTAAAACGGATAAATGATAGATGATAGGCTAGTTGGCTGGAGACAAAGATTGGGAAAAAGGAGGCTTTTCTGGTTTGCTGCCAGTGACTTGTGGTGTGCCTCAGGGGTCAGTATTGGAAGCACTTCTTTTCACATTGAATGTAAAAGATTTGGATGAAGAAATAAATGGCTTTGTTGCCAGGTTTGCAAATGATACCAAAATAGGTGGAAGGGCAGGTGCTGTTGAGGAAGCAGGGTGTGAATAAGGACTTGGATTGGGAGAATGGGTAAAGGAATGGCAGATGGAAGGTAGGGAAGTGCATGGTCATGTTCGTTGGCAGTAGGAATAAAGGCATGGACTATTTTGTAAAGGGTTATCTGTTAAGTTGTCGGTAAGCTGCTTAGGTGCGGGAGGGCAGGGCAGTAGCATGTTCCTGTGTAGGACTCTAGTCTTTCCTGCACGGGCAGAAAGCAGGTTCCTGTGTAGGATTCTAGTCTTTCCTGGGCCTCCCTCAGGTCGGACAACGTAGACCGGACTGTCCTTGAGCTTCCTCTCGGTTACAATGTGGACTTGCTCCTCCCAATAAGACCTGAGCTTCCCAGGTCCTCCTCTGTCCCTGAAGTTCCGCACTAATACTCTACACCCTGGCTGTAGTTCCACTCCATAAATCTTCCAGTCATACTGCTTCTTTGCTCTATTTTGCTCCCTCTGAGCTGTCTGAGATGCCAGCCTGTATGCCTCTTGCATCTGCCTTCTCCACTTACTGGCATATTCGCTGTGAGAGGTGCTCTGGTCACTTGGTGTCAGGCCAAACATAACGTCCACAGGTAGCCGGGGGCTTCTACCATAGAGGAAGTAGTATGGGGCATATCCCGTTGCTTCACTGGGCATACAGTTATACACATGTACGACCTTGGCTAAGGAGCTCTTCCAATCTGACTTGGCTTCCTCTGTCAAGTTTCTCAGCATGGAGAGGAATGTTTGATTTAATCTCTCAACCTGACCATTTCCAGCCGGGTGGTAAGGCGTTGTGCGTGAGCCTTGGATGCCACAGTATTCTTCCAGCTTGGAAAACAGCTTATTCTCAAACTCCTTGCCCTGATCATGATGCAACTTGGCCAGAAATCCAAATCTGAGCGCAAAGTCTCCAAAGATCTTTTCAGCGGCAGTTTTTGCTGACTTGTTGGTACACGCGTATGCCTGGGCAAAGCGCGTAAAGTGATCGATGACAACCAGGATATACTCATATCCTCCTTTACAGCTTTCCAGATGCAGGTAATCTATTGAAAACATCTCAAAAGGATATGTGGTTACTACATTAACCAGTGGTGCTCTAGTTGGCTTGTTCGAACACTTCTGCTTCAGGCAGCTACACACCTTGGTCACAAAATGGTCCACATCTCTTCGCATATGAGGCCAATAGAATCAATCACGGATCAGGCTGAGTGACCGCTCCACTCCGACCAATCCCATCTCCTCATGCAGCTCCTTGTACATCAGCTGATGGAATGCTCTAGGTAACACTAGTTGATCTCGAGCCGCTAAATTTCTGTACAGAATGCCGTCTTTATTGAGATACAATGTGTTTCTCACCCTTACCAGAACAGAGGAGCCATCACGCCTGTCTCTTCCCCGTTGATGAGGCCACTGTCCTGTCATGACATCCCCTCGCACCTTGTCAATGACTGGATCATCCTTTTGTGCTTTCTTTAGGTCCTTGGTGGAGATTTCTGACACTGTGGAAGTTAGTCTTTCCTGCTCTACATCAGTGCATGCTGCAGTGATGGTGGCTGGACACAACCAGGGCTCATGTCCATGTGATTCGAGTAGGAGTGCCTGTGTGACAGTTGTTCTTGTCTCTGGCTCCATTTCCTGTGAGCATGTGCGGATGTACTGCTCCATATCAAGTGGCATCCGTGACAAGCCACCTGCATCTCCATTAATTTTCCCAGGCTGATACTTGATTGAGAAATTAAAGTTGGGGAACTCCACAATCCACCGGTGTGGTGTGGCGTTCAGCTTCGCTGTGGTCAACACATAGGTTAAGGGATTATTATCGAAGTAGACAGTGAATGGGGGCACATAATATAGATACTCACAAAATCTTTCACAAATGGCCCACTTCATTGCTAAAAACTCTAACTTTCCAGAATGGAGGTGGTAATTCTTTTCTGGTGCAATTAGTGTTCTTGACCCATAACCTATGATGACTAGCTTGCCTTGTTGTCTCTGGTACTGTACTGCAGATGCATCACAATGCAACACAAATGGCTTCTCAAAGTCGGGATTGCCTAGGAGTGGTGGACGCAGCAAATACTCCAACAGCTGGCAGAACACTTCCTAGTGTTTTTTGGTCCAGGTGATCGGTTGGCTTGAGGGTAGCTGGTCTGACTCCTTGTGTTTCTCCCAATTCCTACTTACACTTGATCCTTGAATTTACTTCCTGGGGTCTTCTTGGTGGATAACTATGAAAATGGTACTACGTAACTATGAAAATGGACAAGGGAGAGCCAGTGGATGTACTGTACCTGGACTTCCAGAAAGCTTTTGATAAAGTCCCACATAGGAGATTATTGGGCAAAATTAGGGCACATGGTATTGGGGCAGAGTACTGACATGGATTGAAAATTGGCTGGCTGGGGGGATGTCACGTGATGACGTAGGATCGAGATGTGGAAAGCCAGCTCTCCCGTAAAAAAACTAATAAATTAATGTTTAAGTGAAGAAAAGTTAGTAGATATTTTCTAAAAACTACATCTAAACTACTCAGGATTTTCCTTAGATATGCCTCCTAAACAGACAAAGAAGAAAACTTCTACTTTGAAGACAGTACAAGCTGGGTCGGTCACCAGGAAGGAGCCTCGGACTCAAGTGCATCTTACCTCCGGTGATACAGAACAAAAATCAGCGGCAACATCAACAGTCTCCAAGAAGGAACAACAAGAACTGCGTGTGCACGCAGGAAAGGGCATGTGCAAACATGAGCAATTTGAACTACAAATCCCAGCTACGATTGGAAGTGGAAGTGAAAATGAATCCGAGGTGGATTCGGATTCTCTGGAACATACAGATGAAGATGAGGAGGTAAAAGAAGAACAACAAGAAGAGGTTGGAGGTGGAAGATATTCTGGAGACATAAGAGAAGCTTTGGCGCAAATAATGCATGAATTAAAAGAATTAAAAACATTAAAAATAATAAAAGAAGATATTAAAAATATGAAGGATATGTTTGATAAAATGGTGTAAAAACAGGAGAAAATGGACAAGAAAGTTGAAAAGCCGAAAGAAATAACTGGAGACACTATTGAGAGAGTGAATAAAATGGAAGATAATATTCTTGCCTGGACATCAGAAAGAAAACGACTGTTGGAAAAAATAGACGTGCTTGAAAATTTTAGTAGACGAAATAATATTAAAATTGTTGGTCTTAAAGAAGGGATAGAGAGAGAGGATCCAATAAAAATTTTTCAGAAATGGATCCTGGAAAATTTGGAAATGGAAGAAGGAACCCAGTTGATTGAAATCGAAAGGGTCCACAGAGCCTTAAGACCAAAACCTCGACCTGATCAAAACCCATGACCAATCTTGATAAAGTGCTTAAGATATCAAGATAAAGAAAAGATCCTGAAGGTGGCTGCCCATTGTGCCAGAAAGAAAAATGAGCCATTGATGATAGAAGGGAAAGCAATTCTTTTCTCTCCTGATATAAGTTATGACCTTTTGAAGAGAAAGAAGGAATTTAACCCAGCGAAAAAAGTTTTATGGGAAAAAAGTTATAAATTTATATTGCACCACCCAGCAACACTGATAATTTTTTTTGGATGACGGAAAAAAATTATTTTTTACTGATCATCGGGACGCAGAGGAGTTTGCACAAGAACTCCCAAATATTTGCTAGGCACAGTAAAGATTTAAAAGTGAAACAGATTAAAGATGAAGACGGGGACATTGAAATGAGTTGATGGACATCAAGGACAGAAGAATATTTAAATATACTTTTAATTATATGATACAGGGGGTGAAAGGTAAAGATTTGAGAAATATTAATCAAGAGTAGTGATATTATTTTTTATTATATATACTTTTTTCATGTTATGGGGGAGCTGGGGGAACTTCGGATCAATCGCTACAGGATTCACGTGTGTAATCATGGCGATTGCCATGACCCGCACAACGGAGGGGGGTAATGTTGTGTTCTTTTCATTCACAACATTAGCAGGGTTTTTTTTCTTGATAATCTATTTTTCTTTTATCTTTCTTTGCCTGGATGATTGGAGGGGAGACACATAGCAACATGGAGAATTTTAAAATAATTCCCCAAGGTACTATGAGAGTTGAAATATTATGTATTATTATAGACTGGAGTCACCCCGTTAAAAATAATGACTAATTTACTGAATTTTTAAAGTTTTAATGTTAATGGGCTTAATGGACCGGTGAAAAGAAAAAGAATTTTAACATACATTAAGAAAATGAAAATAGATATAGCTTTTATACAAGAAACACATTTAACAGAGATAGAACACCAGAAATTAAAGAGAGATTGGGTTGGAAATGTTATAGCAGCTTCATTTAATTCAAAAGCGAGGGGAGTTGCAATTTTGGTCAACAAAACTTTACCAATTAAAATACAAAATGTTTTAATTGATTCTGCGGGAAGATACATAATTATACATTGTCAAATCTTTCAGAGCTATGGACCCTTATGAATCTTTATGCACCAAATGAAAACGATGTAAAATTTATACAGGAGGCTTTTTTGAATTTGGCTGACACACACGATAAAATATTAATAGGTGGAGACTTTAACTTTTGTCTAGACCCAGTATTAGATAGGTCAACAAAGGTTGTTACAAAACCAAAAGTAGCAAAATTAACTTTATCATTGATGAAAGATTTAAATTTGATTGCTATATGGAGAAGAATTAACCAAAGAGAAAGAGATTATTCATTTTATTCAAATAGACATAAAACTTATTCAAGGATAGATTTTTCCTTACTGTCAGTGAATATTCAAGACAGAGTGAAAAATATGGAATATAAAGCAAGAATAGTGTCAGATCATTCCCCCTTGATAATGACAATGATAATGATGGATAAGGAGGAATCAATTTACAGATAGAGATTTAATTCAATATTATTAAAACATCAAGATTTTTGTGATTTTATGAAAAAACAGATTCAGTTTTTTTTAGATAAAACCTCACATTCAGTTGATGATAAATTTATATTATGGGAAGCGATGAAGGCATATTTGAGAGGTCAGATAATAAGTTATACTTCTAAAATTAAGAAGGAATATATGGTAGAACTAAACCAACTGGAAAAAGAGATTACAAAATTAGAAAAAGAATCTCAAATATGACAGAAGAAACACAAAGACAACTTGTTAATAAGAAGCTACAATATAATACACTTCAGACATACCGAATAGAAAAAGCAATTATGAGAACTAAACAGAGATATCATGAACTAGGTGAAAGATCACACAAGATTCTTGCTTGGCAGTTAAAAACAGACCAGGCTTCCAAAACGATAAATGCAATTAGAACAAGTGTAAATAAAATTACTTATAAACCTTTAGAAATCACTGAAACTTTAAAAAAAAATTATTCTCAATTGTATCAATCAGAATCACAAAATGATATTGCTGAGATAGAAAGGTTTTTATCATAAATAACTCTCCCAAAATTGAATTCAGAAGAACAGAAGGGATTAGATGAGCCTTTTACATTAAAAGAGGTCGAAGAAGCTCTAGGATCATTTCAGAGTAATATATCTCCAGGAGAAGATGGTTTTCCGCCTGAATTTAACAAAAAGTTTAAAGATTTATTAATTCCTCCTTTTATGGAGATAATACACCAAGTGGAAAGAACGCATAAACTTCCAGAATCTTTTTTGATAGCTATTTTAATAGTATTGCCAAAAAAAGACAGAGATCTTTTAAAGCCAATATCATATCGAACTATTTCTTTGTTGAACACAGACTATAAAATAATAGCAAAGATTTTATCTAACAGATTATCTAAATACTTACCAAAATTAATACACATGGACCAAACAGGATTTATTAAAAATAGACAATTGGCAGATAATGTAACTCGGTTACTTAGCATAATTCATTTGGCACAAAAGAGGGAAGAAATGAGTGTGGCAGTTGCTTTGGATGCAGAAAAAGCATTTGATAGATTGGAATGGGAATTTTTATTTAAGGTATTGGAAAAATATGGATTAGGAGTATCTTTTATAAAATGGATTAAAACCTTAAATACTAATCTCAAAGCTAAAGTGGTGACAAATGGCCAAATTTCAACATCATTTCAGTTAACAAGGTCTACTGGACAAGGTTGTCCATTATCACCTGCTTTATTTGTATTGGCGATAGAACCATTAGCTGAATTAATTAGAACTGACTCAGATATTATGGGTTTCAGAGTTAATCAGGAGGAATATAAGATTAACTTATTTGCTGATGATGTTCTGATTTATCTAACTAACCCATTACATTTGTTGCCTAAATTATCTTCTAGATTGGAAGAATATGGGAAAATATCAGGGTACAAAATAAATTGGGATAAAAGTGAAATTCTACCCCTTACTAAAGGAGATTATAGTCAATGTCGATTAATAACTCAATTTAAATGGCCAATAAATGGTATAAAGTATTTAGGTATAAGAGTTGATAATGATATAAAGAATTTATATAAATTAAATTGTTTGCCATTATTGAAAAAAATTCAAGAGGATCTTGATAAATGGATGAGGTTACCAATAACATTAATAGGTAGAGTCAATGTTGTAAAAATGAATATATTCCCTAGATTACAATATTTATTCCAAACATTACCAATACAATTACTGCAGAAATGTTTTCACGAGTTAAGTAAATGTGTGAGGAAATTCCTTTGGAAAGGTAAGATGTCATGAATATCATTGGAAAAATTGACATGGAACTTTGACCGAGGAGGGTTACAATTACCAAATTTTAAGAATTATTACAAAGCAAATCAACTTAGATTTATTGCATCTTTTTTGATGAAGATAAACCGGCATGGATTAGAATAGAGTTAGACAAAATAGGACAAAATATACCAGATTTTATATTGTTACGTACCCCGTAACTGGGTGACTTACCAGCAAAGATAGAAGTGTCCGTTGGAGTCTGGTACTATTTTCAAAACAGTGTTTATTAGTAAAATATACAAATCAATATCAACAATGCAAATATACAGATAATACACATTAGCAATACTAAACCTAGAAGTGTGGGTATAATAATAATAATCAATAATAAACAAGCTCTATCGTTGTCTAGGGGATAAGGAATTATCATATGTGAGTATAAAGTTCAGTTCAGTTCGTACAGGCTGAGGTAGTTGTTGGTCGATGTGTTGTAATTGTTGGAGAGAGAGAGAGAGCGAGCAAACAGTAACAGCTATTGTCTTGCAAACTTTCCTTTATGATCTTGATCCGTTGATGTGTTGTTGTGGCCATTCAGGTATGACCCCTCTGTCCTTTAGCTAGACCATTCTTCTATGGTGGACTCGTCACCCAGGCAAGGGTGGACACACACACACAAGCCCCCACCGGCCTCACTATAAACACTGTGAGTTAAAATTGACCAATCCTTCGCTCGGTCTCCGATGCCCTCACACTTTCTCGTGAGTTCCAGTACTTAAGCAATGCTCACTAGTGTGTCTCCTGGTGTGTCTGAGGGATGTCTCCCCAGACCTCACTTTTATCCCTACTCATGGGGTCTCAGGTGTCAATCAGTTTTGAATGGCTTAGCCCATCAAACCAGCCCACTCCGGCTGTCCACTGAGGAATTTTAATGAACAGAATAGTACCAAGTAAACAGCCCTCTCCGGAGCCGTGAGTCTTACAGGAGTCATAACATGGTCTCTCTCCCCCGGTGTTATCAGCAGCTGATGTTCCAGTCCCAGTATGTTTTTGTTCCATCTCTTTCTCTCTCATTAGCATCGTGGTAACAGTAACAGTTTGTGATTCTCCCAGGGGAGGGGGACATGGGCAACTCTGTACCCCTCTGCCCATCAGAGTTGTTCATCCTTCGTAACAATATATAAATGGGAATCTAAATGGATACGGGAAAAGAAAGAATCTCCTATACTAAACCATTTGATTAATTTATGGAATAAGATAAATGTTGATGAGATAAAGAAATCTTTATTAGCAAAGAGAACTTTAATTCAAAATAAACTTGTCCCTTTTACAATGGATAATCATCTTTTATATAACTGGTTTCACAAAGGGATTAGATATATAGGAGACTGTTTTGAAGGAGGTATATTAATGTCATTTGACCAATTAAAGAATAAATATAAAATACCAAATAACACTCTTTTCTATTATTTCCAATTAAGGGCTTATTTAAGAGATAAACTGGGTCAAACAATGTTATTGCCGAAACCTAATGAAATAGAAACTTTAATTCATAAAGAAAAATTTAAAAAATTATTTCTGGTATGTATAATTTGATTCAAAAACAGGCAATTAAACAAGGAATTCATAAGTCAAGATAAAAATGGGAAACTGATTTGAATATTAAAATTGATGAAACAAGTTGGTCAAGACTATGTCTTGACAGTATGACAAATAGAATGAATGTTCGACTAAGATTAGTACAATATAACTTTTTACATCAAATATATATTACAACACAAAAAATAAATAGATTAAACTCAAATTTATCTGATCAATGTTTTCGATGTAATCAAGAAATTGGTACTTTTTTACACTCTACTTGGTCTTGTTCTAAAATTCAAACTTCTTGGACAAATTTAAGAGTTTTACTGGAACAAATTATTGGAATACAACTTCCACATAATCCAATGTTATCTTTACTAGGCAATATTGAAGGGATAAAATCAAAATCCAAATTGAATAAATATCAGAAAGAATTCATAAAAATTGCATTGGCAGTAGCCAAAAAGGCTATTGCAGTTACTTGGAAATTGGATTCATACTTAAGTACAGATTGCTGGAAGAATGAAATTTTTAGCTGAAAAAATTACTTATAATTTAAGAGATAAATATGAAATATTTCTGAAAATTTGGTGCACTTATTTACAAAATATAAGATTAAATATATCGGTGCTCTAAAGATAAAACTATTGGTTATCTGGGGAAAGAAATAAATATACATTTTAAAGCTATTATGAACTCCATGGAGCATGTGGGGATCTTCCGATATCCAGTCTTTCTTCCTTCCTTCCTTTCTTTTTTCTTCTTTTTTTTTCTATAGGGACATGTTAGGGGGAGGGGTTAAGGGGAGGGGAGAAGGGTTGATAATTTTTTTCTTTCTCTAACCTATTTGAAAATTCAATAAAAAATATTTAAAAAAAAAAATTGGCTGGCTGACAGGAAACAAAGAGTAGCGATTAACAGGTCCCTTTCGGAATGGCAGGCTGTGACTAGTGGGGTACCGCAAGGTTCGGTGCTGGGACCGCAGCTGTTTACAATATACATTAATGATTTAGATGAAGGGATTAAAAGTAACATTAGCAAATTTGCTGATGACACAAAGCTGGGTGGCAGTGTGAAATGTCAGGAGGATGTTATGAGAATGCAGGGTGACTTGGACAGGTTGGGTGAGTGGGCAAATGTATGGCAGATGCAGTTTAATATGGATAAATCTGAGGTTCTCCACTTTGGTGCAAGAACAGGAAGGCAGATTACTATCTAAATGGAGTCAAGTTAGGAAAAGGGGAAGTACAATGAGATCTAGGTGTTCTTGTACATCAGTCAATGAAAGCAAGCATGCAGGTACAGCAGGCAGTGAAGAAAGTTAATGGCATGCTGGCTTTTATAACAAGAGGAATTGAGTATAGGAGTAAAGAGGTCCTTCTGCAGCTGTACAGGGCCTTGGTGAGACCCCACCTGGAGTATTGTGTGCAGTTTTGGTCTCCAAATTTGAGGAAGGATATTCTTGCTATTGAGGGAGTGCAGCATAGGTTCACAAGGTTAATTCCCGGAATGGTGGGATTGTCATATGTTGAAAGATTGGAACGACTGGACTTGTATACACTGGAATTTAGAAGGATGAGAGGGGATCTGATTGAGACATATAAGATTATTAAGGGACTGGACACACTGGAGGCAGGAAGCATGTTCCCGCTGATGGGTGAGTCCAGAACTAGAGGCCACAGTTTAAGAATAAGGGGTAGGCCATTTAGAACAGAGATGTGGAAAAACTTTTTCACCCAGAGAGTGGTGAATATGTGGAATGCTCTGCCCCAGAAGGCAGTGGAGGCCAAGTCTCTGGATGCATTCAAGAGAGAGTCAGATGGAGCTCTTATAGATAGCAGGGTCAAGGGATATGGGGAGAGAACAGGAACGGGGTACTGATTGTGTATGATCAGCCATGATCACAGTGAATGGCAGTGCTGGCTAGAAGGGTTGAATGGCCTACTCCTGCACATATTGTCTATTGTCTAGTGATAACAGACTGTACAGCGGCTTGGCAATGCGTGAAAAGTTTGGGATATATGGACGGTAGTACAATACGAACCGCAGCATTTTCCTCAGGTTCCCCACAGTCTCAGGTCTGCGGTCTTTGAGTGCCTGTACTGGTGCTATCTCAGCAGGATCCATGCAGTAGCCATCTTTGGATACAATCTTTCCCAGGAATTTCACTTTGCCTTTAAACACTTCACACTTTTTAGCTGTCAGTTTTACCCCATGTGCTTGACAGCGACGTAACACCTCTCTCATATCCCGCAGATGGTCTTCAAAAGACTGGCTGTGGACCAGATTGTCATCCAAATACGGCTGACATGTTTCATCCCTCAAACCCACGAGGCACTCCTCCATACTGCGCTGGGACAGGCCGAAGGGGATCCTTACTCACTCATATTAGCCCCAAGGTGTTATTAAGGCTGTAAGTGGTCTGCTACTCTCCGCAAGGAAATCCTGATGGCACGCCTTGCCCTGATCCAGGACCGAGAACCATACACTCCCACTCAGGCTATTCAACATATCTTGCACTCGAGGGATGGGGTAACGGTCAGGGATGGATTTTCAGTTCAGCTCACATTAATCCACGCATAGACGTAAACTCCCATCCTTCTTACGACTATTGGTGATGAGTACGGGGACCAGGATTTTTGAACCCATCCTCTGTTCAGTAGGTCCTCCACATACTCCTTCACCTCTTTGTGGAGTGGTTTGGGTACAGAAGTGTAGGTGCGCCTTACAGGAGTTGTGTCGCTCAGTCTGATTTTTAACTGCAGAGATGGAATGCACCCCACATCACTCTCATCTTTTGAAAATGCAGCACACTCTTCTCGCAGCATCTGGCTCACCTGTTCCTGCTGGTCTGGAGTCAGGTGATCAACAGACACTGGAGGGTCCCATGTCTCATGTTTGCATGTGTCCAGCTGTCTTTGTTTCTCTTTGTGATTCTCAGGAGCGCTGACTGTGCTGGCAGTGTTTCCACTGGCATTGACTGGTCTTACAACTACTGGGTAAATCGCCTTAATTTGTGGTAGCTGGTTCAGCACTGTGCGAGGGGTGAGAGTAATGTCGTGGTTGCTGTCATTAGTGACGAGGATAGCCAGCCTAGACCAATTTCCCTTCTGCAGACAGATGATGGTGTTCAACCCCTCTGGCCACTTTGGGATCTCATCTGGTTCAAAAAGAACTTGCTGTTTTGCGGAAAGGGGCCCTGTCCTACACTGAACCTCCCTGGTCTGGCCTGCAAGAATCACTATCTTTAGTTTTCCAGTTCCCACCACGCCCTCCTTGTCATTCTGGTCACTGCTCTGCACTACGTGGATCAACTCATTTGCCTTTTTGCAGTCAATGGAAAAAGCGTCTCTCACCGCAGCAGATGTAGCTTCTGGATGTTGCCCCTTTCCATTCATCGCCAGCCGCTCAATTACATTGTAGCCGCCGATGGGTGGTTCTGCTACTCCTGGGCCATTAGAGACAAGCACTGGCACAAGCAGCTCTGGCGTTGGGCCCCTGTTTGATCCCAACTTGAACTTCAGCTCAACCCATCCTGCAAAGGGGATGGGTGTCTGGTTTGCTGCTTTGCCCACAAGTTTCTCGTTCTCACCCAGGAGTTCATCCGTGTTCCGTACCCCGACGTGTGGAAAACAGGGCTCTCTCCGCTTTTCATTAAGAATAGTGACCTGTGAGCCGGTATCCCATAGTGCTTGTGTTGCTACTCCCTCAAAGAAACAATCCATCGTGCAGTTCTTCCCGATGAGAGCTGTCAGCTTGGCTTGGTGACGGAAAGAAAGATGACTGGCGTAGGTAGCACCCACCATCTGTTGTTCAGCCTTCCCAATTTTCTCAAATCCGCCTCCAGCTACCTGATTCCCTCGCAAAGAAGCTCATGCACCTTGTCATCTGGTCCAGCTGGGCTCGGAGCTGATGATTCTGGGATTGTGACAGGCCGGATTGTCACGTTGCTGTCAGATTTCCCTGCCAGCCTTCTTTGTCCTCTACAGCCTCGTGAGAGGTGCCCTGTCCGCCCGCACTTGAAACAGTGTTCACACTGGTCACCTGTTCCCTGCTCCTGACATGCTTTACATCCTCTCCTAACACTCATTCTTACTTGGCCAGTGGGTCCTTGAGAGTTAGCTGTGCTTTTCCTTATTTCAGCCATTTCTTCTCTCAGCAGCCTGACTATTTCATAAAGCTCTGTGTCTCTTGAACTAGCTACAACAGGTGCTTTACGGCTCTTAGGCTTCACAACTTCATCTGACTGCTCTAGAACCTCCACTCTGGCTTCTGCTGCACCCTGACTCTGCTGACTGCTCTAGAACCCCCACTCTGGCTTCTGCTGCACCCTGACTCTGCTGACTGCTCTAGAACCCCCACTCTGGCTTCTGCTGCACCCTGACTCTGCTGACTGCTCTAGAACCCCCACTCTGGCTTCCGCTGCACCCTGACTCTGCTGACTGCTCTAGAACCCCCACTCTGGCTTCCGCTGCACCCTGACTCTGCTGACTGCTCTAGAACCCCCACTCTGGCTTCCGCTGCACCCTGACTCTGCTGACTGCTCTAGAACCCCCACTCTGGCTTCCGCTGCACCCTGACTCTGCTGACTGCTCTAGAACCCCCACTCTGGCTTCCGCTGCACCCTGACTCTGCTGACTGCTCTAGAACCCCCACTCTGGCTTCCGCTGCACCCTGACTCTGCTGACTGCTCTAGAACCCCCACTCTGGCTTCCGCTGCACCCTGACTCTGCTGACTGCTCTAGAACCCCCACTCTGGCTTCCGCTGCACCCTGACTCTGCTGACTGCTCTAGAACCCCCACTCTGGCTTCCGCTGCACCCTGACTCTGCTGACTGCTCTAGAACCCCCACTCTGGCTTCCGCTGCACCCTGACTCTGCTGACTGCTCTAGAACCCCCACTCTGGCTTCCGCTGCACTCTGACTCTGCTGACTGCTCTAGAACCTCCACTCTGGCTTCCGCTGCACCCTGACTCTGCTGACTGCTCTAGAACCTCCACTCTGGCTTCGGCTACACCGACTCTGCTGACTGCTCTAGAACCTCCACTCTGGCTTCCGCTGCACCCTGACTCTGCTGACTGCTCTAGAACCTCCACTCTGGCTTCCGCTGCACCCTGACTCTGCTGACTGCTCTAGAACCTCCATTCTGGCTTCGGCTGCACCCTGACTCTGCTGACTGCTCTAGAACCTCCACTCTGGCTTCCGCTGCACCCTGACTCTGCTGACTGCTCTAGAACCTCCACTCTGGCTTCCGCTGCACCCTGACTCTGCTGACTGCTCTAGAACCTCCACTCTGGCTTCCGCTGCACCCTGACTCTGCTGACTGCTCTGCATTTCTGTCTGTAATTCATTTACTTTTGGGACTCTGCTGCTTGTGTTCTTTCTTTTCTTGGACTGTCTTTCTGATTCAACACTGGCTGCTTCATTCATCCTGTCGATGAGTATTTCATCTGTCACTCTCTGATCATCGAGATAAGGCTTAAGCTGAAACTTGATATGGTCGCTTGACAGCCCGGTACTAACTGGACCTCAAGAGTCTCTTCCGGATGAGCTCGGGACTATACTGCTCGTCTGACCCTACTTCTTTTGAAGCAAATAACAGCCTCTCTTTTAACTCAATTGCTCTGAAGAGGAAATTTTGGGAAGACTCACGATTGTCTTGTGTTATGTTTACCAGTCTGAGATATAGATCTATAGAGCTGTCCTCGTTGAAATGTCCCTTTAAGATTGTCTTCAGTCAAGGAAGGGTAAGGTCACTTTTAATCTCAAGCATATCACGAATACTCAAACCTGGACCGATTGACTTGATCACCGCTTCCATGACCTCCACCTCACTGTAGCCCCTACTCAGGCCTCTGTCAATCTGATGCATCAGGTTTGCATATGAGAGTTTGTCCTTCTGTCCCTTTTTCCTGATCTGACCCCAGATCTTGAATTCTCTCCTTATTGTCACTTCCGGGAGCTGGTTTGCGGCTGTAGACAACACATTTTGTGGAGCTGAAGCTTGACTTGAAGATGCACTGTTCACTCTTTCATTCAGCCTCCTAACTTCATCCTGCACAGCTTGACTGTTTAGCTGGAGCTGTAAGTATTTTTCTGCCAAGCTCATTTCTTCAGCTGTTCTCTGGTTGGTTTGTGCTGTGTTGTCTGCTTTTTTCCCCATTACCAGTGTTTCTGGTATTTCCTCTCATTTGCTCAACTGATTCCATCATTGTCCTTAGATAATACTTCACAACCTCCTCCCCTTCATTATTAAGTGCATTGTCCATAGATTCAGTAATTAGTCTAATTAACATTCATCTTGTGGTAACATTTTCACATGGGATCTTAGCTTCACCACACACCTCTTTGAGCTGATCCAGTTGCAAAAGCCATAGTCTCTGAGACAAGGCCTCTGCCAACTCCTCCGAATCCATTATGTGTGGTATAGCTGCGGACTCCCGCTATCAATCAACGGCAATCCATGTCCTCGTTGTTGCCACACTGAGCGCTACGTTAACAATCTCAGCGGTGCCCCCAATATTTGTTGCACACTTGGACACAAAAGGGACTTACAGGCGTGCAGAAGTTTAAAATCACATCTTTATTTACCTTTCTGGAAATACCGGAACACAAGCATATCAGTTTACCATGCATGCTGCGGGGCCGTCCCCGACTACTCAAAGACCTGCGCACTGCCGCCCCCCAGGACCCCTCAGCTGCCCCCAAGTGCCTGTATAAGCTTTGCTCCTCATAACCATCAATTAACCTACTAAAATATTACCGTTGTTAGTGCAACTGAACATTAATCAAATTGTGAATAAACAAATTAACAATAAAAATACTATGACCATCATATAAGAAGATTAGGGGGTATCCAGTGTCCATTAATATGCTCCACATTACTATAGGTCCCACAATACAGGCCTTCAAACAGCAGCCGGGATGTGGATTACAAATTACAGCAGGAGATAGAAAAGGCGTGTCAGAAAGGCAATGTCATGATAATTGTTGGGGATTTTAACATGAAAGTGGATTGGGAAAACCAGGTCAGTACTAGACCTCAAGAGAGAGAATTTGTAGAATGTCTAAGGGATGACTTTTCAGAACAGTTTGTTGTTGAGCCAACCAGGGTGTTGGCTGTGCTGGATTGGGTGCTGTGCAATGATCCAGAGATGATAAGAGAGCTTAAGGTGAAGGAACCCTGAGGGAACAGTGATCACAACATGATCACATTCACATTGAAATTTGAGAGGGAAAAAATAAAATCCAATGTGTCAGTATTTCAGTAGAATAAAGGAAATTACAATGGCATGAGAGTTGAAACGTTGACTGGAAAGGGACACATGCAGGAAGGACAGCAGAGCAGCAATGGCTGGAGTTTCTGTGAAAAATGAGGGAAGTGCAAGAGAGATATATTCCAAATGAGAAGAAATTTTTGAATGGAAGAAGGACACTACTGTGGCTGACAAGTGTAGTCAGAGCCAAAGTAAAAGCAAAAGAGAGGGGATACAAGGAAGCCAGTGCTAGTGGGAAGATAGAGGATTTAAAAACTTGCAGAAGGAAACTAAGAAAGCCATTAGGAAGGAAAAGATGTATTATGAAAGGAAGCTGGCAACTAATATCAAAGAAGATACTAAAATCTTTTTTAAGTATATAAAGGGTAAAGGAGAGTTGAGGGTAGATATAGGACCAATACAAAATGATGCTGGAGATATTGTAATGAGAGGTGCAGAGATGGCAGAGGAATTTTGCATCATTCTTCACGGTGAAAGACATCTGCAGTATACCGGACATTCAAGTGTCAGTGAAGTGAAGTTTGTGCAGTGAAAATTATGACTGAGGAGGCACTCAAGAGGTTTAATGGTCTGAGGGTGGATAAGTCTTCTGGACATGATGGAATGCACCCTTGGGTTCTGAAGGAAGTAGCGGGAGAGATTGCAGAGGCATTAACAATGTTCTTTCAAGAATCGATAGATTCTGGCATTGTACTGGATGACTGGAAAACTGCAAATGTAACTCCGCTATTTAAGAAGGGTGGGAGGCAGCAGAAAGGAAACCATAGACCTGTTAGCCTAACATCAGTGGTTGGGAAGTTGTTGGAAGCGATCGTTAGGGATGAGATTACGGAATACCTTGAGGCACATAACAAGAATGGCCAAAGCCAGCATGGTTTCCTGAAAGGAAAATCCTGCCTGACAAACCTACTGTAATCCTTTGGCAAAATTACAAGTAGGGTAGACAAAGGAGATGCAGTGGATGTGGTGTACTTGGATTTTCAGAAGGCCTTCAACAAGCTGGCACACATGAGGATGCTCAGCAAGGTAAGAGTCTAGAGCATTACAGGGAAGTTACAAGCGTTGGCTGGTCGGCAGAAAACAGAATGGGAATAAAGGGATCCTACTCTGGCTGGCTGCCGGTTCCACAGGGTCAGTGTTGGGACCGCTGCTTTTTACGATGTACGTCAATGATTAGAACTATGGAATTATTGAATTTGTGGCTAAATTTGATGATGATACAAAGATAGGTGGAGGAGCGGGTAGTCTTGAGGAAACAGAGAGACTTAGATAGTTTAGGGAAATAGGCAAAGAAGTGGCAAATGAAATACAATTTTGGGAAGTGTATGGTCATGCACTTCTGTGGAAGAAATAAACAGGGAGTCTATTATTTAGATGGGAAGAGAATTCAAAATGCAGACATGCAAAGGGACTTGGGAGTCCTTGCGCCTGCCAGATATCCTAAAGGTTAACCTTGAGGTTGAGTTAGTTGTGAAGAAGGCAAATGCAATGTTGGCATTCATTTCTAGAGGTATAGAATATAAGAGCAGGGATGTGATGTTGAGGCTTTATAAGGCACTCGTGAGACCACACGGAGTAGTGTGTTCAGTTTTGGGCTTCTTATTTTAGAAAGGATATACTGACATCTGAGAGGGTTCAGAGAAGATTCCAGGAGTGAAAGGGTTACCGTATGAGGAACGTCTGGCAGCTCTTGGGTTGTATTCCCTGGAGTTCAGGAGAATGAAGGGGGATCTCACAGAAACATTCCAAATGTTAAAAGGCCTGAACAGATTAGATATGGCAAAGTTATTTCCCATGGTTGGGGATTCTAAGACAAGAGGACACGACTTCAGGATTGAAGGACGTCTATTTAGAACAGAGATGCGGAGAAATTACTTTAGTCAGAGGGTGGTAAATCTGTGGAATTTGTTGCCAAATCATTGAGAGCATTTAAGGCAGAGATAGATAGATTCTTGATTAGCCAGGGCATTAAAGCATATGGGGAGAAGGCAGGGGAGTGGGGATGACTGGAAGAATTGGATCAGCCCATGATTGAATGGTGGAGCAAACTCGATGGGCCGAATGACCTACTTCTACTCCAATATCTTATGGTCATATTCCCTTATTTACTCAACCACTCTCAGTCCATCTTGTGGTAGCTTAATGATCAACTTTGCTCTGCTATTTGTTTCCACAAATGAATCGGTTTGGAGGAACAACACCTTATATTCTGTCCAGGTAGCCTCCAAACTGATGGCGTGACATCAACTTCTCGAAGTTCTGGTAATTTCCTCCACCCCCACACCCCCACCTCTCCTTCACCATTCTCCATTCTCTTTTCCCTCTCTCATCTCATCTTCATGCCCATCCATCACCTCCCTCTGGTGCTCCTCTCCCCTTTTTTTTCTTCCATAGCCTTCTGTCCTCTGTTATCAGACACCCCCTTCTCCAGCCCTGTATCTCTTTCACCAATCAACTTCCCATCCCTTCAAGTTCACCTAGCACCTTGAGCTTCTCCCTCCCCTCACCTTTTAAGTCTACTCCTCAGCTTTCGTTCTCCAATCCTGCTGAAGGATCTCTGCCCGAAACATCCACTGTTTACTCTTTTCCATAGATGCTGCCTGGCCTGCTGAGTTCATCCAGCATTTTGTGTGTGTTGCTCTGGACATCTAGATTCTGCAAATTTTCTGTTGTTTCTACAATTTGTTTTGTAGTTTCCTATAAGGCCTGAGAATGCACTAGGTAAGGTTGAGGGAATTTCCCCCACCTTAATGCACTTTCAGGCCTCTACTGCCTCTCCCCTCTATTTTGTAAATGCGTATCACAACTAATATCATAAACAGAAGAGGTTCTGCAGATGCTGGAAAGTCACAGCAACGTACACAAAATGCTGGAGGAACTCATCAGGTCAGGCAGCATCTATGGAGAGGAATAAACAATCAACATTTCGATTCTTGGCCCAAAATGTTGACTGTTTATTCCTCTCCACAGGGGTATCTGACTCACTGAGTTGCTCCAGCACTTCGACCATATGACATAGAAGCAGAATTAGGCCATTTGGCTCATCGAGTCTGCCCTGCCATTCAGTCCTTTTTGCCTCCTCCTCAGCCCCACTCCCCGGCCTTCTCACCGTAACCTTTGATACTGTGTCCAATTAAGAAACAATCTAGTTCTACCTTAAATAGCCCTAACAGCCTGGGCTCCTCAGCTACCTGTGATAATAGATTCCACAAATTCACCAACCTCTGGTTAAGGAAATTTCTCCGCATCTCTGTTTCCTAATCTTTTGAAGTCCTTCTGCAGCCTCAACACTACCTGGTCCTACATCAATCTTCATATCATCTGCAAACTTGGGAAGAAAGCCATCTATTCCACCATCTAAATCATTGATATACAGCATAAAAAGAAAAGGTCCCAACACCAACCCCTGTGGAACACCACTAGTCACTGGCAGTCGACCAGACAAGGATCCTTTTATTCTAACACATGCCCTCCTACCAATCAGCCAGTCCTCTACGCTAGTAACTTTTCTGTAATAGTGCAACAAGATTACCCGCCTTATTTCTAATACCCTGTGCATTGAGATATAACACTTTGAGTACTGCAATTGCTACCCCTATTGATTCTGTATCCCTAGTGCACTGATACTCACCCTACTGGCTGCAATTTTGTCCTATCATCTGCCTGCCTTCCTCCCTCCCCCCCCCCCCCCCCCGATAGACTGACTGCATGCTATCTTTGCTTTTTTACCATTCGTTCTCTGCTGAGTCCTTTCACTCTGGCTCCCACCACCCCCTGCCAAAATAGTTGAAACCCTTGCAACAGCTCTAACAAACCTGCCCGTGAGAGTATTAGTTCCCCCTCAGTTTGAGGTGCAACCCAGCTCTTTTGAACAGTTCATAACCTCCCCCAGAAGAGATCCCAGTGATCCGAGAAGCTGAAAGCCTGCCCACTGCACCAGCTTCTCAGCCACACATTTGTCTGCCAGATCACCCTGTTTCTACCTTCAATGACTCATGGCACAGGTAGCAATCCATAAATTATTACTCTGGAAGTCCTGCTTCTCAGCTTTCAACTTAGCTCTCTAAATTCTCTCTTCAGGACCTCATTGCTTTTTCTTCCTACGTCATTGGTACCAATATGTACCAAGACATCTGGCTGCTCTCCCTCCCTCTCCAAAATGCTGTGGACACAATCTGAGAGATCTCTGACCCTGGCACCTGGGAGGCAACATACAATCTTGGTGTCCCATTGACATCCACGGAATCTCCTGTCTGTTTGTCTGACTATTCAGACTGCTTTCATTACGGCCCTTTCTACTCTCTCTTTGCCTTCTGCACCATGGACTCATGCTCAGTGCCAGTAACCTGGTCTCTGGGACATTCCCATGAAAGGTCATTCTCCCCACAACAGTATCCAAGATGGTATATTTACTTCTGAGGGGAATGACCAGAGGGGCACTCTGCGATAATTGTCTGTTCACATTTCTACTTCTCCTGAAAATCACCTATCTACTTGCCTCTTGCAACTTCAGGGTGACTACAGCCCTGTAATCCTGATCGATTTGCTCCTCACTCTCCCGTACGTCAAGATTATCCAGCTGTTGCTCCAGATCCCTAACACAGTCTTCATGGTGTTGCAGCCGGATGCATGAATCACAAGACACACTAGCCTGCAGCCGGGACGCATCAGGCACTAGACCCTAGTCGGTCCTGTTTCCCTGCTGTGAGTCACAAAACCCTGAAAGGAAGAAGTTGTATGTATTACATCTTCCCTTTGCTTGCAGCCTGTGTCAGGAGGATGCGTTAACTCTATTGAAGTGTGCCTGCTTTTTCTCTACTCAGCTGGTGGAGATCAGCACTTGCTCTCCTTGGTACCAAGTATTTAGTTCCTGGACTGAGGTACGGAGTCAAGTGATTATTTGATTAAGTGAAAATTCCACGACAGCAGTGATCATAGTCCAGTAAAAGTATATTCAGTATAATAACTGGTAATTGTTTGAGTTGCCTGCAAAAGGGCACCAATGTAATGCCAGCAAGAACTTGGAAGGTACACAAGGCAATCAGCTGGCACTTTGTTGTGAACGTAACAGATACACGTTTATGTGTATAGACAACACGTGAGATGAGGCCCAAAACACAAACTGCTGGCTACTGGAAGATGAAGATGGTCACAATCTCAAACAGAACTAATGTAAATGTTAACTCTACTGTTCACTCTAAGTTGTGCGGGTGTGCAGGAACATAGTAACTGAAATGCTCTTGTGCATATAGGCTTTCTTACCTCACTGCTGGGATTTTCTTCTATATAATGCTAATTATTAAAACCACTGCTTTCCTTGGCTGCGTGAGTCTAGGGAAGACACGCTCAGGTCCCGCCAAACCCGTAAGATTGTCAGCTCTCCCACCCCAAACCCCGGTTTGTGTGGATGCTGTGTAATTTGCAACCCTGTTACAACTCAGTGCCAAGAAACTACAGACAACGCTCTGCATACGATTAAAGGAATTACATTTATGAATCTTACTGAACTAAAGGGTTCGTAAAGAGGCCTCTCCCTGTCCATTACTCATGCCTACCGGTAACTCAGGTCCTCTTGTTACTTGCCTGAACTCATCTTCATGCCCAGTTACTTTAGCGATGAGCCTCCCATCATTTTCTAAGCGCAAACCTGCTAGTCCAATGCTGGTTTCCCCTCATTTCACCCACCACAGCATGACAGTCTCTTCATCCATTATTGGGGAGTTTGCGAAAGGCTGCACATACCACACCCTCATTTCCTTGTCTTTTGAGTTAGTATCACATTCAGGGGTGGGGTCCGGTCTAATCCTTCCTGCTGCTGGTCCTTTGGCTGCCCCACATTGCTGAAGAGTCCTTACTAGGTGTAGGGTCCAGGTCAGACTCCAGGTCAACATATACCTCTTCTCCCAGAGTCAGAAGGTGGTTTCAATGGAGAATCTTGACAGCCCCATTCCTGTCCTCTGGTTTCACCTGGAAAACTGGTACGTTTGGCAACTGACTCTCCACTACAGAAGGCATAGCCGCCCAGGGGTCAGCCAAAATGCTTCCCAGGTAGCCCCAAATTCTTTATGAGGACTCTGTCTCCAGGCATTAGTTGGAAAAACCTAACCTTTTGATCACACCTCCTCTTATTTCCTTGATTCTGCTTGGCAGCTGTGACCCCAGCTAATTCATAAGCCTTTTTCAGCTCCCTTCTCATATCAGACACACACTTCAGATAAGACCTCTGTTGTACATATTGAGAAATATATACCTGAAATGTAATCACTATGTACTCGCTATTTACTATACTATGTAATCACTCCTATGTACTGAATATTACTATGTATTATTTTACTAGACACATTTTACTATGTACTATTTTACAAGATACCTTATATTTTCTTAGCTACATACCATGGCAGTTAAAGAACATCTGTTTATCCTTAGCAGCACTAATTAACTGAAACGTACTCCATATATTATACAATAGAATGGCTTATTAAGAGATAACGGTGGCAGACAGGATGGGATGAACAGGAAATGGAAGGTGAGGGAGGTTAAGGGAGGCTGACTGAGAAACAACTGTGGCCAGGAATGAGGCCCAAATTGTGGACTGGAAAGAAATACTGGTGGTGCACTGAGAGCTAAGCAAGAGCGATTGATTAGTTAATGTATAGATGATATGCAACTAAAGAATGGTTGGGTATGCTGATAAGACCGAAAATGTAACTGAGATAAGAAATTACTATAAAGAATGCTGTACACCGGAGCTCGGTGGGTTTTCAGTGACAGGTTCATTGATTGCCTCAGCCTTTGTTTGCAAATAAAGGTTTAAACTTCTCAAAGGATCATCTGCGTCTCCTGGTCATTTCAAGTAACCACGACATACATCTTCCTTGCTAGTCCCACAACAGAGGTCAACGGGCAACCTCACTTTGCGCCCAAACGTCAGATAATATGGCGAGTACCTGGTGGCTTCATTCTGTGTACAGTCGTAGCAGTGGACCAGATGTCCAACATGTTGACTCCACTTGTTCTTCTTGCTGATTTCCAAGGTTTTGAGCATGTCTAGAAAGGTCCGATTGAACCTCTTGGGCTGAGGATCGCCCTGGCTGGGTGATAAGACGTAGTCCTTGACCTCTTCACTCCAAGCATGCTCAGTAACACATGTATAAGCATATCTGCTTTTGTGATCCGTAATAGCCAAGACATTTGCCATATTGCTGGCATCTACCTCTGCTGACAGGAAATCCATACACCCTTTCAGCCCCTTCAGTAGCCTTGCTTCATGTTCCTCCGAAGTGGACCAAAACACTTTGAGGTCATCCAGATACACCAATACCTTTAAGAGGTCCATATCCCGCACTGATTTCTCCATGACATGCTAGAAAGTCGCCGGGGCTCCTGATACGCCTGGGGCATTCTTTTGAACCGGAAGAATCCCAGTGGAAATGTGCATGCCGACTTCTTTTTGTCAGCCTCGCTCACGGGGATCTGATGATATCCACTCTTCAAGTCCAGCACGCTGAACCACTTCACACCACAGCATCTTCTCTCCTCAGAACCGTACGTCGGTCGGAGACTGTTTAGAGACTGGGAGTCCACAAACATCTATCACCACTACTGGAATTGCATCGGAGCTTCTGGACTCAGTGATGATCCCAGGTTCCTTCAGCTTCTGCAGATGTTGCTGAACACCTTTCACCTCTGCAGGTGCCAGTCACCGTGACCTTTCTCTGAACAGGTGTCCTCTGTCACCGGGGTGGTGTGGCAAATGCTCTTGGACAACCCACATCAAACTTGTCAGTAGAAAAGAGACATCTTCCAGCTTCAACATCTTCTCTATTAACCTCCTGTTCCAATGCCTTCTTAACCACGCAGGTTGACTGTTAAGAAAGCATATGGTACATTGGCCTTCATCAACTGTGGGATTGAGTTCAATGTTACAGCCATATAGATCCTTGGTCGGACCCCACTTGGAGTACTGTGCTCATTTCTGGTCACCTCACTACAGGCAGGTTGTGGAAACTATAGAAAGGATGCAGAGGAAATTTACAAGGATGTTGCCTGGATTGACAGACAGACAGACAGACATACTTTATTGATCCCGAGGGAAATTGGGTCTCATTACAGTTGCACCAACCAAGAATAGAGTAGAAATATAGCAAAATAAAACCAGAAATAATTAAATGATAATAAGTAAGTTATGCCAAGTGGAAATAAGTCCAAGGACCAGCCTATTGGCTCAGGGTGTCTGACACTCCGAGGGAGGAGTTGTAAAGTTTGATGGCCACAGGCAGGAATGACTTCCTATGACACTCAGTGTTACATCTCGGTGGAATGAGTCTCTGGCTGAATGTACTCCTGTGCTTAACCAGTACATTATGGAGTGGATGGGAGACATTGTCCAAGATGGCATGCAACTTGGACAGCATCCTCTTTTCAGACACCACCGTCAGAGAGTCCAGTTCCACCCCCACAACATCACTGGCCTTACGAATGAGTTCGTTGATTCTGTTGGTGTCGGCTACCCTCAGCCTGCTGCCCCCGCACACAACAGCAAACATGATAGCACTGGCCACCACAGACTCGTAGAACATCCTCAGCATCATCCGGCAGATGTTAAAGGACCTTAGTCTTCTCAGGAAATAGAGACGGCTCTGACCCTTCTTGTAGACAGCCTCAGTGTTCTTTGACCAGTCCAGTTTATTGTCCATTTGTATCCCCAGGTGTTTGTAATCCTCCACCATGCCCTCACTGACCCCTTGGATGGAAACAGGGGTCACTGGTGCCCTGGCCCTCCTCAGGTCCACCACCAGCTCCTTAGTCTTTTTCACATTAAGCTGCAGATGATTCTCTTCACACCATGTGACAAAGTTTCCCACCGTAGCCCTGTACTCCGCCTCATCGCCCTTGCTGATGCATCCAACTATGGCAGAGTCATCAGAAAACTTCTGAAGATGGCAAGACTCTGTGATGTAGTTGAAGTCTGAGGTGTAGATGGTGAAGGGAAAGGGAGACAGGACAGTCCCCTGTGGAGCCCCAGCGCTGCTGACCACTCTGTCTGACACACAGTGTTGCAAGTGCATGTACTGTGGTCTGCCAGTCAGGTAATCAATAATCCATGACACCAGGGAAACATCCACCTGCATCACTGTCAGCTTCTCACCCAGCAGAGCAGGGCGGATGGTGTTGAACGCACTGGAGAAGTCAAAAAAGATAACCCTCACAGTGCTCGCCGGCTTGTCCAGGTGGGCGTAGACACGGTTCAGAAAGTAGACGATGGCATCCTCAACTCCTATTCGGGGCTGGTAGGCGAACTGGAGGGGGTCTAAGTGTGGCCTAACCATAGGCCAGAGCTGCTTCAGAACAAGTCTCTCCAGGGTCTTCATGATGTGGGAGTCAATTGGGGAGCATGCCTTATGAGAATAGGTTGAGTGAACTCAGCCTTCTCTCCTTTGGAGTGATGGAGGATGAGACGTAACCTGAGAGGTGTATAAGATGATGAGAGGCATTGATCATGTGGATAGTCAGAGGCTTTTTCCTAAGGCTGAAATGGCTAGCATACAAGGGCACAATTTTAAGGTTCTTAGAAGTAGGTACAGAGGAGATGTCAGGGTAAGTTTTTTACTCAGAGAGTGGTGAGTAAGTGGAATGGGCTGCCAGCAACGGTGGTGGAGGCAGATACAATAGAGTCTTTTAAGAAGCTCCTGGATAGGTACATGAAACTTAGAAAAATAGAGGACTATGGGTAACCCTAGGTAATTTCTAAAGTGAGTACATGTTCGTCACAGCATTGTGGGCTGAAGGCTCTGTATTGTGCTGTAGGTTTTCTATGTTTCTATCTCCAGGAACCAAAGAGTCCCCAGAGTTGAATGACTCAGCAGTCAACTTCTGTTTTTTTTGGAGAGAGGTTCTCCCCAGCTGGTCTTACTCTAGACATTACTATCACCAGAATTGGCATCCCCCGCCTGAGGGTGACCTCCTTCTCTGAAGTGTTGCTGACAATCACTGTCGTCACTGATACAACCAACAGCTTCTGCAGTCCGGTCCTCACCAGTATCCTAGCAGGTAAGCATGACTCCTCTTTGTGGTCTTCTGGAATATCCACCAAGAGGGCTTCAGCATCAGGTGTTCTGGGAAATTTGGGGTTCCTGTCACTCTAGCTACTTCCCCGGGCTGTAACATGACTGGTTTGGACTGGATGTACCATACAGACCCTCGTCTCTGCTCATCATTCAGCCTAGTGCGGCCACACACTTCCTCAAAAGCAGCTGGAAACACAAGGTGAATGGACAACGGTTTCAGAAAGCTCTCTCCAGCTTTCTCCTTGCAGGCTCCCACTAGCCTCCACACGGTAGAAGTATCTGTGCCCACAAGAATTGAAGCTCCACCTTTCTCGACTGGGTCCGGCCAATCCAACAATAACATACCAAGGACCTCAGCTACTCCCACATCTGACTCCGAAAACTCCAGCTTCAATGACAAGTAACCATCATACAGACAGTCATCCATACTAAGTTCCCAGATCTCTACCGCACTGATTGGCATCAATGGTAAATGTATCAAATTGCGGTTGTAAAACGAATGGTCTAGCAGAGTAACCTGTCTTCTCGCTTCATCTAAACCTTTACTTTAGAGCTACAAAATATTTACATTGGCTGTGTTTAAAATTACAAAACTGTTACAAATTATAACAATAAACACAGAATGGAAGTGAATAAACCACTGGTCCACGGAATACCAATGCAAACTAGTGTATAAGATGATGAGAGGCATTGATCGTGTGGATAGCCAGAGGCTTTTTCCCAGGGTGAAATGGCTAGCACGAGAGGGCATAGTTTTAAGGTCCTTGGAGGTAGTTAAAGAGGAGATGTCAGGGCTAAGTTTTTTTTAATGCAGAGAGTGGTGAGCGACAAACGGACTGGTGCAGAGCCAACAACCTGTCTCTGAATGTGAACAAAAGAGATGATTGTTGACTTCAGGAGGGCACGGAGCGACCACTCCCCGCTGAACATTGACGGCTCCTCAGTAGAGATCGTTAAGAGCACCAAATTTCTTGGTGTTCACCTGGCAGAGAATCTCACCTGGTCCCTCAACACCAGCTCCATAGCAAAGAAAGCCCAGCAGCATCTCTTCTTTTTGCGAAGGCTGAGGAAAGTCTATCTCCCACCCCCCATCCTCAACACATTCTATAGGGGTTGTATTGAGAGCGTCCTGAGCAGCTGCATCACTGCCTGGTTCGGAAATTGCACCATCTCGGATCACTGACCCTGCAGCAGCTGAGAAGATCATCAGGGTCTCTCTTCCCACCATCACGGACATTTACACTACACGCTGCATCTGCAAAGCAAATAGCATTATGAAGGACCCCATGCTCCCCTCATAGAATCTCTTCTCCCTCCTGCCATCTGGGAAAAGGCTCCGAAGCATTCGGGCTTTCACGACCAGACTATGTAACAGTTTCTTTCCCCAGGCTATCAGATTCCTCAATACCCGAAGCCTGGACTGTCACCTTACTGCCCTATTGTCCTGTTTATTATTTATTGTATTGCCTGCACTGTTTTGTGCACTTTATGCAGTCCTAGGTAGGTCTGTAGTCTAGTGTAGTTTATTTTTCTTTCTGTGTTGTTTACGTAGTTCAGTCTAGTTTTTTGTACTGTCATGTAACACCATGGTCCTGAAAAACGTTGTCTCGTTTTTACTGTGTACTGTACCAGCAATTATGGTCGAAATAACAATAAAAGTGACTTGACTTGACTTGTGAGTGCATGGAATGGGCTGCCAGCGACGGTGGTGGAGGCGGATACGATAGGGTCTTTTAAGAGTCTCCTGGATAGGTACATGGAGCTTAGAAAAATAGAGGGCTATGGGTAACCCTAGGTAATTTCTAAAGTAAGAACATATTCGGCACAGTATTGTGGGCCGAAGGGCCTGTATTGCGCTGTAGGTTTTCTATGTTTCTAGTCAAAACATTTTACTTTTACCATTGTGTCTGCCAATTGCTTTGACTGTCTGAAATTGTTCAGTTGTGTTGTAAGTTGTGGATTGTGTTTGTTTGATGTGTATATTGTAAAAAATAATTAAGTGCCATGTAAATTTCAGGCTGTGTAAGTTTCCTGCTCGGAGGAAATGTCTGGTCTGCATGGCTGTACAAAAAATTAGAGGGAATGTTGAGTGCAACCTAGAGTGAAAATTAACTTTCAACTTACAGAATACTTCAAAAAATGTTTATTAGCAATAATTTACATAGTAGAAAAGAGTAACGAAGCATCCACCGGAGTAATCTGGAAAATAGATAGATTAGTCTTTTTACTCTTAGAAGTTCACGACACATTTTCTATTACGTAATTCTATCTACACAAGGAAACTCTAAAAAAAAACCTATATTTCCAACTGAAAACAAGGCAGAACCACAACCAAAATCCTTCATTAGTAGAATATTGAACGGCACTTGTGAAATTATTAATTACAAATGTTCATCAGCATGTGGAATATTAGTATCAGACGAGCTACATCCCATTTTATGCTTCATGGGCAACATTGCCAATCTTACAAGAAATGCATAAAAATATATTACCTCCAATTAAATTGATCATGTTTACAAATCAAAAATAAAAGGAGGAATTTGTGAACTAAGGTTTACATATGACTCAAGTAAAAGGAAATGTAAGGAACCTGAAAAATAGACGACTTGCTGAATTCTAGGTCCGAGAATTGCACTATGGCACCTTTTCTGCTGTTAACACTGACGATCCATGCTTACGGGCCTGTGAAGGAAATAGATAGACAGCATATAGATTTACTTTTGTTTTACTTAGAGATACAGTACGGTAACAGTCCCTCCGGGCCCAATGAGATCACACCGCCCAATTTAAGTCTTTGAAACGTGAGAGGAACCTGAGGAAGCCCACACAGTCCATGGGGAGAATGTACCGATTCTTTACAGATGCTGAGGGAATTGAACCCGTGGCAGTGACACTATTAGTGTGTTACTCTACCCGCTGCCCTAATATGCCGCCCATAAAGAGACGTACTAAATTTTAAATCAACACAGACAAAATGCTGCAGGAACTCAGCAGGTCAGGCAGCACCACTGAAATCAACAAATAGTTGAATTTTTCGTGATGAGACCCTTCAGCAGGACTGGAAAGGAAGAGGGAAGATGCCAGAATAAAAAGGTGGTGGAAGGTGAAGGGGAATAAGGAGAAGGTGACAGGTGAAGCCAGATGGGTGGGAAAGGTAAAGGGCTGGAGAAGAAGGAATCTGATAGGAGAGGAGAGTAGACCATAGGAGAAAGGGAAGGAGGAGGGAGAACACCAGGGGAAGGTGATAGGTGAGTAGGAAGAAGTAAGAGGCTAGAGTGGGAATTGAGAAATCGATATCCACATCATCAGGTTGGAGACAGCCCAGACGGAATATGAGGTGTTGCTCCTCCTCCCCGAGGGTGGTGTCATCGTGGCACAAGAGGAGACAATGGACCATGAGGATGGCACAGGAATCAGAATTAAAATGTCTGGCCACTGAGAAATCCCACCTGTGCTCAACGAGGCAGTCACCCAATTAATGATGGGTCTCACCATTCCAGTGGAAGCCACATCAGGAGCACTGGATACAATAGGCAATTCCAACAAATTCACAGGTGAATGGGGAAAGGGTAGAACTTTGGCCACACAACAGCGATGTGCCGGGAGGGAAGTTAATGAGGAGGTACAAATGGACAAGAGAATCACAGAGGGAGTGATCACTGCGGGAAGCAGAGAGTGGGGGGGTGGGGGAAGGTACTTGGTGGTAGGATCCCCTTGGGAAAGGTGGACGTTGCTGAGAATGGTGTGTTGGATGTGGAGGATCAAGGGGTAGGAACTAAGGGCAAGAGGGACTCTATCACCATTAAGGCGGCAGGAAGATGGGGCAAGTGTGGATGTTCTGGAAACGAAGGAGATGCAGGCGAGGGCAGCATCAACGGTAGAGGAACAGAAATCCCTTTCTTAAAAAATGTTAAACATTTTATCAATTTATAAACTGCTTTGCTCATATGAAGAATCTGTCGAGCAGTTCTTGATAGGAAGCATGCAAATGATTGGAACCTGGAACTCAATGCCTGAGGGGGCGGTGGACTCTGCTACTTGCACAGGATTACAATGGGATAGAAAACCATGGACTAGCTATAGATCAGTATGTGAGAGGCTGCATGGACATGGTGAGACAAAGCAGTCATTTCTTTGCTGAGAGACTCTGTGGAAAGGCATTCTAGTGAATCCATGTCTTCAGGCCAAACACTCTTTGGATCAACAAAAAAATGCATAAGTATTTCTTGATTATTCTAAGTACACTTGACAAGAAAGATTTTGCTTCCTGAATATTTTTGGGCGTATCTTATGGATTTTGGGTTGCTGATCCTGAAAATTGCCATGAAGTTTCCCTATCAGGCATTTTTTTTTTAAATTGGCTATTTCAATTCATAATTCAAATCGATTAAAATGTTGCCCACAATGAAACATGAGAAGTCTTCTATCTTGTCCAGGCATAACTGGGCATGCTTAGACAGGGTGGGTGCAGCATGATAGGGCAGATTTTAAAAAGCTCTAACCTTCCATGAAGAATTTTGATATTTGAGACAGATGTTTCCCAGAATAACTGATGCCAAGATTAAGGAAGGCATTTCGTTGGTCCACAAATCTAACAGGTTATCAACGATAGGTAATTCAAAGAACTTCCAATGAGACTGGAGAAAATTGCATGGAAGGCATTCAAGGATGTTGGTAAAAATTTTCTTAGCAACTACAGAGCACCAAACTGTGTTCATGCTTCAAGCGTACAAAACCATGAAATGCAACGTGTCACTAAAGATTCATCTTCTGCATTCCCATTTAGATTTCTTCCCTGCAAATCTTGGTGCTGTCAGTGACAAGCACGATGAAAGGTTTCACCAGGACATTGTGGTCATGGAGAAACAGTATCAGGGCAACTGGAATCCATCAATGCTGGCTGATTATTGTTGGACACATGTGAGATGCCTCAGAGATTGAGTACAAATGAAAATCATCAAGAAAACATTTTTAGCTTAGCTGAGCAATTGCAAAGCTTCAGGACCATTATGCAATTTATACACATTACGTACATTCAATAAAAGTTAATTTCTTGTTTCTCCAAATTCCTACGTGGTATAAGTAATCTGAAATTATACTTGTGTTCAGCTTCAAGCAGTCTATCATAAACAAAAAAAAAAATCTGAGGAAGCAACAGTTCAGACAAAAATTGTTGTCCAGTGATACCACATTTCAAAATTACACCAGCAAACATTAGTTTTAAACTCATTGAGAAAGTGACCACTGAGTCCTAACGATTATATTTGCATGTAGGAAGACAGTACAGATGATAATTCAGTGAGGTTACTTTGTCACTGTACACAAAGCACCGAGAGCAGGGTGGCAGGTAAATAGCAAATATGACTGGCCGATTAGATATTTGCATTAACAAGGTATACAGGAGCCTAAAAAATGGCCAGAGTGTATTTCTCAATACATCAGATTTATTCCAATTTTAATTTCCTGCTCTGTAAAACACTGATAGAACTTTGCAGTTTTCAGTTACCCACTTAGCCGCTCAGTCAGCTTACTGACATCACACTTGCCGGACTACCCAGCATGCTTGTCTGACAGCAGTCAACAAAGAAAAGGTGGTGATCATGCCACAGGGATCACGTGGGCAGCTTTCTTTGAAAGATGCAGAATACAGACTAAGATCTCGACTCTAGCCTGCTAAAAATTAGAAATGTTCCAAATTAAAGTAGAAGCGGCACAGAGCATACATCTTTCAAAAAGTCTATTAAAAGGTAACTCACGTTTTTCTCTTCCACTGACAGAGTACCACTTATTGTCACAATTTGATATTGTTTGTACTTCAGACTCCCGATGAATCTACGAATCATTTTAATACTTGTTCCAGTCATATTGGTGCGCAGAAGTTTCTGGATTTCTTGGTTACCGGGATCAAAAATCAACAGGCAAAGTGTTCCATTGTTCCTTTCTTCAATGCCTACAATAGTCCGACTGTGACCTAATGTTAGAAAGATTAATATGCTTCAAAGATGGGTATGGTATTCCCAACAGGTTAAACTATAATGAGTTTAAAATTCACCCTTTCAAAGACATTAAGAACAAATTAAATTGTTTTAATGAGTGTAAAAGATTTGCTCAATTGGCTATTGAATTTAATGCTCTTTGGGAAATTACTATTTTTAACTTTGTATTACAATGGGGAACATTTTCTTGATCACTTAATAGCATGCCTTCACATATAAAGGGTCCTGGAAATTATCCATAGTTTACTAAAGGGTCCATAGGCTTTGATAGAGTGAGTGTGGAGAGGATGTTTCCAGAGGTGGGAGTCTGAGACCAGAGGACACAGCCTCAGAATAGAGGGGCATCCGTTTAGATGAGGAAGAATGTCTTTTAACCAGGGAATAGTGAATTGGTGGAATTCATTGCTACAGGCAGCTGTGGAGGCCAAGACTTGGTTAGGATACAGTGGGGAGGGGTTTGGGGGGAAGACAGGAGATTGGGGCTCAGAGGGAAAACAGATCAGCCACAATGACATGGCGGTGTAGATGCAATGAGCCAAATGGCCTGGTTCTGCTCCTATACCTTATGGTTTTAAAAGGACGTATGCTGTGTTGACCGTCATTATTCTGGGGATTGAGTTCGAGAGCCGCGAGGTAATGTTGCAACTCTATAAAACTTTGGTTAGACCAACTTGATTATGGTGTTCAATTCTCATCATCTCATTACAGGAGGGACGTGGAAGCTTTAGAGAAGCTGCAAAGGAGGTTTACCAAGATGCTGCCTGGACTAGAGAGCATGTCTTACAAAGAAAGGTCGAGCGAGCCTGGGGTTTCCTCTTTGGAGCAAAGGAGGATAAGCAGTGAGTTGATCGAGGTGTACAAGCTGAGAAGAAGCAGAGTTAGAGTGGACGGCCATAGACTTTTCCCAGGACTAATATGACGGGGCATAACTTTGAAGTTGTTTGGAGGAAAGCATGGGGGTGTGTCAGCGATAATGGATGTGTGGAACAGCCTGCCAGCCATGGTGGTGGAGGCAGATACATTAGTGACCTTTAATAATCTCTTAGATGGGGACATGGATGACAGAAAATGGGAGGAAAAGGTTAGATGTCAAAGGTCAAAGGATCTGCCCTACATCTTGGGTTATCATGGTGCCCTGTACACTGTTATACAGGCACTTGAATCACCAAAGCATGTTTTAGCTTTATCGTTTTACACATATTTATTTTCTCTGGCCCACACTCATTTCTTCCCATGGTGCACAATTCAGGGCACGTACGAGTTTGCAGACTTCAGATTATTTTGTAGAAACACCACATTTCTTGTCACGGGCACCAGTTGAAGAATGCCTGAAGAGCTACTATGTCTAACCATCCCGCCACTAAACTAGATTGGAAAGAATGAAACACAATCTGTAAAGAAATCTCAAGCCTGATGAGAGTCATATTCAGACATCAGCTAAGACATTTGTGTAATGTGCCAAACCGAAATGCTACAAGTAAAAGCACTTACATCGTAGCATTTCACTTTGGGACATAAACACTTCAATGACACAAACTATGATTTCTTGCCATCTCTGCTACAAACCACAATCCACCTTTATAACAATTGTCACACTTTGCAAAGACCCATACAAGAACCATTTAAAAGATTTGGCCATCTCTTCCCAACTTTCAAACAAGTACATCACAATTGTGCAAATGTGACTCAATATAGGGGTTTGCAACCTGGGGTCCACGGACCCCTTGGTTAATGGTAGGGGCCCACAGCATAAAAAAAAATGTTGGGAATTCCTGACTATAGAACATTACAGCTCTTCAACACACAATGTTGTACCTTCCATCTAACCTACACTAAGATTAATCTAACTCTTCACTCCTACCATAAGGCCATAAAACATAGAAGCAGAATTAGGCCATTCAGCCCATCGATTCTACTCCACTACTCCATCATGGTTTATCTTGGATTCCACTCAACCCCATACACCTGCCTTCTCACCACATCCTTGATGCCCTGACCAATCAGGAAACGATCAACTTCCACCTTAAATATACACACAGACTTGGCCACCACTGCAGTCTGTGAGAGCATTTCATAGATTCACTACTCTCTGGCTAAAAAAAATTCCTCCTTACCTCAGTTCTAAAGGATCACCCCTCAATTTTTAGGCTGTGCCCTCTAGTTCTGGATAATTCCACCATAGGAAGCATCCCCTCCACATCCATCCTATTTAATTCTTTCAACATTTGGTTGATTTCAATGAGATCCCCCCGCATTCTTCTAAATCCCAGTGAGTACAGGCCCAAAGCTGCTAAATGTTCCTCATATGTTAACCCCTTCATTCCCAGAATCATCCTCGTGAACCTCCTCTGAACTCTCTCTAATGACAACAAGATATATGGGGCCAAAAACTGTTGACAATACTCTAAGTGTTGCCTAACTAGTGTCTTATAAAGCCTCAGCATTATCTCCTTGCTTTTATATTCTAATCCCCTTGAAATAAATGCCAACATTGCATTTCCATTCTTTACCACAGACTCAACTTGTAAATTAACCTTCGGGAAGTTTTGCACAAGGATTCCTAAGACCCTCTGCATCTCTGATGTTTGAACCTTCTCCACATTAAGATAATAGTCTGCACTATTGTTCCTTTTACCAAAATGCATTATCATACATTTTCCCAACACTGTATTCATGTGCTACTTTTTTGACCATTCTTCCAATTTGTCTAAGTCCTGCTGCAATCGCATTGCTTCCTCAGCATTACTCATCTTCGTTTAATCCACAGACTTTACCACAAAGCCATCAATTCCATTATCCAAAACAATGTGAAAAGTACCGGTCCCAATACTGACCCCTGAGGAACACCCTCCATTTTTTCCATCATCCATATTCCTATTGGAGAGTTGCTCAAATGTCCCTAACATATCTACCTCTACCACCAGCACTAACAGTGCACTCCACGCACCCACCACTCTCTGTGTAAAATATTTAACTCTGATCTTCCCCCCCATAAACTTCCCTCCCATTCAACACCAACCACAAAGTCCTCAAGACGTCTCATAAAACCCTCTAGCTTGTATATTCTTGTCTTCACCTTCTGTTACTCTCATGTAAACGGTGTGATAGCACCACCTTCCAGCAACATACTGTGTGTATGTATGTATTAGAAAGAAGCATTTTCTTCCTTCCTTCTTCTATTAAATATATATCATTGGATCATAAAATGTTACAGCATGGTGGGAAGGGGGCATTCAGCCCATTGACATCTTACTTCAAGTAAAATCCATATTGCCCCACTCCACTGCCCTGTTCAAGTAGCCTTCCAACTACTTAACCAGTACATTATGATTAAGCTAGCTTCCACTACTCTCTCAGCAGTGCAGTCAATGCCCCCTCTAATATTTTTCTTTACAGCTGCACAGACCAACCATTGCACTGAGCTGGAAATTTTTACACAGCCTTGACACCATGTGGCATATTAAATGTTTTTTTTAAATAATACAAATACTATATAATAATACAGAATGAAAATTGAAATATTATGTACTTCTGATTTTATTTATTAATTGAAGGGTACAGTGAAATGTGTTGGCGCGTGGCCAAGTGGTTAAGGCGTTCGTCTTAGAGGAAGGTTTTCTACTCAGAGAGTGGTTGGTGCGTGGAATGCACTGCCTGGGTCAGTGGTGGAGACAGATAAACTAGTGAAGTTTAAGAGACTACTAGACAGGTATCTGGAGGAATTTAAGATGGGAGGTTATATGGGATTCAGGGTTTGAGGGTTGGTACAATATTGTGGGCTGAAGGGCCAGTAATGTGCTGTACTCTTCTATGTCCTATATCTAGTTATCTGAAGGTCGCTAGTTTAAGCCTTGGCTGAGGCTTGATGTGTGTGTCCTTGAGCAAGGCACTCAACCACACATTGCTCTGCGACGACACTAGTGCCAAGCTATATGGGTCAAAATGCCCTTCCCTTGGACAACATTGATGGCATGGAGAGGGGAGACTTGCACCTTGGGCAACTGCCGGCCTTCCACAAAAAAAACCTTGCCCAGGCTTGTGCCCTGGAAACTTTCCAAGGTGCAAATCCATGGTCTATCGAGACTAACGGAGGCCTACCGTGAAATGCAGTACAACAAAGATAATCCACTTTTTGTAAACTTTTAAACCTGTTCAGCAGTTTGGTGGTTTATTAACAATGAGTTATCATTCTGCATCGATTGTTACAATTTGTAACAGTGTTGTAACTTGAACCACTGACAATGTAAATATGTTGAAACACTCAAATGTTGTGGCCTGTTTATGATTTAGAAAATTTATGGTTTGTATTAATTAACACATCATTAATTACAAGGTATTTCACAATTACATTAGCATATTTTCAAAATCATATTCGGATACCTTCAAATTTACATGAGCATAATTTTAAAATTATATTAAAATAATTTCACAACTATATTAATTTCAACACTATATAAACGGAAATCCCAGCTGTGTGGCAACAAGGGTTATGTGTGTGGGAGTGTTTCAGTTACTCTGCAGCCGCACACCCATACTGCTTAGAGGAAACAGTGAGTGCAGTCCAGACTTTTGTCTCCTTAGGTCATAGTTCATTTTTACACCTGTTCATCGGTACCAGAGCATTCCACCAAGGGGAATGTATTTCCTGCATCTGCTCCAGACTGCATCCACTCCCTCCCCCTCACTTTCCACTTGCATCCTTTTCATAGTCAATACCAAGATGGTCAAAGTCCCTCATTATCGCTATTCTATGGTATTTGCACATCTCCATTGTGCACATATAATGAAGCTACTGCCTTGTATCCTTTCCACTAGATGGCAGTCCACAGAATACTGCCTGTGGCGTTAAGTACCTCCTGTGCTTTAAAGATAATCATTTAAATTCTATTCTTGACTACTCTATTATTCTACTCTTGCTAATGCCCTCCATCTCACCAGTTCTTCACCCACACAAATTTGTTCTCCTTACCAGACTTGCATGAATAACATATACCCCAATAATTAGAAACCAATCTTGTCTGATTTACTTCATCACCATCATAATTATGTACTATGTCATATGACACGGGTGATTATGGTTCAATGAACATTATTGCTCTTGACAAAGTTTTCTACAGAAGTTGCTTGCCATTGCTGCCTTCTGGTGACTGCAGCCATTATCAATACTCTTCAGAGATTGTCTGCCTGGCATCAGTGGCCACATAACCAGACTTGTGATCTGCACCAGCTGCTCACATGACCATCCACTACCTGCTCCCATGGCTTCACGTGACCCCGATTGGGGGGCTAAGCCAGTGATACACCTTGCCAAGGGTGACCTGCGGGCCAGCGAGGGAAGGAGTACCTTACGCCTCCTTCGGTAGAGAATTACCTCCATGCCATCACCCAGCTTCGAAAATACACAATGATGGATGTACTCTGTAAACATGTGCTCTTGGAGTCCAGTGTACAAAATCTTAATATATAACCATATAACAGTTACAGCACGGAAACAGGCCACCTTGGCCCTTCTAATCCGTGCCAAACGCTTACTCTCACCTAGTCCCACCTACCTGCACTCAGCCCATAACCCTCCATTCCTTTCCTGTCCATATACCTATCCAATTTTACTTTAAGTGACAATATCGAAACTGCTTCTACCACTTCTACTGGAAGCTCATTCCACACAGCTACCACTCTCTGAGTAAAGAAATTCCCTCTTGCGTTACCCCTAAACTTTTGCCCCGTCTCAACTCATGTCCTCTTGTTTGAATCTCCCCTACTCTCAATGGAAAAAGCCTATCCACGTCAACTCTATCTATCCCCCTCATAATTTTAAATATCTCTATCAAGTCCCCCCTCAACCTTCTACACTCCAAAGAATAAAGACCTAACTTGTTCATGCTGAAACCCTGGTAACATTCTAGTAAATCTCCTCTGTGCTCTCATATAATTCGGTGACCAGAACTGTACACAACTGTACTCCAAATTTGGTCTCACCAATGCCTTGTACGATTTTAACATTACATCCCAATTCCTATACTCACTGTTCTGACTTATAAAGGCCAGCATACCAAAAGCTTTCTTCACCACCCTATCCACATGAGATTCCACCTTCAGGGAACTATGCACCATTATTCCTAGATCACTCTGTTCTACTGCATTCCTGAATGCCCTACCATTTAGCATGTATGTCCTATTTTGATTAGTCCTACCAAAATGTAGCACCTCACACTTATCAGCATTAAACTCCATCTGCCATCTTTCAGCCCATTTTTCTAACTGGCCTAAATCTCTTTGCAAGCTTTGAAAACCTACTTCATTATCCACGCCACCTATCTTAGTATCAACTGCATACTTCCTAATCCATTTTACCACCCCCTCATCCAGATCATTAATGTATGACAAACAACACTGGACCCAGTACAGATCCCTGAGGCACACCACTAGTAACCGGCCTCCAACCTGACAAACAGTTGTCCACCACTACTCTCTGGCATCTCCCATCCAGCCACTGTTGAATCCATTTTACTACTTCAATATTAATACCTAAAGATTGAACTGTCCTAACTAACTTTCTGTGCAGAGCCTTGTCAAAGGCCTTACTGAAGTCCATATAGACACCATCCACTGCTTTACCCTTATCAACGTTCCTAGTAACCTCTTCAAAAAACTCAATAAGATTTGTCAAACATGACCTTCCACGCACAAATCCATGTTGACTGCTCCTAATCAGACCCTGTCTATCCAGGTAATTATATATACCATCTCTAAGAATACTTTCCATTAATTTACCCACCACTGACGTCAAACTTACAGGCCTATAATTGCTAGGTTTACTCTTAGAACCCTTTTTAAACAATGGAACCACATGAGCAATACGCCAATCATCTGGCACCATCCCCATTTCTAATGACATTTGAAATATTTCTGTCATATATCTTCCTCTTGTGCTACCTCTGCCAATTCCACAAGCACAACCCTGGGTGCTCTGGTATCCTCCCACAGTCCAAAGATAAACTGGTTGATAGGTTAATTGGTCAGTGTAAATTGTCCCGTGATTAGGCCAGGATTAAATCAGGGATTGCTGTGTGGTGAGACTTGAAGGGCCAGAAGGGTCTATTCCAGGCTGTGTCTCAATAAATAAATTTTTAAAAAATTATAGGAAGAATGTGGAAGCTTTACAGAGGGTGCAGAGGGGATTTACCAGGATACTGATCAAGTCTTATGAGGAAAAGTGAAGGAAGCAAGCTAAGGCTTTTCCCTTTGCAACGAAGCAGGATGAGAGGTGTCTTGAAAGAGGTGTACAAGATGCTAAGAGGCATAGATTGAGACTTCTTCCCAGGGTGGAAATGCCTAACACAAAGGGGTATAATTTTAAGGTAACTGGAGGAAAGTATAGGGTAGATGTCAGGGAAGTTTTATTTTACACAGAGAGTGGTAAATGCTTGGAATGTGCTGCCAAGAGTGCTGGTAGAGGCAGATATATTAAGGACATTTAAGAGACTCTTAGGTAGGCATGTGGATAACCAAAAATTGAGATCTATTAGAAGGAAGGGTTAGATTTATCTTGGAGTCGGCACAACATCATAGACCAAAGGACCTGTCCTGTTCCATGTTCAATGAGACAAGCTCTCAGCTATGAGAATCACAAAGAAAATTAGGAAATTCAAGTAATCACAACATGATTTTTAATATATTTACCTTGATGCTGAAGATAGATTGGTGGTTTGTTTGTCCATATGACCTTGGGTTGCAATCGTAATGCTCCATCCCTGCCTGAAGAATAGTACTGCCATATCCTCTCAAATAAACGAGGATGGGTACCTGATGGGCCAGTGGGCTGGTGAAAGTCAGTAATTTGGCACCTATAGAAATGAAAGGACTTATCAAACACCATTAGGAATAGTTATTTATTAGGGAGGCACAACTATAAAGGTGCATACCTCATCCTTTATGCTCTCTGTAGTTAAAGGATTTTTCTCTTCTTAATTTCCCTTTTAACAGTGGCAGGGAAATTACTGGAGATGATGCTGGGGAACCAGATCAATTCATGTAGTCTTGGGCTACAACTTCCTGAAAGAGGGCATTCAGTGTGCTTTCCTTCCTCATCCAGAACATTGAGTTTTAAAGTTCGGAATTGGTGCAGAGTTTAGGTTAGGCCATAGTTCTGGTTACTACACTATTGGAAGAATGTAGTCTTTGGAAGATATATAGATCTTTTAGAAGTGCGTAAGTCCTTCTGGCAAAGATACTGTTATTAATTCCAAACACTGGGGAAGTCTGCAGATGCTGGTAATCCAAAGCAACGCACACAAAGTACTGCAGGGTCTCAGCAGGTCAAGCAGCATCTACGGAAAATAGTAAACAGTTGACGTTTCGGGCTGATATCCTTCATCAGGACTGAGAAGGAAAGGGGGAAGATGCCTGAATAAAAAGGTGGGGGGGGGAAAGAAGCTAGATGGAAGGTGATAGGTGAAGCCAGGTGGGTAGGAAAGGTCAAGGGCAAGATAGGAAGGAATCTGATAGCAGAAAGCAGAGAAGGAGGGGACCCAGGGGGGGGAGTAATAGTGCCAAGATGTCACTCTTAGGGTGGAGGAGTAACACCTTATATCCTAAACACAAAGTACACTGCAGATGCTGTGGTCAAAGCAACACGTTCAACACGCTGGAGGAACTCAGCAGGTTGGACAGCATCCGTGGAAACAAACAGTCAACGTTTCGGGCTGAGACCCTTCATCCTGAATTCTTCCAGCGTGTTGTACACCTTATACCCTGTCTGGGTACCGTCCAACCTGATCATTTTCTCTGATGAACAAATCCGCTCCCCCCCCTCCATTCTACACTCTGACCTTTTCACTCCTTCTCACCTGCCCGTGGAACTCTTTGCCACAGACAGCTGTGGAGGACGTAATTGGGTGACTTAAGCCAGAGATGAATAGATTCTTGATTAGCAAGGGCGTCAAAGGTTATGGGGAGAAGGCAGGAGAATGGGGTTGAGAGGGATAGAATCAGCCATAATGGAATGGCTGAATGGCCAAATTCCGTTCCTATGTCTTATGGTCAAAGGACTGGCTGGAAAGCCAGTGATATAATAGCTACTTAAAGTTAGTTTTTGTTAATCAATGCACTTACTTTATTCCTAGGAAGGTTAACAAGGTATAGATTTCCGTTGCCCCAATCCAAGCTCGAGTGCCCTGCAGTTTGTTTCCAAATGACGCGGCACCTTGAGGATCAAAGCCATCCTTCCAAGCTCCTTCTATCATGGCCTGGATTTTCGGAATAATAGGAATCGCATGGTCTAAAGGAAAAAGAGTGACCAAAACATGTTTGCAGTTATCCATCCAAGTGGAAAACAAAGGAAATTTGTGCAAGATATACAGATTATACCTCCTCATTCCACAGCCTTGCGAACAATAGCCAAAATCCGGATACAAGACCATACACAATAGGCACTGGATTAGGTCATTTGGCCAAATGAAACTGTGCCGTCATCCTATCATAGCTGAGTAATTAACCTCCTCACCCCTCAGTCTTCTGCCTTCTCTCCATAATCTTTCTGACTTCCTTACAAATCAAGAACCACCAACCTCTGCTTTAAAAATACCCATTCTCTTGACCTGCATAGCTGTCTGTGGCAATGATTTCCACAAATTAACCACCCTCTGGCTGAAGAAATTTCTCCTCTCCGTTCTAAATGGATGTCCCTTTATTCTGAGGCTGTGCCCTCTGGTCCAAGACCTCCCCCACTGTAGGAAACATCTTCTCCAGGTCCACTCTATTGAGGCCTTTCAATATTTGATGGGTTCCAATGAGATTCACACTCATTCTTCCAAACTCCAGTGAGTACAGGCCCAGAGCATTGAAACACACCTGATATATTAACCCTTTCATTCTCAGGAACCAGGTGGGGGTGGGGGGAACGGTACAGAAAAAGTTCTATTCAAAGATTTTGCATGCTGGATCGTATCCTTTATAGATAAACTTGGACATCAGTCTCCAAATTTAGGTCCCATTGCAAACCACAGCTCATAAAAATCTTTGATGTTGCCGGAGGTACAGTCCCTTTTAAGTCCATTACTGTTTTCCTGGTAGCTTATCATACAGTATTTCCTATGAATACTAACATTAAAATATTTTTAAATGATTCTGATATACATCATTGACTGTTGGTTCATTTCCGTAGATGCTATCTGACCTGCTGAATTCCTCCAGTGTTTTGTGTGTGTTGCTTTGGATTTCCAGCATCTGCAGAATGTCTAGTGCTTAAGAAATTTATCAGGTAGCCAATCCTCTTGGGTGGGGGTAGGGGGGAAGAGCGAATTTGTGCAAACCATATCAATCACTACATTTTAAAGTGATCTTCCAAAGTGAAAATATGTAACTTAGTCAGGCATTACCAATTACCAGCAAGCACAAATGGGAGGCTGCTTCGCCAAATTAAATGTTTCTTGCTACTCAGCAAGCATGTTGAGAAAACACGTTGAGCATGTTCTCTCAACATGCTAGAAGGATTGGTGCTTTAATGTATTAAAATCTTTACCATGTAAATGGCTCTTATAGTGTTCCAGTTTGATAAGTGAGGAGAGAACCATTTGAAAGTTTCGATATCCACATCCCCATCCTTTGTCTCCTGTCGACGAATGGTAATGATCTGTTTCAGCACTCAGATACACGTGCTTTATATCTGTGCCACTTTGCTGATAAAACTCATTTAGCACCCTCATTAGACCTGCAAAACAAAAATGCATTTCAGTAATTACAGAGGATCTCAATTCCTATGGCAGACAAGACCATAAGATATAGGGCCATTTAGCCCATCGAGTCTGCTCCACCATTTCATCATGGCTAATCCATTTCCCCCTCAGTCCTAATCTCATGCATTTTTCCCATATTTCTTTATACCCTGACTAACCACGAACCTATTAACCTCTGCTTTAAATATACTCAATGACTTTGCTTCCACAACCGCCTGTGGCAATGAATTTCAGATTCACCACTCTCTAGCTGAAGAAATTCCTCTTCACCTCTATTCTAAAAGGACACCCCTCTATTCTGAGGCTGTGTCCTCTAATCTTAAACTTCCCCACCATAGGAAACATCCTTTCTACATCTACTCCATCGAGACTATTCAACATTCGATAGGTTTCAATAAGATCCTTTGTCATTCTTCTGAATTCCAGTGAGTACAGGCCCACAGTCATCAATCGTCCTCATATGATAAGCCTTTCAATCCTGGAATTGTTTTGTGAAACTCCTTTGAACCCTCTCCAATATCAGTACATCCTTTCTTAGATAAAAAGCCCAAAGCTGCTCTCAATATTCCAAGTGAGGCCTTACAGTGCCTCACAAAGCCTCAACATTACATCCTTGCTTTTATATTCTAGTTCTCTCAAAATGAATGCTAACATCACATTTGCCTTCCTCACCACCAATTCAATCTGCAAATTCCCAAGTCCCTTTGCACCTCAGATTTTTGAATTTTCTCTCCATTTAGAAAAAGATGAATTCTGGTCAGCTACAGTACGTACAGGAAAGTTATCAATAAGCTTCAAAGATCAAAATTCACGGTAAATATATTATCAAAGTACATACATGTCACCATAGACAACCCTGAGATTTATTTTTCTGGAAAAAGTGAAATTGAGTTTGACAGAGTGCAGCGAAATAAGGATATTGCCAGGAGTGGAGGACTTGAGTTACAGGGAAGGGTTGAACAGGGAAGGCTTTTCACTCATGGCTGTGAGGCAAAGTACACTCCGATGTTACATCTGCTGAAGTTTACAGTTTGGCTTAGATTCAACTTTATTGTCATTGTGCCGAGTACAGGTACAAAGCCAAATCAAATGCATTTAGCATCTAACCAGAAGTGCAAAGAATAGTGTTATTTACCAAATAACTGCGAATAAGAAGTAAGTGCTACAGCACACAAATGTAAAAGTACTGAGACAGTACAATATACAGACAGACACACATACTTTATTGAAACTGGGTTTCGTTACAGCCGCACCAACCAAGAATAGTGAAGAAATATAACAATATAAAACCATAAATAATTAAATAATAAGTTAATTATGCCAAGTGGAAACAAGTCAAGGACCAGCCTATTGGCTCAGGGTGTCTGACACTCCGAGGGAGGAGTTGTAAATATGGGTACAATACTGCTTAGCGCTGTAATGTGAAGTTCAGCAGGGTCACAGCCTCAGGGAAGAAGCTCTTCCTGTACCTGCTGGTGCAGGAGCGGAGGCTCCTGTAGCGCTTACGAGATGGAAGGAGAGTGAAAAGTCCATGGTTAGGGTGAGATGCATCCTTGATAATGCTTTTCACCCTGCCCAGGCAGTGCTTATGGTAGATGTTCTCAATGGTGGGCAATTGGGTGCCGACAATCCGCTGGGCAGTTTTCACCACACGCTGGAATGCTTTGCGGTCCGATACGGGCCAATTGCCACACCACACTGAGGTGCAGTTGGTGAGTATGCTCTCAATGGTACAGCGGTTAAAGTCCGTCAGCGTCCTGGGACAGAGGTGCGCTTTCTTGATGCTCCGCAGGAAATAAAGGCGCTGTTGTGCCTTTTTGATCAGGATGGAGGAGTTCAGGGACCAGATGAGAACTCCAGAAATGCGAACAACAAGGAATTTGAAGCTTGATAAACGCTCCACTACAGCTCCATTTATGTAGATGAGGATGTGAGTGTGGCTCCTAGCATGCCTGAAGTCTACAATGATCTCCTTGGTCTTCTGGGTGTTAAGGGCCAGGTTGTTGTCAGCACACCACACGGCCAGGTGCTGGACCTCGTCCAGGAGCTTTCAGTCCCACACCAGCAGGTTCAGGAACAGTTATTACCCTTCAAACATCAGGCTCTTGATACAGCGTAGATAACCTTACTAACCTCAACACTGAAGTGATCACATATCTTTGGACTCATTTTCAAGGACACTACAACTCAAAAGTTCAAAGTAAATTTATTATCGAAGTGCATATATGTCACCATATACTACGCTGAGATTGATTTTCTTGTAGGCATACTCAAAAAGATCCAGTAACAATAGTAGAATCAATGAAAGACAAAAACAGGGCGGACAATCTCTGTGTAGAAGTCAACAAGCTATGCAAATACAAAAAAAGAGAGAAAAAAGAAACAATAACAACATCATAATTGCCGATGTAATAACACAGGGTAAAAAAGCAAGAACAATTTATTTACTAAGATTTAGCCATTCCAAACACACATAACATACAGAAATCAGTAAGTGAAAAACACCGGAAATATGCTGAATTAAAAGAGGAAATTGAAAGACTATGGAATGTGAACAGCGTATATATATATATATATGTATACACACATTGTCCCAATAGTAATATCTACAACTGGTATCATCCCAAAGTCACTGCACAATAGCATTAAATAATTAGGGCAGCATGGCAATATCATGCAAATCTCCATAAAGCCACAATACTAAACTCCATTGAGTAGTCTGTAAGTTCCTAGTAATTGACAAATGAGCGTACTTGGCTATGCCCGTACCAGCTTGAGTTGAGAGAAAAAAGTAACTATAAATAAATAAGCAATAAATATCAAGAACAAGAGATGAAGAGTCCTTGAAAGTGAGTCCATATATAGTTAATTCATGCTCTCAGTATTATTTATTTCATTACCATTATCACAAGACAGAGTCCAGAGGAAGTTTGTGAGGATGATTCTGGGAATGAAGGGGTTAACATGTGAGGAGTGCTTGGCAGCTTTGGGCCTGTACCCACTGGGATTTAGAAGAATGCGGGGGGATCTCATTGAAACCTACTGAATGTTGAAAGGGCTAGATAGGGTAGATGTGGAGAGGATGCTTTCTATGCTGAGGGTATTCAGAACTAGAGGGCACAGGCTCAAAATTGAGGGGAAACCTTTTAGAAGAGAGGTGAGGAATTTTTTTTAGCCAGAGAATAAATCTGTGGAATTCTCTGCCACAGACTGTGGTGGAGGCCAAGTCTGTGGTTGTATTTAATGCGGAAGTTGATAGTTTCCTGATCGGTCAGGGCATCAAAGGATATGGCGAGGAGGCAGGTGTATGGGGTAGAGTGGGATCTGGGATCAGCCATGATAGAACAGTGGAGCAGACTCAGTGGCTGAATGGTCTAATTCTGTTCCTCGGTCTTATTACATGTATTTGCACAGATTGTTTTCTTTTGCACATTAGTCGTCTGTCAGTCTTTGTTTTTGTGTAGTTTTTCACTGATTATATTGTATTTCTCTGCTCTACCGTGAATGGGCACAGAAAAAAAACTCATGGTTGTAGATGGTGACATATACATACACTGATGATAAATTAAGTTTGAACAGGTTAGGGCTTTATCCTATGGAGTACAGGAGCATGAGGGGAGATCTTATAGAGGTATACAAAATGATCAGGGGTATAAATAGGGTGAATGCATGAAGGCTTTTTCTTTTTCTCCTCAGGTTGGATGAAACAAGAAATAAAAGTCAAAGATTTAGGGTGAAAGGTGAAATTATTAAGGGGAACGTCCTCGCTCAGAGGATGGTGTAAGTGTGGAAAGAGATGTCAGCATAAGTTTTAGATGCAGGTTCAATTGTAACATCTAAGAGAATTTTGGATAGTTACACGGATGAGAGGGGTTTGGGGGTTTATGATCCAGGTACAGGTCGATGGGACTAGGTAGAAGATTAGGTTGTATGGACTAGAAGGGGTGAATGGTCTGTTTCTAAGCTATAGTATTCTATAACTCTATTTTAATATGAATTAAATGTCATAATCAATTATGAACAGTGATAAATAAGCTCAGCAAGTCATTTTTCAAAGTAATTTTGCGATTACAGTTGATGGGAGTTTGAAGCAAACTGAAAATAATAGTACAGTATAATTAGTACAATTAATACAGTTAAAGCTATGGAAATTCTCATCCAATTTCTATTCAATTTTATTTGAGCTTCTGTGCTGGCATTCTTGCTCCTCAAGAGGTTGCTGGTGGATTTAATTCTCCCCCTAGAAACTTCAGCACACAATTTTGCCTGATGCTCCACTGCTGTGCTGAAACTGTACCTCATTGTGAGCATTTAAACTGTGCCCTAAAGGTTGTCACCCTCTACCTGGTTGGTGTGTTAAATATATTTCACGATCGTACACAATCATATTTCCTTCTCCGGTTTCTGATGCAGATGGTGTTGACAGTGTGGAGTTTACGATGATTTGTCTACAGATTTTAAGAATTGGCTTATTTATACTGTTTTTATTGCAGAAATTATTCAGTGCGCACTTGTTGTCCCTGGGCAAAAAAAAATTGCACAGCGCAAGATTTTTGTGCAGTTTGGTCATTAAAAATTAGAGGGAACACTGTAGGAGACATCAATTTTTAGAATACTGCTGTTAAATGGAGGTCTCCTCCAGGTGCTCCAGTTTCTTCACACAGTCCAAAGACGTACCAGTTGGTGGGTTAATTGGTCATTGTAAATTGTCTTGTGATTAACTAGGATTAAATCATGGATTTTTGGGTGGCATGGTTCGAAGGGCCTGAAGAGCATATACCACACAGTATCACAATGAAAATAAATACATTTCACAAATGGAACTAAAGCAGTCGTTCCCAAAAACTTTGTGAGTTACCACCACCCTGGCTCCAAGACCACATCTCCAGTTACGCTACTTCCTTTCCCTTTTTTATTACATCAATGTTCATTCACTACAAAATCCTTTAGAACATCCATGAAAGCTGCTGGTCCTGTCTCCATGAAATTGGGGCAGCTGCTTAACCCTTACATTCTGTTCAGGACAAATTTAACCCGTTTTGACATTTGACAGCAATAAAAACACCCAAAATGCCATTTTTTTTAAGCTGAAATTTTATGACTTTGCCTAAAGTGACCCAGATTACACAAAAGTGAAAATTAAAAATTTTATACTTTTGTACAGGTGCTACAAATTTTTGTACATAGATGTTGTTCTGGGTCAAATTTGACCCGGAACAACAGAAATGGAATAAATGTGGAATAGATCCATCAGTGTGGGTCAAATCAAGGAAAATGGTGGTTTTAGAGTCAAAAATGGAAGACCATGCATGTAACTGACCTACGTGCTTACATGGGGCTTCTAATACTGGCTGGCATGTGTAGGTTCCAAGGTCAGGATCTTTTAGTCTTTGGAATGCTGAGATGGGAAGACCAATTTTTCGTGCCACCGTGTTCCTGGAAATGTTCTGTACCATATCGGCGGTGCTCAGATTTGACAACCATGAGACAAGACATGCACGGCGTGTCACTGACAAACTGGCAACAATCAGGGATGTCTGGGACAAGTGGGTGGAAGGGCTGCCTCTCATGTACAACCCTGGTCCTGAGGTCACAGTGGATGAAAGACTGGTTCCATTCAGAGGTAATAAATGCCTGCCCTTTTATTGTTAGACTAGTTAATCACTGCTTCAATATACACATGCTATTGGTTGTGATATCAAATGATTTTTCCCCTTTTTGTGTTTTTGCAGGTCGCTGTCCTTTCCGCCAGTACGTGCCTAGCAAGCCAGGACAATATAGAACCATAGAACATTACAGCACAGAAACAGGCCTTTTGGCTGCGCCGAACCATTTTTCTGCCTAGTCCCACTGACCTGCACCTGAACCATATCCCTCCAAGCTTTTCCCTCTTCACCCTTAACCCATGTCCTCTCGTATTTTTCTCCCCTGGCCTCAATGGAAAAAGCCTGTTTGCATTCACTCTATCTATACCTATCATAATTTTATACACCTCTATCAAATCTCCCCTCATTTTTCTATGCTCCAAGGAATAAAGTCCTAACCCATTCAACCTTTCTTTGTAACTCAGTTTCTCAAGTCCCGGCAACATCCTTGTAAACCTTCTCTGCACTCTTTCAACCTTATTAATATCCTTCCTGTAATTTGGTGACCGAAACTGCACACAATACTCCAAATTCGGCCTCACCAATATCTGATACAACCTCACCATAACATTCCAACTCTAATACTCAATACTTTGAATATGGAATAAAGTTATGGGCAGCCTGTGATGCACGTGCTTGGAATATGCAAGTATATAATGGGAAGCCAGCGGGGGAGCCCCGGAGAGAGAATAAGACATGTGCGTCGTGTTGGAGATGACAGAAGGGTTAAGAGGACACAATGTGACCTGTGACAACAACTTCTCATCTCATGAGCTTGGCCAGGAGCTCCTAAAGAAGAAAATCACAATGGTGGGCACTGTGAGGCGGAACAAGCCTGAGCTGCCACCTGCTCTCATTGCAACAAAGGGGAGAGATGTCGTCTTCTAAGTTTGCTTTCACCTACGACACCACAGTTTTCTTGTATATGCAAAAGAAGAACAAGAATGTCATCCTTATGAGCACATTACATAAGGTTGCAAAGGTCAATGCTCAGGAAAACAGAAAACCAGCCATCATCCTTGACTACAATGCCAACAAAGGAGGAGTGGATGACAAAGTAACAGGCACATACAGCTGCAAGAGGAGAACAGCCAGCTGGCCTCTCACCATATTCCATAACATCATTGACATATCGACCTACAATGCCTTTGTCATATGGAGTGAGCTGAACCCCACCTGGAGGGCAAGCAAGAGGAACTGGAGGAGGTTCTTTTTGGAGGAGCTTGGAAAGGCCCTTGTGACTCCTTTTATGCAAAGGCGACACCACCTTCCCCGCACAGCAGCCTCAGCAGCACTGGTAAGGGCAGAGCAGCGATCTGAACCTGGCCCTGGTCAACAACAAGTCCCACGAGAAGCAACACAAGGGGACGCAACAAGGGGAGGAAGGAGATGCAACTTCTGCTCTGAAAAAAGGGACTGCAAAACAGGGACAACTTGCTGCAAATGTGGGAAACACATGTGCAAGGGCCACACACGCAAGGGTTCCTACCAGTGCTTTGAATGCGAAGACTCGTTTGCAAATAGCAATTATTTTTTGTTTTGTTTGTTCCAGAATGTTCTTGCTATTTTCAGTTTCAATAAAATATATTTAAAACATTATGGCTGTTATGTTTTCATGTCTCAGGTAAAATAGGACCTGATTTTGTGTGATAGTAAATGTTTTTTCTCCATAAACAAGTGGAGTAAAACCTAAAAAATATATTCTCCCTGTTCTCTGAAACATTAATTAAGGATTAATCACCTATTTATTAATGTCAGATAAGCTATTTATACGGTCTAAATAGATCTGTGGTTCAAAATTTGGTATAGACACTTGTTATGAGGGGATTCTTGGGCCGGGTCAAAATTGACCCTGACCATACTGTGAAGGCATAGAATATGAACAGTATGTAAGGGTTAACTGGGCCAAAATGTACTTCTCCCAATGTGTCCCAATTAACTGGAATCTACTATATTCACAAGTATTCAGTAACAAGATAAAGGATAACAAGTTAAAAGAACTAGAATTACTAAATTTTACGTTAGAAGCAGATATATTAGGGACATTTAAGAAACTCGTAGATAGCTCAGGGATGATAGAAAACTGAAGGGAAGGGTTAAATTGAGCATGACACAACATCTTGGGCTAAAGTGACTTGTACTGTACTGTGGTGGTCTCATTTTTAGAATATAGAACATTGTTTTCACTTAAATAATAAGATATTGAGGGTGGAAAATATTGTTAGTTAAAGATTTTGACAGACAAAGGGTTGATATTGGCTTTGAGCGTAGAAACCAGTCTGCAGCTTAGTTTGTTATAAATATGACCTTAGATTTCAGCAGAGACAACTCTTAAATACTTGCCGTTGTTTATCTTGTATTCAACTCGAGGATATGAGACACATAATTTAATAATACAAAGTTGCAAACAAGACTGATTTTTTAAATTTTTGGCTGTTGCTATGGGTATACAGTGGTATGCAAAAATTTGGGCACCTCTAGTCAAAATTTCTGTTACTGTGAATAGCTAAGCAAGTAAAAGATTACCTGATTTCCCAAAGGCATAAAGTTAAAGATGACACAATTCTTTAATATTTTAAGCAAGCTTACTTTTTTTATTTCCATCTTTTACAGTTTCAAAATAACAAAAAAGAAAAAGGGCCCGAAGCAAAGGTTTGGGCACCCTGCATGGTCAGAACTTAGTAACACCCCCTTTGGCAAGTATCACAGCTTGTAAATGCTTCCGGTAGCCAGCTAAGAGTCTTTCATTTCTTGTTTGGGGGATTTTCACCCATTCTTCCTTGCAAAAGGCTTCTAGTTCTGAGAGATTCTTGGGCCGTCTTGCATGCATTGCTCTTTTGAGGTCTCTCCACAGATTTTCGATGATGTTTAGGTCAGGGGACTGTAAGGGCCTTCGCAAAACCTTCAGCTTGCGCCTCATGAGGTAGCCCATTGTGGATTCTGAGGTGTGTTTAGGATCATTATCCTGTTGTAGAAGCCATCCTCTTTTCATCTTCAGCTTTTTTTTAATATAAACAGACGGTGTGATGTTTGCTTCCAGAATTTGCTGGTATTTAATTCAATTCATTCTTCCCTCTACCAGTGAAATGTTCCCATACCACTGGCTGCAACACAAGCCCAAAGCATGATTAATCCAGCCCAACAGTTGGAGAAGTGTTCTTTTCATGAAATTCTGCACCCTTTTTTGGCTCATTGTGGCCAAAAAGTTCTATTTTAACTTCATCAGTTCACAGGACCTGTTTCCAAAATGCATCAGGCTTGTTTAGATCAAGACGTACAAAAAAGCTGGATGAACTCAGCAGGTCGGGCAGCATCCGCTGAAAGAAGCAGTCAACGTTTTGAGTTATAGACAATAGGTGCAGAAGTAGACCATTCGGCCCCTCGAGTCTGCACTGCCATTCTGAGATCATGGCTGATCATTCACTATCAATACCCAGTCCCTGCCTTGTCAGACCCTTCGTCAGGACTAAAGAAGGAGGGGGCAGGGGCCCTATAAAGAAAGTGGGGGGAGGGTGGAAAATCAATCAGAGGAAAGATCAAGGGGTGGGGGAGGGGATAGGCAGGAGAGGCGAAGAAGGAATCTAAGGGGAAAGCACTATGGGTAGTAGAAGAAGGCAGTCATGAGAGGTGATAGGCAGCTAGAAGAGGAGACAGAGTGAAAGTGGGATGAAGGGGGAGGGAGGGAATTATCGGAAGTTGGAGAATTCCATGTTCATACCAAGGGGCTGGAGACTACCCAGACGATATAACTCAACTCTCCTTCACATTCCCATCTGGATATGTCCATACATGGCCTCCCCTACTGCCATGATGAGGCCAAACTTCGGTTGGAGAAACAACATCTCATTTGACCACAGCATCTGCAGTGTACTTTGTGTTAGGTTTGTTTAGATGTTCCTTTGCAAACTTCTGATGCTGAAGCTTGTGGTAAGGATGCAGGAAAGGTTTTCTTCTGATGACTCTTCCAGGAAGGTCATATTTGTGCAGGTGTCACTACACAGTAGGACAGTGCACCACCACTCCAGAGTCTGCTAAATTTTCCTGAAGGTTTTTTGCAGTCAAACGGGGGTTTTGATTTGCCTTTCTAGCAATCTTACAAGCAGTTCTCTTGGAAAGGTTTCTTGGTCTTCCAGACCTCAACTTGACCTCCACCGTTCCTGTTAACTGCCATTTCTTAATTACATTATGAACTGAGGAAACAGCTACCTGAAAACACTTTGCTTTCTTCTTATAGCCTTCTCCTGCTTTGTGGGCATCATTTATTTTAATTTTCAGAGTGCTAGGCAGCTGCTTAGAGGAGCCCATGGCTGCTGATTTTTGGGACAAGGTTTGTGGAGTCAGGGTATTTATAAAGCTTTAAAATTTGCATCACCTGGCCTTTCCTAACGATGATTATGAACAAGTCATAGCCCTAACAAGCTAATTAAGGTCTGAGACCTTGGTAAAAGTTATCTCAGAGCTTAAATCTCTTGGGGTGCCCAAACCTTTGCATGGTGCTCCTTTCCTTTATTTCCATTCTAAAATTGTACAAAACAAAACTAATACACTAACCTTGCTTAAAATGTTGGAAAGAATGTTTCATCTTTAACTTTTTTTTGGAGATCAGTTCATCTTCTACTCACTTAACGATTCACAGTAACAGAAATTTTGACCGGGGTGCCCAAACTTTTGCATGCCACTGTAGTTTATTACAAGAGAACTACATGTGAACCTAGCTTATCTTTTCTAACTCACAAGGTTAATCGAATAGCCTTTGCGTTTGCTATTGATTTGTACAAGCATAAATGGAGCTGTGCTCTCTGCATTGTTTGGAGTTCATTGTTGGAGGTTCTACTCCCCATGATACTGTGAATAAAGCTCTCTTTACTTTGAAGTCCGTGTCTAATTTAGTTGCGATCAACTTTAGTCATATTTCTTTAGCAAACCAATATCCCTAATAATTTGGCGACGAGGATGGGATCCTTATAGATACAGGATCCAAGTGAACCCTGATAATAGTAAATTTCTCTGACAATGTGAGGTATGCTTGGGGAAAGGCTGACTGTGAGACAAGACCAGTGGGGCTAGACTGGTGCAGATGAGGGGCCCGCCTGGCCGGTGACCATCCCTGAGCGCCTGGAGAGGGACAAGATGGAAGATGGAAGACAGGGTCCGAGACACACAGGGTGTCCACTGAATAGTCAAATTAAAGGACGAGGTACTTTGAAGACAGAGATAAATTCTGGCCAGAAAAGGGTTAGGAAATTGTTTTGTGATTGAAAACTAACTGTGATTACAGGTTGACCTAAAACAGGTAAGAAATGGGTAGCGATGAAAGCAAATGCGCCAAAGCCAGCGGCATGACGCCAGAGAGAAGAGACACAGCCTCGAGGCCTGTCGATCCATGAATAAACACGCTGAGAAAAGGGTAAAGCCGTATAAGAAGATGACGTGACTTCTGGGTGAGCTCCTGGTGCATCCAGTATGGCTGGAAACTGGAGACAGCAGGTCTGTGATTACTTTTCTAGTGATTTAAACAGATGGAGCTAAGGGAGACTGCCCACTTTACCAGGCTATGGAGGCTCCTTTGATTAAAGAAAATTGGTTACTGAAAAGGTGAGACCAAAGGAAGGGAATTGGGATTTGGAATACATGATCTGATGTTTTAATACATGGGAATAAATTGTCAAAAGGCACCAGCCACCAAGACCTAAACCCAAGATGGAGGAGGAAAAAGTACAAAGAATGGAAGTCGATTCTCTTTGCCCACCCAGTCTTTCTCCCCCGTGGGACTCCATCCTAAGCTTCCAGATGATGGGCTGCCGGTACATCTTATTATGGAAGCAGCAATATCTGGCACGGCTGCTGTGCAACATAGAGCCCGACAGCTCCGACAACAAATACAATCATCGCAGTCCTATTCAGGGAACCTGCTTCCCTCGTATGAACAGGTTTCGAGCACAGCGAATGTTTCAGCTCCCATGGATCAGGAAGAGTCACAACCTGTGGACATTACACAGAGTGTAGGGGCGCACATGTGATCACAGACCAAGAGAGTACAGCCTAAGGAGCAGGTAGCAGGACTTAACAATAGCCATAGAGAAAGTGAGCTACCTGATAGTACAACCCATACGCAGGTACCCCATATAATGGTATGATATATATTTATCCTTAATAACCCTCGCAGAGGTTAGGAATATAATCAGTGATGACCTAACCCTATCAGGAAACCTATCGCATTCCATAATTGTCCAGTAAAAACGTATGAAATTTTAACCCTTTATCCAGAGATGGGCAGCGATGCCAGCGGATTGCCAATGGCAGCGCCTGATCCACCCTCAAACAACAAATCGCTGTACCCTGGGGAACAAATGGCGATTGGTCCCGAATGCAGATGGAGGTGAAGGCAACCCCAGTATACAGCCAGACATAGAACAGGCCACAGACACAACCCTAGCAGGGGCCAGTCAGTACAGTGATTTTGGGGAGTTCATGAGATGCCAAGACAGAAAGGGTGAGCCTGTAACAGATTTCATTTTGGGGTTCAAAGATGCGTGGGAAAATATTGCAGGAATACAACTGGAACAGAATAGACATTTAGCGGTGCAAACCTTTTAAAATTGTTTGCGACTTGAAGTAACACACTCATTCAAATTGATGACGAAGATAAGAAAAAGCCAAGGCTCAGGATGGAGAGCATTATAATCTGTGCTTTATGGGCCACATATTTTTTTAGCCCTGAATGGATAGCCTTCAAAATACACTATACCCTTCTCAGATAAATAGCTTCCTGGAAGGAGAGCACTGCATACCTCATGTATCCCTGGGAACAAAGCTCCCTCTAAGCCTAAATATCTGGGTCCGATGGTGAAACCGTTAGAAGAGCAAACTCGGAGCACCCTTCCAACTGGCGTAACCTATTTTGCTCTGATACTGACAAATCCTCAAGACTCTCCCTTATAGGCACAATATTGCAAACCCAAGGCCGGACAGGCTGCATGAATGGCTGTTGGTGCAAGATTTGCAGACCGTCAGCTGGATGGTACAGGCCATTTCCCCAATTGTACTGGACACAACTGCCATTTTGGTCTCTCTATCATCCAAATCTAATTCTTTTTACCGATGGTTCGTGGTGCAAACCTGATGATTTTGAGACATGAGGTATTGGAAGTGGGTTTCCTCCCTTCAGGAACACTGCACAAGCAGCTGAGCTAATTGCTCTCACTAGAACCTGCACCATAGCTGAGGGAAAAACTGTGAATATCTGTATCATTTATGAATCTGCACTTTGACTATATAGACTTTGTACATATGCCAGCAAGTGGGGGACATAAATATCCATTAGTAATAATGGACATGTTTTCCAAATGGATAGAGGCCTTTCCCAGATGAAAAGATGACACCAGGACAGTAGTTAAATTACTGATGAAGGAGATTATTCCACAATTCAGAATCACTTGTAAGTTTAATAGTGATAGAGGAACGCACTATACGGGGAAATTAACTAAAGCATTGGACAAGACATGGGGTTCCCCTGGGAGTAGCATGTGCCCTACCAACCACAATCATTGGGAATAGTGGAAAGGATTAATGGAGGACTGAAAGACTCTGGCCAAAGTATGCCAAAAGGAGTGTTTCAAATGGCCTGAGGTGCTGCTGATTATGTACTCTGTATACCTTGAAAAATCATGTCAACAGGACCGCTATGTTGCCCCCTTTTGAAGCACTGATGGGTAGATCTAGACCCCCTTTGACAAGTGCCCAAATAGTGCTGAAATGGACTGATAAAAAACCCTAGATATGGTAAATGCTCTAGTCAAAGCTATTAGAATAATTGAAGGAAAAGTGACTGCAGCCCTACTCAAACTTGGGGAGGGAGATACCAAACCATTTAAACCAGATTATTATGTATATATTAAATCACCAGAAAAAGACTCTCTCCCCCCCCACCCCCACTAGGTGGAAGGGACCCTATCATATACTGCTACCCACCCAAACCGTGGTCAAAGTACAAGGCAAGGCTGACTGACTGCATGGAATCAAGTGTAAGCTGTATCATCCCTCTCTTCCAGAATCCGATAGTGCACTGGAAAACTGAAGGAAAAGTGAAGTGCCCAATGATATACGGACTTACTTGCCTTATCACTTTAGTGTCTAAACTCACCTGTGCTTTTAATAAACATTTAGGCTTAATTGCTGGAGTAGGAGCCACTCAAACTGTGGCCTTGCAAAACAGGAGGGCCTGGATATTACTTTAGCTGAGAAAAGAGGAACGGGACAGGAACGCTGGAAGTATATTCCTGGTGAATCTGAAAACATTTAGTTAACCATATCCAGAGAAGTGTAAAACAGATACGTAAGATTGGAGAAAAATTCCATAACTACAACACTCCTGGGAGCTGGGGGCCCTTCGGGAACATCTTTGGTGGCTGGTGGAGAGTGCTAGTACATTCTGGAATTATTGTTTTGAGCACTTGACTCAGATGTGTAACCCTACCCCTTTTAACGAATTGCCCCGTTTCTATGTTCCCTTGCTGGCGCTTCTGACCCAGAGTATAATGAAGAGAAACCTTTACGATGAGACCCCTTCCAGCAGGTTATCAGGTCCCATAAGCTATTTCTGACATTTATAGTTGATCTTGTGATCAAAAAGGAGGGGACTGTGGAGGAAAATATTGAGAGTTATAGATTTTGATAGACATATTGGCTTTAATTGTGGAAAAGCTGTTTGCAGCTTGCCTGTTATAGATTTGGCCTCATCTTTTAGCAGAGACGATTCTTAGATTACATATTTGCAGTTACTTATCTTGTAAGAATCCAACTCAAGGATATGAGATAAATAGTTTGTTAATACAAAGTTGTACACAGGACTGAATTTTTAATTTTTGGCTGTTGCTATGGGTATAGTTTATCACAAGGGCACTGCATGTGAATGTAGCTTACCTTTTCCAATTGACAAGGTTAGTCAAACAGTTTTTGCTTTTGCAGTTGATTTGTACAGCTGTGCTCTAGTTTGAACTCACTGTTGAAGGTTCCACTCTCCGTGTTATCTGGAATAAAGCTTTCTTTACTTCGAAGATCATGTCTAATTTAGTTCCAAACAACTTTAATCAAGCTTCTCTAGCAAATTAATTTCCCTAACACTAAAGCCACAACTGGGACCTCTGTGGAGATTTCTACTTATTTGTTTTCTATTTATTTACTTACCTCTTCTGGCCCTTTGAGCCACACCACCCCAATGCACCCGCTTTAACCCTAACCTAATCATGGGGCAATTTACAATGGCTAATTAACATACTAGGTATGTCTTTGGACAACAGGACCCAGAGAAAATCATGCATTCCATGGGGATGACATACAGAGCAGCGCTGGAATTGAACTCCCAAACTCTGAAATGCCTCAAGCTGTAAAAGTGCTGCATTACCAGAGTTTGTCCTTTTACAGATACCTCTACCAGGAGAGAAAAGAATTCCCCTTGTTTCTAGAACTCAAGAGGCTAAACCTGGTTTATTACAGCAATAGCTTCACAAAGCAGCCATGAAAATTTTGCTTAAGATGTAAAATTTAAAGATTGAACCAATCATACCCCACGTCTTAGTTCTGCCATCATCTTCCCCCAATGCTAGTGCTTCCATTACTTCTGCTCTCCGGCGATGGTAGTCCGCAGGTTTCATTTCACCCCGGCAAACAGCCCTATCCATATTTTCCAGTGTCTGTTGTTTGTACCCTCCACGATTATCCAATCCATACTGCTTCTACGAGGGGAAAAAAATGCAATTATTTCAGCTTTCAGTTAACTTTGAAACAACTTTACAATAACTGAGAAGGCTCGGCATTTCTACAGATGTACAGTAGAGATCATTCTAGCTGGTTGCATAACCGTCTGGTATGGAGGGGCCACAGCACAGATTTAGAAAAAGTTGTAAACTCAGCCAACTCTATCATTGGCACAAGCCTCGCCAGCATTGAGGACATCTTCGGCAAGGTGGCATCATCCATCAGTAAGGACCCCAATCACCCAGGACATGCCCTCTACTCATTACTACAATCAAGGAGGAAGTACAGGAACCTGAAGACACACACTCAAAATTTACCAACAGCTTCTTCCCCTCTGCCATCAGATTTCTGAATGGACATTGAACCAACATACATTAACTCAGTATTTCTTAGTCTCTTTTTGCAGTAATTATTTTATATACATTTCTTATTGTAATTTATAGTTTTTTTAAATTAGTATTGCACTGTACTGCTGCAGCAATCAAAAGATTTCACAACGTTTAGCAGTAATACAGGGATATAAAACCTGACGCTGATTTTAAGAATTCTAGTCAGGCAATGTGAACTGGTATCAATTATGTGAACAGATAATGAATGACCAAGGAGATATGGAGCATGTGCAGCATGTACAGTCAATAGCTTATTTATTAGGTATGCATGCTTGTTAATGCTAATACTATTGGAGAATAAAGTTGCAACATTTGCTGTGTGGCCAGAACTATGTGGCTAGCCTTGCGTTTGCTATTTGCTATGTATCCAATTTATTGGCCAGAATGTAACCTCTTACTATCTCTGGCCAGAATCTCTTACTATCTTTCCTTTTTCCTGACGAAGGTTCTTGGCCCAAAACGTCGACAGTGCTTCTCCCTATAAATGCAGCCTGGCCTGCTGTGTTCCACCAGCATTTTGTGTGTAGTTGTTTATATTTACTATGTATCCAACTTATTAGCCAGAATGTAATCTCTGTATTGTCTCTGTACTTTTGAATGCATCAGTGCCTTGAGAATGCAGCTAACAGTGAAAGTAAGCATGTAGAGATAACAGTGGTAGACAGGATCGTGGAGTGGTGTGATGGTATGGGGACCAGTCAAGGCCGGGAAGGGTGACACGTGTTCCAGGGAGTAGACTAGAGCAAGTATGGGCTATGGAGTGGTGTGATGGTATGAAAACCAGTCAAAGCCAGGAAGGGGGACACGTGTTCCAAGGAGTAGACTAGACAGGATCGTGCGATGGTGTGATGGTGTGAGAACCAGTCAAGGCACTAGAACAAGTGTATACAAATGAAACTAAGATAAGAAATTACTATAAAGAATACTGTGAACTAGGCTCGGCAGGCAATTAGTGAGACATTCATTAATTGTCTCAGCTTTTGTTTGCAAATAAAGGCTTAAATTTCTTGAAGAATCTTCTGCGTTTCCTGGTTATTTCAAGAAACCATGACAATACCTAATCAGCTAATCATGTGGCAGCAACTCTACACAAAAGCATGCAGACGTGGCCAAGAGGGCATCACCTCTCGTCATCGATTAACAATGGGGAAGAACTGTAACCTCAGTGACATTGAACATGGAATGATTGTTGGTTCCAGACGGGGTGGTTTGAGTATCTCAAACTGCTGATCTTCTGGGATTTTCACACATGACAGTCTCTAGAGTTTACAGAGAATGATGCAAAAAACAAAAAACATCTTGTGGGGAGCAGTTCTGTGGGCAGAATTGCCTTGTTAATGAGAGAGGTCATTGGAGTTCAAGGTGACTAACTCAAGGAATCGTGTGCAGAAGAGCAGCTCTGAATGCACAACATGTCGAACCTTGAAATGGATGGGCCACAGCAGCAGAAGACCACGAACGTACACTCAGTGGCCACTTTATTAGGTAGAGGAGGTGTTATGTCCGCAGCCCCCTCCTTTGCGAGAATCGCAAGAGCGCTAGTTGAGGGGGGGTCAGTAGACCCAGGAAATGGGAGAGAGAGAGACATGCTGAATACCTCATTCCACCATGATGCAAAATAATGCGACATTGACCATTGTCTCCAAAACCATTGTCAGAGACCAAGTTTGTGGATTGGGGACTATGCTACGTGCAAGCCCTCGGGCAAAGTGGGCTGGTTGAGAGAGGGATTGCATCATCCTGACCTGATTGACATCTGAGACCCCGTGAGGAAGTATAAAAGAGGGTCTGGGGGAACAACCCCTTCAGACGCACCAGAAGAAACGCTAACGATCCCGTAGTAGCGGGAAGCCATTTGAAGGAAGCCACGTGCGTTGGATTTCGTGGCTGGAATCGGTGGTTGGAACCATGGAAAACCGCTTTTGGCTAACAACGGGGAAGCCCGCTCCCCTGATTCAACGGATTTGCTTCATAAAAGACCCGGGCAAATTTCTTTTCTCACAAATCTCTCTCTCTCTCTCCAACAAGTGAAAACCCAGCGGTCCCCAAAGGCTGGATCCTGCAGGCTTCTGAGTGATTTTTATATTTCCATCGGACAATATATTAGCCCCTAGACAAACGATTGAGCTGTTTCTCATTGATGGTTATTATTATACCCACGCTTTTAGATTGAGTATTGATGACGTATATTATCTGAATGTTTGTATTAATCTTATTTTTGTGCCCCTTTATAAATAAAGACTTTTAAAAATAGTACCATCAGACTTCAACAGACCTCTTTATCTTTGCTGGTAAGTGACCTAGTTACGGGGTACATAACAACTTGGGGATCTCGTCTCATGATTTGATACCAAATTGGAGGGCCAGTGAATCGGGATTGTAAGTCCAAACTTGGATCTGGTACGCGGGTAGCCAGACGGGAAACCAGCAAAGATGGATGTGGAGGAATTTATAGGAAAACCGACTCTGGGGGCGCTAGAGGCGGCCACCAAATCAGACTTGGTACATTTGGCGAAGGGGTTAAACCTCACAGAGGTGAGGTCGTCAATGAAAAAGCGGAAGGTGCGAAGGGCCATAACTCAGTATTACATTGAGAAGGAGGTGTTTGCAGCTGAGGTATTGGAAAATATCCCTGAAAAGATACTAGCTAGCAGGGCAGCTCAGTTAGAGTTGGAGAAATTAAGGTGGGAACATGAAATTAAGTTAAAACAGCTGGAAGCAGCTGAGAAGGAGAAGGAAAGGGCCGAGAGGGAGAAGGAGGCAGAGAGACAGAAGAAACATGACTTGGAGATGGAGAAGTTAAGGCAAGAGCAACAAAGTCAGGGGTCGGACCGAGAGGAGCAGTTTGATGTCAGTCAGGCATTGAGGTTAGTACCCCCGTTCAAGGAGACGGACGTTGATAGTTATTTCCTGCTTTTTGAAAAGGTGGCAGGGAATCAGAGAGCAGAGAGCAGTGGGTGGCATTGTTACAAAGGTTCCCTCTTAACACATATGCCCAGCGGACATATGCGGCGTTGTCCACGGAGGGGGCAGGGGAGGAGGAATACGACCAAGTAAAAGCGGCCATTCTCCGGGGTTACGAGCTAGTACCAGAAGCATATAGACAAAAGTTCAGAAATTTACAGAAAGGGTGGAATCAGACGTATACTGAATTGGCCCATGAGAAGGGTGTGCTCTTGGACCGTTGGTGCACTGCAGAAAGAGTGGACGAGGATTATGGGCGTCTCAGGGAGTTAATTTTGATTGAGGAATTTAAAGGTTGTGTTCCGGAAGAGATCCGGATGTATTTGAATGAGAGGCCGAATAAGTCCCTCTCAGAATTTGCAAGGTTTGCAGATGAATATGCCCTAACCCACAAGACAAAGTTTTCCTCGACAAAAAGTTACCCGAGAGACTGTGGGAACGGTAGGGAAAGCCCGCCAGCGAGGGGAGAGATTCAACCGGGAGCTAGCAGGAAAATTGAGGACGAGAGGCCAGAAACCAGGAGATTTCCTGGTTTGACCTGTTTTAATTGTGGAAAGGTGGGACATATTGCATCTAAATGCCCCGCTCCGAGGAGGGAGCCAGAATAAGGGAAAGCAGCTATCACTATAGGCTGTATCGCATCGATCAGAAAATCAACGAGAGGGCCCCCGGTAGATGGAGTACAGGAGGGGCGTGAGACGTTTAGTTCCGAAGGAACCGTGTCTGTGAAGGAGGGAGGCCCACAAATTCCAGTACGGATCTGGAGAGACACGGGGGCTGAGCTGTCATTGATTAGCCGTAAAGTGCTAGAGTTCGGACCTCAGACAGGAGAGGTAGCCCTGAGAGGCATAGGACAATGGACCGAAGTGGTGCCTTTGCACAGGGTCATTCTAGATTGTGAGTTGGTGTCGGGACCAGTGGAATTGGGGTCCTGCCAGAGTTGCCGGGGGAAGACGTGGACGTCCTTCTGGCTAACGACCTAGCGGGGGGCGGGGGGGAAGATGGGGACAGCCGTGAAGCTGACAACCCAGCCTGTGAGGGTTGAGGCCCCGCCCCCAGATTTCAAGATCTATCCCGCATGCGCGGTCACTCGCAGCATGTCGAAAAAGGCAGCCGAGACAGGGAGCCATTTAAATCCGGCCAGTGTTGGCTGAGACATTTTTGCCGACTCTGTACCAACGAGGGTCAGAGGAAGGTAAACTGGAGAGTAGGGAGGGAAGAGAGAGTGAACGGGGGGGAGGTAGACCTGCCCTTAGCAAGAAGAGAGTTTGTACAGGAACAGGAAGGTGACAAGAAGCTGGTAGCCTTGAGAGAGTTGGTTCTTTCTGAGACCGAGATTGAGACAGAGCCCGAGGGTTACAACCTGAAAGAGGGTGTGTTGATGAGAAAATGGAGGCCCCCCCGCGGTACCGGTCGATGAGGACTGGCGGTGGTACATCAGATAGTAGTTCCGAGAGTGTATCGGGACGAAATTTTGAACCTAGCTCATAAGGGACCCTTGGGTGGGCATTTGGGAATAACGAAGACAGTGGATCGGGTTCAGAGGGAGTTCTATTGGCCAAACCTGTGGAAAGATATTACTGAGTATTGCAAAAGGTGTCATACCTGTCAAGTGGTGGGTAAACCAAACCAAGTTATCCCTAAGGCACCCCTCCAACCCATCCCCGCTTGTGAGGAGCCTTTCTCCCGAATCATTGTGGATTTTGTGGGTCCCTTACCTAAAACTGCGAGTTGGCAGCAGTATATCATGACCCTGATGTGTGCCGCTACACGATTTCCAGAGGCTGTGCCTCTGGGTAATATTAGGACCTCTGTGGTGGTGAAGGCCCTCATTAAATTCTTTACTACAGTGGGGCTGCCTAAGGAGATACAGTCGGATCAGGGGAGTACATTCACGTCTAGCGTATTTCGGCAGATGATGACCCAGCTAGGGGTCAAACAAATTCTAGCCTCGGTATACCATCCGGAATCCCAAGGAGCGTTGGAAAAATTCCACGCTACACTAAAGACCATGCTTAAAACTTATTGTCAGGAGAACGTTCGAGACTGGGATGAGGCTTTACCCCTTCTGCTATTTGCCGTAAGGGATACAGTCCAGTGATCACTGGGGATCAGTCCGTTCGAGCTCGTTTTCGGTCACAGGCCCAGGGGACCTCTAACCCTCCTGAGAGAAAAGTGGTCTAGCCCGACCGTTCAAGTCAGTGTGATCGACTATGTTCTGAAATTCCGGGAAAGTCTGCAGAAAATATGCGCCTTGGCAAACGAAAACCTGAAAGACTCCCAGGAAAAAATGAGCCAGTGGTATAACCCAGGAACGAGAGAGCGAGAGTTTCACGTAGGCGACAAGGTTTTGGTCCTTTACCCAGTAGTTACCCACCCCCTTCAGGCGAGGTTTCAAGAACCATATACAGTGTGTAAGAAAATAGACTCGCTGAATTACATGATTGAAACCCCCGATCGGCGAAAGCCGACTCAGTTAGTTCACGTGAACATGATGAAAGGGTACCATGAAACCACCCCCGCGGTGGTCGGTGCGGCCATGAAAACCGATGAGGTAGAGGGGGGTGGTAAGGAGGAATCAGAGCGGTTTGAAAAGATAGGTATAGTCCCCACCAGACTGGAGAACTCTGTTGTATTGGCAAGCATTGCGGATAAGGTTAGCCACTTAAAGCCTGAACAGCGGGAGCAGGTAATACAGCTCATTAACCGGCATACAGACTTATGTCCAGATGTTCCCAGAAGGTGTAGTGGGACGACACACGATGTGATAGTTACCTCAACACACCCTATAAAACAGGCCCCTTAGCGGATGAATTCCGAAAAGAGCCAGCTAGTAGGAGATTGAACATATGCCAGTTGCTGGGATAATCTGTGAATCCTCTTCTGCGTGGGCTTCCCCTTGCGTGGTTGTCCCAAAACCGGACGGTACCATAAGATTCTGTACCGATTACCGGAAGGTCAACGCTGTCACCCAGGGTGGATGATTGCATTGATAAAGTGGGGAAGGCGAGGTACATCACAAATATTGACTTGTTAAAGGGGTACTGGTGCGTTCCTTTAACGGACAGGAGAGATTTCAGCCTTTGTCTCCCCAACCGGATTGTACGAGTACAACGTTATGCCGTTAGGGATGAAAAATGCACCAGGGACATTTCAGCGGATGATAGACACTGTGATAAGGGGGTTAACCCACACCAAGGCTTATCCTGATGATGTGGTAGTTTGGAATGACACCTGGGGGGAGCACCTGGAGGCTGTAGAAAATCTGTTTACCCGAATGTCGGCAGCCCAACTTACGGTAAACCTCGCAAAGAGTGAATTTGGCCATGCCACGATCACCTATTTGGGGTATGTGGTGGGAGAGGGGCAGTTGGCTCCTGTGCAGGCGAAGGTACAGGCTATTTCTGAGGTCCCTGTACCCTACAATAAAAGGGCCCTGAGGAGGTTTTTGGGCATGGTGGGATACTATCGGAAATTCTGTAAAAATTTCGCAGATGTTGCACTCCCTGTTACAAAACTCCTACGGAAGGAGGAAAAATTTGAGTGGGGTCATTCTTGTCAGAATGGTTTTGAAAAGTTAAAAACCATACTGTGTCATCACCTTGTGTTAAAAGCACCCGATTTGTCAGCACCCTTCTCCTTGGCAACGGACGCCAGTGATGAGGCTGCAGGAGCGGTCCTCTTACAGCAAGCAGGGAGTGGAGCACCTGGTAGCATATTTCTCTCAGAAGTTCAATGTACACCAGAGGAATTACTCTACCGTAGAAAAAGAATTGTTGGCTCTTGTGTTGGCGATACAACATTTCGAAGTGTACATTTGTCCCGCGCAAAAACCCTTAGTGGTCTATACCGATCACAACCCGTTGGTATTCCTGGCCAATATGAAAAATAAAAACAGGAGGTTATTGAGTTGGAGTCTGATCCTGCAAGAATTCGATATTAAGATACAGCATATTAGGGGGAGTGATAATGTGCTAGCGGATTGTTTATCTAGATGCTGAATTAAATGTATACCTGTATTGCTCTGTAGTGAAAAGAAAAGCTTGTGTATTGTGTTAGATTCAAAAATCCTGTAAGACTCTGTACAAATCTGTTTTTAACCGCTGGTAAAAAACGCCTTTAAGAGGGGAGGTGTTATGTCCGCAGCCCCCTCCTTTGTGAGAATCGCAAGAGCGCTAGTTGAGGGGAGGTCAGTAGACCCAGGAAATGGGAGAGAGAGACGTGACGAATACCTCGTTCCACCGCGATGCAAAATAATGCGACATTGACCATTGTCTCCTGGAGACCACGTTTGTGGATTGGGGACTATGCTACGTGCAAGCCCTCGGGCAAAGTGGGCTGGTTGAGAGAGGGATTGCATCATCCCAACCTGATTGACATCTGAGACCCCGTGAGGAAGTATAAAAGAGGGTCTGGGGGAACAACCCCTTCAGACGCACCAGAAGAAACGCTAACGATCCCGTAGTAGCGGGAAGCCATTTGAAGGAAGCCACGTGCTTTGGATTCCGTGGCTGGAATCGGTGGTTGGAACCACGGAAAACCGCTTTTGGCTAACAACGGGAAAGCCTGCTCCCCTGATTCAACGGATTTGCTTCATAAAAGACCTGGGCAAGTTTCTTTTCTCACAAATCTCTCTCTCTCTCTCCAACAAGTGAAAACCCAGCGGTCCTCAAAGGCTGGATCCTGCAGGCTTCTGAGTGACTTTTATATTTCCATCGGACAATATATTAGCCCCTAGACAAACGATTGAGCTGTTTCTCATTGATGGTTATTATTAGACCCGCGCTTTGGATTGAGTAGTGACGACGTATATTATCTGAATGTTTGTATTAATCTTATTTTTGTGCCCTTTAATAAATAAAGACTTTTAAAAATTGTACCATCAGACTTCAACGGACCTCTCTATCTTTGCTGGTAAGTGACCTAGTTACGGGGTACGTATCAGAGGTACTGAACATAGTGGCCCATCAAATGTTCTGCTTCTAAAAAGAGAAAGTAACTGAAGTGATACCAGTCTAAAACATAGACATAGACAAAAAGAAATGCTGCTAATCAAATCAAATTTCAAAGAAAATTTTATTAAAGTATACACACGTCACTATATACAACCCTGAGATTGCAGGAGGTACTGAATAAAGTGGCAATGGAGTGAAGGGTGAATGGGCTTCTCAGATGTCAAATATGGAAACAGTACAGCAGGAAAAGGTGAGCTGGCACTGGAGAAGGTCCAGAGGAGATTCAGGAGAATGATCCAGAGAATGAAAGGGTTGATATACGAGGAACATTTGATGGCTCTGGGCCTGTACTTGCTGGAGTTTAGACGAATGAGGGGCTGAATCACATTGAAACCTATCGAATATTGAAAGGGGAAGATGGAGAGGGAGAGAAACTTCAAATTCCTTGGTGCTTAAAGGAGACACCAGCACACGTACAATTATGAAGAAAGCACGGCAGCACTTCTGCCCCCTTGGCATATTGACTGGCTGCATCACAGTCTGATATGGAAAGACCAATGCCCTTGAATGGAAAATCGCACAAAAGCATACTTTCTCCAAACCAAAGCTGTAGCCATTGTCACTTGCATGGGTCCCAGCTATGCCTGCCATTTTTTTGGCTACATAGAACAGTCCATGTTCCAAGCCTCGACTGGTATTGCTCCCCAACTCTTCCTACACTACATCGATGACTACTTTGGTGCTGCTTCCTGCACCCATGCTGAGCTCATCAATTTCATCAGCTTTGTCTCCAACTTCCACCCTGTCCTCAAACTTACTTGGTCTACTTGTGACACCTCCGTCCCCTTTCTTGATCTCTCTATCTCTAACTCTGGAGACAGTCTATCTACCGATATCCTTTATAAACTCACTGACTCACACAGTTACCTGGACTATACCTCTACCGACACAGTCACTTGTAAAAATACCTTTCCCTTTTCTCAGTTCCTTAACTCCACCATATCTGCTCTCAGGATGATGAGGTTTTTCATTCCAGAAATAATGATATGTCCTCCTACTTCACAAAAAGGGGCTTCCTTCCTCCACCATCAACTCTCCCCTCACCTGCATCTTTTCCATTTTGCGGATGTCTACCCTGACCGCATCCTCCCACAGCTACACTAGGGATAGGGTTCCTCTTGTCCTCACCTACCACCTTACTAGCCTTCAGCACATAACTCTCCATAACTCCCACCACCTCCAGCAGGATCCCACCGCCAAGTGCATCTTTCTTCCCTCCTCCCTCACTACCATTCTGGGCCTCAATAGTGCTTGCAGGTGAGGCAACACTTCACCTACAAGTCTGTTTGGGTCATCTACTGTATCTGGTGCTCCCGGTGTGGCCTTCTGTACAAGAACATAAGAAATAGGAGCAGGAGTCAGCCGTCTGGCCCACCGAGCCTGCTCAGCCATTCAATAAGATCATGGCTGATCTGGTCGTGGACTCATCTCCACCTACCTGCCTTTCCCCATAATCCTTAATTCCCTTCTATGCAAAAATCTATCCAACCTTGTCTTAAATATATTTACTGAGGTAGCCTCCACTACTTCATTGGGCAGAGAATTCTATAGACTCACCACCTTCTGGGAAAAGCAGTTCCTCCTCATCTCCATCCTAAATCTACTCCCCCAAATCTTGAGGCTATGTCCCCTAGTTCTAGTCTCACCCACCAGTGTAAACAACATTCCTACCTCTATCAATCCCTTTCATAATTTTATATGTTTCTATAAGATCTCCTCTCATTCTTTTGAATTCCAGCAAGTATAGTCCCAATCTCTTCTCATAGTTTAGCCCTCCCCTATCTCTGGAATCAACCTGGTGAACCTCCTCTGCACTGCCTGCAAAGCCAGTAGTTCCTTCCTGAGGTAAGGAGACCAGACCTGCACACAGTACTCCCTTTGTGGCCCCACCAGTACCCTGTACAGTTGCAGCATGACCTCCCCGCTCTTAAATGCAATCCCTTTACTAATGAAGGCCAACTTTCAATTTGCCCGCTTGATAGCCTGCTGCGCCTGTAAACCAACCTTTTGCAATTCCTGCACACACACACTCCCAAGTCCTTCTGCACAGCAGCATGCTGTAATCTTTTACCATTTAAATAATAATCTGATCTTCATTTCCTTATGTAGCGGCTGACCTCACAATTACCAACATTGTACTCTATCTGCCAGACCCTTGCCCACTCACATAACCTAATTACATCTCTCTGCAGACTCGCCATATCCTCTGGACAATTTGCTTCACCACGCAACCTGATTGCGAACCAGAGAAACACCTGTGTATCCGAACTCTCCGCTTTCTATTAGTTAACCAATCCTCTATCCATGCTAATATATGACCCCCAACTATATGCATCCTTATTTTATGGACAAGTCTTTTATGTGGCACCTTATTGAACGCCTTCTGGAAATCCAAGTAAATAACATCTGTCTCTTCCTATCCACTGCGCTTCTTATATCCTCAAAGAACTCCAGTAAGTTTGTCAAACAGGAGCCACCTGTGTCTGCCTGACGGATCCATTTCTTTTCAAATGCCTCGCTATTTAATAATAGCTTCAAGCATTTTCCCAACTACAGAAGTTAAACTAACTGGCCTATAGTTACTTATTGATGAGACATGCCGATAACTTCATTCAATTCCCCTCGCCCCATTACTGAACTGTTCCCACAACCTATAGACTCAATAATAGACAGTAGACAGTAGGTGCAGGAGTAGGCCATTCGGCCCTTCTAGCCAGCACCACCATTCCCTGTGATCATGGCTGATCATACACAATCAGTACCCTTTTCCTGCCCTCTCCCCATATCCCTTGACCCCGCTATCTATAAGAGCTCTATCTAACTCTCTCTTGAATGCATCCAGAGATGGCCTCCACTGCCTTCTGGGGCAGAGCATTCCACATATCCACCACTCTCTGGGTGAAAAAGTTTTTCCGCATCTCTGTTCTAAATGGCCTACCCCTTATTCTTAAACTGTGGCCTCTAGTTCTGGACTCACCCATCAGCGGGAACATGCTTCCTGCCTCCAGCTTGTCCAATCCCTTAATAATCTTATATGTTTCAATTAGATCCCCTCTCATCCTTCTAAATTCCAGTGTATACAAGCCCAGTCGCTCCAATCTTTCAACATATGACAGTCCTGCCATTCCGGAAATTAACCTTGTGAATCTACGCTGCACTCCCTCAATAGCAAGTGTCCTTCCTCAAATTTGGAGACCAAAACTGCACACAATACTCCAGGTGGGGTCTCACCAGGGCCCTGTACAGCTGCAGAAGGGCCTCTTTACTCCTATACTCAATTCCTCTTGTTATAAAAGTCAGCATGCCATTAGCTTTCTTCACTGCCTGCTGTACCTGCATGCTTGCTTTCATTGACTGATGTACAAGAACACCTAGATCTCGTCGTACTTCCCCTTTTCCTAACTTGACTCCATTTAGATAGTAATCTGCCTTCCTGTTCTTGCCACCAAAGTGGATAGCTTCACATTTATCCACATTAAACTGTATCTGCCATACATTTGCCCACTCATCCAACCTGTCCAAGTCACCCTGCATTCTGATAACATCCTCCTGACATTTCACACTGCCACCCAGCTTTGTGTCATCAGCAAATTTGCTAATGTTACTTTTAATCCCTTCATTGACTCACCTTCAAGGTCTCTTCATCTTATGCTCTTGATATTTAATGTTTATTTATTTATTATTATTATTTTCCTCTTTTGTACTTGAACAGTCAGTTGTCTTTTGCACATGGGTTGTTTGTTTGTTGGCCGTGGTCGTTCACTGATTCTATTGTGGTTTTTGGATTTACTCACAGGAGAAACAAATCTCAGGGTTGTATCTGGTGAAACATACATACTTCAAAAGTAAATTTGGAACTTTGAAAATGGGGTTGAATAGATAGCCGGTACCATCAGGCAGGTGGTCCGAGAGTCTTGGGTCCATGCTGCCAGGCCCAGGAGAAGCCATCAGGCTCCTGGTCCGGCTTCACTCACCTCAGCACTGAACTGGCTCCATGGCTGCAGGCTCCTCCCTTTCGGAGGCTCTGTGGTTCATGCTCTGTATTATTATTTGACAAACATGGGAAAAATCTGCAGGTGCTAGAAATCCAAGCAACACACACAAAATGCTGGAAAGCTTTCCAAAAAGCTGTATGGGAGGACATTTTAAAATAATCATAGCTGGATACAGTTTCATCACATATACAGTACTGCGCAGAAGTTTTAGACACAGGTAAAAAAAAATAGCAATAGATACTTCCAAAAATAATGAAATAAAAAGTTTGTAAATATCAAAAAAACCAATAAAGAGTAGTAGACAGTAAAAAAACTAAATCAAATCAATACTTGGTGCAACAGCCCTTTTCCTTTAAGGCTGCATCAATTCTCTAAGAAATACTGTTGCGCAGCTTTATAAGAAAATCGACTGGTCGATGGTTCCAAGCATCTTGGAGTACTTGCTTCCGTTCTGCTTGCTTCCATCTCTTCAGGGAATCCCAGACAGACTTGATGTGGAGATCAGGCCTCGGACACCATGTAAAAGATGCAGCGTGCCTAACACTTACACACAGTACTGTAGCTGAAAAATGCTTAGATGCTGTCAACAAATTAAATATTGATACACGTTTTCCACAAATACCTGAAGCTTTTGAAATTCCTCTTGCTCTCTTTTTGTTTCAAATAACCTGCTTCGCTGATTCTCCTCTTCCTGTAGTCGCTGAGCAAACTGACGATCGGCCAATGCACATTCTAGAGATAAATCACTGAATGAAGACAAGCATCTGCACACAAAATACATGCGTATAGCACAAACTTCCCTTGCTGTGTACTTTCACATGCTGGAATAAAACAACATTGTTTTACATCTATTCTGGTTGATAATCATTCATTGTATTAATTTCATGAGAGTTATCCTAGTAATGAAAGGGGTAACGTATGAGGAGCATTTCATGGCCTATACTCAAATTTATGAGAATGGGGCAGTGGGGAGCGGGATCTCATTGAAATCTATCAGATATTGAAAGGCTGAGAGAAAGGATGTTTCCTATATTGAGGGAGCCTAGGACTAGAAGACACCTTCAGAACAGAGATGAAGAGGCATTTCTCATGTCTTATGGTGTTTTATAACATATACAGTACTGTGCAATAGTCTTAGTCCAGTACATATAGTTAGGGTGCCTAAAACTTTTGCACAGTACTGTATGTGTCAAAGTGGAGCGGAGAGCAAGTTTGTAAATCTGGCGGGAGCAATGGATGTTAGGGATGGCAAGGATGGGGCATCATGGGATGGGTATGGGGCAGGTGGTAGAGAAGGAGTGCCAAGACCGTGGGTGGCACAGGTGCAGACTCACCCAGCCCTTAGTTACCAGGCAAGATCATTCAATTGATCTGAAACAATTGGTTTATTGATCATTACAGAATGTCTCTCTGGTGCTTCCCACTCCCTTCGCCTTTTTCCCCCAACAATGATTCCCCTCTCCCTTTCCCCTTCCCACTCTCAGTCCACAATAGAGACCCATATCAGAATCAGGATTATCATCACTCACATATGTCATGAAATTTATTTTGGAGCAGCAGTACAGTGTTACATGCAATTACTACAGTACTGTGCAAAAGTCTTAGGGACTCTAGCTATACATATGTGTTTAAGACTTTACTGATGCACAAAATGCTGGAGGAACTCAGCAGGTTAGGCAGCATCCATGGAAATGAATAAACAGTCCACGTTTCAGGCTGAGACCCTCCATCAGGGTTGGAGACGAAGGGAGAAGATGCCAGTATAAAAAGGTGTTCAGCTACTCATTAACAAATATCTAATCAGCCAATAATGCAGCAGCAACTCCATGCTTAAAAGCATTCAGTCATAGTCAAGAGGTTCAGCTGTTGCTCAGACTGAATGTCAGAATGGGGGAGAAGTGTGATCTCAGTGACTTTGAATGGGGAATGATTGTTGGTGCTAGGTAGAGTGCTTTGAGTATTTTAGAAACTGCTGATCTGTTTTAAACACAACAGGGAACAGTGTGAAAAACAAAAAGAAACATCCAGCAAGCAGCAGTTCTGTTAATGAGAGGTCAGAGGAGATGGCCAGACTGGTTCAAGTTGACTGGAAGGTGTCAGTAACTCAACTAACCACCGCATTACAACAGTGGTGTGCAGAAGAGCATCTCTGAATGCACTACACGTCAAACCTTGAGTGATCACTCCACTATGGAAAGAGAGAGAGCCTAGAGCAGACTGCTATCTGCCAAGTTCTGTGAATGGTAAATGCTTTGCAGCATGGCGGGTATGAACATAGAACATAAAATTTACAGCACATTACAGGCCCTTTGGCCCGTAACGTTGTGCCAACCATGTAACCCAGAGACTGCCTAGAATTTGCCTAGCACATAGCCCTCTATTTTCCTAAACTCCATGTACCTATTTAAGAGGCTCTTAAAAGAGTCTATTGCATCCCCTTCCACCACCACCTACAAGTGCCATTCTTCTCCGATGACTGGGTTTAGAGGGCAGACTGACCTTGGCATTGTGACGATTTCATATTTTTTCCACTTTTTCATGATGGAATGGTCTTTGCTCTAGAGCATGTTCAGTGCCTTTAAGATGGTCTTGTACCCTTCCCCAGAGTTGTGCTTCTATATTATCATTTCCCTGATTCTCCAATTTTCTACATCAAGAAATTGGGTGAGTTAGTAAGGTAATATATTACTCTTGAAGAAAGTTAGAGTAGTGATTACAAAGGGGATGAATATTTTTAAAGCATCACAATTTTGGTTTTTAATTTTTAGTAAATTATTGACAGGTTTTGGAATTTTTCTTTTGATTTGCAGGATGCACAACGTTTTGTAGATTAGCACAAAAATCCTACTTCAAAATATTTTAAATTTAGAAAATTAGATAGTAAAATGTGAAAATAATTGTGGGGGCTGAATACCTTTACAAGGCACTGTAGGTGTTGGATGTTCATACTGTGTTGTGTTGTATCAAATTCTGTAAAACATTGAATGAATGTCTGAATAGTTCAAAATGACATGTCTGCACAAGGTCATGAATAAACTGCAGGTTTATTCATGTCTAATGTGTTGATAGAAGCTGAATGCTTGTTAGTCCCAGGTACTATTCACATGAGAACATTTATAAATGACTAAATATCTGTTGGTCACTTTGAGAGCTAGGTTGATAGGTTCTTTCTCAATGTCTATCATATTGGCTTGATGAATTATTTTTTGGATTCAGGGCTTATCATTTTTATGTAATATTGATGTTCTTTTGTAACTAAAGGAATGTTAAGTTCAAAACAGTTGTGGACTGACAGATAAGGAGTAACTATTAAAGTATTTAATTCAGCTGTCCCCAACCTGGGGTCCAGGGCATAAAAAAGGATGGGAACCCCTGATCTAATTGATTTATAAGTGTATGCTGAACACTATGTTACTGAACACAAGTATTGTTGGAATGAAATAAACCAGTCTGACTTAATGGTACGAGAATAAAAGGTCAAAGAGTTCGTCTGTCTCTATGCGTCTCACTACACTTGTGGAATTCATATTATTGGGGTATCTTTTCCTGGGCTCTTTGGACTTCCCCTAGACCAGGAATCACAACTGGTGCCTCGGACACGGGACTGGTTTCACGAGTCAGTCGGAATTGGAGTTTCCCCAACAACATTAACCATCTAACTATACTATACGTCATGCGTGCAGTGACTAAGAATCATGAGCCTTGAAATCTTTGTAACTTACTACATAGTATTTAGTGCAGTTTATTAGTGTTTTGCGATAATAAATTCGGCACTTTGTTGTGCATGTATGCTGATTACTACATCTCCTGCACACTCAGATAGTTTGGGTCTGATCAAGCCAGCCCATTACATGGATATGCCAAGAAGATAAGTGTACAGTAAAATTTACTCTTCTCTGCTTGAAGAAATACTTTAAATATCAATCACACAAGAGCCTATGAGAAACAAATAACAGTACATGGCATAAAACTTGAAATAAGGTGAAAATCATTTTCACTAATGGCAACAAACACACCATGGAAGCTTTGTAGGAGATCAATTTACAAGCTAAAGGAAACAGGATAAACTCTGGAGCAAGTCACTAAAAGAGAACATGCAGAAATCATTTTTCTGTTTGGGTAGCATCCAATGAATATCAATTTCTCCTTCCAGTAAAATATATTCCCTCCCCATCCCTCATTCTTCCATTGCCCACTCTGACCTCTTACCTCTTCTTACCTCCCCTGTGTCCCCCCTACCTTCCCTTTCTCGTAAGGTCCACTCTCCTCTCCCATCAGATTCCTACCCATCTGGCTTCACCCATCACCTTCTAGCTATCCTCCTTCCCCTGTCCCTACCTTTTTATTCTGGCCCCTTCCCCCTTCCTTTCCAGACCTGTAGAAGGTCTTGGCCCAAAACGTCAACTGTTTATTCATTTCCATGGATTGACCTGCTAAGTTCCTCCAGCATTTTGTGTGTGTTGCTTTGGATTTCCAGCATCTGCAATGTTTGTGTTTAGAGATCATTTTTACCAAAGCTTTACAGATTTGCCAAGAGTGCTAACAGGGTCACAAGCAGGCCTTGTGCACAATAAAATGAATTTGTTGGAGTAAACAGTTTCTCACAATGTATTACCTTCAGCTCTGCTCTCGCTTAAGTGTAACTCCACATGTTCCTGCAGTATCTGCCAATTTTCAAATACCAGTTTGCACATGGGACACGAATATAGCCTCTGCTTTGCAGAACCTAACAAATACAAAATGAAACTCCAGTTCAGTGAATGGAAAAGGGCAGAAATGCACGGAATCTTAACATATGTGAAAGAGAAGAGTTTTTAAAGATATATAGTGTGGAACAGGCCCTCTCACCCCAATGCCCAGCAACCCACCCATTTAACCCCAGACTAATCACGACACAATTTAGTCACCAATTAACCTACTAACCAATACATCTTTGGAAGGTGGGAGGAAACCAGGGCATCTGGAAGAAACCCATGTAGTCATGGGGAGAAAGTACAAATGTCTTACAGACCGAGGCAGGAATGAAATCCGGGTCACTGGCCCTTTATTGCCGCTCCAATGAACACACATTGAGATGAAACAACAATTCTGTTTGCCCCTCAGATGCCAGTTGACTTGCCTGGTACCTCTGCATTTTAAGTTTTTTTATTTCAGATTCCCAGCACCTGCAGGGCATTTTGCATTTCAACAAACATGCTACTTTGTCAACATGATGCAGATGCTGGAAACCTAAAGCAACACACTAAATTCTGGAGGAACTCAGCAGGTCAGGCATTTACGGTTGACATTTTAGGCCAAGACACTTCATCAGATCCTGATGAAGGGTCTCGGCCTGAAGCGTCAACTGTTTACTCTTTTCCATAGATGCTGCCTGGCCTGTTGAGTTCCTCCAGCATTTTGTGGGTGTTGCATGGACAAGTAAATGATTATTTTATAAATAATCTTACCACATACTCAATCAGTACCTTTCTGAGGTGTTTCCAACATGGCTGCATGTTTGATCTTAACATGGTCATTTAGGTCTCTTCCCGAGCTTCCAACTAGGCCACAGAAAGGACATTCAGGGGAACCAAAGGTTACAGAGTCATCAGATTTGCCACAAAGTTCATAGCCTTTCGATTCTTCACATTTCTTATCAGGCAGCTTTTGTTCAGGCTGAATCCAAATTGTTCCTGCAAATGCCCCGTTGATATTTTCTGATGGTGTTAACCTTCTAGATTCTCTCTTCCTATTGTTCTGTTTAAATAGTCTCTCACTGTTAGAAACTGATGCAGAACAAGCCACATGAAGCGCTTCTGGTTCTGGCCCTGCCTTCCCTTTCACTTCAAACACTTCTTGTTCTGGAGATTCACTACATCCAGTGACTCGAAGTGAAGAATCAGGATCCTTTCCTTGATCAATGGAAGAGGTTGTCATTTCATCATCAGGTTTCACCTCACCATGACAGGTCTCCATGTGGAGCGTTAGTTCGTCATAACTGATTCCAGATAAATCACAGATTGGACAACTATTCTCATTTTCTTCATGGGCAAAGAACATGTGCGTCCTCATGTCTGGTTCTGATAGGCCACTTTGCCCACAAATATCGCAAGTGAACATCTTGTCGTTTTGATCTATCTCTAAATGAACTAAATGAAGGAGAAAAAAAAGACAAATCTGTAAATTGTAAAAACTAACTGCTTGTCAATATGAATATACATGGCGATAATTATAGCCCAAAAAATGTGCATAGAGCCTTAGAACTGCATAGCACAGAAACAGGCCTTTCATCTAATCTGTGCCAAACTATTGAACCGCATAATTCCATCAACCTGCACAAGCAGCAGAAGAAATGGAACACTTTGGAAACTACCCACCCTCCAGCTGACAACTGCTCTATATTGAGAGTCATAATAGCCACATTAGCCCACAAACCAGAGTGGCAGAACGTCCTCTGTGGAATGCATTGCCAATGCCAACTGTGGAGGTCAAGTCATTGTGTATATTTAAAGTAGAACCTGCTGGGTTCTTGATCAATAAGGGTGTCAAAGGTTATGGGGTGAAGGCAGGTGATAACAAATTAGCCACGAGTGTTGGTTCTGCTTGTATGTGAATTGGTTGATGGTTGATGAATTGGTTACTGAGATTTTCAGAAGGCTTTTGCCAAGATGCCACACGAAGCTGCTGTGAGCCCATGGTATTACAGAAAAGATTCTAGCATAGATAAAGCTGTGACTGATTGGCAGGAGGCAATGAGTGGGAATAAAGGGACTCTTTTCTGGTGGGCAGCTGGTGGCTAGTGGTGTTCCACGGGGGTCTGTGTTGTGACCAATTCTTTTTACATTATATGTCAATGACTTGGATGACAGAATTGATGGCTCTTTGGCCATGTTTATGGATGACAGGAAGTTAGATGGAGGGACAGACAGTGTTCAGGAAGCAGAGAGGCTGCAGGAAGATTTTGACAGATTAGGAGAACAGGTAAAGAAGTGGCAGGTGGAACTCAGTAATGGAAAGTGTATGGTCATGGAGTTTGAAGAAATAAAAGCATACATTCTAAATGGAAAGAAAATTTACAGACAGACGGACATACTTTATTGATCCCAAGGGACATTGGGTTTCGTTACAGCCGCACCAACCAAGAATAGAATAGAAATATAGGAATATAAAACCATAAATAATTAAATAATAATAAGTTAATCAAGCCAAGTGGAAATAAGTCCAGGACCAGCCTATTGGCTCAGGGTGTCTGACACTCCGAGGGAGGAGTTGTAAAGTTTGATGGCTGCAGGCAGGAATGACTTCCTATGACGCTCAGTGTTACATCTCAGTGGAATGAGTCTCTGGCCGAATGTACTCCTGTGTCTAACCAGTACATTATGGAGTGGATGGGAGACATTGTCCAAGATGGCAAGCAACTTGGACAGCATCCTCTTTTCAGACACCACCATCAGAGAGTCCAGTTCCACCCCCACAACATCACTGGCCTTATGAATGAGTTTGTTGATTGTGTTGGTGTCTGCTACCCTCAGCCTGCTGCCCCCGCACACAACAGCAAACATGATAGCACTGGCCACCACAGCCTGGTAGAACATCCTCAGCATCATCCGGCAGACTTTAAAGGAGCTCAGTCTCCTCAGGAAATAGAGATGGCTCTGACCATTCTTGTAGACAGCCTCAGTGTTCTTTGACCAGTCCAGTTTATTGTCAATTCGTTCCCCAGGTGTTTGTAATCCTCCACCATGTCTACACTGACCCCTTGGATGGAAACAGGGGTCACCAGTACCTTAGCCCGCCTCAGGTTCAAAGTAAATCTGAGGTGCAAAAGGGACATGGGAGTCCTCGTGCAGGATTCCCTGAAGGTTAATTTGCAGGTTGAGTCTGTGATGAGGAAGGCAAATGCAATGTTAGCATTCAATTTGAGAGCACTGGAATATACAAGCCAGGATGTGAGTCTTTATAGAGCACTGATGAGGCCTCACTTGAAATATGGTGAGCAGTTTTGGGCCCTTTATATAACCATATAACAATTACAGCACGGAAACAGGCCATCTCAGCCCTTCTAGTCCGTGCCGACGCTTACACTCACCTAGTCCCACTGACCCACACTCAGACCATACCACCCATCCCCGTTTCTAATGACATTTGAAATATTTCCGTCAGAGGCCTTGCTAATTCTACACCAACTTCCCTCAAGGTCCTAGGGAATATCCTGTCAGGACCTGGAGATTTATCTACTTTTATATTCCTTAAAAGCACCAGCATTTCCTCCTCTTTAATTGTCATAGTTTCCATAACTTCCCTACTTGTTTCCCTTACCTTACACAATTCAATATCCTTCTCCTTAGTGAATACTGAAGAAAAGAAATTGTTCAAAATCTCCCCCATCTCTTTCGGCTCCACACATAGCTGTCCACTCTGTTTCTGTAAGGGACAAATTTTATCCCTCAGTATCCTTTTGCTATTAATATAACTGTAGAAACCCTTCAGATTTATTTTCACCTTACTTGCCAAAGCAACCTCGTAACTTCTTTTAGCTTTTCAAATTTCTCTCTTAAGATTCCTTTTACATTCTTTATATTCCTTGAGCACCTCATTTACTCCATGCTGCCTATATTTATTATAGATCTCCCTCTTTTACGGAACCAAGTTTCCAATATCCCTTGAAAACCATGGCGCCCTCAAACTTTTAACCTTTCCTTTCAACTTAACAGGAACATAAAGATTCTGTACCCTCAAAATTTCACCTTTAAATGACCTCCATTTCTCTATTACATCCTTCCCATAAAACAAATTGTCCCAATCCACTCCTTCTAAGTCCTTTCGCATTGCCTCAAAGTTAGCCCTTCTCCAATCAAAAATCTCAACCCTGGGTCCAGTCCTATCCTTCTCCATAATCATATTGAAACTAATGGTATTGTGATCACTGGACCCGAAGTGCTCCCCAACACATACGTCCGTCACCAGACCTATCTCATTCCCTAACAGGAGATCCAACACTGCCCCTTCTCTAATCAATACCTCTATGTATTGCTGCAAAAAACTAGCCTGCACACATTTTACAAACTTGAAACCATCCAACCCTTTTACAGAATGGGCTTCCCAGTCTATTGGGAAATTAAAATCTCCCACAATCACAACCTTGTGCTTACTACAAATATCTGCTATCTCCTTGCAAATTTGCTCCTCCAACTCTCGCTCCCCATTAGGTGGTCTATAATACACCCCTATAAGTGTTACTACACTTTTCCCATTCCTCAATTCCACCCAAGTAGCCTCCCTAGATGAGCCCCCTAATCTATCCTGTCAAAGCACTGCTGTAATATTTTCTTGGACAAGCAATGCAACACCTCCTCCTCTTGCCCCTCCAATTCTATCGCACCTGAAACAACAAAATCCAGGAATATTTAGTTGCCAATCATATCCCTCCTGCAACCATGTTTCACTAATAGCTACATTATCACATTTCCAGGTATCAATCCATGCCCTAAGCTCATCCACCTTTCTTACAATGCTCCTAGCATTAAAATAGATGCATTTAAGAAACTTTCCACCTCTTCCTCTATTTATCCCTAACGATGCAATCAACTTTATTATCTTTTTCTTCCTTCTCTCCTACATCTTCGGTCTGAGCGCTCCCCTTCTCTATCACTTGCCGATCCTCCCTCACACACTGTCTACTAGTTTTCTCTATTTGTGAACTAACCTCCTCTCCCCTAGTCTCTTCAAATTGATTCCCACCCCCCAACCATTCTAAAGTCTCCCCAGTAGCCTTAGCAAACCTCCCCGCCAGGATATTGGACCCCCTCGGATTCAAGTGTAACCCGTCCTTTCTGTACAGGTCACACCTGCCCCAAAAGAGGCCCCAATGATCCAAAACCTGAATCCCTGCCCCCTGCTCTAATCCCTTAGCCACACATTTATCCTCCATCTCATTCCATTCCTACTCTCACTGTCGTGTGGCATAAGCAGTAATCCCAAGATTACTACCTTTGTGGTCCTTCTTCTCAACTGCCTTCCTAACTCCTTATATTCCCCTTTCAGGACCTCTTCCCTTTTCTTACCTATGTCATTGGTACCTATATGTACCACGACCTCTGGCTCCTCACCCTCCCACTTCAGGATATCTTGGACGCGATCAGAAACATCCCGAACCCTGGCACCAGGGAGGCAAACTACCATCTGAGTCTCCTGATCGCGTCCACAGAATCGCCTATCTGACCCCCTAACTATCAAGTCCCCCATTACTACTGCCTTCCTCTTTCTTTCCCTACCCTTCTGAGCTATAAGGCCAGACTCTGTGCCGGAGGTAGGCTGTCCTGCCCCCCAACAGTACTCAAACAGGAGTACTTATTATCAAGGGGTATAGCCACTGGGGTACTCTGTAGTACCTGACTCTCCCCCTTCCCCCTCCTAACCATGACCCACCTGTCTGCTTCCTGTGGTCCCGATGTGACCACCTACCTGTAACTCCTCTCTATCAACTCCTCACTCTCCCTGACCAGACGGAGGTCATCGAGCTGCAGCTTCAGTTCCTTAACACGGTCCCTTAGGAGCTGCAGGTCAGCGTACCTGGCGCAGATGCGGACTTCCGGGAGGCTAGGAGACTCCAGGACCTCCCACATCTGACTCCGAGAACAACAAGCTGCCCTCACACTCATACTTCCCCCTTTCCTCAAATAACAGGAAAAACTGAAACCTAAACCTACCTTGCCTCGCTCACTTCTGCCTAAGCCCACTGAGCCCAAGCCCTTAAGCCTTCACTCTGCTCCTGGCTCACTCCACTGCCCGCAAACGACGCTGCCCGCTGTATAAGGCCGTGTCCTTTTATCTGAGAAAGGCTGAGCAGACACTGGAGAGGATTTAGAGGAGCCTGCTGAGTGATTCTGGGAATGAACAGGTTACCACGTGAGTAGCGTTCGAAGTCTCGGCCTGTCCTCACCAGAATTCAGAAGGATGATGGGGGGGTGGGGGGGGGGGATAATCTGATTGAAACCTAACGAATGTTGGAAAGCTCTCAAAAGAGTGGCTGTGGAGAGGATGTTTCCTATGGTGGGGGAGTCTAAGACCAGAGGACACAGCCTCACAATATAAGGACATCCATTTAGAACGGACATGAAGAGGAATTTCTATAGCCAGAAAATGGTGAATCTGGGGAATTCACTGGGGCCTCTGGGGAGGCCAAGTCATCGGGTATATTTAAGGAAGAGGTTGACAGATTCTGTTTGAGTCAGGGCATGAAGGGACACAGGGAGAAGGCAAAGGGTTTGGGCTGAGAGGAAAATTGGATCAGCCATGATGAAATGGTGGAGCAGACTCAATGGGCCAAATGGCCTAATTCTGCTTCTTAATCTTATGATCGGATTCTCAATCCAGGACTGCCCAAAATAAAATGATGACAACAGTCAGCAGACCAGCAATTACTTTAGAGAAAATTTACTGAGATCCGAGATGACTAATGTTACAGTACAAGGGCATTTAGGATGATAGTGCATCAAACATACAGCTGACATGTATATAAATATAAGAAATGATCGCTAAGACTGGTTCCTTGTTATCGGTGGGAGTGCTAATTGGACAAGCTCCTGCCACCTATTAAATACTCCCAAAGACATACACCTCAAATACCCTCTCACAACCAAGTCCAGCTCCTGGCCTTCATGTGTGGCTTAGATACTAAGCCTGGCAGAGCCTGCTCCACTGACAGGAGAAGGGGTAAAGGTGAGTTATGGGTGTCGTAAATCAAGTCGCTTCAGGCAAGTGGGGCTTGTCAGCCATGGTTGGCAACCCATCCAGAAGGAAAACTCTGAACTCAACCTCTGCTGCCTTGTGGCTATACGCTCTCATGGGGAAGGCTTCGGGAGTAAACCCCAAGGAAAATCCGGACTGGAGTCCGTAAGGCAGTCCTACACTGAGTTCAATGTTGACCGGAAACACCTGGTACCAAACTGTGTCGCTCTCCGCATATCATTCGGATCATCAGCCGCTTGGAGAGGGGAAGATGTCTGCATGGGCCACAGCTTGCTGCCCTAGCTTATGTATCACATGGCTAGCTAGGGTGACCCAGACCTTACACTATTGAGATATTGGCCTTCTTAGCATGGGGTATGAGGTATAAAAGAAAGAAGTGTTGGTGCATCATCATAGTCTGTTGGTTGAGCCCGCACCTTAAAAACGGAGATAACCGTATGCAATACTTGAGGATTATCGAAGGCAGTGCAGTGATGATTCACTTGGTTGATGCCCATAGCCATACTAGCCTGAAAATAACTGATCTCATCTGATCAGAAGCTAAGCAAGCTTGGAGGGGAAAGCGCCTGGGAAAACCTGGTGGTGTGAGCTTCGATTGCAACACTTCACAGGAGTTTGGATAAGTACATGGATGGGAGGGGAATGGAGGGCTATGGACCAAGAGCAGGCTCACAGGACAAGACAATAATAGTTCAACATGGAAAAGGTGGGCTGAAGGCCCCTTTTCCTGTGCTGTAGTGGTCTCTGTAGTGGTCTATGACTCTCTGATGAAGGGGTTGATGGTAGATTAGCTCAGTTGAACCAATAAATATTGAAGCTATGAAGAATGAGAGGCAATTTTATTAAAACATAAAATTCTGAGAAGGATAGACTGAGATGAGGAACAGCTGCTTCTATTGGAGGACTATGACTCGTTGGAATCAGTTATTCAATATTCTCAAGGCACAGATTAACAAGATTTTGAATTGCAAGGGAGTCCAAGGGTACAGGGAGTATGAGAGAAAGTGATAATTAAGGCCTAAACTGATGAAGGGCCTCAGCTCTAAACACTGACTGTTTATTCCCCTCCATAGACACGTCCAGCACATAATTCTCCATAACTCCAATGAGATCCCACCACCAAGCACATCTTCCCCTCCTCTCTCTCCCCCCTCCCACTTTCAGGTTTCCGCTAGGATCGCTCCATACGTGACTCCTTGTCCACTCATCTCTCCTGGCTCTTATCCTTGCAAGTGGAACAAGTGCTACACCTGCCCCTATACCTCCTCCCTCAATACCATTCAGGGTCCCAAACAGTCCTTCCAGGTGAGGCGACACTTCACCAGTGAGTCTGTTGGGGTAATATACTGCACCTGGTGTAGCCTCCTGTGTATCAGTCAGACCCTACGTAGATAGGGCAACTGCTCCGCCAAGCATCTATGCTCTGTCTGCAGAAAAAGCTGGGTCTGCCAGTGGTCACACATTTTAATTCCATTTGCCATTATGACATGTTTATCCACGGCCTCCTATACTGTCACAATGAGGCACCCTCAAGTTGGAGGAACACCAACTTATATTCTGTCTGGGTAGCCTCCAACCTGATGACGGTATGAACAGCAATTTCTCAAACTTCTGGTAATACTCACCCCGCCCCATCTTTTCTATTCCCCATCCTCTCCCCCCCCCCCCCACCCACCAACTCTCACTTTATCTCCTTGGCTATCCATCACCTCCCTCTAGTGCTCCTCCCCCTTCCAGGGCCTTCTGTCCTCTCCTATCAGATTCGCCCTTCTCCAGCCCTGTATCTCTTTCACCATTCAACTTCCCAGCTCTTTACTTCACCCCCCCATCCCGATTTTACCGATTTTTATGTTTCTCCCTCCCCTCCCAACTTTGACTCCTCTTCTTTTTTCCTTCAGTCCTGCTGAAGGGTGTGGGACCGAAACATCGACTGCATTTTCTCCACAGATACTGCCTGGCCTGCTGAGTTCCTCCAACATTTTATGTGTTGCTTATATTTCTTATTACTTATAGCCGCATCAAGTCATCCCTCAGTCTTCTTCACTCCAGAGAAAACAAATCTAGTTTAATTTCTCCCTTTTTCCGTACCACCCCATACCCTCTAAAAAACCAATCTGCTTCCCTCCTTTCCAGTTCTGATAACACTTGTTCTATTCCTAGTTCTTTGCTTTCATTTTCAGGTACTTACTTAAGTAATAGAAGCTTCGTGAGCTCAGAGAATTTTATCTGTAGCCATACTCCAGCATTCACTTACAAAATCAATAATTATTAGGAACAGAACTACGAGAACGAATCCTGAACCACCATCTCCTCAATTTCCCATAGTTTCCATTGCTTCCGGTGTTCCATTTAACCCCGTCCCCATCCTAATCCCAGTGCGCATGCGTACAATCGCCGTCCTGTTTGGTGATAGACCTCATTCACCATTGCGTCAACGAAAAGAATCCCCCGAACTGCTGTGATATTCGATATTTGTTAGATCTGAATTATTTCATTATAACAACTGGGATAACATGACTCATGATAAGTTGGTTTTTGATAGTTGTATACAATCTGTTTCTGACATATAGTAGCAGAAAAAAGAGCTTATAGTTCTTACTATTAATCAAATGGACAAAATGTTTGCGCGAGGTGGCGCGCAGGCGTAGAGTGTAGGGCGACGAGGCGCCTGATGGGAGAGCGGGGATAAGCGCCGGTCCGTCGCTGACGCCTGCGCCATTTTGTCCGCCTGCCTGCAGTCAGCGTCGGCCGAGTTGCTGCAGCCTTCAGGTGAGCTCCGCACTTCGCTGTCGCGCCGCACTGCGCCGAGTCCGGCCTGCTATGTTACCCGTTGTTATCTCGGCTCTCCCCGTACCCACACCGAAAACAAGGAGTTGCCGAGTGACGCTCGGGCCTCGTCGGGAAGGGGGGCCCGCCCGGGTTCGGGCCTCGTCCTCGACGTACACCAAAGCTGGGTGCGAGGAACCCACCTTCTCTCCCAGACATCCATCCTTCCAATTCCGCGTGTGTTCAGTGGTCGGGTTTGGGGATACTGGAATTGCGCACATTTGGCTTTACCTGTGTTTGGGTGCTTGTTTAGTATTGTCCGTTCTTCTCCAGCTCTAGCTTCCAGTCTGTGCGCCGGAGGGGCAAAGGAAGGTGTGAGAATGGGTGTTTGAGGGGAGGGAGAGGGGTCTGGTGCTGGAGTTATGGGTGTGGTTGCTCCCGTGGCGCTGAGAATCCTCCGTTCTGGAGTTTGAACTGTTAACGCTGTTGCCTGTTTCACTCCCTTTTACCATTTGATCACGAGTGACCCCTTTTCAGTGTTTTTGTCTACTCGTTCATATTACTAAATTGTCATTTTTCACACGGGATGCTCATGGATACGGTACGTTGATAAACCTCAAGACCGCGCAGATACAAATTACAGAAAAGTGCGCTCATATTCCGAGCGAGACTCAGTCACTGACAGGTATCGATGGAATTAAGCTCCGAAAATGTTGCGATTAGGAATGTCATTAAATGACAGAGCCTGTTACTAAACGAAAAGAAAACATACTGGTAATCCAAAGAACTGGCTGGGTTCTATCGACCGTTGCTTAATGCTATTGGTCGTGGCATCAGAAAGGTTGAGAACACCGGGCTAAGGATGCTGTGGTGGCAATTTTGAGGGAATTAAATATAGAAGTTTTTTTTAAAAAAGTGATTTTATTGGAGATGGTTTCCGAAAAGGCCATGGGCTCCTAAAGCTGGGTATAGAATATAGATAATTGTGAAGAGTAGGCTATACATTATCGTTTTAACATTATAACAATTAAAACCAGAGAAGCTCTTTCAGACTGTTTTCCATACTTTGCCTGTCAGAAGGATTCGGGCTGATCTTTCATTTGGTAGTTTACTGCACCTACCATCTCCATCAATACCCATTAATATCTAAAATCCTGATCTTTTGTTTTGTCAGTGAGCCCTCCACAACCTGTTGGATAAAGAAGTCCAAGAATTGCTGCTCTAGGTTAAAAATCACTCGGACCTATATGCCACATCTCTTGTGTTGATACTCTGATTCTGACACTGTTTGGAGAATAAGTATCAACTCTGCATCTATTCAGTCAGACTTTGTAAGAATTTGTTTATATGAGATCTCTTACTTTGCTATTCTTATGTAACCTAACAACCAATCTACTATTCTTGGCACCTCTTTTGCAAGCACATTCTTCCTTCCACATCTATTTAACTCGTGCCTAATCACAGGACAATTTACATTGACCAATTAACCTACTGACTTGTTCATCTTTGGAATGTAGGAGGAAAATGGAGTACCTGGAGGAAATCTGTGTGCACATAGGAAAAATGTGTTAACTTTCTCGCAGAGAATCCCAGAATTGAACTCCAAACACCAATGCTTCGAGCTGTAATAGTGTCATGCTATAGTGGCACCACATAGGGGCTGAATCAGATTTGATTAGAGGTCTTAAGGTAAAAGAGCCCTTGAGGACAAGTGATGGAATTCACCCTGAAATTTGAGAAGATGCTAAAGTTGGATGTATCAGTATAACAGTGGGGATAAAGAGAATTATTACAAAGGAATGAGAGAGGAATTGGCACTTGATTGGAGAAGAACACTGGCAGGGATGGCAGCACAGCAGCAATAGCTGGAATTTCTGGAAGCAATTCAGAAGGCACAGATCCCAAAGAGGAAGAAGTATTCTACAGGAAAGATGACACAACCGTGGCTAAACAAGAGAAATCAAGGCCAACATAAAAGCCAAAGAAAGTGCATATAATAGAGAAAAAATTAGTTGGAAGTTGGAAAATTTGGAAACTTTTAAAAAACCAACAGAAGGCAACTAAAAAAAAAGTAAATAAGAAGGTAAAGATGGAATATGAAGTAAGCCAGCCAATAATATTAAAGAGGATATCAAAAGCTTTGGATTCATAAAGTGTAAAAGAGATGATATTGGACCGCTGGAAAATGAGGCTTGAGAGGTATTAATGGGGTGGGAGCAACAAAATGGTGGACAAACTGAATAAGTATATTTGCATCAGTCTTCACTGTGGAAGAGACTAGCGTGGAAGCTCCAGGGACATGGAAGTGACTATAACAAGAAAGAAGGATGAAATGTCTAAAGGTAGATAAGTCACATGGACCAGATGGTGTACACCCCAGAGTTCTGAAAGAGGTCGCTGAAGAGATCATGAAGCATTAATAATGATCTTTCAAGAATCACTAGATTCTGGAATGGTTCTGGAAGACTGGAAAATTGTAAATGTTACTCCAGTCTTCAAGAAGGGAGAGAGACAGAAGAAAGGAAACTATAGGGTAGTTTGTTTGACCTCAGTGGTTGGATAGATGTTGGAGTCGATTATTAATGATGAGGTCTCGGAACTTGGAGGCACATGATAAAATAGGCCAGAGTCAGCATGGTCTCCCTAAGGGAAAATCTTGCCTGACAATTCTGCTGGGATTCTTTGAAGAAATAACAAGCAGGATAGACAAAGGAGAATCAGTTGATGTGTACTTGGATTTTCAGAAGGCCTTTGACAAGGTACCACACATGAGGCTGCTTAACTAACTACAGGCCCATGGCATTACAAAAAGATTCTAGCATCTATCTGTGGGCGCGATTCTTTTTAAGTTATATGTCAGTAATTTGGATGATGGAATTAATGGCTTTGTTGCAAAGTTTGCAGACAATATGAGGGTAGGTGGAAGGATGGGTAGTTTTGAGAAAGTAGAGAGATTACAGAAGGATTTAGATTAGGATAATGGGCAAAGAAACAAAGAAATGACAGATGGAATACAATGTTGGGACATTGTATTCATGCACTTTGTTATTAGAAATGAATGGGTTGACTATTTTCTAAATAGAGAGAAAATACAGAAAACTGAGTTACAAAGGGACTTGGGAGTTCTTGTGTAGGATTCCCGAAAGTTTAATTTGCAGCTTAATCCTGGTAAGGAAGGCAAATGTGGTGTTAGTGTTCATTTCAAGAGGACAAGAATAAAGAAGTAAGGATGTAATGTTGTAACTTGAAAAGCACTGGTGAGGCCTCCTGGGGTATTGTGAGCAGGTTTGGCCCCTTAAGAAGGATGTACTGAAACTGGAGAGTATTCAAAGGAGATTCACGAAAACTATTCCAAGATTGAATGGCTTGTCACATAAACGTTTGATGGCTCTGGGCCTGTATTCTGTGGAATTCTCTGCTGAATGAAGCAATGGGGACTACCTCAGTAAATGTATTTAAGACAAGGTTGGATAGATTTTTGCATAGTATGGGAATTTAGGGTTAAGGGGAAAAGGCAGGCAAGTGGAGCTGAGCTCATGGCCAGATCTGTCATGATGGGCTAGACAAGCCAGATGGCCTACTCCTGCTCCTATTTCTTATGTTATTCAGTAGAATTCAATGAGGTTACCTGTCATTTTTCTGAAACCTATCAAATGGTGAAAGCCCTTGATAGATTGGATGTGGAGAAGATTTTCCTGTGGCAGGAGAGTCTGAGACCAGAGGACACAGCCTCATAATAGAGGGATGTCCTTTCAGAATGGAGATGATGAGGAAATTCTTTAGCCAAAGAATAGTGAATTTGTGGAATTCGTTGCCACAGGCAGCTGTAGAGGCCAAGTCTTCATATATATTTAAGGCAGAGTTGATAGATTTCTGATTGGTCAGGGTCTGAAGGGATATGGGGGGGAAGGCAGGAGCTTGGGGCTGAGGAAGAAAAAATGGCTCAGCCATGATGGAGCTTCCTCAGAAATTTTTGGTAATCAGTGACATCTTGAAACTGAATATAAATATAATTTCCAACTACTTGTGTTATGTAAGAATTTGGAGAAACAAGAAATTAGCTTTTATTAAATTTAATGTATTGCATAACAATCCCAAGCAAAAAATTCTTGTTGATGCTTTTCATTTGTACTCAGTACCCCTGGTGTACTTCAGTGTCCGAGGCTTCTCGCATGAGTGTCCCAACAATAATCATTAAGCATTGATTGATTCCATTTGCCCTGATACCGTTTCTCCATGATTGCAGTGTCCTGGTGAAACCTTCCACCATGCTCATCACTGACAGCACCAAGATTTGAGAAGAAGTCTAAATGGGATCTAAGAAAATGAATCTTTAGTGACATGTTACACTTCGTGTTTTTGTATGCTTAAAGCCTGTTGTCAAACAGCTGCACATAGTGCATAGTGCTCTGTAAATGCTAAGAAAATTTTCAACAACATCCTTGAATGCCTTCCAAGTGATTTTCTCCGGTCCCACTGGAAGTTCTTCAAATTGCTTGTCATTGACCTGCTTGATTTGTGGGCCAACAAAAATGCCTTTCTTAGAATTGGCATCATTTATTCTAGGGAGACTTCTGTCTCAAATATCAAAATTCTTTACAGAAATTTTGGTGCCTGGTGACAGCAGATTCCATTCTTGCAGTCTTGAGTCCAGTGATTCTTCTTTTCCCTTTGTCAAACCCAAGTCTCTGACCAGGTCATTTAATTCAGATTGAGTTATGCTCACTCGACATAAAAAGTTCAAATTCTGTATCAGTGTTTTCCATTCCTGGCATCATGACATCTTTGCCTCCTGTCGACTCCAATCTCTGGTGGCTTTGATACTGGAAGACTGTTGTCATTTGGGAAGGGTCTGAAGGCTGAAGAGATATTGGGGTATTCAGTGAATTTCTTGGTTTCAGCAGAGAAACCAGACACACTGGTCAGACAGAAGTAGCAGTCTGTCACATGATCCTTCTGCTCTTACCATATCATTGAGATAGCAGACAGCATTGACGTCTGAGTCCCTCTGAGCCAAGATCTAAGATTGACAGTGCATGGTGTGCAACACATGCGAGGAGCCCAGACTTTGTTTTGGTCACCAATTTTACACCCAAAGTAGAGCTCACATGCTTTCTCAATAAAAGGAGTCATGTTCCATCTTTGAGAATTAAGTCTGTAATTGTCACAAATATAACAAAGTATCACGGCTGTTGCAACATTAGCATGACATTTTGATATTCCAATTACTTTATTAGAATGAATACACACAGTAAGCTATGCACATAGAGCACGTGCATCATCGTGATTGCATACCAATATCCATGTAAATACAGTGCATAGAGCAGTGTGTGCGTGATGCTTTTATATAGCCTTTTAAAACCTGTCCTGCCATGCAGCATCCACCCTGTTTAAGAATTCCTGGAAAAGATAGAAAACTTTTCAGCTTACGTTGTGGGCAACATTTTAATTGACTTGAATTATGAATTGAAATAACAAATATAGACAATTTTAAAACAAAACTGTTGTGTGTTAGGGAAATTTCATGGTGATTTTCATGATCAACAACCCAAGATCCATGTGTCCCAAAATTATTCAGGAAGCACAGTCTTTGTCCAGTGGAATAAAGGGCAAAACTTCCTCATTATTTCTCATCCACGGATATTTAAAGGTTTCTGTAAAAGACACTAGCGTGTCTCTTAATACCAACAGCATTTTAGTGTTTAAACTTGTGTTTTTTGAAAATAGTTATCTACAACAAGGGGCACAACTCATTTTTTTATTGTGACTTGTAGTAATTTGTTATGCCTGCAAGTTTCATATCATTTCAGTGACAATAAACCTGTTTCTGATCATGCTTTTTTTTTCAGTTTCTTCTGCCAAGAACATGCCTGTGTATTTAATCTGCTTATATGCATTATGTACCTCCTTGCATCAAACGCTTTTATCCATCTTTGTATCATCAGTAAATATTTACTCTTGAAGTCCTCATCTAAATCATTGAAGTTGATTGTGAATAGAAGAGCCTCAACACCAATTTCCTGTGGTTGCAAGTTCCCATTTGTTTCTATTACTTCCTATCTGATAACACTTTGAATCTCAACACTGTGTACTCTACTGCCTTGATTATTGTAATTGCTTACCTTCTTTCCCATTTTGTGTAGTTTCAAATAAGAGAAGGATCCTGGAATGTTTAATTCCCAATCGTCACTTTGCAGCCCCAAAGATTGCGTGCCATTTATGTTATTTTATGAATACTGTTTAGTCATTTATTCGATTAAGAGCCTTTAGCTTTGCTTTTCTTCCACTTTCTCCTATCCTGACTATAATAGGAGGTATGTATGCTTTCACATGTGCATTCACTGGTTTTTTACAGTGGCAGGTTATCATTTTCCTGCTCCATGTTATGTTGATCCTTTTCTGAACTTTGGTTAGCAAGTTGTAATGCAAGATTGTAATGTTGAGGTTTTATAAGATGCTGTTGAGGCCTTACTTCAAGTATTATGAGCAATTTATTATTTAAGAAAGGATGTGCTGACATTGGAGAGGATTCAAAGGAGGTTCACAAAAAATATTCCGGGATTAAAAGGCTTGTTATATGAAGTGTTTGATGGCTCTGGGCTTGTACTCACTGGAATTCAGAAGAATGAGGGGGGAATCTTATTGAAACCTATTGAATTCATTGCCATGGGCAGCTGTGGAGACCAGGTCATTGGATATATTTAAGGAAGAGGTTGATAGATTTTTGATTGGTCAGGGCATGAAGGGATATGGGGAGAAGACATGAGATTGGTGCCAAGAGGGAAATGGATCAGCTGTAATGAAAAGGCAGAGCAGTATTGATAAGCCAAATGGCCAAATTTTGCTCCTATATCTTAAGAAAGGAATGTACACCGTTGCAGGCTGTAAGTATTTCCTGAAGTGAAAGGACAAGAGATTGGGGATGGAATATATAATGGTAATGTTATTTAGTTTGAAAAGATGAAAAGAATCAAATTATTATTGAACTGTAGTGAGATTTTTAGTTTTAATAGCTCTTAAAGTCCAGGTGTTTGAAACAAAGGGGTAATATGCAGATACAGCAAGAAATTTGGCTTATCGGTCTATTGGCCTTTATGATGTGGATATGGAGTATAAAAGTAGGGGGAGGGGGTTGGGTGCATTATTCCAGGGCTCTGGTTATAGCGTATTTGGAGAAGTGCTTCGTTCAGGGGTTCTCGACCTAGGGTCAACAAACCCCTTGTATAATGGTAGGTTTCCATGACACATAACAGTTGGGAGCCCCGACTTAATTTTATGCAGTTTTGTTCTGTGTTTAAAGATGTTGCTTTGAGAATTAGTGCAGAAAAGGTTCATCAGATTCCTGTGATGAAAATAGGTTGGACCTATTCTCATTGATTTTTCAAGACTGACACAATGAAATTAGCAGACTCAATGGTCTGAATGGCTTACTTCTGCTCCAATATCTTGTGGTCTTGTCCTGGGCATTAAGTAGATAAATTTTCAGGATTATTGCACACATCTGCAGAAAACTGTATCTGCATGTCTCAATGACAATTGTCCAGTGGCACTTTGATCTTCTGTGATGAATTGCTTTGAGAGGTTGGTCATAAAGCATAAATACCTGAAGCGGTTTGGATCTGTTCCAATTTACCTATAGGTTCCAGCAGTTCAACAGCAGATGTCATTTCATTGGCTCTTCACTTATCTCTGGAATATCTGGGCAATGAAGTTGCATACATCAGATGCTCTTCATCAACTACAGCTCAACATTCAGTACTATCATCCCCTCAAAACTAATCAATAAACTCTAAGACCTAGACTTCGATATTTCCTTGTAATTGGATCCTTGATCTCCTCACTTCCAGACACCAGTCAGTTCGGATTGGCAACAACATTTCCTCCACGGTCTCCATCGGCACAGGTGCACCACAAGGCTTTGCACTTAGTCCCCTGCTCACTTCACACTTATCACTGAGTGGCTAAGCACAGCTCCAGTGCCATTTTTAAGTTTACTGATGACAGCAGTGTCGTTGCCAAATCAAAGTTACAGGCAAATTAGCATGTAGGAGGGAGGTTGAAAATCTGACTGAGTGATGCCAAAGCAACGACCTCTTACTCAGTCTGAGTAGGGCCAAAGAGCTGATTGTTGACTACAGGAAGAGGATCTCAGAGGTCCATTAGTCAGTCCTCATTAGAGTTTCAGAGATGGAGAAGGTCAATGACTTTAAATTCCTTGGTGTCATTTTATCAGAGGATTTGATCTTGGACTAGCACTTTAGTGCTGTCACAGAGAAGACAGGACAGCGCCTTTACTTTGAGGTTTGCACAGATTCAGCATGTCATCTAAAACTCTAGTATTTACTCGTGCATTTCTTTGTTATACTGTGAAAGCCTGCAAGAAAATTAATCTCAAGGTAGTGTATATAGTGGTATATATGTACTTTGATAATAAAGTTACTTAGAATTTTGAATAATCATTCTATCTTCTAGAGCCCCAACATTCTTTCTCACTTTCTATCCAAATTTGAATGGTCGCCATGCAACATAGTGCTGTGATCAGTTTATTTGTCCTGTAAACTAAACTGTGTTTCTGTTGTCACTGTCTGGAAGACCACCTACTGCTTGAAGTGTGAAAGGTTGCCCACAACAGTAACACTGGTGGTTACCCCTTCCTGTTGCTGCTGACTGGTCAGTTCTGTAGTTCCTATGATTGCGCCATGTTCAAATACTCAGGTTGCTCTAATCCTTCCCTGATGCATTGGTGCCTGAATCTCAGACTCTACTGAGTCGAAGGTCCTCGAGCTATTCATACTACAAATGTAGATTCTGATCATCTCCATCAGCATCCACAACACATTACCTGCTATGATATTTCTTTAATTCTTTAGTTCAGAGTTCACACTGGCCCAGAAAATCAGGTACATTCTCATAGTCATTCTACCTTTTACAGTCTTGAAACAGTGACTTGTTAACAAAAATGACCTTATCTGCACGGGGTCCTTCAAAATATTTCAAATTATTCTGCACGCACTTTTTTTTAATAGTTTAGATAAATGGCTGTATTTCATGAAACAGCATTGGTTTTTTCACAGGTATTTGAAATAAGTTGAAGTTTTTTCAAAATCCACAAGATACCAGCTCAAGACTTGGTGCAACTTAAGTCCAGAAGGAAGTAGTAGTTGAAGTGCGGTATTAAACAAGTTCACTGTATTAGATTTTAAATGACTAGAAGGTGGCAATGGCAAACCACTTCTGTAGAAAAGTTTGCCAAAAACAATCATGGTCATACCAATGGAAGACTGTGATCACCCACGTCATACATAATTGCACTTGATATCTTGTGTGTGCTTTGTGCTATGTGCTATGTTTTGCTCTTGACCCCAGAGTAGCACTGTTTTGTTTGGCTGTATTCATGATCATTTATATATGGTTGAATGATTAAAATTGAATACAGCATGGCAATTAATGATGAATACTTTTTGACAAATGGAGTTGTAGTGATTCTGCTTAAACCATTATACAAAACGTTATAAGGAAAATATCAGGCAAAAATCTAATCTCTTTGTTTGCGAGTCTTGTTAACATAAAGGAAATGATTGCAAAGGTGCAAAATCTTTTTAAATCCAAAACTTGTAAGAACAAATGCTTTAAGTAATGACATGGATTTGATATTTGTACCTCAGCAGAATTTGTTAAACTAAGCTATGTAAAATTGGATTGACTGTAAGACATGGGAGCAGAATTAGGCCATTAAGCTCACTGGATCTGCTCTATTCCATCATGGCTGATTTATTATCCCTCTCAACCCCATTTTCCTCTCCTCCCTATTATTTTTAACATCCTTACTAATCAAGAACTTGTCAACTTCTGCTTTAAATATCCCTGATAACTTGGCCTCCACAGCCACCTGTGACAGTGAATTACACAGATTGGAAATAACTTGGAAAATGTGTAGTTTAGCTGATTGATGGTTAGGTTGAGTTGTTTTATCTTGGCAATCCATTTGCAAATGTTTTGTCAGCAGATGAGAGACATCATCACGCACAATTCACTTGTGTGTCTTCAGAATGCTTGGCCTTTATATACTTATCATTTGAATAACTTAATCGTGACATGGGGGGGGGGGTTTGTTGCTGATTGATTGAGTTTCCATAATGACGATCCATCAGCTGATTGATAAGTATATAAAAACCAAGTATGCGAAAGATACACAGGTGGACAATATTTGTTATCTTATCATATGATAACAAAATGTTTGCAAATGGATTGCCAAGATCAGAGAACAAATCAACCCAACCATTGAACAGATTCACCAGCTCTGGCTAAAGAAATTTTTCCTCATCTCCATGCTAATGGTTGTCCCTCTACTCTTGAGGCTGTGTCCTCTGGTCCTAGACTCCCCCACTATAGGAAACATCCTCTCCGTATCCATGTTGTCTAGGCCTTTCAATACTCAGTGTTTCAGTGAGATCCCCTCTCATTCTTCAGAAATACAGCGAGTAGAGTCCCAGAGCCATCAAATGCTCCTTGTATGTTAACTCATTCTTGGGTTCATTCTTGTGAGCCTGCTCTGGACTTTCTCCAATGCTAGCACGTCTTTCTGCTGGTCGTGAGTTTGACGTACTGTGTGTTTGTGGGGGAATACCGTTGGTTCTGGTTTTCTTCCTTTTCCACAGTTGCAGTGTTGACTGTTTAATAATTTAGGGGATGTTTCATTGCAGACATGGCAAGCCCTGTGAAAGACAATTACAGAATGAGAAGCTACAAGAACAAAGCATTAAACACTCAAGAAATGCGAAGGCGACGTGAGGAAGAGGGAATTCAATTACGAAAGCAGAAAAGGGAAGAGCAGGTGTGTAGTGAAGAAAGTTTTGAAAATACTAGTGGATGCTTAATCACATTTTATATCTAATAGTGTGTTTTTTTTATACTCTAGTTGTTCAAACGCAGAAATGTGGCTGTACCAGGTGATGATGAAGTCATGTTTGAAAGTCCCATTCAGGATCCTGATATAAGTTCAACTGTGGTATCTATGCCAGGAGTAAGTGGAAGGAATTAAAATGTCTTAGTATAATTTTAAACTAAAACTATTGATTGGTTCAGTACAACTTTATGGCTTGAAGGGCCTGTTCCTCTTTATTCTGTTCTATTTAAACTCTTGTACATCCATAGGAAGGTGTAATCACAGTAGAAATGGTACAGATGATATTTTCAGACGATCCAGATCAGCAGCTTGCAGCAACACAGAAGTTTCGGAAATTACTTTCGAAAGGTAAGAATCTCTTTTGTGGGAAATCCTACTGTGGTTTGGGTTTTGTAATGAGGAACATGTATTTTACACCAGTCCTTGAGGGAAAAAGTGTCTGCTTGCCTGTAACAGCTCTGAGAATCAATTTTCTGTGCAATTGATTCTATCCTCGTAGGAGAGGCATGGTGCTGCCTCAGAACATTTTGGACACAAATCCCATTAGTGGCTTGGGTCATTTCACAGCCAAGTCACAAATGTGTCCTCTGGCATTGCTGGCTAACAAAATAGTGCTTTAGAATAATCTTCTATGAATGCACAATGCGTAGATAATGCATTAAAATGGATAGAAAATTGGATGGCTAACAGGAGACAGAATAGGCATAGTTTCATCTGTTTAATGAGATATGAGTTTTGTACCATGGGTCAGTGCTGGAGCTTTAACTTATGATTAATCAAGGATCAAATTTATTTACTGTATACACTCTGCCTCTTTATTAAGTACCTCTCACACCTAATAAAGTGGTCATTGAGTGTAAATTCATGGTCGTCTTCTGCTGTAGCCCATCCACTTCCTGGATTGACATGTGCTCTTCTGCACACCATTTGTAACATGTTATTATTTGAATTTCTGTTATCTTTCTGTTAGTTTGAACAATGTGTTTTTGCTCACAGAACTCACTGGATATTTTGTTTTTCCACACTATTCCTCTATAAACTCTAGAGACCTGTGTGAGAAAATCTCAGGAGATCAGCAGTTTGAGATGCTTAGACTAACCTGTCTGGCACCAGCAATCATTCCGCAATCTCTTTAATCACATTTTTTCCTCATTCCGATGTTTGGATTGAACAAAAACTGAACCTCTTGACCATGTCTGCGTGCTTTTATGTATTGAGTTGCTGCCACATGATTGGCTGATGAGGTATTTGCGTTAACCAGAAGGAGTACCTAATAAAGTGGTCACTGAATGTACGTTTACATGTATTAGGAATTTGCTGATGTAAGTGACTTGGATGAAGGTGGTGATGTTACAAAGATGTGTAGAGGACATGTGGTTACAAGGTGATAGAAAGTAGGAAGTGGATGAAGAATTGATTGGAATGTAGTATGGGAACACAACATACTGCCCATTCTGCAGAAAAATGTCTGCTATCTAAATAGTAACTGCATATAGAGCTTTTGAGATGCAAGGGGATCTTTGATTTTTTTTAAAAAGGCTAGAATAAAAGTATAGCTAGTTCTCAAAGCTAACCATGTTATTTATTAGAATTAAATACAGAAGAAAGATGTCATGCTGAAGATAAAACATGAGTGAGACCACATTCTGAATACTGTAAATTGGTTATCTGATTGTGTTGTAAGCCTTTCTTGAAAGACTGTCTGGAATTGGTGGTTATCTTGTGAGGTAACACTGGACAGTTATGCCTTGTAACTGCTGGAGGTTGAGTTTTGAGGAGTAATTTGACTCAAATGATCAAGTTTTGGAGGATGGCTATGGCAGATTATCATTGTTCTCTATCATTACACTATGTAATTAACAGCCATTTGGGCATGTTTCACCATACGATGGCAGCTGTAGGATTTCTCAAGTATACCACAACAGCTGCAGATGTCCATGTACAGTTCAGCAATGCTTCCACTGACAGCTGGACTGCAGGTTGCATTCTGACCTTGAATTCCTCAGTGAGGTTCAGGAATGGAGAGTGAATTTGAATTAATTACTTTACACTTGAATTGTCCATGTACTGGAGAATTCTGCATCAGATCACAAGTGGTGTTCCTGTAGAATGAATTTACTATTTAATTATTTTTTAATTTAACCAATTCTTCCCCGCACTCTTGACTTTTCACCTCACCTACTTATCACTTCCTTCTGGGGCCCCTCTTCCTTCCCTTCCTCCTATTGTCCATTCTTCTCTCCTGTCAGATTCTTTCTTCTCCAGCCCATGACCTTTCTCTCCCCCGCCCAGCTTCACTTATCATCTTCCAACTAGCTTCCTTCCCTTACTGCCACCCTTTTTATTCTGGCATCTTCCCCCCCCACCCTGTACTTCTTAGTCCTGAAGAAGCCTTCTGCCTGAAATGTTGACTGTTTACTCTTTTCCCATAGACCAGGGGTGGGCAAACTTTTTGACTTGAGGGCCACAAAGGGTTCTAAACTTTGACAGGGGGGCCGGACCAGGAGCAGATGGACGGAGTGATTTGGTAATACACCTCATAAGAGAAAATAAAATATCATGGGATATGTAGAAAACGTGCTTAATTTCAATTGAAAATGAACAAATGCATAACAAAATATCTGTCTTTGAAGTCCCATGGTATTTAGCTATTTATTGAAATGACTTTTAAAACACTGAAAATTAAATGAATAAAATACAGCTTTTTTAATAGTAACAGTTATTATTTTAAAGCACTGAAAATTCTCTTATCCTTCAAGATATTATCATCATCACTCTCCTCCTGACTGTCTTTATTTCAAAAACGGTAGGAGATGCAGGTCTACTTGTCCTGCTCCTTCTTATTCAATTGTCCCCTGTGCCAAAACTCAACAACGACCAGCACAAGGACAGAACAGTGAGAGCGCGCCAGTATGCGGAGCGCGTTATTTGATCTGGAGCGCATTTTTTATTTTGAGAACGTACGTGCACCTGCGCACTACTCATGTCCATCACTTAACAGAAATGACATGTAACATGTAAGGCTTATTGAAAAAAATATTTTCAAATGCATTTTTTACATAACACAACGAAGAAACTTATTTTTAATTTCAGTGGGAACAGTGTTGTTGGTCTCCCTTTTTAGCCAGCGCATCAAAGTCTGGATTTAGTTTTGTTGTGGCAATTCTCAGGATGGATCTGAGGTGTTGGTCAGTTAACTTGGATCTGTGGCTGGCTTTGTTGATGTTCATGACGCTGAACGCCTGTTCACACAAATAGGTCGAGCCGAACAAAGAGTAAAGCGCAAATGTGGAGTAATACGCTGCACCTCAACAAAGGTCAATGTATATAGAGTTCGTCAACTATTGGGAAAACGCCAGAATTGTGGGGAAAGAACGTTTCCAAGGTTTATTAATATAATTTCATCAAGTCCTGCGGGCCGGAGTAAAAAGCATATGGCCCCCGGGCCGTAGTTTGCCCATGCTTGCCATAGACACTGCCTGACCTGCTGAGTTCCTCTAGCATTGCTTTAGATTTCCAGCTTCTGCAGACTTGCTTGTTTGTATTTTTTTAACTTGCTCAAAGCTTTTTTCCAGATTTTTGAAGCTTTGAAAATTCATTATAGATCTTTGTTTGTTTGGGGTGTCACATACCCCGTGACTGGGTTAAAGATCCAGCAGAAATGGAAAACACTTTCAGAGTCCGGTATTACTGTAAACTAATAATGTTTATGAGTAAGCTATGCAATTCAGTAATATAAATGCAAATATATCAAACAGGTTAGCAATGATGTATGTGTGGAAATAGGAACAAAACCAGGCTCTTTCAAACCTGGGGTAAATAGGTACAGTCTTACGAGATGATGAAGAGAGTTCAGTTCAGTTCGAGGTAGTTAGTTGAGTAATGTTGGAGAGAGAGGTGAGCTGTTGCTGTCGATTTTCCTATTGTCTTCCGAAATCCTGTTGTAGTCACCGACTGTGACCAAAGCACGCACGATCGTTCTTCAGTGCTGGAATTATCACCCAGGCAAGGGTGGACACACAAATAATTCCCCACTGGTCGCACCTTTTCACACTGTGAGCCTCTGATCGATTTCCCCAAATCGATCCTCCAAAACCCCATCTTCACATGGGTGCACAAAGCTCGATAAGTGTCCGACACTGTGCGTGCCTCATGGTGTAACAGCGGATCTGCTTTTCATCTCCACATGTTGGACACCAGCTGTCCATCAACCTGCTCCGCCCACCGCCTTCTGCAGACAAGCAGGCAAGTGACCTCGGAGAAAGGTAAGCAATCAGCAGAGGAACCATTACATCATTCTTTCGAGCAGTTTCTGTCCCTCTCTCTCATTGCGCTGGACGCCTCCCTCTCTCTTAATGGCAGCACAGTTCATAGGGTCTGTTCTGGACCCCTTTTCACTCTAGGGTGACCCGTAATGGGGGGTTGGTGAGAGTTATTTATCTGCTTATCAATACTTTTTCTTGAGTGATACGCATTTAAATAGCATGAAAATCCTCCAAGTGGTTTCTGCATTTCCACTGGGAGAATAACCAGAGTCATCTTGAGGTCTGTCATGAGCATCGCTGAAATGCCATTGATGACGAAACCTGCCTCCATGGGATTCTCCAGTTAATGTGAATGGTCTTCTAACCACTAGATGATGCTGCACTGCTGATTTTATAACCCTTATAGAATCCCACAGTGTATCTCTCCTGAACTTTGATAATTGAAACATCAAGTCAGTTTATTTTCTGGCAGCTTTCCCTCACAACTGTTCATTATTTTTCTTCATTGTATATCCGTCCATTTCCTTTTTAAAGTTCCTTTGCATTTTGATTCCATCACCCTTCCAGGAATTGAGTTCTAGGTTGTTAACTTATTTATGCATTAATTTCCAGGTGAATATTTTAAATTTGCAGTTTTTTGTAACAGACATGTGGTAGAGCATATAAAATAGGAAAAAGCTATTAACGCCAGATTTGAGTATCAGTACTGATTCTCAGTTGTTTAGTCTAAGAGCAGTTTCAGCTTCAATTTCTCCGTACACCAACATGGTATGTTTCTGGTTTGTCTTAAAGGATAGTGGGTGGTGATGATCATCATCACAATCCTGTGTGTGATGCCCAACCGTCAAGGTCACCAGTGTAGTCCAAAGGAAAGCTTATGAAGCCATATCATCTTGGCAGCAGGAGCTGCCAGAAGGATGTTCAATGACATCCAGCCGGCTTAGGGGCTCCACGCTGAATTTTCTGTCTGGGTTTACTCCCGTAGCCTTAGACTCTCCCAAGGCTGCCTACGGGGCAATGGGGCTATCTACCCATAGCTGGGGATCTAGTTCGTGAGCAGCAGGACATGTCCACACACCAATGGGCCCTGCGTGCTATGTATGCAGGGGTCAGACCTCCTTCCTGTCCTCTAGTTCAGTCTGAATCCAAAATGGAGTTCTGTTTCCATGTATCACCAGTGAGGAGGCGCTGCATGAGGCTTGCTGCTGGAGAGGTTGTATGCTGGCAGGGAGAGACTTGCGCATTCAGCTCTCCTTTTTGCAAGACTGCGAGCCAGTGATGGAAGCTGAAAGTGAGAGCAATAAGCACTACTCACTAGGCGCATCACAGCAACCATTTTGACACCTTTTCTGATTATTGCAGTTAAATCTCATCAGTAACTTTTCTATAATCTGGCTAGTGGTTCTTAATTGGAGGAGGTTCACAAAAATGATTGTGTGTTTGAAAGGCTGTCATGAGGAGCATTTGATGGCTCTGGGCCTTTACTTACTGGAATTCAGAAGAGTGAAAGGGGATCTCATTGAAACCTATTGAATTGAAAAGCCTCAATAGAATGGATGTGGAGAGGATGTTTCCTATGGTGGGCAAATCTAAAGACTGAAGGACATAGCCTTAATAGAGGGATGTCCATTTAGAACGGAGATGAGAAGGAATTTCTTTAGCCAGGGAGTGGTGACTCTGTGGAGTTTGTTGGCCCTGGTGGTTGCGGAGGCTAAGTTATTGGATATATTTAAGGAAGAGGTTGATAGATTCTTGTTTAGTCAGACATGAGGGGATATGGGGAGAAGGTGGAGATTGAGCCTGAGCCGGAAGTAGATCAGCCATGATGAAATGGTGGAGCAGACTCAATGGGCCAATTGGCCTAATTCTGCTATATCTTAATGGTCTTTGACACCTGGAAATGTATGCAGTACTCCAACTTGAGGTCTTGCAGTTTATTTTAAAGGTTTCCAATGTTTTGGTTTTATGATGAGTGCCTCTAATTTATAAAATATGCTATAATTATCCTAAATTACCCTCAACTTCTGCCATCTGAAAGGATATGACGTGTCTGTCCTCTGTTCGCTTTTCTCTGGTACTCGGGTAGAAAGAGTAACCACTTAGATTGTGTTCTGTCTCTGCAATAAAAACAATGCTGGAGATACTTGATGCATTCATGGATGGTAGACGAGTTTATGCTTCTAGCTGTCTGCTCAAAAGAGTGATCTCTTTACAGATATTGTCTGACTCTTTATTTGACTCTTTATTTTAGATTCTCAGCTTTTGTAGTACTTTTAGATGCTCTCCATTCTGTTTTATCTGATTTATATCAAATTTCAGTTACCACATGTATCCACATTTCATGTAAGCTAGGGAAGTCAAAGTTCTAAATTAAGTTTGGAGTACAGATTTAATGTATACTTTTGGATTAGTTCCTAACGTCAATGTGAAGAGCCAACTGGGGAAGAGACTGACTTAATTTTGTGCAATGATAGGATTGGGTAGTAGCCTTATTATAAGAAATTGCTAAGTGGTCATATTACAAGTTCCCACTGCAGTGACGTTATTTTTTCAAACCATAGGACATAGGAGCAGAATTAGGCCATTCATCCCATAGAGTCTCTTCTGCTATTCCATCATGGCAGAGCAGACTCATAATATAATACTTTTACACCTCCCTTCTGTTTTCCTTTCTTCTCTCATAACCCTTGATGCCCTGATTAATCAAGAACCTATCAACCTCTGCCTTAACTATACCCTATCATTTGACCTACACATCCATCTCAGGCAATGGATTCACCATCCTCTGGCTAAAGAAAGTTTTCCTCATTTCTGTTCTAAATGGATGACCCGCTATTCTGAGGCAGTACCTTCTGTTCCAAGACTCCCCCACAACAGGAAACATCCTCTTCACATCAAATTTATCTAGGTCTTTCAATATTCATTGGATTCAATGAGATTCCCCCTCATTCTTCTAAACTCCAACAAGTACAGACTCAGAGCCCCTTCAATGCCAGCACATTTTTTTAGATAAAGGGCCCAAAAGGACTCTCAAAACAAAAACAGCACAGTGTGGTCTGACCAATGTCCCAACATTACGTCCTTGATTTTGTATTCTAGTCTCCTCAAAATGAATGCTAGCATTGTAATTGCCTTGCCTCTGATTCAAACTGCAGGTTAACCTTTAGGGAATCTTTCATAAGAACTTCCAAGTACCTTAGCACCTGAGTTTTTAATTTTCTTCCCATTTAGAAAATAGTCTCCTTTATTTCTTCTACAAAGTGCATGACATGCACTTCCCTACACTGTTTCACCTGCCACTTCTTGGCCCATTCTCACAGATCTTCTGCAGACACCCTGCTTCCTCAACACCACCTGCACCTCTACCTATCTTCATATCATCTGCAAACTTGGACACGAAGCCATCAATTCTTTCATCTAATTCATTAACGTACATTGTGAAATGAAGCTGTCTGAACACAGACCTCTGTGGAACACCACTAGTCGCCAGCAGCCAATCAGAGAAGGCCTCCTTTATTCCCAGTCTTTGCCACCTAGCAATCACCTAATCTCCTATCTATGCTGTATTTTCCTGTAATACCTCTTGTTAAGAAGTCTCATGTGTGGCACCTTGTCAGAGGCCTTCTAAAAATCCAAGTAAACAGCATCGCTAAACTAATACTTGTTTAATATTCACAAGAATTTTTTTTTCTTTTTTTTTCTTTTTCAATCTTTTTATTGAGTTTCATATATATATATAAAGAAAAACATAACATAATAATGAATAGGTTATGAATACAATAGACTTGAAATTACATTGGTAATAAGATAATAATATCCTATTAAACATCAACAGAAAAAAGTACATTAATCAATCAAGTCTGTATAACTATATATGAAAAAAAAAACAAAAATAATCATCAAAAAAGAAAAAAAAATTGAAAATAAGTAAAAGAAAATGTATATTGAAAAAAAACACTAAACTAAACTAACATGGGCAATAATAACAGTTTATAAGTATGTGATAGTGTCAAAGAAACTCCGGAACTCCATACCTGAACAAGAATAAGCAGAAAGAAGATCTGGAAAAGGTCAGATTAATTCATATGAAAATGTTGAATAAACGGTCCCCAAGTTTCTTCAAATTTGACTGATGAGTCAAAAATAGTGCTTCTGATTTTTTCCAAACTTAGATATGAAATAGTTTGGGAAAGCCACTGAGACGTGGTAGGAGGATTTACTTCTTTCCAATTTTGTAATATGGACCTTCTGGCCATTAATGTTACAAAAGCAATCATTCGTCTGATTGAAGGGGAAAACTGAATACCGTCCTCATTTGGTATACCAAAAATTGCAGTAATAAAATGAGGTTGTAAATCGATATTCCAAATTGAGGAAATGGTAACAAATATGTCCTTCCAATAGTTATGTAAAGTGGGACATGACCAAAACATGTGGGTCAATGAAGCCACTTCTAGATGACACCTGTCACATTGAGGGTTAATATAAGAGTAGAATCGAGCAAGCTTATCTTTAGACATATAAGCTCTATGTACAATTTTAAATTGTATTAAAGCATGTTTAGCACATATAGAAGAGGAATTAACCATTTGTAAAATTTTTTCCCATTTATCTGTTGAAATATTATATCGAAGTTCTTTTTCCCATTCTTGTTTAATTCTATCTGATATTTCTGGTTGTATCTTCATAATCATATTATAAATAAAAGCTACTAATCCCTTCTGACAAGGGTTTAAGGTAAAAATCAAATCTGAGAAATCCACTGAAGTTGAATTGGGAAAAGATGGTAGAACTTTATGTAAGAAATTTCTGATTTGTAGATATCTGAAAAAATTAGATTTAGGTAATTTAAATTTGTTGGAAAGTTGGTCAAAGGACATCAAAGTACCTTCAAAAAAAAAATCACGAAAACATTTTATACCTTTCCTTTTCCATATGCTAAAAGCTTGATCTGTCCAGGAAGGTTTGAAAAAAAAATTAAGTAAGATAGGGCTATCAAGAACAAAGTTTTCCAGAGTAAAAAACTTACGAAATTGAAACCAAATTCGTAATGTATGTTTGATAACAGGATTAGATATCTGTTTATTGAATTTAACTAAATCAGCAGGAAGAAAAGAACCAAGAACAGAGAATAAAGAATATCCCTTTACCTCGTTACATTCCAAATTTACCCACTGCGGGCACAGTGGTGAATCCAAATCTAATTTCCAATACATTAAGTTACTAATATTATTCGCCCAATAGTAAAATCTAAAGTTAGGTAAAGCTAAACCACCATCTTTTTTAGATTTTTGTAATTGCTTTTTACTTAACCTGGGGAAGAATTTTTTTTGAATAGAAAATACTTATTAAATGGTAATTAGATGTGGTTAAGAGCTATTTCATTCAGTAAGTGCTTTTAAATTTTGAAATTGACCTGGGTGTACAGGTCAATGCATTTTTAAAAAATAATCAGTTGTTTATTTGCCAAAACCTGAGTGATCTAACTGTCCAGTCAGATTAAGTTCTGGTTACCAACATCTTTAGGCAACTTTATTTTCTGGACAACTTGAAATCTTACTTTCCCTTGCCATCCTACAATGTACCTGGGATCAGAAGATTGAGTTTCCTTAAGAATTTCTCTGCTTCCTTTCCATCTATATTTCCTACTTCTTTCTTTTCCTGTCTTGATCCTAATTCATATCAGCTTCATCCTCATTAAGCATCTCCAACTGATTCTTTCCCTCCATTGTTTAAATTATTTTACTTCTCATATTTATAAAAGCCTCTATTTTCTTTCCCAAAACTAGCTACTTTATCTCACACTGCCCTTTCCTGCTTGTATGTCTTTTGTTTTTCATGTTCTTCAGTACCTGATATTTGTAACAAACCTCCATTTGTTAATGGAGGAAATGGCATTCTTTATAAGAATTGGGCAGTTGTCCCTTACTCTGGATGGATTCTGCAAATTTAAATTATAACCCTAAATGTAGCAATGAAATTCTGACTTACATTTTGACAATGAATTGATGTTCTAGTCATTTTTCTAGATCTGCTGTTAGTGACAAAAGCAACATTTTTTGTTGATCCCTAGTTCTGTAAGAGCTTCTGAGTTTTCTTCAGCAACACTTGATTCACAGGTCTTATAATTACATGCATTTTAATATGCATTCAGTATAGTATTGATTCCCATGTAATTGCTGATCTTATAATTACTTCAAGATTTTGTTTGCTTAAAGCATTGAGTAAATTTCTATGTTTACCCTATAGTCAGTGGCCATTTTATTCGGTACAGGGTTGGAAACCAGTGTGGTCTTCTTTTGTGGCCCATCCACTTCAAGGTTCAACACGTGCATTCAGAGATGCTCTTCTGCACACTACTGTTGAGACACGTGGTTATTTGAGTTATTGTCGCTTTCCTGTTAGTTTGAACCTGTCTAGCCATTCTCCTCTGACCTGTCTGATTAACAAGGCATTTTCACCCACAGAACTGCTGCTCACTGGATTTTTTTTAATCCTACCATACCATTCCCTGTAAACTCTAGAGACTGTTGTGTGTGAAAATCACAGGAGATCAGCAGTTTCTCAGATATTCAAACCACTAACAGACTTTCCACAGTGAAAGCCACTCAGATTACACTTCTTCCCCATTCTGATGTTTGGTCTGAATAATAACTGAACCTCTTGACTATGACTGCATGCTTTTATACATTGACTTGCTGTCAACGATGGCTGATTAGTTACTTGCATTAATAGGTGGGTGTACCCAATGAAGTGGCCACAGTTTATATACATTCTGTATATTATATACAGTATACATTGGTATATTTCTGACATTTGTGATGTTTTGGTCATAAAACAATAATTGGAATGATGGAGAGATTTTAATTTTTGGTTTTGCCGTTTTTCTCTTTAGAGCCTAATCCTCCTATAGATGAGGTTATAAATACACCAGGCATTGTTCCAAGACTTGTGGAATTCTTGAAGCGTAATGAGAATTTTACCCTCCAAGTGAGTATATTTTGAACTGTAGAATTTGTTTCCTTTACCAGTTTCTTTTTGTCTTGCTGCTGTTCTGTGTAGCAAGGCAACTCTAATGGAGCCACTGGCTCTGCTGGATGAGAGTGCATTTGTTAATATCAGAACAAATTTTGTACAGTGTATGGCATACAACAGTTAGCCTTATTTCCTACTTAATGTAGCAAATATTTGCACAGGGAAAAATGTTGATGTATCTTTATCACATGCTACAATTGAACATATTGAGGAAATTTATTACTCTGCTCTACTTTTAAGACTTTGTTCTATCTTAATACCTCCTACCAGTTCAGTGAGCTAATTATAAATCTGAAAATTTTTCCATCGCCTTCAAAGCACAAATCAAACAAGATTCACTTGCCTGTGTATATGTAGCTTTGTTGAAGCTATATACTTAACAGCCATGTGAACAAAATTGAATTTGTGCTTTGATGGAAAGATTTTAGGATGTTGGGAGGTGATGCCTAGACTGCAGAAAACCAGTTTTTGATCTTCTTGGTGCTACTGGAGCCATTGAACTTTCAGTCGTGGATATCCTAAGATGTTGATGTGACAAACATAATGATACAGGGCTGTTGAATGTACTTGTCAGGTTCAGTCCTTGCCCGAATGCCGTATAAATCTTGTCTAGTCCAAATTATTGTCATTTAACTAGATATGTGTGTATAACGTATGTAACCATATAATGTATATAGAAACGAGACAATGTTTTCTCTGAACCAAGGTATAAAGCACAGTAGTCCACAAAACACACAAACTTATGAAGGTAAGGACAAAATCTACAGGTGAATCACACATAAGTAATGAACTGAAGTGCATGAGTATTAAATATTGAAGGTACATACTTGAGTATGGATTTGGACGTAGAAAGTAAAGAATTGGACAGCTATCCTGCTGTTTTCAGACTCTAGAATAGATTTTTCAAATGCTAGTGATGAATTTCTGATCTTCCAATGTAGTCATGGCTTTTACACTGTTTACCTACAATGCATTTTCTCTATAGCTGCTATTCTATATATTGTGCATTGATTTCTTACGCTACCTCTGTTTACTTGATGCTGCACTGCACCTCATTACATGTGGCAGTAATAGTGCACGAAAAGGGAAACGTGAAAAGTTGGATCACTTTTTATTACATGTCATGCTTCAGTTTAGCTGCAAGCATTTTTAATGTATGTTGCACTGACCTGAATTTTTCTTCCATGCTTATTTTACAATTTTATATAAGTTGCTGCAGGGGGGAGGGCTTCAGATTTTTGGATCACTCGGCTCTCATCCAGGAAGGTGGGACCTGTGTGCAGGTTTGCTAGATGGGGAGTATTTAAATTAATTTGCAGGTGCTGCGTGGGCTTTTAAACTGAGTTGCAGTGTGGTGGCAACCAGAGCTCCAGAACAGATGGTGCGGTGTTTATTGAGAAATATGTGGTTGAGCCCTTTATACAAGGTTAGCAATCAATGTAGGACTAATGTTCTGAGCTGAGTATATTTCAATGCAAGGAGTATTGTAGGAAAGGCAGATGAGCTCAAGGCATGGATCAGTATGTGGAATTATGATGTTGTAGCCATTAGTGGGACATGTTTGGCAACTCACTGTTTTGGTGTTGTGTTTTAGATGTGATAGATTAAAAGGCAGGGGTGGCATTACTAGTCAGGGAAAATGTCACGGCAGTGGTCAGGACAGTGAAACTTTATGGGTATGATTGAGAAACGTATGGCCACATTAATGGGATTGTATTATAGACCACCCAACAGTCCGCAGGGCTTAGAGGAGCAAATTTGGGGAGAGATCACAGACTTGAAAGAAATAAGGTTGTGATGGGTGATTGTAACTTTCCACATATTAACTAGGACTCCCATATTGTAAATGGGCTGGATGGGAAAGAGTTTGTCAAATATTTTCAGGAAAGCTTCCTTATCAGTACATAGAAGTCCCAACTAGAGAGAGTGCAATACTAGAATGAGAAGGAATGAAACAGGGCAGGAGTCAGAGGTTTGTAGGAGATTGCTTTGCATCTAGTGATGGATAGGCCTGGTTCTCAGGTTGAGATTCCAAATTGAGAAAGTCCTATTTTGATGGTATCAGAAACGATCTTGGAAGTGTGGCAAGGTTGTTTTCTGGCAAAGCTATACTTGGTAAATGAGAGGCCTTCAAAAATAAAATTTTGAGAATGCGGAGTTTTTATGTCCGTGTTGGAATAAAAGGCAAGCATAACAGATTTATGGAACATTGTTATGAAAGAGACTGAGGTCCTGGTTAAGAAAAAGGTGCATAGCAGGTATAGGCAGGTAGGGTCAAATGAGGTACTAGTGTATATGAAATGCAAGAGAACACTATAGAAGGAAATCATGAGGGCTAAAAGAAGGCAGGTGATTGCTGTAGTAGACAAGGTGAAGGAGAATCGTTGGACGTTTCGACAGATTTGTACAGATCGCATCTGTATTTACTCGGGAGACGAGCACTGAATTTACAGATGTGAGGCAAAGCAGCAACTAGGTCATGGACCCTATAAAGATTTCAGAGGAGGAGGTGTTTGCTGTCTTGTGGCAAATTAGGGTGGATAAATCCCCAGGGCCCTACACAGTGTTTCCTCAGAGCCTATGGGAGGCAGGTGCAGAAACTGCAGGGGCCTCATCAGAGATACTTAAAACATCCTTAGCAGCTGGTGAGTGCTGGAGAATTGGATGATAGCTAATGTTGTTCTGTTGTTTAAGAAAGGCTCTGAGAAATTATAGGGCAGTGAAACTGATTATCAGTTGTGGGGAAATTATTGGAAGATATTATAAAGATCCAGGTATGAGCATTTGGATAGAAAGGGACTGATGTGAAATAGTCACAATGGCTTTGTGAGTGGTAAATAGTGTCTTAGTTTTTTGAGGAAGTTACCAGGAAAGTGGATGAAGGCAAGGAAGTGGATGTTGTCCATGTGGATTTTAGCAAGGCACTTTTTACAAGGTCCTGCATGGGAGGTTGGTCAAGAAGGTTCAGTCGCTTGGCATTCAAGATGGGGCAATAAGTTGGATTAGAGATTGGCTTTGCGGGAGAAGCCAGAGAGTGATAGTAGATGGTTGCCTCTGACTGGAGGCCTCTGACGAGTAGAATACTGCAGAGGTTGGTTCTGAGTCTGTTGTTGTTAGTCATCTGTATCAGTGACCTAGATGTGGTAAACTTGTTCAGATGACACTGAGATTGGGGGTGTAGTGGATAGTGAAGACTATCAAAGCTTGCAGTGGAATCTGGACCGTCTTAAAAAATGGCAGATGAAATGTAATGCAGATAAGTGAGAGGTGTTGCTGAGCAGTAGGGCACTGAGGAACATGGTAGAACAAAAGGATCTGGGAACGCAGGTTAAAATTGTTTTGAAGTAGTGTCACAGGTAGACGGTCAGAAGCTTTTGGCACATTGGCCTTCATAGATCAACGTATAGGATTTGGGATGTTACGTGAGGCCTAATTTGGAGTACTGCGTGCAGTTTTGGTCACCTGACAGGAAAGTCGTAAATATGATGGAAGGAGTGCAGAGAAAATTTACAAGGATGTTGTCAGGATATGAGGGCCTGAGTTACAGGGAAAGGTGGAATAGGTTGGGACTTTATTCCCTAGAATGTAGAAGACTGAGGGGTGATTTGATAGAGGTAAACAGAATTGAGGGGTATAGATAGGGTAAATGCAATCAGGCATTTTCTACTGAGATTGGGCGGGACTACAACTAGATGTTGCAAGGTGAAAGGTGAAATGTTTAAGGGGAATGTGAGGGGAACTGGAGGGCTGTAATCGAGGTGCAGGTTGACAGGAGTAGTCAGATTAGTGTTTCAGCACCAACTACGTGTGCCAAAGGGCCTGATTCTGTGCTGTAGTGTTCTATAACAGTTCAGCCCAAACTGTAAATGTTAGTACTCTAGAAATGTGTTTTCATGTAACTAATCTATTTTGTATTCTTACAATGCATTGTTTTGCAGATAATTCAAGTGTTTATATTATCCTGAACACCATGAATATAACCTGAAAGAAAGAGCAGCTTCTACCTTAAGATTCATGTAATAGAGAGAAAAGTATCAAGATATTTCCGTGGATTGTTAACCTGTATTATTTTATATCCCCAGTTTGAGGCTGCATGGGCTTTAACAAACATAGCCTCTGGAACATTTCTTCATACTAAGGTTGTTATCCAAGCTGATGCTGTACCAATCTTCATTCAGTTGCTTAATTCTGAATACGAGGATGTTCAGGAGCAGGTATTCCCTTTGTTCTAAATACTTTTCAGTGTTCTTCATTTTCAGATAATGGTTTGGTTCGTCTGTTACCCCCATGGCCATAATTAAAACAGAAATGTAAAACTAAGTATTTTTCTTACCTTATTATATTAAAATCTAGTTTAAATTTTGAAGGACTGAAATTTTCTGCTACTTAGAGTTAAAACATTAGTATTTTACAAATTATTAGTGGAAAAGTAAGATGTACCATATATGGTCTGCTTTTTACATTAGGAAAGCATACTGAAAAAAGACAGACTAATAATCATGTTTATTTGTCCTTCTGTTGGTGCCCACTGGCTCAAGTTTTAAGCTTGTTCCAGAAGAGTTGGTGTCACAAGTCTAATGTAGCATTTAAAAAGAAAATGAGGCAATATAGCTTAATTGCTCTAACTGAAATATAACTGCTGACGTAATATTCATGCCTCTGTATTGTTTTCTAGGCAGTCTGGGCGTTAGGCAATATTGCAGGAGACAATGCTGAATGCCGAAACTTTGTGCTAAACTGTGGAATTCTTCCACCCCTTTTACAGTAAGTTTATAGAGGTTAGCCATCAAAACTACATGGCTATAAAGTGGCTTAAAGCTGTGAGCTTGCATCATGTTGTTGTAAGGTTTCAATGAACATTAGAGTATTTCTAAATCAGTTACTGCAGTAAATAATTACATATGATATTCAAGTCAACTAATGAATTAATGTTATTGAATCCATTTTGATCAAATGTACAATTATACAGTACTATCCAAAAGACCTGGCCACATATAGCTAGGGTGTTAGTACTGTATTTGTCAACGTGAAATGGAGAGATTAAAAGATGTTGGGAATGGTGAAGGTGGAGCATTGTGGGAAGGGTGTGGGACAAGTGGCAGAGGAGTACTAGCGATGGGAGGTGGTGTGGGTGTGGACACACCCAGCCCTGACACACCAGGCAAAGTCATTTGATTCCAAATAAATAGTTTATTTGTTAATTACAGAATGTATCTCTGGTGCTGCCTGCTCCCTCCCCTCTCCCTTCTTTTCCCAATCATAATTCCCCTCTCCTTGCCCCCTTCCCACTCTCAGTCCACAGTAGAGCCCCATATCAGCTTTATCATCACTCGCATATGTCATGCAATTTGTTTTTTTTTGGTGGTGGCAGTGCAGTGCAATGCATAAAATTACTACAGTACTGTGCAAAAGTTTTAGGCACCCTAGCTTTATATAAGTGCCTAAAATTTTTGCTCAGTACTGCATATTGCTGTGGATCTTGCAAAATGGAATCGAATACAAAGGTTTTTTTCAATTTGATACATCTTATTTTTTACCTACAGGTTGTTAACCAAGTCTAATCGACTTACTACAACAAGGAATGCTGTCTGGGCTTTGTCAAACTTGTGCAGGGGCAAGAATCCACCCCCAGATTTTGAAAAGGTAGTATCTTTGCTTATTTATTATAATTATATGAGCAAACAATGTTCTGGTAATTATCTGTAAATATGTTCCCACAACAAAGACAGCAGTTTGCATTTCCATGCTAATGCAGATGCCCCAAGTTAATTTTTCAGATGTACAGAAAAACAGATTTTGAAGTTTTTTTTCTCATCTGTACATCAAGGCAAACAGTGAAATATGCCATTTGTATCAGTGACCAACACGGTCTGAGAATCTGATGGTTGTCACTGCACTTCCAGGCTGACATAGTATACCCACAACTTACTAACCCTAGCTTGTACATCTAACACTTCAAACAGCTAACAGTTTCAACTCCAGGATCATTCATGAGATCTGGGTGTAATGTTTTTAGTTAGTGAAATTTTTTTTGTCTTTAATACTTTAATTATTTGAAATGGGTTTAGAATTCTAACATTCAGTGTTAGTTTTGTGGCAAGGGTTATGCTGCACTCTACAAAACTGCCTTGGATCTTTGCTATCCTGAGGCTCAGGAATGAGGCATGAGACCTGTTGTCACCATGAGTCATCTTGTTAAGTGTTTCAGGAACAAAGAGCAAGAAGAATCAAGAGAACAGAGAAAGTGGCCATGGTCTTCATACACTCAGACTAAAGATAAAATTCCAGTGATAGCAATTGCCAATAAATAGCCAGATCCAAGTAGCATGATACTTGCTACTGAAAACCAAAATGTTTTTAGAAAAATACAGAAGCAACTGCAGCATAATTAATGGAAAATTCACTAAACAATTACATATATATAGGTGATCATATAAAAATACAAGCAAGCGTAGGAAAGTTAAAGCTACAAGAAAAATAACAATTCTATACCCCAATCCAACAATGCCTGTGAGACATTGAGGATTGGGCTGATTTGGAAGTTGAAGATAATTTTAGAATGGTATACAGTGTGATGTGCACCAGCTGCTCATACAACCATCCACCACCTACTCCCATGGCTTCTCATGACCTTGATTTGGGGGTGGGGGGTGTGGGTGTTTAGCTAAGCAGGTGCTGCACCTCCTTTGGTAGAGACGTATCTCCACATAGTCTCCAGCCTGCTGGTGCATATCACAAGTCCTAGTTATGTGACCACTGACACCAGACAACCTCTGAAGAATAGTGATATGGCTGCTGTCACCTATCTTGTAAAGACACTGCCCAGAAGAAGTCAATGGCAAACCACTTCTGTTTAAAAAACACACACACACACACACACATCATGGTCATGGAAAAACCATGATCACCCTTGTCATTAGACACAGCATACAATGAATGAACAATACGGTGTGTCTTGAAATAGCTTACTGAAAGCTCTGGGTTTCTGTACAAAGGCTCCCTGAGTAACATGACATGACTGGAGGAAACCTTACTTTCTGAAATTGCAGCTTTTTTCAAGATGGTAATAGTGGTATTTTTAAAGACTGAATACAGTGTAGTGGTTAGCCCAGGGCTCTACAGAACAGGTGGCACAGTTTCAATTCCTGCCACTGTCTGTAAGGTGCTTGTATGTGACGGTGTGGGTATTGGTGTTACTAGGTGGTTCAGCTCGAAGGGCCCATTGCACGCTATATCTCAATAAATAAATATCCATTAGTTTAATTATGGGCTGTATTCGGGTGAGTATTCAAGCAATTGAAATAATTATCTTAACTAGACATGAGGCAATGTGATATAAATAGCTGAAGAAAACAGACTTTTTTATGGAGAAACCAGTTCATGTTTAGTTCTCAGGAAAGGCACCATTGCATAAGCAACTCTTGAGCAAAATAACAGAAAAATGGATTCTATGTTCTAATTTGGGTTCTGGGTTTACATTTTGACCAGTATTTTTCAAAGGTGAAGGCAGCATATTTTTCCAGAAATAATCCATTTCTTCAAAGTTCATATGCTATTTCTTCTATTGCACAACCTTGAGATGGGGCTCTGATCCAGATTGATCAAGGTACTGGTTGGTAGGTTAATTGTTTATTGTAAATTGTCCCAGGATTAGTCTGTGATTAAATCTGGGAATTGCTGGGTGGTGTGGCTCGATGGGCAGGAAGGGCCTTTTCCACAATGTATCTCAATAAATAATTAGTTTTGATCTCTTTGCTAGTCTAAAAGCCCAAGAAAAAATATTCCATTGTGTTGTTGCTTAATCAGTATTTTACTAACCATTTGTGTTAACCTGTTTTAGGTATCACCTTGTTTGAATGTGTTATCAAGACTGTTATTTAGCAGTGATCCTGATGTTTTGGCGGATGCCTGCTGGGCCCTTTCTTATCTTTCTGATGGACCCAATGAGAAAATACAAATAGTCATTGACTCGGGAGTTTGTAGGAGATTAGTGGAGCTATTGATGTAAGCAACTGGATTTTCTGTCTTGAATTGGTTTTGCTCATTATTGCTGACTTAATCCTTTCATTGGCTTTGGTTTTCTATCTAAAATATACTTTTATCTAAATCATTTAATGTTTGTGGTTTTTCACTGAAAAAAATAGTGTGCTTCTTCCCACATCCCATTCCCAATCAAAATCTCAAACTTGTCAAATTCACTTCTTGAATTACATGCTGTTAATAGTGAACTTCTGATCCTAGTTGACAGATGCAAAAATCACATGAGGGAAAGATATGTTTCTCTTGTGTAACTGTTAAATTCTGTGGCAGTTGTCCATCGTGTCCAACGAGCTTCTAAAGTGGAAAAGCCGTTGTACTGGGGCTGTTCCGCTCTCAACCTCAGAAGTCTGGGTCCAGCGGTACAGACAAGTGTCACAGACTAGAGTCTTTCTTGGTAGCATTGGTTGACCATGACATCTTTTGTGCCTTGCTCTCCACGGAGCATTGCAATATGCACTTTGGCTGTTGGATCTCACTGTAGATCTTGTCCACCCAGTCTGTTGGAGCTTTCTTTGCATGCTGGGACAGGTATGTCCCTATTTTTTACTGGGGTGCAAGGCTGCCAGCTACCATCATCTGGTTTAGCCCACCTGTGGAAGTGGTGTACTTGGAGCCATGGGCTAGAGCTGAGTTTCTGGTGGGGATCAAAGGGGAGTGTGCTTCCCCACATTGGATAATATATGCTCCTTCACCAGCTACCCCTCCCTGGAAACCCTGATATATTGTATAGTTTAATATAAATGTTTATTATGTTATCTAAATTATTTTACTTAGACTCAAAATATCTTAATACGAGTGTTCCCCATTTACAAAGGTAGAGTGTTCCTATGAAACCTTTCTTAAGCTAAAATGGCGTAAAGCGAAGAACCATTAATTTATATGAGAAAAATTTTCGCAAAAGTGAAAATCCTCTTTGTAATGCGAAAACAGGTTACTAATGTAGGCCTTTTGTAAAAGTGAAGTGGCGTAAAGCGAACATTCGTAAAGCGGGGGACACCTGTATTCATTTATGCATGCATTCCTGCTGAACACAACTGTTTTTAACTCTGTTTTGCTTTTGGATGTGAAGATTTGTGCTGTTTGTTTAATAGGCATAATGATTATAAGGTGGTGTCGCCTGCATTGAGAGCCGTAGGAAATATAGTTACCGGAGATGACATCCAGACACAGGTGAGAGAGAGATCAATTCTGTTGGGTGCTATTATTTATTTAGCTCTTCCATTTTTTATCTTTAAGTCAAATGTGCAAGAAGAAATAGCAAAAGCTAAAATAGTGGGGGATCATCTGAATTAATGCTTTAAAGTGACAGGACATGTTGAGAGATTAGTAAATCTTTGAGGTTCCTAGAGGCAGAGTAGAGGAATGAAGAGTTTACACTAACCTTTATCGTAGTGAGCAAACTGCAACTTGAGTGATGAGTCCTGGAGTTGTTGCAATCCAAAAGTTCAGAAGTCAAGGAGGCATTAAAATGTACATTTTATGAATTATATATAAGACGAAGACTTCTTCACAGTACTGTGGTAATTTTATGTATTGTACTGTACTAAATATGATTCTGATATGGACTGAGATTGGGGCCAAGGAGAGGAGAATCATGGTTGGGAGAAGGGGCAGGGAGTGGGAAACACCAGGGAGACATTTTGTAATGGTAAATAAATCAATTGTTTCGGATCAAATCACCTTACCTCGTGTCTCAGCTCTGGGTGTGTCTGCACCCTCACTATTTCCTGCCGCCGCCTCTGGCACTCCTCTACCACCTGTCCCACACTCCTCCTGTGATGCATTTCCCAACATCCTTTACTCTTGCCAGATTTACAAACTTGCTGTCCTTGTATTGACAAATATAGCACTGCGTAAAAGTCTTAGGCACCCTAGCTATGTAACAATACAATCAAGCACAGGAAAGATGAACTACAAAGAAATATAATGATTGAGTGTAATAGCCATAAAACCATATACCAATTACAGCACAGAAACAGGCCATTTCAGCCCTTCTAGTCCATGCCGAACGCTTACTCTCACCTAGTCCCACATGCCAGCACCCAGCCCATAACCCTCCATTCCTTTCCTGTCCATATCCCTATCCAATTTTACTTTAAATGACAATACCTAACCTGCCTCTACCACTTCTACTGGAAGCTTGTTCCACACAGCTACCATTCTCTTGAGTGAAGAAACTCCCGCTCGTGTTACCCTTAAACTTTTGCCCCCTATGTCTCAACTCATGTCCTCTTGTTTGAATCTCCCCTCTCTCAGTGGAAAAAGCCTATCCACGTCAACTGTGTCTATCCCCCTCATAATTTTAAATACCTCTATCAAGTCCCCCCTCAACCTTCTATGCTCCAAAGAATAAAGACCTAACTTGTTCATGCTGAAACCTAGGTAACATTCTAGTAAATCTCCTCTGTACTGTCTCTATTTTGGTGACATCTTTCCTATAATTCGGTGACCAGAACTATACACAAATTCGGCCTTACCAATGCCTTGTACAACTTCAACATTACATCCCAACTCCTATACTCAATACTCTGATTTATAAAGGCCAGCATACCAAAAGCTTTCTTCACCACTCTATCCACATGAAATTTCACCTTCAGGGAACTATGCACTGATGTACTGCATTCTTCAATACCCTACCATTTACCATGTATGTCTTATTTGGATTTTTCCTACCAAAATGTAGCATCTCGCACTTATTGGCATTAAACTCCATCTACCATCTTTCAGCCCACTCTTCTAACTGGCCTAAATCTCTCTGCAAGCTTTGAAAACCTACTTCATTATCCACAACACCACCTACCTTAGTATCACCACCCCATCATCCAGATCATTAATGTATATGACAAATAACATTGGACCCAGTACAGATCCCTGAGGCACACCACTAGTCACCAGCCTCCAACCTGACAAACAGTTATCTACCACTACTCTCTGGCATCTCCCATCCAGCCACTGTTGAATCCATTTCACTACTTCAATATTAATACCTAATGGTTGAGCCTTCCTAACTAACCTTCCGTGCAAACCTTGTCAAAGGCCTTACTGAAGTCCATATAGACAACATCCACTGCTTTACCCTTGTCAACTTTCCCAGTAACCTCTTCAAAAAATTCAATGAGATTTGTCAAACATGACCTTCCACGCACAAATCCATGCTGACTGTTCCTAATCAGACCCTGTCTATCCAGATCATTATATATACCATCTCTAAGAATACTTTCCATTAATTTACCCACCATTGACGTCAAACTGACAGGCCTATAATTACTAGGTTTACTTTAATCCAAAATTGAGCTATCCCATTCTGATCACACTTAAGGAAAGAATGTGATGTTTCTGGAGACAGTATGCTAAGAAATTTACTAGAATGGTTCCATTGATATATTTTAGCTACAATATTTGTAGAATCTGGAGCTGTTGAAGCAAAGGAGGGTGAGAATGTGCCTTGATAGTGGTGTAGAAGATTGTGATTTGATTAGAAATAGTAAATTAAGAATTTCCCATGAGTGATTGGTTTGCAATTAAAGCTAGTTTTTCTGCCAAAGAAAGGATTATTATAAAATCCCATTTGGTTCAATAATGCCCTTCAGGGAAGAAAAATGCTGTCATGCAACCTGATCCAGTTTAACCTGCTATCACCTCCCCTGGGTCCCCTCTTCCTTCCCATTCTCCAATGGTGTACTCTTTCTTCCTATCAGATTTCTTCCTCTCCAGCCTTTATATTTTTCACCCACCTGGCTTCACCTATCATCTTCCAGCTATCCTCCTTCCCCTCCCCTCACATTTTTAATCTGGCATCTCTCCCCTTCCTTTCCAGTTCTGAAGAAGGGTCTCAGCCCAAAACATCGACTGCTTATTCATTTCCAGGATCCTGACCTGAGTTCCTCTAGCATTGTGTTTCTTTGGATTTCCAGCATCAGTTTATGATCTTGTCTGTGTCCTCGTAACTGCCACAGTTCAAGGGTAATTAGGGTTGACAATAACTTATATCAATTCCACAGATATTTCTGGCTTGAAAGAGAATGCATCATCTTTAAAAGAAACACAAAAATCTGAACTGATGTATCTGTTTAAGGGAGCTCTTATTTGTTTCAGTTGAAATATTAAGCCAATGCCTGCCTTTTTGTTTAATAAGAATGGGCTTTTGCCCTGGTGTACTGGTCTAGTAGTTCATCTTCTCAACCAATGTCATGCAAATAAATTTATGTACTTACTCAGTTGAATTTGGTACAAAATGACTGCCTGGTTTCCATACATAAATAGTTTTACATTTTATAATGAATAAATAATTTCACTTCAAAATCTATTGTACAAAATATGGTTTGAGATGAGTGAGAAGCATAACTTATAGGGATTTGACTTTTTATGGAGAGCATTTCCTATTTCTGTTAATTATATAGATAACAAAACCTCATTATTCCTGAATTCCAAACAATTTTGTTATTAGTAACAGAATGCAAATAGCATTGCAAGTTCTGCATCCGGTAAGGGGCACACTTATGCAGGTGAGCTGTCATGTTTGACACTGAAAATAGAAATTAATGGTATCTTTTGCATGAAGACTAAATAATTTTGTATGTGTTTCTTTCTCTGCCTAGTTGGAGTTGATAGGTTTCAGGTAATTTAATTTACATGCTTCACAAGTAATTTGATTATTGCTTTCCGTAGGTAATTTTGAACTGCTCTGCGTTGCCCTGCCTCCTTCATTTGTTAAGCAGCCCTAAAGAATCTATAAGGAAGGAAGCTTGCTGGACAGTTTCAAACATCACTGCAGGAAACAGAGCACAAATCCAGGTATTTTACTTTTACTTCTATTTTGTATTTGCAAAGGTAATACAAAGCCTGTTAACATGTTGTCTTAATTTAGAGCCTTTAAGAACACTTCAACACAGGAACAGGCCCTGTAGAAGGTTATTAAAGGTCATTCTATGTTGTGACTGCAACAGGTTCAGTGGTAAATTGGCCAGCTCCAGTTATAATACGCCGTGTAACTTGATCCACTCATAATTCAATCTATTTAGAACCGAATAATTGACAGATAAGGATCAAAGTTACACTTATTTTGGTGCTAGGAATTACTTTATGGCACTTAATAGGTAATAAGTTACTTTTTAAATGTAGGCTTTTAGTTTGTGTACACTAAACTGTCACAGATAGCAAAGTGATATTATTAAAACTGGTTTAGTAGCGTTGATTGAAAGGCACGCAGTGGCATCAGATATTGGAGTGATCCAGTTCTTCAGAGGCGCAAGGCATCTTTTGCACCGTTCAGTTTAATGTTTTGATCTTCAGTTCAACATTGCTGCTCAAGTATCTGCCAAGGTTTTTGTGCTTTTTGAAAACTCTCAGCTTTCCAAATTCAAACTCCCTACTTACAGTACTGTGCAAAAGTCTTAGGCACATGTTTAAAGAAAATCTGTAAAGTGACAATGCTTTCAAAATGTAATGAAAAGCTTCTAAATAACAAAAAATTATTATAAAGAGCAGGAAACAGTTTTTAAAAATCTGAATCAAATTGATATTTAGTGTGACCCCTCCTTTGCCTTTTAAAACTGCAGTACTTTTGGGTATACTGTCGTGCATTTTTATAAGAAAGTAGGCTGGTAGGCTGCTGCAAGCATTTTAGAGAATTTGCCACAGTTCTTCTGCAGACTTTGGCTGTCTCCCTTGCCTCCAATTCTCCAGGTTATCCCAGACAGCCTCTGTTGAGAACAAGGCTCAGGAGGCAGTACCATCTGAAAACATAAACAAATCTTGGGTGCCTATGACTTTTGCAGTACTGTAGCTGCATCTCTTTTCTTTTTCAATCTTTTTATTAAATTTCATATATAAAGAAAAACATAACATAATATTAAATAGGTTATAAATACACTAGGCTTGAAGTTAATTTAGTAATAAGATAATATCTTATTAAAATATCAGCAAAAAAAACATCGTACAATAATCAATCAAACCTATATTGATTATACATGAAAAAGAATAATCACCAAAAGAAAAAAAAGAAAGAAAAATACAAAAATGCAAGAAAAAATGTATATTGAAAAAAAAATAAACTTAAACTAACATGGGCAATAATAACAGTTTATGTGTACATGATAGTGTCAAGAGCTCCGGAACTCCATACTAGAACAAGAATAAAAAGAGAAAAGGTCTGGAAGAGGCCAAATTAATTCATATGAAAGTGTCGAATGAACGGTCCCCAAGTTTCTTCAAATTTAATTGATGGATCGAAAATAGTACTTCTAATTTTTTCTAAGCTCAAACAAGAAATAGTTTGAGAGAACCACTGAAACGTAGTAGGAGGATTTACTTCTTTCCAATTTTGTAATATAGACCTTCTAGCCAATAAGGTTGCCAAGGCGATCATTCGTCTAATTGAAGGGGAAAGTCAACTACCATCCTCATTTGGTATACCAAAAATTGCAGTGATAAAATGAGGTTGTAAATCAATATTCCAAACTGAGGAAATGGTAGCAAATATGTCCTTCCAATAATTATGTAAGGTGGGACATGACCAAAACATGTGGGTCAACGAGGCCACGTCTGAATGACATCTGTCACATTGAAGGTTAATATGAGAATAGAATCGAGCAAGCTTATCTTTAGACATATGAGCTCTATGTACAACCTTAAATTGTATTAAAGCATGTTTAGCACATATAGAAGAAGAATTAACCATTTGTAGAATTTTTTCCCATTTTTCTGTTGATATATTATATTGAAGTTCTTTTTCCCACTCTTGTTTAATTCTGCCTGACATTTCTGGTTGTATCTTCATAATCATATTATAAATAAAAGCCACTAATCCCTTCTGACAAGGATTCAAGGTGTAAAAATCATGTCTGAAAAATCTATCGGAGTTGAATTGGGAAAGGATGGTAAAACTATATAAAAAATTTCTGATTTGTAAATATCTAAAAAAAAATAAGATTTAGGTAACTTAAATTTGTTGGAAAGTTGGTCAAAAGACATCAAACTACCTTCAGAAAAAAGATCATGAAAACATATTATACCTTTCCTTTTCCATATGCTAAAGGCTTGATCTACTAAAGAAGGTTTAAAAAAGACGTTAAATAAGATAGGGCTGTCAAGAACAAAGTTTTTCAGAGTAAAAAACTTACGAAATTGAAACTAAATTCGTAATGTGTGTTTGACAATAGGGTTGGATATCTGTTTATTGAATTTGACTAAATCAGCAGGAAGAGAAGAACCAAGAACGGAGAATAAAGAATATCCTTGTGCATCATTACATTCTAAATTTACCTACTGTGGGCACAATGGTGAATCCAAATCTAGTTTCCAATATATTAAGTTTCGAATATTATTCGCCCAATAGTAAAATCTGAAGTTAGGTAAAGCTAAACCACCATCTTTTTTAGATTTCTGTAACTGTTTTTTACTTAACCTGGGGTTTTTATTTTGCCACACAAATGAGGAAATTTTTGAATCTGTTATCAAAAAAAGATTTAGGAATAAAAATTGGTAAAGCTTGAAATAAATATAAAAATTTCGGTAAAATCATCATTTTAATAGCATTAATCCGACCAACCAATGATAAGGATAAGGGAGACCATCTAGTAGTAAGTTGTTGAATTTGATGAAGCATAGGTAAAAAATTCAATCTGAATAAATCTTTATATTTCTTGGTGATTTTTATACCTAAATAAATAAAGTTATCAGTAACAACTTTAAATGGTATCCTGTCATTCAGTAAAGTTTGCGCATTTAAAGGGAATAATTCACTCTTATCCAAATTTAATTTATAACCAGAGAAACTACCAAATTGAGCCAACAAGGATAGAATAGCGGGAATAGACCTATCAGGATCAGAAATATATAACAACAAGTCATCAGCATAAAGTGATAACTTGTATAACTTCTCATTACAGGTAATACCAAAAATATTAGGAGATTCACGAATAGCAATGGCTAGAGGTTCTAATGCAATATTAAATAATAAAGGACTTAAAGGACAACCTTGTTTCGTACCACTAGATAATTGAAAAAAATAGGATCTATGATTATTTGTAAGAACAGAAGCAACAGGTTTATAATATATTAATTTAATCCATGATATAAAATTAGAACTAAAATTAAAATTTTTCAAGGCATTAAGTAAGTATATCCATTAAACTCTATCAAAAGCTTTTTCAGCATCTAATGAAATAACACATTCTGGGGTTCTGGGTGAAGAAGTATAGATTATATTAATCAATTTTCTAACATTGAAAAAGGAGTACCGGTTCTTAATAAAACCAGTTTGATCTTCTGAAATAATCTGTGATAGTATCTTTTCTAACCTAATAGCTAAAATTTTTGTAAGAATCTTAAAGAGTCTACATTTAATAGTGATATAGGGCGATAGGATGCACATAAAGTAGGATCCTTATCTTTTTTAAGAATTAGAGAGATAGTAGCTTCATAAAAAGACTGGGGTAATCTCTTCTTAGTAAATGCATCATTAAAGATTTCACATAACCAAGGGGATAGCAAAGAAGAAAAAGTTTTAAAAAATTCTATAATATAACCATCAGGACCAGGAGCTTTCCCTGAATTCATTGATGAGATAGCCTCTCCTACTTCAGCCATAGAAATAGGAGCATCAAACAAACTCCGATCTTCATCTGTCAGTTTGGGAATATTCAAATTATTAAAAAAATTATCCATCATGGACAGATCGCCATCAAATTCTGATTGATATAAAGATTTTTAAAAATCTTGGAAAGTATTATTAATTTCTTTATGATCAGTAGTCAAATTACCGTCTTGTTTACGAATTTTAATAATTTGTCGCTTAGTCGAAATAGCTTTTAATTGGTTAGCTAACAATTTACCAGTTCGATCACTATGAATATAAAATTGAGCCCTGGTCTTAATTAATTGATTCTCAATTGAAGAAGATAATAATAAACTATGTTCCATTTGAAGCTCAGCTCTCTTCTTATAAAGTTCTTTGGTAGGAGTCACGGAATAAATCTTATCAATTTCTTTAATTTTATCCACCAATGAAGCTATATCTAAATATCTTTGTTTTTTTTTACCAACGGAATATGAGATAATTTGTCCATGGATAAAAGCCTTAAAAGAATCCCAAAGTATTCCTCTGTCAATCTCTTCGGTATAATTTGTTGAAAAAAACAAGTCAATTTGCTGTTCTATGAAGGTGATAAATTCTGGATCTTGAAGCAAAGTAGCGTTGAGTCTCCAAGATCTAGTATTAATGGAAGAGTCCGGTATCTTAATAGATAACTTCAAAGGTGCATGATCCGAAATGGCAATAGAATCGTATTTACAATCAATAACATCTGTTAATAAATGATGATCAATAAGGAAATAATCAATTCTAGAATAACTATGATATACATGTGGAAAAAAAACAAAATTCTTTATCTTTAGGGTTCAAAAACCGCCATATTTCAGTAATTCCTGAATCAACCATAAAGGAATTAATAAGTAAGGCTGATCTATTCGGAAGAATTCGAATAGGTTTAGATCTATCCATCAAAGGATTCAAACAACAATTGAAATCTCCACCCATTATCAACATATGTTCATTTAGATTAGGAAGGGAAGTAAATAAACGTTTAAAAAATTCAGGGCAGTCAAAGCTTGGAGCATAAATATTAACTAGAACCACTTTTCGATTAAAAAGTGAACCAGTAATCAACAAAAATCTGCCCTGTGGGTCAGAAATAATTTCATGATGTGTAAACGAAATTGAGGGGTCTATAAAAATAGACACACCCCTAATTTTGGCAGTACAATTCGAGTGAAATTGTTGACCCCTCCAGAACCTAAAAAAGCGTTGATTATCCTCCCTCCTAATATGGGTCTCCTGTGCAAAGATAATATTAGCATTTAGTCTACGGAATACTTTAAATATTTTTTTACGTTTCATCGGATGATTTAAACCATTAGTATTCCAAGAGATAAAATTAATAGACTTATCCATCATGCCAATATTAATTGTGTATATCATAAATGGTTAAAAAGACACATAACCCATAATTCAGGAAGAAGGAAAAATGATTCAGGAGCAACCGGAAAACATGACACCTCAACAATATTAATAATTTAAAGTCGGCCCATAAACTAAAAGCAAAAAAATAAAAAGCAAAAGCGTGAAAAAAGATCCCTACCCCCTCCCCCAACCCCTCGAAAAAAAGCCAAGCGGCAGGCGCATAAACTAATACTAATATTACCCCCATTTCAAGATGGCAACTCCACGATAAGATAAAAAGAGACTATATAACACCCAGATTTAAATACAGGGTTGCTAAGAAAAAAGGATATATATCAATCAAAATGAAAAAAAAGTAATATAATAAGGCAAAAGATCATTAATAAAAAAGGATAAACATTAAAGTTTGAAAAAGTGTAATATACCTTTAAAAAAGAGATTCCACATTCAAGTTCAAGAAAATGACGTTTCAAAAGCAAAGACTTATGGGAAGAAGAAACAACATTTTGAAAAAACCATATTACAAAATATAAATGTGAATTCACCAATCTATTAAAAAAAACTTTTTTAAAAAGTCATCAAAATAGGATTGAAAAAGGATTCAGTAATCACTACAATATAAAAAAAAGGTCCAAAAATCCAAAACATTCGTCCCATATTCAAATACAAGCAAACAAATAAACGCTTACGGAAAGCAAAGTCTTATGGGAAGAAGAAACGACATCTTAAAAAATAAATCATTATTACAAAATATTAACGTATATATCCAATTCAGAGAAAAAAAAATTAAGAAAAAAGACATTATAGTAAAATTAAAAGAGCATCTATAAGCCGTGATAATAAAAAAAACCAGGTCTACAGACCAAAGTAAAAAGCTATAACGCAGCTTCATGAGTTAAAGCCCAAAACGAAATGGCATCTTCTGTCCAAAAATTCTTCAACATAACACATAGTTCACCTTATACTAGAAGGTCAATATTCTTCGACGAATTTCTTCGCGTCTGCCGGAGTTTTAAAGAAGCGCTGACTGTCGTCACTCAAAGTAACTCTGAGATTCGCTAGGTATCTTAAAGCTTGTTTAAATCCAATCGAATGAATCTCTGCCATCACTGGTTTAAAAGCGATTCTTGCGATCACTTCAAATGAATAATCTTCAACAATAGGAAACTTATTGCTTCTGTGAAAAATCATGCCTTTCTGACGAGCTAATCGGATTAGAAGCTCTTTCTCCCGAGGATAATGGAGGCGAACAATCACAGCTCGTGGCTTGTCACTCGAGATCGAAAATCTCGAAACTCTGTGGGCGCGATCAATAGTAGGTTTAGCATGCAAAGCTTCAGCGCCAAAAACTTCCCATAATAAGTTAGAGAAAAATTCAGTTAAGTCACCAGACTCAACTTTTTCGGGAAGCCCAATGATTCGCAAATTCTGTCTGCGAGATCGGTTTTCAAGATCGGTGATTTTCAACTTATAATGCTCTACTGTTTGAGCAGTCAACAGTACCTTCTTCTCCAATGTTTCAATTGTACGTATTTTTTTCACAAATTAACTTTTCAAGAGCCGAGAACTTTTCTTCATGCCGTTGAATATCTGCTGCCTGCGATTTAAGCTTGGTATCAAGCGATCTAAAGACTTCTTCAAGCTCAGACATTTTCGCAGTAAGCTTATTTTCCAGACTTGCAAGTTTAGTATCCAGTTTAGTATCCAGAAGATTAGAAATTGCCTCAAGAGATAGAGGCTCTTTAGACGATTTCTTAGTTGTAGCCGTTTTAAGTTTGAAAAGATTAGATCAAGTATTATTTTAGAAAAAAAAGTAAATCGTAAGTATCAACCCATGTAATTAAGTACGAAAAGATTTGATTAAAGGGTGATTATAGTTTAAAAAATGAAGAACGCCTAAAAGGCAGATGTCTACGTCGCCATCTTGAAACTCCGCCCACTGTAGCTGCATCTCACTAGCTCACAACTTGTTTTGCAACATGCAGCTGTCTTACAAATTGTAAGACAATTATCAAAGTAAAACATTTTGAAATATACCTCAAAAGAAACTTGTGCTTCATTTTTTAAATACAAAAGGTAAAACAAAAACAAATATCTTCAATACAACTTTGAAACTAGTCTGGACACAAAGCCCTTAATTAGTTAGGAGAAACACTACATAGACTACTTGTCAATCGCTACTGTTGGGCCGTTAAGGAAATGGGGAAAGTTGTTTTCGTGTCTTTCATGTCAATTAGGAGATGAGCAATGCTGGAGGGCCTCAGTAGACATCTATCTGCCAACATAAAGTAGCTGTAGAGCAAATACTTCCAATGAAAGATGAATATGTTATAAACACGAGATTCTGCAGATGCTGGAGATCCAGAGTAACATCCACAATGCTGGAAGAACTCAGCAGGTCAGGCAACATCTATGAAAAGCAGGAGTTTGCAACCTGGGCTCCATAAACCCCTTGCTTAATGGTATTGGTCCACAGCATTTAAAAAAAAGGTTTGGGAACCTCCTGATGGAAAGGAAAAGCAGTCAACCTTTCACCAGGACTGTTTTCATCCTTGTGAAAACTTCTGATTGAAAACAAAATGTTGGTATTTGCAAAAGTCACCTTTAATGAGGAGTGATGAGACAGGACAGAATTTTGCTTTGAGCAAGCATTTCTTTAACCATTTATGTTGAATCCTAATTAACATTTATATTCTGTTTTGTACTTAACAGGCCGTGATAGATGCAAATATTTTCCCAGTGCTAATTGATGTTCTTCAAAAGGCTGAATTCCGCACCAGAAAGGAGGCTGCTTGGGCTATCACAAATGCAACTTCTGGTGGAACTCCAGAACAGATCAGGTAATTCTAACAACAGTTGTGATGATAAGTGTGCATACTTTTACCAACAATTTTTAGTGTAATCATATGAAAAATTGTTTTTTTGGCTATTTGTAACACTAGTTTTACAGTTTCTGGAAATTGCTGGAGAATTGAAGTTGTAGTCTGGCTAGTATCAAGATTTCCAGAAGGTACTTAATGAAATGCTATCAGCCACTGCTTTACCCAAAGATTGCAGCATGGATAAAGCAGTGGCTGATTGGCAGGAGGCAAAGAGTGGAAATAAAGAGGTCTTTTTCTGGCTGGCTCCAGTGACTAGGGGTCTGTGTTGAGACTGATTCTTTTTTACATTATATGTCAAAGATTTGGATGATGGAATTGATGGCTTTGTTGAAAAGTGTGCTGACTGTGTGAAGATGGGTGGAGGAGCAGGTAGTTCTGAGAAGTAGAGGCTACAGAGGACCTGGATAGATTAGGAGAATTGTCAAAGAAATGGCAGGTGCAGCAGTGTTGGGAAGTGTATGGTAAGGCACTTGGGTAGAAGAAATGAAATAGTGGGGACTGTTTTGTAAATGGGGAGAAAATACAAAAAACTGAGGTGTAAGGGGACTTGGGAGTCCATAAGACAGGAGAAGAATTCTGCCACTCAGCCCATCAAGTCTGCTTCACCATTTCATCATGGCTGATCCAGGATCCCACTCAACCCCGTACACTTGCCTCCTTTGATGCCCTGACTAAATCAGGAAGCTATCAAATACTGCTTTAAATATACACATGGACTTGGCCTCCAGCGCAGTCTTTGACAGCATTTTACAGATTCACTACTCTCTGGCTAAGAAATATTCCTCCTTACCTCAGTTCTAAAAGGTTGTCCCTCTATTTTGAGGCTGTGCCATCTAGTTCTGGTAATCCCCACCATAGGAAACATAGGAGTCCTTGTGCAGGATTCCCTGAAGGTCAATTTGCAGGTTGAGTCTATGGTGAGGAAGGCAAATATGATGTTAGCATTCATTTCAAAGGGACTAGAATATAAAAGTAAGGAGACATTATACAGCAGTGGTGAGGTCTCACTCGGAGTACTGAGAGCAGTTTTGGGCCTCTTATATTATAGAAAGGATGTGCTGAAACTGGAGAGGGTTCACAAAAATTATTCCGGATTAAAAGGCTTGCCATTTGCAGAACTTTTGATGTCTCTTGGCCTGTATTCATTGCAATTTAGAAGAATGAAGGATGACCTTATTGAAACCTATCGAATGGTTTATGGTCTTGATAGAGTGGATGTGGAGAGAACATTTCCTATGCTGGGAGTGTCTAAGACCAGAGGAGACAGCTTTTAAGGGGAATAAAGAGGTGTCCTTTTAGAATGGAGACTTGGAGACATTTCTTTAGCCAGAGAGTGGTGAATCTGTGGAATTCTTTGCCACAGTCAGCTGTGGCGGTCAAGTCTTTATGTGTATTTAAGGCAGATTTTGATAGATTCTGGATTGGTCAGGACATGAAGGGATATGGTGGGTTGGAGGCAGGAGACTGGGCCTGAGAGGAAAAATAGATTAACCATAATGTAATGGAAGAGCAGACTGGATGGGCCAAATGGCCTAATTCTGCTCCTGTGTCTTCTAAATCCGATATCAAAGGTTATATAACATTTCAATAACATCTCATCTCATTGGTTTGATTAAAAGAACAAAAGTAAAGTTCAAAGTGAGATTACTATTACTGTACATATGTCATCATATATAACCCCAAGATTCATTTTCTGTTGGGCATACTCAATAAACTTATAAAATAAAAATCAAAACAGAATCAGTGAAAGCCAACCCAACTTGGGTTTTCAATCAGAAGTGCAGAAGACAAGCTTTAAATACAAAAATAAAGAAATAATAAGTAAATAAACATTAAGAGCATGAGATGAAGAGTCCTTGAAAATGAATCCATTGGTTGATGTGGCAAGTGAAGTTGGGTGAAATTATCTCCTTATGGTTCAAGAGCCTGATGGTTGACGGGTAGTAACTGCTCCTGAACCTTGTGTGTGAGCTGAGACTTCTGTAGCAGTGAGAAGAGATTTTGTCCTGGTCTGCTGAGGTGATTAGAGAAATAATTTGTGAAGAGCACATGAGTTTGCCTAGTGATCTAGATTTAGTTCAGAATTGGCTTGCCTACATAAGACAGGTAGAGGAATAATATCCCAGCTGGAGGTCTATGACCACTGGTGTTCTGCAGGGATCAGTGTTGGGATAACTTGGACGAATGTTGGGGGGCTGGTTACTAAAGTTTGCAGATGACAAAAACACTAGTGGAATTGTAGACGATGAAGAAGGTTGTCAAAGGATAAATGAGAAAATCTGCTGATAAAGGGTCGCGCACCATCATTCTGGGTGTGTTGTCAAAGGATAACAGCAGGACAAGTCAAGTCACTTTTTATTGTCATTTCGACCATAACTGCTGGTACAGTACACAGTAAAAACAAGGCAACATTTTTCAGGACCGTGGTGCTACATGAAATAGTACAAAAACAACACTGACCTGCGTGAAAGCAACACAGAGAAAAACTACACCAGACTACAGACCTACCCAGGATTGCATAAGGTGCACAAAACAGTGCAGGCATTACAATAAATAATAGATAAGACAATAGGCACAGTAGAGGGCAGTTAGTTGGTGTCAGTCCAGGCTCTGGGTATCGAGGAATCTGATGGCTTGGGGGGGGGGGGGGGGACTGTTACGTAGTCTGGTCATGAGAGCTCAAATGCTTCGGTGCCTTTTCCCAGATGGCAGAAGAGTTTGTATGAGGGGTGCGTGGGGTCCTTCATAATGCTGTTTGCCTTGCTGATGACCTCACTATACACTGCAGGGTCTTGCGATCTAAGATGATGTAATTTCCGTACCAGGCAGTGATGCAGCTGCTCAGGATACTCTCAATACAACCCCTGTAGAATGTGATGAGGATGAGGGGTGGGAGAAGGACTTTCCTCAGCCTTTGCAAAAAGTAGAGATGCTGCTGGGCTTTCTTTGCTATGGAGCTGGTGTTGGGGGACCAGGTGAGATTATCCGCCAGCTGAACACCCAAGAAATTTGGTGCTCTTAACGATCTCTACCGAGAAGCCATCGATGTTCATTGGGGAATGGTCGCTCCGTGCCCTCCTGAAGTCAACAACCATCTCTTTTGCATCTGAATTTTGTTCACATTCAGAGACAGGTTGCTGGCTTTGCACCAGTCTGTTAGCCGCTGCACCTCCTGTCTGTAAGTTGACTCATTGTTCTTGCTGATGAGACCCACTACGGATATAGATAAGTTAGTGTCACGTATGAGCACAGGATGATAACACAGGATGAGCACCCTGTGACAGGTTAAAGAACCAGCAGAAATAGAAAACACTTTGGAGTCCAGTATTGCTACTAACTAAGGGTATTTATTAGTAACTACGCAATACCTTAATATAAGTTCAGATATATTAAACAGGTTAGCAATGATATAAATATATATGTGTGTGTGGAAATATATGAAAACCAAGCCTAGGGGTGAATAGATGCAGTCTAACGGTGATGAGTAAAGATCAGTTCAGTTTGTGGTATGGAATTGAGTAGTGATGGAGAGAGGGAGATGTTTAGTTCTTCAGGTGAGCTGATGCCGCCGATCTTCCCGTTGTCCTCTGAAATCCTTTAGAAGTCACTGACTGTGACCACAACAAAGGGGACCGTTCTTCCATGGTGGAATTATCAACCCAGACAAAGGTTGGACACACGAATAACTCCCCACCAGTCACAGTTCAAATGCACGGAATTTGAAGTGAGTGGGAGAGAGAGAAATACTTGTAATCCAAACAAACAGGTGTCAATCTTCCTGTTGTCCACAAAATATCACCAACAGTAGCTTATCACAAAGGAGACCATCTTCAAGGGAACCACCACCCAGGCAAGGGTCAACATAATGGTAGATTCCACAAGGTTATCCCAATCACACACAATGTGATAGCCACTTATTCAGTTCCACGACATACGAACAACAGTGATTTGCCACAGGGGTGCCTATCTTCAGTGAACTACCACACCCAGACAAACACAAGGTATTCACAGAGATTCACCTGAGAACCCACTCCTGCAGAATAACTATGTGACAAACACACTTACGTATCCGAATGGAAACAAACTCACCCTCACAGGCTACTTAAAGAGAGAGTCCAAACAGTGATCTCTTTGTCACAAGGTTTCTTCTGTTTCAAACCGTTCTCTCCTCTCTTCTCTCTGCAAACTTGTAGTTGCAGCAACTTGTGAGAGTCATTTATCAATACTCTGGATCGATCTCAACTCACCCCTTTGGGCTACTGAAGGTTTAAACCAGTGACCGACTCACAGGTGTCTTCCATTGACCGAATCTGTCTTGACTCTAACTGTGTGTTCTTGTATATTCAAAATAAGCCATGAGAAACCATAAATTTTCATTGTCCATCAAATAACTCCACCTCTCTCTGGAGCAGCTCAAACAATGTCCAAAAGTCAGACTCATTCTCCCAGTGTTTTAAAGTGACAGTCCATAGAAAAAATGAACCCTAGGGGTATATAACACTACACAGTAACTAAATTTTGCAATCTGTGCTAAGGCTATAAGCAACCTAATGAAAGCAGCCCACACTCTCAACATCAAAGCCAAATTAAACTAGTTCCATTCCTGATGGCAAGATTAAACATAGCGACCTGAAAACAGTTCCCAAAAATTGATCGAGTTAATAAAACAAACAATTAATTCAGAAATGGAGACACAATATTGGTAGTTCTCCAGAGATCATCTGTGTAATGCAAATTGGGTATAATGTGTAGCGGTTACTTGGAACAAATCAAAACCACTTACAGATAAGTTTGGGGGTTGGGTTGGGTTTGATAACGTATGATGTGCTACCCAATAACGAGGCTTCAAAATCAAGGAATATGTTCCATTTTTTATTAAGAAATTGCCAAAACATCTTGAAGCAATAAACGCTAATGAAACTAAAACTAGTGATATAAACAGTCTTAGTGTATTAAACGTACTTAAGCCAAGCATTTCCAAAGCTTTTCAGAAATATTCAAATGAATTTAAGTAATTTTAAGCGGTCAGCAAAAGAAGATATTACCCCCGGCCCGCTCCCTATCACTACCCAAACAAGACAGAACTAAAGACAAAGTGTGAATAAGTAAACTTTTTGCATCTACAGCATCCCAACCCACATGACTAACTACGCATAATAAACATGCAACGCAAAATACTATACAGACACATGGCTCCTACATAAAGCAATTAACGAATTAGAGAGCACTGTTTGCATTGGTTATAATGCAGCTACCATGAAGTTCCCAAACAGTGGAACAGAGTCTGAGGAAGTCAGTTTTATTGCAAGAGACAATTTAAATGTATAAAATGATGAGAGCCATAGATAGGTGAATGTGCAGTTCCTCCCTCCTCCCCTCCCCCAAGGTTGGAGAATTAAAAACTAAAGGACATTGGATTAACACAACAGCAGGAGTATTTAATAGGAATTTGATGAGAGAACAAGCACACACACACGTATTTATATGCATTGAGTTGCAAAAAGCAGAGGTTCCCAACTTCAGTTAATAGTAAGGCTCTATGGCAAGAAAAAATATACATAATAGAGCACAGGAACAGACCCTTCAGCCCACAAAACCTGTGCCAAACGTCATGACAATTAGAATAATCTCTTCTGTCTGCTCTTGTTCCGTATCCCTTATTCACATATGGACTGTATCTAAAAGTCTCTGAAATGTCACTATCGTATCTGCTTTCACCAGCACCCCAGAAAGATGGTCCAGGCACGTACTACTCAGTGCAAAAATAAAGTTCAAAGCAAATATTGTTATCAAAGTGCTCGTATGTCATCACATACAATCCTGAGATTCAGTTTCACGTGGGCGTACTCAATAAATCCAATAACCATAACAGAATCACACCAACAGGGCAGACAATCAGTGTGCAAAGGGCAGACAGTGCTAGCAAATACCTGTCTACTTGTTTCCACCTTCGGGAGAGGTGCAGACTTTGACCCTCTACTTGTGTTAAGATGTTCAGAGGTGGACATGGATCTATCTACATGTGTTAGATGTTCAGGAGAGGCATGGACATCTCTGTGATAATCTACTGTTGGTGATATTTTGTGTGAGCATTCAGAGGACAATGGGAAGATCGACACCTGTTTGTTTGGATTACAAGTATCTCTCACTTCAAATTCCGTGCGTTTGAACTGAACCGTATTTTTTTACATAGCATCGTAAGACTGTACTTTTCACCTGAGTTTGAATAAGTTTGTGAACTTTATCTATACCTCTATATATGCATAACACTGCAAATCCTTGGTTTACCTGGTTTAAGTTGCAGTATTACGTAAAGCAGTGTTTTGTTATCAGCAAAACCAGACACCAGGTGTCTTCTATTGCTGCTCATTCTTTTACAGGGTTGTGTGTACATGACAGTAGTCAGTAAATTTAGGTAATTTATTCTTCAGTTGTGTTTCAGTGGCACCAAGTTCAAATTGACACTGATCAAATTTCACATAAGATTCATGAATACAAAACTGTTCCTTCTAATCTGTTAATCATCTAACATTTCTTTGTTCATGTTCTTGACAAAAATTGAATGGAGGATAATATTTTTTCCAGATCTGAGCTTCATATTATTGCTGGAAAGGAGGTGCTGTGAATGCTTGTTATGAATGACTAAATTTGTATTTAACATATTTAATTGACTAGTAAATTTGGAACTTTAAGCCAGCTGGTAGTGCAGTAGCATCAGCAATGGACTTCGAGGCAAATGGTCCCAGGTTCAAATCCGGCTGGCTCCTTGCACACTTTTCACCCTGCTGGGTTGAGCGTCGAGCTAGCAACTCGGCCATGTTTAAAAAAAACACAAATGCTAAAGCAACAACAAGGTTGCCACTCAATGTGCCACAAGGTGTCGTGAGAAACAAGTTTGGAACTTTATTTAAATAGTTCTCCTGCTCCACCTAGTAAAAGTGCTAAGTAGCTCATCTTTGAAACTAATGTTTGCCTTACAGTGCTCAGTTTGAGAATATTCAGATTTGCTTGTGTGATTTGTTTGCTGAAAGCATTTAACTGGAAACTTTTTGTTTTCTTCAAAGGTATTTGGTGGAACTTGGCTGCATCAAACCTTTGTGTGACTTACTCACAGTCATGGACTCCAAAATTGTCCAGGTTGCTTTGAATGGATTGGAAAATATTCTCCGGTTAGGAGAACAAGAGGCCAAGCAGAATGGAACCGGTATCAATCCATACTGTGCTCTCATTGAGGAAGCCTATGGTGAGAAAATTACTGAAAAGTCAAGTAGAAGAGAAAATTAATATCTCAAGTCAGATAATCCTTGTTGATGTTGGATGTAAACCAAAAATTTGAGTGTTCCTTTGACCTTTCTTAGCTTGATATGTTTTTAAACATTTGTTGAATTATCTGTGTTGTTATTTTCAGACGACCACAGACTGGTGTGTTTAAGCTTTTCCGGTCATGTGGGAAGGGAAAGAAATTTTGGCCAGTAACAAATTAAAGGGCCGAACTAAATTTTTTAAAAAATATTGTTTATCTAATATAATTTTACTTTGCATAATGTCATTCATGTTACTCAATGTCAGGAACAGTTATAATGTTTTAATGACATATGAAAACATGACTGAACCACTTTTCATCCATCTGACAGTTGACGCATTAGTATGACCACTTTCTAACTAAAGGTAACCTGTTGTAATGTGAAGCTCTTATCAATGCCTTTGCTCCTCGCCTTATACCAGAGGTTCCCAACCTGAGGTCCACAGGCCTGTTGGTTAAAGTTAAAGCTCCATGGTATAAAAAAAGATGGGAACCCTTACCTTAACCAATGCCCTCTAGTTATTGGTTCCCCAACCCTGGTAAAAAGACAATGCATTCACTCTGTAAACCCTTCATGATTGTATTCACCCCTATAAGATCACCTCTGTCTCCTGTGTTCAACTTCTCTAACATTCTGGTAAATTTTTCTGATTAAACCCTTCTGACTTAATAACACCTTTCCTATAGCAGGGAGGCTAAAACTGAACTCAGTACATGGTCCTGATGAAGAGTCTCAGCCCAAATCATCGACTCTTTATTCCCAACCATAGAGGCTGCCTGACCTGCTGAGCTCCTCCAGCACACTGTGTGTTGCTACAGCACTCTCAAGTGCAGCTTCAGCATGCTGTACAATGTCACCATGACCTTAGTGCCCTGAACATTGAAGGCTAGCATACCAAAACACCACGCTGTCTACCTGTGACTCCACTTTCAATGAAACATGTACTTGTCTTCTAAGATCCCGCTCTTCTTCAGGTCCCTGCACCCTCTCCATAGCTTCCACATCCTTCCTATAATGAGGTGACCAGAACTGAACACAATACTCTTAAATGCAGTCTCACCAGAGATTTGTAGAGTTGCAACATGACCTCTCTACTCTTGAACTCAATCCCCCTGTTAATGAAGCCTAGCAACCCATAGGCCTTCTTAACTACCCTATCAACCTGTGCAGCGACCTTGAGGGATGTATGGATTTGAACCCCAAGGTCCCTTTGTTCATCCACACTCTTAAGTAACTGACCATTAATCCTGTACTCAATCTTCTGGTTTGTTCTTCCAAAATGCATCACCTCACACTTGTCTGGATTGAACTCCATCTGCCATTTTTCTGCCCAACTCTGCAGCCTATCTATATCCTCTTGTAATCTTCGAGCACCTACAGCTCCATCCACATCTCCTCCAATCTTCGTGTCATCCGTAAACTTACTCACCCATCCTTCCGCCTCTACATCCAGGTCATTTATAAAAATCACAAATAGCAGGGGTCCCAGGACAGATCCCTGCGGCACTCCACTAGTCACCGACCTCCAGGCAGAATACTTCCCTTCAACAACTACCCTCTGCTTTCTTCCTTTAAGCCAATTTTTTATTCAAACAGCCAAGGTTCCACTTATCCCATGCCTCATGACTTTCTGGATGAGTCTCTCATGAGGGACCTTGTCAAATGCTTTGCTAAAGTCCCACATCCACTGCCCTACCCTCATCAATTTCTTTTGTTACCTCTTCAAAAAACTCAATCAGGCTCGTGAGGCACGATCTTCCCTTCACAAAGCCATGTTGACTATTCATGAGTAGACTGTACTTCTCCAAATGCTCATGGATCCTAAAGAATCCTTTCCAGTAGTTTGCAGACCACTGATGTAAGACTCACTGGTCTATAGTTCCCAGGTTTCTCCCTATTACCTTTTTTAAACAAGGGAACTACATTTGCCATTCTCCAGTCCTCCAGCACTTCCCCTGCAGCCAAAGAGGTTTCAAAGATCATAGCTAATGCTCCTGTGATCTCTCAATTCCTACAACAACCTGGGGTGTATCCTATCCGGCCCTGGAGATTTATCAATCTGAATGTTTTTAAGAAGATCCAGCGCTACTTCTTCCTTAATCTCCACCTAGTCCAGCACACAGGCCCGCTCTACTTTGACCTCATCCTGATCAAGATCCTTTTCACTTGTGAATACTGAAGCGAAGTATTCATCTAGGACCTCCCCAATCTCCTCCGCCTCCAGGCACATGTTCCCCTTTTTATCCTTTAGTGGTCCCACCTTTGTTCTCGTCATCCTCCTATTCTTCACATATGCATAGAATGCCTTGGGGTTCTCCTTAATCCTACATACCAAGGCCTTCTCATGCCCCCTTCGATCTAGAAACTGAGATGCTGACACCTCCAGTATTAGAATGCTCCAGTAATGTCCTGGAGTGCCACCTAGATTTTGTTCAAATCAATTTCCCTTTTTCTTTATTTCAGAAAGACCATTACATTAGCCGTGGAACCCTTCCCAGGGTATTCCACTTGTATCCCTGCAATGTAATGTCTCATGCACATCAATTTCTCCTTGGCCTCCATTTACAATCGGGGTAATTAACAATGGGTAAAAAAGGATCTAGTGCTTTCCTGGCATATATGATGAATAAACTCTTCTCGGGTGTATAGATGTATGGGGTGTCGGAGGGGTAGCACCTCTGATGGGGGAGCATGTTGCGTCCTTTTCAGGCCGTGTGTCCACCTCTGGTCCCCACCTGGCTGTCAGCTCTCATCTGTGGCTCCCTGTAGCTGTTTGCATGCGACAGCTGCCACACCCCAGACAATGGCTTCAACATGCCGGCTAAACCAGGTGAGGGTAGCTGACGGGTCTCAAACCCTCGGTGAGATAGGGAGTTGTCTACCCCAGCATGTGAAGACAGACTCTGGCAAGACCAATGGAAGGTCCAGCGGTCAAGAAGACAATCTCTGCAAGCGTCGTGGAACACGTAGAGCACGACAAGACATAGACGACATCCTGCTCATCCACTGCGCCTAGTCCCATCTCCAGCCATCTGGACTCTTGTCTTGCCACTGGATCCAGATGGGAATTGGGAAGAGACAGTAAGGCTAACGCTGCGCAACTCACCCTCACTTAAATCCAAATGAAGCACTAGTCTCGACACCATCATCATCCTCTAACCTTTGAAGACCTGTGGTGATGGGTGAGTGACAAAGCAGCAGGTGTGGATACGCTGGGAGCTGTAGTCACAGACTTGCACACAGGCAGCTCAGGTCTAATGGTTGTTTCTCGCTGACCAAAGCAGTGGTGAAACTCGGCGCCTAACTGGGCGACTGAGTAGCCCTCTTTAGGAACACACTGCTCAACTCCATAGTATGAGGAAGGGGCAAGAAAAGGTGCCCTAAACATTGCCTGCTTCATTGCACCCTAGCCAGTTTACCACGGCTGGTGGTGATCCCATCTCGGCAGTCGAATAAACACAACAAATGCAAGGTGACGCCGCTCACCATTGGCACTTGGAATGTGCGCGCACTATTGGACAACCCTACAGCAAACAGACCAGAGAGAAGAACAGCCTTAGTTGCCAGAGAGCTTACAAGATGCAACATTGACATAGCAGCCCTGAGTGAGACTTGTCTTGTTAACGGAGGTCAGCTGACTGAAACCAGAGGTGAATACTCTTTTTTCTGGAGTGATCACGGTAGCAATGAGCGTCGTGTTGCTGGAGTTGGATTCGCCGTCAGGAGTCACCTTGTTTGGAAACTTGCCCATCTCCCCAAGGGTGTGAATGACCGTCTCATGACACTACAGCTTCTGCTGCAGAACAACCACCCTGATCAGCGCCTATGCCCCCACAATGACCAATCTGGACAAGACGAAAGACAGGTTCAATGAAGAACTAGACGCCCTACTATCAGCAGTAAACAGCCCCAACAGCTGATCTTGCTCGGCAACTTCAATGCAAGAGTAGGGTGCCACTCTGCAGCCTAGCAGGGAGTTGTTGGGAGACATGGAATGGGCAAATGTAACAATAATGGCCTACTCTTTACTGAAGACCTGTGCAGCACACTACCTCCTCATCACCAACACAACTTTCCGCCTGCCCATCCATAACAAGACCTCCTGGATGCACCCCTGCTCTAAGCATTGGCATCTTATTGAGTATGTCATTGTCAGGATAAAAGACAGGCTGGATGTCAGAGTGACCAAGGCCATGTGTGGTGCTGACTGCTGGACAGATCACAGGCTCATTGTCTCCAAAATGAAGCTCCACATCAGACTCAGGAGGCGACCACGAGGAAGCAAGGCTATGAAAAGCATCAGCGTGGCCAGGCTGAAGAACCCCAGCATAGCTTCAGCACTAGCTGAAGACTTAGAAACCAAGCTTGCTGACCTACACCTTGCAGGCAGCACTGTGGACGACAGGGATGCTGTCCATTCACCTGCACTGAAGATGCTGGAGCCCTCTCCCCACAAGCAGCATGACTGGTTCGATGAGAACGATGAGGAGATACAGGCTCTACTTGTTGAAAAGCACCACCTTCATCGTGCCTATCAGAATGACCCATCATCAGCTGCCAAGAAAAATGCCTTTACCAGTGCTTGCAGGACAGTCCAGAATAAACTGCGTAAAATGCAAGATGCCTGGCTGAGTGTCAGGGCAGGTGAAATACAGGGATAGACTGACAGAAACGACTTGAAACGATTCTATGAAGCCCTCAACACTCTATGGACCTCAGTCTCTCGGGAGCTCCCCCCTCCCGAGTACAGATGATACAACTCTCATTACAGAGAAGGTTCAGATCCTGCAGAGATGGGCTGAACACTTTGAAGCTGTCTTCAACCGACCATCGTCTATTAACAATGAGGCAATAGATAGGATTCCCCAGGTCGACATCAACAGGGCCGCGGATGACCCACCGGTAGTGGCTGAAGTCACAAAAGCTGCCAGCCAGCTATCCAGTGGCAAAGCCCCAGAGGCAGACGCCATGCCTGCAGAGATTTGAAAACCCAGCGGTCCTGTACTTATAGAGAAGCTCGCCGAGTTGTTTCAGTCTTTTTAGAAGCAAGGATCCATTCCTCAGGAACTTAAAGATGCATCCATCGTACACCTCTACAAGAGGAAGGGCAATCGACAAGTATATGACAGCCACCGAGGAATCTCTCTGCTCTCCATCACAGGAAAAACTCTTGCAAGAGTCTTGCTAAATCGTCTGGTCACTCATCTGGAGCTGGGCCTGCTGCCGGAGTCACAGTGTGGCTTTCGCAAAGGTGGTGGGACTATTAATATCTGCCGTGTGCCACCTTCAGGAGGAGTGTCAGGAGCAGAATCGCAAACTCTACACAACTTTTGTTGACCTCACGAAAGCCTTCAACACTGTCTGCCGACAAGACCTGGGGAGGATCATGTCAAATTTCGGCTGCCCCGCTAAATTCATTTAGATAGTACGCCAATTCCATGATGGCCAGTGCTCACACCCGCACTGTTCAGCATGATGTTTTCTGCCATGCTGAATGATGCCTTCCAAGACAGTGATGCTGGAATCAGCCTCAAGTACAGAGTGGATGGGAAGCTCTTCAAGCTATTACCAAAGTGAAGGAGACTGTTCTGAGAGACTTCCATTTTGCCGATGACTGCGCCCTGTATGCTGGTTCAGAGCAAGAGATGCAAGTCAATATGGACAAATTCTCCACGGCTTGTGACAACTTCGGACTCACCATCAACATCAAAAAGACCAAAGTCATGCACCAGCCTGCTCCTCATGCACCATACGCAGAACCCAAAATCACAATCAAAGGACAGAAACTACAGGCAGTGGACCAGTTTACTTACCTTGGCACACCCTCTCCCGAGCAGTGACTATTAATACAGAAGTTAACTGCAGAATAGCAAAGGCAAGTTCTGCTTTCAGTAGACTGCACTCCACTGTATGGGAACGTCGAGGAATCAGCCCAGCAACAAAATTATGCCTGTGAAATGTGGACTGTGTATCAAAGACATGCAAGACAGCCCAATCATTTCCATATGAATTGTCTTCGCAGAATATTGGGCTTCAGATGGCAAGACAAAGTACCAGACACTGATGTTCTCTCTAGAGCAAGTCTACCATCAGTCCACACACTGCTGATGAGAGCACAGACACGGTGGGCAGGTCATGTCATCTGTACGCTGGAAGACCCTCTCATGGAGGGCAGAAGAAATGTTACAAAGACACACTACAGGCCTCCCTGAAGTCGCTTGACATAGACACGACCTCCTGGGAAACGCTGGCACAAAACGGCCCTACATGGTGCAGCCTCATCCACAAGGGCTGCCAAGCTTACGAAGCAAGGCGCACTGCTGAAGCACAACGTAAGTGTGAGCTGCGCAAGTCCAGAGCCACCAGCACAACAACTGCAGTGCCTACACACGTCTGCCCTTTATGTGCCAGGACATTCCATGCCCAAGTTGGCCTGACCAGTTATCTTTGGACACACCACATCCAGTCTCAAAGTGACTAATGGTGTCGAGGTCTTCATCGGCGATGATGAACGAACTATTGGTATCAATTATAACTGATGTTTCAATGACAAACTCAGCCATCCCCGATGAAGGTGGTGGAGTTTGTCATCGAAGCACCGGTTATAAATGATATCTGTATCTGGCTGGAAGCCCGAGAAGAGTTTATTTAAAAATGGGTAGATAACCCAACTGCACTGTACCAAGTCAGCACAAGTTATTTTGGTAAACACAAGAGATTTTGCAGATTCTGGAAATCTTGAGCAACACACACAAGGTGGAGGATCTCAGCAAGTCAAGTGGCATCTATGGAGGGGAATATGTCAACACTTTTTAGACCTTTACCTCTTCTACCTATCTTCCTCTCCCCCCCCCCCCCCCCAGCTTCTTGCTTCATTCTCGACCCCCACCAACCCACCTTCCCACTCAGTTGGTCTCACCTATCGTGTGCCAACCTGTAATGTTCCTCTCCCCCTCCATGCACCCCACCTCTTATTTTGGCTTCTGCCCCTTTCCTTTCCAATCCTGATGAAGGGGCTCAGCCTGAAATGTTGACTGCTCATTCTCCTCCATAGATGCTGCTTGTCCTGCTGAGTTCCTCCAGCATGCTTGTTCAAAATTCACACTTTCCTGGGATTGCTAGGGTGAAGATTTGACCCTGAACTTGGTTGTTGCTGTCCCTAATAGAAGTACTACTTGATTAAAAAAAATTTCCAAAATATGTCTTACGACACTTCTGGTTTGAATGTGACGGACCAGTTGCATTGACCGTGTTAACTGGAATCCAGTAGAGTGGTCTGTACTTACAGGACCTCCAGCTGTCCAGTGTAACTTTAACCCTAATCTCTTGAAATACCCTTAAGAATTAGCAAAGCCCTAGTCCTGCTTTTAAATATGGTTTTACAATTTTAAATATCTGATACTCAGATAGTTAAATGTTAAATACAATTTTTACAAATGTTGTATCAAGTTATGAACCAAAATACATGAAAAAATATTAAAGGGAAGTGAAATGATGTGCAGAAATTTGTATTCTGTTATGCCTCCCAATGCTTTCATCTTCAATCCCCATTGAAATTGGGTGAGTTTGAAATCCTGTTAGTCTAACCTGGCAGAGATAAAAAGTAATATTTTAAAAAATGCTGAGAATTATACTGACAAGGTGGGCGTTTACCACAGTTTGACAGGCACAATGATTGACTGAACTGGCAGATCCGGCCTCCTGAATCTTGACGCAGATTTTGTTTAAAGCCAGTGTTAATGACGTGTGAGATCTGGCTCATGAAAATCGTTTGAAACCATGGATACTACTTGTACATGACATTGTGATCTCTGATTTCAGGGCTGGACAAAATTGAGTTTCTTCAAAGTCATGAAAACCAGGAGATTTATCAGAAAGCCTTTGATCTGATTGAGCATTATTTTGGTATAGAAGAGGAGGACTCGAGCATTGCACCGCAGGTAGATGAGAGCCAACAGCAGTTCATTTTCCAGCAACAAGAGGCCCCGATGGAAGGTTTCCAGTTGTAAATGCATGATTGGAGAAATTGTCCACGATGCCACCATATTCATAACTACAAAATCCTCAGAGCCAAAATTAAGAAGCTGTTGTAGTTGAGTTTTAAAAAAAATTAGGAACCTTTTTGAAAGAGCAAAAATGTGTGACAGCTTATGCACTTTTCTATTTGCAGTTTAAGATGTGATTTAAACTGCGGCTGTTGATTTCATGTTGCATATTTAATGTTCATTTAGGTATCTTGTCATATGATTTGGATCATACATCTGAATTTCTCTGGAGAAAAGATGTTGGAGTGGCAGATACATCAATATTTAAGCTGAAATTACAGCCATCCAAATAGTTCTATTTCATTTAACTGTTTACAGCCCTAATTTAAGCAGAATACTTATTTATTCTTTGTTTCTGGAGCCTCAAAATACTGTTACAGGGTGTGGTTTCCTTTGTGTTGAATAATGGAATTGAACTCCAAAACTATTTGACCAAAATTCTTTCTAAAGTCCAAAAAGTGTATTCTCTCACTTCCATTAGTAAAATGCACGGTTTGAGCAAATTGAACTTATCTCAGCCACTTTCAACACTAGTGTATGTAAGCAGTTTATAGGTACCCCCCTGCTGATAAATCTACCTCTTTAAATTAGGACGCAATTGTTTAAAAGTCATTGACTTAACGTATTTGTTAACAGTACAAGTTAATGTGAAAAACAGTAATTATCAGCATTTGCTAGTTTATATTTCAATATGAAAACCTGTAAATGTATTTATACTTTCTAGAGAAGAAAACTAATAATTGCACTCTGAACAAGAGACTTGAAATTGTAGCACTGCTGACTATACATGATGTTGTTAACTTAATTAGGTGTGTGTAGAATTCCCTGGTAGATTCACCCAATAAGAAATACCTGATCAGAAGCAATATGTGAGCTTTCTCCTCCTCCCCCTTCTGCTCTCGCCCTGCTCCCTCTTCTGCATTTTCCATCCCCTTGCCTTCCAGGAAAAACAGATTGAACTGAGGGGCGATGTAATCCTTCACAGATTTGTGAAATTAGTTTCTTAAGTATTACCATAAGGGTTTTCGATAACCAGATAAAGTGCTGATTACTAATTAATAATGCATAAATGGAATTTCACAACTAAGCTATTTGGTCATGTGATTCACTTCATATTTCCTCTCAAGTAGCGCTGCTACTGATGGTCCCTTGAGGTGATATTTCTGTGTACTCCACACAGTTCATTTAATGAACTAGTTATGTACAGAAATAGTACAGAGCAACTAATTTTCATCACTAAATTGGTTAGTAGGTACCTAACATTAAAGTTTTAAAATAATGCTGATTAGGAAATAAGATCATGTCACCACATTAACATTAAAGAATGGAAATGGTGGCAAAAGTGATCCTCTGGAATCTTTTACTTGTATTCTGCAATTTAAAATCACAGCCACAGTTTCAGATGCTACTTCTTCGGTGTTGCAGCAGCATTAAAAAAAATTCTTTATCAGATAGTTAGGACCTGCAATCGAGAACCTTTGGTGTGAAGAATGTTGTACAGTGATTTTGATTTTTTTTGTAAAGAAAATTTTGAATTGTGCTCTTGCAGGTTCAGTGTAAATATGCAAACATCACTACTTTCACAATACTTCCCTACTAAAAATCCATTTTTAAAATGGACGTCCTCATTGTTTAATGATTCAGAAGACAGTTGTAGTTAAATATTAAGCTAATGACTTAGTTCTATCCTGTAAACACAGATTTTGATTTAGAAAATCTCATTATTATGTATTTTATTGATTATCAAAATGTAAAGCTAATTTTTCTGTTGTACCATCTTGGATCTGAAATCGGAAGGAATGGCTTAAACATGAATGATATAGCAGATAAGTGCTGAACATGCTAATAGAACACCCTCTTTTGTTATTTTAAAGGAAGCCCATGTGTCATAAGTGTGTTATTGGTTATTTACTAATGTTGCCATAAGTAATTCTAAAGAGAAAGGGAACAGATTGTTAATCTGTATGGCTTGAAAGTATAAAAAATGCCAAATTTGCATTATAATTAAATGTAACTGCTGTACAGTGGCAAGTGTGTATATAAAGAAATAATTATTTGGAAAAGCTTAAAATACTCCTTGCTCCATCACTAAAATACATAGTTCTAATTAGTATTATGTCTGTATTGAACTGAGTTTATTGTAAATGTCCTGATTTCTTTGCATTATATCGTTGTTCACTACAGCTGATGCTTTTCAGTGAAAAGTAGCGTCTGTAATACATGCCACTTCATTGGTTGAGGGATTTTTTTTTAGTTACCATTATAGCTGAAAGCTTGAACTCAGCTAAACTCTTGAAACTTGTAGAACAGCAATACAAAATTGCAGTGTGTTAAACTGTTTATGCATGACTGTTTCAATAGCTACAGGTCACTGATGTTCCATGTGTAAAGTTGATCACAGTTGTGTCACTGCTTTTTGAAAGATGACTCGGATGTTTCATTTGCACAGTATTTAACATGACCAAATACAAATCTCAACAGTATTATTTAAGAATATTTTTGCCCCGAGATATTTAACAGTAAACTTCATGAGGAATAAATCTGACAGGGATAAAGCAAAGTATATAAACATTCTATAAAGGGATACTTTATATTTTGTCTTAACTGAAATGTTCTCTTGCCTCAAATTTATAAAGCTGTTTTTGTTTAGGTCGCTCAGTCAGTATCCCTGCTATAGAACTGAGAAGTCACAATGCAAGTGCTTTTTGGCGCTTGCCAAATAACAAAAGTAGCACTGTGTTGTAGCTTCTGTTTGCTACATTAGCCACATGAAAAAACACAATGCCTCATTTTTTTGAGTTAAACTTTGTATTAGCTCTCTTGCTGCATCTTGCAGTACTTATGTTGTGTCATACAAAATAATGTGAATCTGAAAACTACTAATACTGTGCTAGATGTATCAGCAGACATATTTAAGCTGCATTTATTGAGAATTACAATACATATATACTAGCAATAGTTGCATAAATCATAATTTCTAAAGAATTGAAAAATCTGTGCTCTAAATTAACATATCTGCATCATTAAAGCTAATGTTTTTGTGTGTGTATATATTTTTTTACAATGACCAGAGCTGTACAATTTGACATGAGTAAATTCATTCTTTATTGGATCTATTTTCTTTCATTTGGAATTACTACTGTCTCTACTGTTGCTGGCAACAGCCTTGGAATCAACAGTCACAAAATCCCACTCCCCTTGTTCTGAAACTTCCCCTTCTCCAGTTTGGATTTTTGAAAATTGTGTTGCAATAGAATTAGGAGCATTGAGCCAAGATCAGCAAGGGTAAAATACCATGCAGAAGATTTCCAATCTGTTTCATGCATTTTGTATATGTGCAGAGAATGTTGCATTTTTTCCTTCCACTTTTGGACTGGGGAATAGTTTTCTAGTGAATATCTTGTGAGCGTACACAAGCTAATTGATTATTCAGTTGCATTGAAGTGTATTGGATTTGGAAATATCTGGAAAGCAAAAATAAAAAATCCATTCACATGATTTTGATTTGCTGTTTTAACTCCATTGTTTTTAGTTGTGTGTCTGCTTTTGTATTATGTTGCTTTAATCTTCTAAAAAAAAAAATGCTGAGACCTTCTTCAGAGGGGCATGGAAATGTCAAAAGATTGTTATTAGGGAGATTGGGGATTGGAAGAAAAATGGGTGAAATGGTGGAGCAGACTCGATGGGCCAAATGGCCTAATTCTGTTCCTACATCTTATTGTTGACGTGATCCAGGCACTAATTGTCCTAAAGCAACTTATTTTTAAAGAGATTAATTATACATTTGTAAATGGTTGTCTATTTTTTAGCTATGAAGAGCCCTTGTACAATATTGAATTATTTTGCTATCAGTTACTTTGTCTATATGGCAAGTTAAATGCAATTTTGATTAGTCAGGGCATGAAGGGATACAGGGAGAAGGCAGGAGATTGGGGCTGAGAGGGAAATGGATCAGTCATAATGAAATGGCAGAGCAGACTCAATGGGCTAAATGGCCTAATTCTGCTCCTGTATCTTAATGGTCTTTATACAATGGAGTAGCTGGATTTTGCATTAATGTCCCAAATAATTAAAAAAAAAATAGTTGCTTGGCTTCTGATAGTTCAGGAAGGAATGGTAACTGGAAATATAGAGAGAATCTTACTCTTTAAGTTGCGGGTTGAGTCAGTGGTAAGGAAGTCAAATGCAATGTTGGCGTTCATTTTGAGAACGGCTCCCTCACCTTAAAGGATGATCTGGCACTGGAGAAAAGTCCAGAGGTGTTCACGAGAATGATCCCAGGAAAGAAAGGGTATGAGGAGCGTTTGATGGCTTTGGCTCTGTACTCACTGGAGTTTAGAAGAATGAAGAGGGGGATCTCATTGAAACCTATTGAATATTGGAAAGCTTAGAGAGAGTGGACATGGAGTGGATGTTCCCTCTTGTGGGGGAGTCTAGGACTAGAGGGCACAGCCCTAGAATACAAGGATATCCCTTCAGAACAGATGAGGAATTTCTTAGCCAGAGGGTGGTGAATCTGGAATTCATTGCCAGAGATGACTAGGAAGGCCAAGTCATTGGGTGTATTTAAGGATGTCAACGGTTGAGAGGGGTAATGGAATACCAGAGCAGACTTATGAGGTGACTAGTCAAATTTTGCTCCTATATCTTATAGTCTTTAATTTCATCATCTTTAATGTGTCATCCAAGGAGTTAATTGTGAATCACTCCTTTACTGAGGGGATGTATCTTAATGCATATTACAGTCATCATAGGTTATGTGTTCAACTTGTAAGGTTTGAATCTATTAATTGTTGCACAACCAAAACTACTTTTTCATGGGATTTTGCATTGGTTGTTAATCTCTACATACACTATTTATTCCCAATCGATCCTACCGTTATTTTCTTTAAAAGCCTAGAAAGATCTAAAATTTATAACTGATAGGAACTTTTGTTTTAATCCTGTATTTAAAGAGTATTTGATTTATGGACAGTATATTAGTGAAGAGTTCTTTTAAGGTTTGAAAATTTTGAGGGTAAATTTAATATGTCTGGAAGGAAAAAATGGCTATCAAATTAAAGTACACTCCTGTGGATTAGTAATTTTTTTACAGTGGGGGATAATGTGACACTATAATTAAATATGGCTATAGAGTATATAAATGTGGGTTATACATGTAAGTCTTGAGTTAATCATTTTTGGTAGCTTCTATCTTGCATGAATTAACTTCAATCTGTATGACTTTTGCAGTTTCTTTGCACAAGGTTATCGGGATTTAGCCGCAGAAATGGCCGTTGAGGTTTGCTGCTCCTGTAGAGCTTCTTCTTTCCATTTTGCCTTTTTTGCTCGATTCCAGCTGGCAAGTGATTCGTGTCGTTTAGCAGCCTGGGATGCGGAGAGAATACAGGATGAACAAACACACAATGCATGTTCACTGGAGTAAAAAAAATAACTGCAGCTGCTGGAAATCTGAAACACAATCACAAAATGTTGAAAAACTTGGGTTGTTTACTTTGGAGCGTCGGAGGATGAGGGCAGATCTGATGGAGGTTTATAAGATTGAGGAGCATGAATAGAGTGGACAGGAAGTATCTTTTCCCCAGAATAGAAATGTCAGATACTGGAGGGCTGTTTTATTTTTGCTGTGTTGGATGTATGGAATATGCTGCCTGGTGTGGTAGAGGTAAATGCATTAGAGGTTTTAAGAAAAGTGTACATAGACACATAAATGTAAGGAAGATGGAGGAATATGGATATTGTGTAGTTAGGCGAGATTAGTTTGATGGTTTCTGATTTCCTTTTTTAGTTGGTTTGGCACAACATTGGGCTGGAGGTCTGTGCTGTACTGTTAAGTAGATCAGGTAACATAAGTGAGGATTCAGTTGGTACTGCAGGTCAATGATCTATTATCAAAACTGGTAAACTAAACACAGGAGGGACGGATGAGCAGGTTTGAGAGGGCACAGAATGCCTGTGTTCAAAGTAAACTTATTATCTAAGTGTACGTCTGCATATACTACCAGAAATTCATTTTCATGTTGGCATTCACAGTACACGAATTGGAATCAGTGCAAAGCTGCACACAAACGTACAAACAACCAATGTGCAAAAGGTAAACTGCAAATACAAACAAAAGTAATACTGAGAACATGAACTGTAGAGCCCTTGAAAGTAAGTCAGTAGGTTGTGGAATCAGCTCAGAGTTGAGGTGAGAAGTCCACACTGGTTCAGGAACCTGTTGGTTGAGGGGTGAAAATCGTTCCTCAGTGAAGACAAGTTGTAAACATAGCCATTAACTTATTTTAAAATAAAGAAATGCAAAAAGAGCACAAAAGCAGCATACACCAGTGGGGAGAGAAATTATTCAGTATTTAATTTTCATGATAATAATTGTCAGGATCTTTAAATCCAACATGCAAATTCTATGATTCATCTCCCATAGATATGACGGACTACTGTATACAGCTATAGAATAGTTTAAGGATTAGTCTAGAGATGCTTGGTGTGGAGAAATTCCTTGATTTTTAAACTTAAGCCATTATTTAAATTTTGTTAAAGTAGATTTTCAGCATACAAATCTACACATTCTTAATGCCTTTGCACTTGGGTGTACAAAAACTCAAGACCAACCCCAATGTTGCTGTTTAGTTGTTTTCAAAAGGAGTTTATGTCTATAAGTCTGAAACTGCTTCACCTCTGCCGCAATGCATGCGCATACACGCAGAGTGGCGGAGTGAGGCTGCATCCACACTACACCGGATAAATCCGTAACCGGAGCTTTTCAGAAACGCTTTCCAGGGTGGGTATTTTTGAAAACGCTGCTCGGGCAGCTCAGTGCAGATGGAGTAACTGGAGACTTTTGAAAACGCTGTCAAAAAGCAATGTGCTATTTCATTGTTTTCTTGAATGCAACCTAACAATTTCAGAACAGACAGCAACGAGACTGAAGCCAGAAGAGTTAGAAATGTAATCACCAAATACATTGACCCATAACTTACTGAATAAATACACTGTACTCTTTGCCGTTTTCTGTCCTTGCTCGTATGAAGGTGGTTTACCTATTTATGCAAGTACTTCTCTGACAATAGATGTGTAACGTTGTATGGAAATACAAGATAACACTGATGCAGACATGTTTTATACATTTAACAAGGTGCTTTATTAATGCAACAGAGTTAGTCAGTTTTTCAATGTTCATCATCAGCCGGGTCAATCTGTCCGTGAACTCCCTGTCGGTTGCCTCCGTACACTCCAGTATTTGTTTTTTTTTTTGTTTTAAGTTCTGTGCAAGAGCTAACAGCTGTCCATTGTTTTAAGTTTTTCTGGTCTGTAACTACGCACTTTTACGGCGAGATTCGACACCAAACATGTCGCTTGTTTTCGGTAGATGTGTTCTGCACATGCGCAGCAAGAGGAGATGCACCAAAACCTCAGTTTCAGTGTGGATAGAGATATTTGAAAAACGCATAGTGTGGATGTAGCCTGAATTGAGTAGTTAGCATTTGGAAGAGGTAATAAACTATACCCAGGAATGGGTACTAAGCAAGGTGACAGAGTATGTGCAAACACGAAAATGAGAAATGAACGCACAAGGTTCTTTAAACTTGGCAGCTTCAACAAAAACAGGAAATAGCTGACTCAACGGAATATCCGAGGATGACTGCAACAAAGACTGTTCCTCATATTCCATTAAAATTCCAGGAATATGATCCAAATTATTTGAAGGATGTCAGGTGAGTTTAGGAAAAGTTAAAAGTAAGATGAGTTTAAAAAGGTGGGAAGAGAGAATAATGATGGAAATTTTTGGCTAATCGATTGGCATAAAATGATACATAACTTCAGTTCTCCACTCTGATCACCAGAATTTCATGCATAATTTAGCATGCCTATTTTAAAGGATGTTTTGCCTACCTGTTTTCCAGATGCAATCATAGCAAAGCAGCCCAAAATGGTTAAACCAATCATGATGTAGCAAGTCTTTATCCGAGCCCTGTTTCTCGCTGCATTTAGCGTCTGAAATCTAATGAGATCAAAGTGAGACTGTGTGAAATTTACACTCCGATTCTAAGGAATGCACCGCACCATCTATCTAATCACCAGTTACTCTGGTAGTTTCCCACCCATCGGAGAACACTCTGTGGGTGATCCATTGCCCTAACAAGTGAAGAATGTTAAAAGCCTAGACATCTCGGTCAATCCAACTGGTATATTACCATGGTCATGCCTACCCAAATGAATGGAACAGAGGCTGTAAGTCATGTGATAGTGTGTGGCCTTGCTCATTCTCCAAAAACTACACCGTTTATTACTGAATTAGATTTCAACAATTGCAAAACAAGATCTAGGCATTGCTGCCACAAGAGGGTGGTAAATGTAGTATTAGACCTTAAGACATAGTTACAGACTTATGCCATTCAGCCCATCAAGTCAGTGCTGCCATTTGATCAGGGCTGATACATATCCCGCTCAGCCCAATTCTCATGCCTCCTCCCCATAACCTTTCATGCCCTGACTAATCTATCAACCTCTGCCTTAAATACGCCCAATGACCTGGCCTCCACGGCCACCTGTCACAAAGATTTCCACAGATTCAGCACCTCCGGCTAAAGAAATTCCACCTTATTTCCATTCTAAATGGATGTCACTCTGTTCTGAAGTTGTGCCCTCCCTTAATCCCCTTCTCAACATCCACTCTAACATTGGATAGTATTCTAGAAGAATCAACTTGTTTTGATAGTATACAGCAGAATTATTTGAGCCCAGTATCTCTTAGACATGATCCATAGCTTATCCCTGTGATGTTTGATGGAGCAGAATATATGCTGCCATTTATCAAAGTTAGCCAATATTGTTTATCAAGCTTACATTGCTATATTGGCTTCTTATCTATTAGACCATAAGATATAGGAGCAGAAGTAGGCCATTGGGCCCATTGAGTCTGCTCCACCATTCAATCATGGGCTGATCCAATTCTTCCAGTCATCCCCACTCCCCTGCCTTCTCCCCATAGCCTTTGATACCCTGGCTAATCAAGAACCGATCTACCTCTGCCTTAAATACACTCAATGACGTGGCCTCCACAGCAGCTCATGGCAACAAATTCCACACCCTCTGACTAATTTCTCTGCATCTCTGTTCTAAATGGATGTCCTTCAATCCTGAAGTCGTGCCTCTTGTCCTAGACTCCCCTACCATGGGAAATAAATTTGCCACATCTAATCTGTTTCGGCCTTTTGACATTCAGAATGTTTCTATGAGATCCCCCCTCATTCTCCTAAACTCCAGGAAATACAGCCCAAGAGGTGCCAGATGTTCCTCATACTGTAACTCTTTCATTCCTGGAATCATTCTCGTGAATCTTTTCTGAACCCTCTCCAATGTCAGTATATCCTTTCTAAAATGAGGAGCCCAAAACTGTGCCCAATACTCCATGTGATTATGGTGTATATATTCTAGCAACTGTATACTGTACTCCCAGCCATTTAAGTATGGTAGCAAGTTGTTTTTCCCCATTTTGAATGAAGTCGACAAGGTTGAGATACTCTTTGAATTAAAGCTTGGATTTAAACCCTATGCAACTCATTGTGTCTGTGACATTTTTCTTGATTTCAGGGGGTTTCCATTTCAGCTCATTAATTTTGTAAAAACTGAAACTGGCTTCCATTGTTGTGGTAGAGTGTCCTATCAACCCAACACCGTAATAATTATGTTAACATTGCCATCTGGTGTATTACTCGCCAGCCAGTTGAAATAGTTTCTTTTATGATCTACTTCCAAAATCCATTATAGAGTCATAGACCATACAGCCTCTTTAATCAATAAAGTGGAGCAGTGTCTTCACTTGCTAAGGAGACTGAAGCTCCATTCTAACCAATTTGTACACGTGCACCATCGAGAGAGTTCTGACTGCAAGACCTGACTGTTGAGAGGATTATCAGGAGTGCTGTATACACAAAGCACTTAGCATCGCCAATGAACCCTCCTGTCCATGCAACCATCTCTTTGACCCCCTACCATTAGGTGGGAGGTACATTAACAATAAGACAAGGACTGTTCAGATGGCAAACAGCTTCTTCCTCCAGGCTGTGAGACTACCACCACCACCCAGGTCCCATGTTTTAAGTACCAGAAGCACCATAAGACACGGCACATAAGGAATGAATGGTAACTTCAATATAAGTTAAAAATAAATGCTCTTGACCATCATGCAATAGTGTTACATTGTTTACTTTTGAACTTGTGTCATAAATGCATCTTATGTTACTTATCAATCTTCAGGAATATATTTTATTTGTGCTAATTTTGCTTTGTGTTGTGTGTGAGTTGTACTTACTGTGTTGTGCACCTTGGTCTGGAGGAACATTGTTTCGTTTGCCCGTATACCTGTATGCAGTTGAATGACAATAATCGTGAGCTTGAGCACAGAACTGGATTCCTCAGTCTGTGTATCCTTTCTGCCCGTATGCACAATCCCTTTGCTCAAATTAATACTGTATCCATCTCCTACCTAAGTGTCCTTCTCAATGGCATCTAAAACATGGTAATGTTTTAGTAATAAAATCTTGCCAATCCAAACCTCTGTAATTACTTCTCACCTTAAACCAATGTTCTTTTGTTGTTAACTTGCAATGTCAGGGGGAAAAAATGACTACCTACTTGATTCATTGCCTCTCTTAATTTTATAATTCTATCACCTTCCTCTTCCCCCCCCCCCCCGTCATTCCAGAGAAAACAAGTCCAGCCTGTACAATCTCTCCCCCTGTATAATGTCCTACCAGCACAATATTATACAGAACTGTGTTGGGTGGCAGATGGGGATATGTCTCTACCAAAGGAGGTGTGAGATGCAAGTTGCTCCTTCCCTCTGCTAGCCTGCAGGTCACCTTTGGGCAAGGTGTAGCACCTGCTGAGCCCCCCAATCAGGGTCACATGAAGCCATGGGAGCAGGTGATGGCCGTTTGTATGAGTAGTTGGTGCATATCGCAAGTAAAAAAAAATCTGTAGATGCTGGAACTCCAAGCAACACCCACACAAATGCTGGAGGAACTCAGCAGGCCAAGCAGCATCCATGGAAAAGAGTACAGTCAACCTTTCAACCTGAGACCATTCATCAGGACTGGTATGTGATCATATTTAGCAGCTGGTGCATATCACAAGTCCTGTTTATGTGACCACTGATGCCAGGCAGACAATCTCTGGGGTCACCCGTCTTGTAAAGACACTGGCAGTCCTGAGAAGGGGTCTCTGCTTGAAACATTAACTGTTTATTCACTTCCTTAGATGCTGCTGGACCTGTTTTGTAAAGACACTGCTCAAAGAAGGCAATGGCAAACAACTCCTCCAGAAAAGTTTGCTTAGAATAATCATGGTCATGGATTGAGAAAATAATAAAAGGAGAAAAACAGATGGAAGACCGAGATGGATGACCATGAAGACATCGTGCAGCATGGCACGGCCTGGCACATAAGGTTGACGGGTCTAGTGCAACAATGAAGAGTTGCACAACGACCTAACCAAGATTTCATAAAGCTACAACATAATGGCAAGCTCTTGTACTTTATGGTCAGACCTATGAGGCAGGTAGGCCAAGTGCCGCCTTCACAAACCAACTGACGTGTGTTACCACTTTCAGGGAACAATGAACTTGGTCACTTAATGCCTGCACTTATTAACATTATCATTTACTGTACATGTCCTAATCCCTTTTTGATCCCTTATTTGAAACTCTATCACCTCACGCTTGTCCAAATTGCCAACAGATCTATATACTGCTGTAACCCTAATCTTCCTCACTATCCAAAACATAACAATTTCTTTTTGTCTTTTAGTCATTTGTATTCCACATACATTTGCAACTCATAACATTTGATTAGAATCAGGGTTAATATCACTGACATACAGTTTGTTACAAAAGTGCAAAAATAGAAATTTAAGAGGTAATGAGTTAGTGTTCATGGGTTCAATGTCCATTCGGAAATCGGATGGCAGAGGGGAAGAAGTGGTCCCTGAATCGCTGAGTGTGTGCCTTCAGGCTTCTGTCCCTCCTTCCTGATGATACCAATGAATCTTTCTCTGAATGAAAAGAACCCTAGATTTTCTAATCTATCTTCATGCCTCTCATTGTGATGAAATCTTTGCTACTTCATGACTTAGTTATAAGGAATCAGAAATGAATAAGTATTTGGTCTTTTCCATAGCTTACAGGAATTATTAATCTAAGACTTGTGATACAATTGATTTCTGTAATACTAAATTAATGGACGGATGAAGTTTCTGGCCTGGCTATAAGCATCAAAAGCAGATTGCAGACCAAGCTCTAATGTTCTGTTACTGAGTGAGATAAAGGCAGGCAAATGCAATTTAATTTGTTTCCAATACAACATTCTAGGATAATTTAGATTTGGAGAGACGGCACGATAACAGGCCCTGCAATCCAATGAGACCACGCCACCTAATTACACTCATTTGACCAATTAACTGCGGAAGAAATTTTGTTACTAGCCAGATACTAAGGGGTTAAAGAGTTTTTTTCACAGCAGCCTTAAACTGCTCCTGCAGGACAGCTGTAAAGGACTAACTAGCTTGGGAAGGAGTGATAAAAGCATAATCACGTGATGTTCTGTTTCTTCTATAGCTGAACTGCGTAATTGTCCTGGCTTCAAGGCTGCAGGCAGAAGTAGCTTCGGATAGATAAAGAAAATAGTTACCTGATCATATTTTTTTTTACTGTGCTAAGACATGATTATTGAGCAAAGGAATTATCTGCTTGCATGCTGTATTTCACAAACATGCTTGGAAGCTTTTGATAATATACGCTATATAATGGGAAAAGTCTGTGCACTCGGGGAGAGTCTCAAGAACTCTGCTTTAAGAGGTTGAGCTCTGCATGATACATATCATGTTATAATAAACACTTTCAAAATGGATCTCTCTTTGTGTCCGAGTTCCGCAACATTAACCTACTAAGCCGTACGCCTTTGGAGTGTGGGAGGAAACCCACTCTGTCAGAGGAGTACAAACTCCTTACAGTCAGTGATAGAATTGAACCACACTGACTACTACACTGTAATAGTGTTACACTGACCGCAACCCTGAAAGAGTGTCACTCTGACTACTACCCTGTAAGAGGGTTACACTGACCGCAACCCCAAAAGAGTGTCACTCTGACTACTACCCTGTAAGAGGGTTACACTGACCGCAACCCCAAAAGAGTGTCACTCTTTCTACTATCCTGTAATAGCGTTACACTGACCTCTACCCTGGAGTAGCGTTAGGCTGACCATTAACTCGTAAGAGCGTTTCACTGACCACTACCCTGTAATAGCGTTACACTAAAACTATCCCATAATAGCGTTACGTGGTCCGCTAATCAGTAATAATATTACACTGACAAGTACTATGTAATAGTGTTACACTGACTACTACTTGGAGGAAAGCCACACCTTCACAAACAAAACGTACAAACTTCTTTCAGATGATGCTGGCAATGAACTCTGAACACTGATGCCCCAAGATGTCATAGTGTGGTGCTAACCGCTAGCTGCACTCTGGTGTAAGATGTACCTAATGTCGGGTCCCAGCTGAAGGATGCATGACGTACAAGAGCAAGGACATCATGGTGAATCTTTATAAAATGCTCGTTTGATTCTCTGAGGCCTCCGTCAGTTAGTTGACCAGGGTTACTGTGTCCTAGCTGCCCGGATATGCAATCCTGGGCAGTACGATTACGGAGAGCAAGCTTTTGCCCATGCACTAAGAATCCCCTCTCCGCGCATCTGGTGAACCCAAAGGAACGGCAGAGACCGATACAATTTGGTACCAGCAGCATTGCAGGAGCTGCCAGTCAGCATTGAACTCAATGCAGAACTGCCCCCGGGACTCCAGCTCCGGATTTTAACCTTGGGATTTACTTTTGAAGCCTTCCCCATCAGTGGGTTTAGCCACAAGGCAGCGAAGGCTTGAGGTCAGATTTCCTTCTCCTAGATGAGCTGCCGAGCCCCATCTGCCCACAACAGCTGGTTCTAAGGTGCCAGTAAGCCACCTTTGCCCCTTCTCCTGTCAGTAGAAACGGTTCCGCTGGGCTTAGTAGCTAAGCCACATGTGAAGGCCAAGAGCTGGACTTGGCTGTCAGAGGCTAATTGAGGCACATGTCACTGGGAGCATTTAATAGCTTTAATAGGTAGTGGGAGCTTGACCCCAATACCTGCCCCAGCTGTAACAAGGATTACAAATGAAGAAATGTATCCAGCTGTGTGTGATACCTGAAGCTTAACTGTATGAATTCAGATTTGAGAGGCCCAGAGGAGGTTCACGAGAATGGTCCTGGGCATGAAAGGGTTAATGTAATGGGCGAGTCTAGGACCAGAGGAGACACCCTCAGAATATTCTCTTTAGAACAAAGATGAAGAGGAACTTCTTTACACCGAGGTGGTGAAACTGTGGAATTCATTGCCATTACCCATTTGTCATTGTGTATATTTAAAGAGGCTGATAGGTTATTGATTATTAAGGTGCGAAAGGTTTTGGGAGAAGGGAGGATGTTGCAGTTGAAAGCAATAATAAATCAGCTATGATAGAATAGTGGAGCAGATTCAATGGGCTGAATGGCTTAATTCTGCACCTATGTCTTATGGTCTTAAGGAAATCAGGTTATTCAAGAGCCAGGGTAGCATAGAGTTCAGTGTGACACTGTTACAAGTTGGGTGCGTTCCAGAGCTCAGAGTTCATTTCTGGCTCTGTTCTGTAAGGAGGTTCTGTATATCCTCTCCATGGAATGTAAGGGCTTCCATCAGGTGCTCCAATTTCTGCCCCTGGGCCAAAGATGTACCAGGTAGATGAACTGGTCATTGTAAATTGTCCCGTGATTAGGGTAGGGTTAATGTGGTTTGTTGGGTGTTGCTGGGTCAGCAAGTCTCGAAGGGCCAGAAGGCCTACTCAGCACAGTATCACTAAATAAATAACAATAAATCAGCTATTAATTAAGGTGAAACAAATCTACCTGCCAGCAGATAGATATTTGTTTACACAGTGTGAGAATAGTCCTTTCGAAGGCTTCGAGGGTAATAGCGCAGGTAGATTCAAGTTGTTGTTCAAATGGGAGCTTGATTGTTACCTAAAAGGAAAGGATCTTCATAAATTATGCCTTCATAGCTGTGTGTCAGACATGGCTTATAAGTCGCACTGGGGCCCACACAGGACAGTATTGGCTCCCTTCCTGTTTCCCCTGTACACCTCGGACTTCAGATACAACACTGAGTCATGTCATCTGCAGAAATTCTCTGATGACTCAGCAATAGTTGGGTGAAAGAGGGAGGACAGGAGGATGAATACAGGGTCGTGGTGGAGGTCTCTGTCAAACTGGAGCAAGCTGAATCATCTGCAGCTCAACATCAGTAAGACAAAGGAGATGGTGATGGACTTTAGGAAGACTAAGCCTGAACTGCTCCCTGTTACTATTGATGGTGAGGACGTGGATGTGGTGAGGACCTACAGATACCCGGGAGTCCACCTGGATGACAGGCTTGAGTGCAGCACCAACACAGAGGCTGTGTACAAGAAGGGCCAGAGTCACCTCTACTTCCTGAGGAGACTGAGATCTTTTGGAGTCTGCAGGCCTCTCCTTCACATGTTCTACCAGTCTGTTGTTGCCAGTACAATCTTCCATGTGGTGGTGGGCTGGGGCAATAACACAGGTGACGCCAACAGGCTCAATAAACTGATTAGAAAGGCTGGCTCTGTTATAGGAGTCAAACTGGATACACTGGGAGTTGTGATAGAAACATTGACTGTACTTTTGTCCATAGATGCTGTCTGGCCTGCTGAGTTCCTCCAGCATTTTGTGTGTGTTATTATCACACTCGATCATTTCTACCCTCAGAGCTGCTAATAAAACCAGGACTATCTGAAATAAGTATGCCTGAACAAAAGAACCCATTGAAAATCATACATACACTCAGTGGACACTTTATTAGGTACACCTGTACACATGATCGTTAATGCAAGTATCTAATCAAACAATCATTGGCAGTAATTCAATGCATAAAATCATGCAGGCATGGTCAAGAGGTCCAGTTGTTCTTCAGACCAAACATCAGAATGGGGACGAAGTATAATCGAAGTGGCTTTCACTGTAGAAAGTCTGTTAGTGCCAGACAGGGTGGTTTGAGTGTCTGAGAAACTGCTGGTCTCCTGGGACTTTCACGCACGACAGTCTCTAGAGTTTACAGAAAGTGGTGTGAAAAATATCCAGTGAGCGGCTGTTCTGCAGGCAAAAGCACACTGTTGACGAGAGAGGTCAGAGGAGAATGGCTCGAGCGGACAGGAAGGTGACAGTAACTCAATAACGTAACAACAGTGGTATGCAGAGGAGCGTCTCTGAACACAAGCACATCGAACCTTGAAGTGGATGGGCTACAGGAGAAAACAACAAACATACACTGTGTGGCCACTTTATTAAGTGTAGGATGTGCAGTACTGTGCAAAAGACTTAGGCACATATATGTAGCTAGGGCGCCTAAGACCTTTACACAATACCGTATACTATGTCTTTCCAGTTACCAACACTTAATACTACTGAGCTAATTCACAGCTAATGCTTTTATTTCTGTTTCCCAACCACCTTCCTAATTTAACCGATGTACAGTACTGTGCAAAGGTCTTAGGCACCCTAGCCATATATATACGTGTCTGTGACTTTTGCACAGTTCTGAATACAAAGAAACCACTGAGAGTATTATGAGAGAAGTTGGAAGATGATTATTGTGGCCTCCAATAGTTACCACACACAAACAGTTTTAATAAATAACAAGTGAATCTTCCCTAAACTCTCAAAGGAAATTCTAATTATAAACACAGATGTGAACTTGGTGTCATGACAATAGTTTCCAAATCCCTTGTTTCGACTGCACTCCGGCTGACAGTGATCTAATGGAAACTAAAATGCACAGAGCGTGGACTTGAGGTTGGGCACTCGCAACTGGCTCGATTAAAAATACAGAGTATCAAGACACTGACAGATAGTTTTAATGTGTTACTAGAAATCCTTGAAGTTGAGTTGTGCACTGGCGGAGAAAAATATTTATTTATTCAAAATCAGAATCAGCTTTAATATCACAGGTCTATGTCAGGAAATTTGTTAACTTAGCTGTAGCAGTACAGTGTAATACTTGATAATATAGAAAGAAACAAATCAATTAATGTATATTGGATAGTTAAATTAAAAATAGTAAGTCAAATTAAATTAGAAATTAAAACAGAAATAATAGTTTAAAAAAGTGAGGTAGTATTCATGGGCTCAATGTCCATTCAGAAACTGGGTGGCAGAGGGGAAGAAGTTGTTCCTGAATTGTTGAGTGTGCGCCTTCAGGTTCCTGTACCTCCTCCCTGATGGTAACAATGAGAAAAGGCACACATCCTTGGTGATGGGGGTCTTTAATGATGCTGCCTTTTTGAGGCATCACTCCTTGAAGATGTTTTGGATACTACGGAGGCTAGTACCCAAGATGGAGCTGACTAATTTTACTGCTTTCTGTAGCTTCTTTCAATCCTGTGCAGTAGTCTCCTCCCACCCCACCCCCCAACCACCAGACGGTGATGCAGATTGTCAGAATGCTCTCCACAGTACATCTAGAAGTTTGTATGCTTTGGTTAGAAAACCAAATCTCTTCAAACTCCTAATAAAGTATAGCCACTGTCTTGCCTTCTTTATAGCTGCTTTGGTATGTTGGGACCAGGTTAGATCCTCAAAGATCTTGACACCCAGAACTTGAAGTTACTCACTCTCCACTTCTGATCCCTCTATGAGGATTGGCTCACATTCCCTTGTCTTACCCTTCCTGAAGTCCACCATCAGCTCTTTGGTCTTACTGATGTTGAGTGGAGGTTGTTGCTGCGACATCACTCAATATTTATTTATTCAATACGCCCTCTTGGCACTTTGAGCCAGGCCTCCCAGAAATCCCTCAATTTAACCCGAGGCTAATCATGGGACAATTTACAAAGACCAATTAACCTACCAACTGGTCCATCTTTGGACAGCAGGAGGAAACTGGAGCGCCTAGAGGAAACCCACATAGTCATGGGGAGAACGTACTGTTATGAGTCTGGCAACAATGAATATAGAATTGGGTCAAATTTTATAAACAAATAAAGATTTATTAAACTCTGCTTAACAAAAATGAAAAGTAAACAAACAACTAACTTAACCGGAAGTTAACCACTATACGCAACTCTGGAACAGTTCTTAAAGTGATAAATGCGAACACAGTCTTAAAGTGGTTTATACAGTCAATTGGGAGAGACTTTCCCAAAGTAACAAATTCCTTGACGACGTGACATTACTGCTGATCCCAGCCGAAATATGCCATGTCCAAAGGATTCACGATGAAGGAAATAAAAACGCCTTAAAGGAACTGACCTTTTTCTTGGCGAATAACACTGCACAATCCTTTCTATTCTTGCAGGCAGAGATTATCTCAGATGCAAGTCACTATTTTTTTTAATGAAGATTCACTAAGGTCGATCCTGTATCAAACCGCCAAGCAACTCCAACTTTATTCGATCCTTCGGGTTCCCGTACTTCAGTAAAATCTTCACTCTCCAATACTTAGACTTTAAAATCAAATCAAAGATACACCAACCAAAACTGAGAGCAATTAGAGAAACTGCCGGTGCAACGATTCTGTACCTTACAGTAGAAAGTAAAACTCCACTTTAAAACGAAACTGCGTCATGAGACAAGTACGCAGTGTAATGGAGTAACTGATGAATTAAACGACGACTCAACTCAAAAAACCTCTGCGTCACAGCAGCCTTTCCCGTTTTATACCTGTTGAAAACATGTCATCATGTGACCTCACACTGGCAGGAAATTACATCACCCCACCAGCACAAGACCATTACATCATGCTTACCAGATACTCAATTACATCATGGCCATAAGACAGTCATAAGATACCCATGGTATGTAACAGTACAAGCTCCTTACAGGCAGCGATGGGAATTGAACACCTGTCACTGGTACTGTAAAGCACGTGCTACCTGCCCCCCTAGAAGCATTTCAAAATATGCTTCAGCACATACCAATATTATAGAATAATGGAGCAACACATTTGGCCCATCAAATTCATACTGGCTGTCCACCTAATTTATGATTTCCCAATATTCTTGCAGCTATTTACCTCATTCCATTTTACATAGAACTGTACAGTACAGGTTGTTCATCCCGCAATGTTCTGCCAACCTTTTAACTTACTCCAATATCAAGCTAACACCCTCCATTTTTCTTTTATCCATGTATCTATCTTATCTAAGAGTCACTTAAACATCCATAAACTATCTGTCTCTACCACCACCACTGGCAGTGCATTCCACACACCCACCACTCTCTGTGTAAAAAACTTACCCCGACATCTCCTCTGTACCTAGCTCCAAGCACCTTAAAAATGTGTCCTCTCATGTTATCCATTTCAGCCCTGAGAAAAATCCTCTGACCATCCACATGATCAATGCCTCTATCTATATACATCTCTACCTGGTCACCTCTCATCCTCCGCTGCTCCAAGGAGAAAAGGCCGAGTTCACTCAACCCATTCATATAAGGCATGCTCCCCAATCCAGGTGACATCCTTGTAAATCTCCTCTGCACCCTTTCTAAGGTTTCCATATCATTCCTGCAGTGAGGTGACCATAACTGAGCACAGTACTCCAAGGGGGTCTGACCAGTATTCTATATAGCTGTAACATTACCTCTCAGCTCTTAAATTCTATCTCATGGTTGATGAAGGCCAATGTGACGTATACCTTCTTAACCACAGAGTCAACCTGCGTAGCAGCTTTGAGTGTCCTATGGACTCGGACCCCAAGATCCCTCTGATCCTCCACACTGCCAAGAGTCTTACCATTAATACTCTATTCTGCCATCATATTTGACCTACCAAAACAAACCACTTCACACTTATCTGGGTTGAACTCCATCTGCCACTTCTCAGCCCAGTTTTGCCTCCTATCAATGTCCCGCTGTAACCTCTGACAGCCCTCCACACTATCTACAACACCCCCAACTTTTGTGTTGTCAGCAAATTTACTAACCCATCCCTTCACTTCTTCATCCAGGTCATTTATAACCTATTTTCACTGTCATGTGGCACAGGCAGTAATCTTGAGATTACTCCCTTTGTGGTCCTGCTTCTCAACTTTCTTCCTAACTCCCTGTAGTCTTATTTCAGGACCTTCTCTCTTTTCCTACCTATGTCATTGGTACCAATATGTACAACAACCTCTGGCTGTTCACCTTCCCACTTCAGGATATTGTGGATGCGATCAGAAACATCTGGGACCCTGGCACCTGGGAGGCAAACAACCATTTGAGTTTCTTTTCTGCATCCACAGAATCGCCTGTCTGACCCACTAACTATAGAGTCCCCTATCACTGCTGCCATCCTCTTCCTTTCCCTACTCCTCTGAGCCGCAGGGCCAGACTCTGTGCCAGAGTTGCAACCACTGTTGCTTCCCCCAGGTAGGCTGTCTCCCTCAACAGTACTCAAACAGGAGTACTTATTGTTAAGGGGGACAGCCACAGGGGTACTCTCTAGTACCTGACTCTTCCCCTTCCCCCTCCTGACTTCTCTACGACTACAACCAAAATCTAAATCACTGTTCCAGAATTCCTTGTAGCCACTTATTTCAGTGGTAAAGAGCACTTTCTGACAGGTCTAATTATGTGCATGGAAATCCCAGATTTACTATCGCGTATACATGGAAATACCAGCAGTCTGGAACCAGCTACTTACACCTGCATTTCTGTCTATCTACTTTCATATCCAGCAGCTCTGGGCAAAAGCATCTTCCCTCATCTCCTTTGTGAACCTTAATACCCTTCCCATGGACAACGTCGGTGCCATGGAAAGGGGAGACTTGCAGCATGGGCAACTGCAGGTGTTCCATACAACCCTGCCCAGGCTTCGGTCATCACCAAAAATCGATAGACAGCTGAAGAAAAAAAAAGAACCTTTTACTGAATTTGTTACATCTGTGTTCCCTACCCTGCTCCATATCAGGAATTTTCCACTTATCTATGCTTTCAAAGGCATTCATAATTTTGGAGCCTTCCATTAAATCTCCCTTAAAACTTACTGCTACACAAACACCACCAGATCTCCCAGCCTTTCCATATAACTATAAGACCATAAGACATAAGAGCAGAAGTAAGCCATTTGGCCCATTGAGTCTGCTCTGACATTCAATCATGGGCTGATCCAGTTCTTCCAGTCATCCCCACTCACCTGCCTTCTCCCCATACCCTTTCATTCCCTGGCTAATCAAGAATCTATCTAACTCTGCCTTAAATGCACCCAATGACTTGGCCTCCACAGCCGCTTGTGGCAACAAATTCCACAGATTTACCACCCTCTGACTAAAATAACTTCTCCACATCTCAGTTCTAAATGGACGTCCTTCAATACTGAATTTGTGCTTTCTTGTCCTAGAATCCCCAACTATGGGAAATAACTTTGCAATATCTAATCTGTTCAGGCCTTTTAACATTTGGAATGTTTCTATGAGATCCCCCCTCACTGTCCTGAACTCCAGGGAATACAGTCCAAGAGCTGCCAGACGTTCCTCATACGGTAACCCTTTCATTCCTGGAATCATTCTCGTGAATCTTCTCTGAACCCTCTCCAATGTCAGCATATCCTTTCTGAAATAAGGAGCCCAAAACTGCACACAATACTCCGTGTGGTCTCACCAGTGCTTTATAGAGCCTCAACATCACATCCCTGCTCTTGTATTCTATACCTCTAAAAATGAATGCCAACATTGCATTCGCCTTCTGCACTACCGACTCAACCTGAAGGTTAACGTTTAGGGTATCCTGCACAAGGTCTCCCAAGTCCTTTTGCATCTCTGCAATTTGAATTCTCTCCCCATCTAAATAATAGTCTGCCTGTTTATTCCTTCCACCAAAGAGGGCTATAGGTAATCCTAGTAATTTCTAAGGTAGGGACATGTTCAGCACAACTTTGTGGGCCGAAGGGCCTGTATTGTGCTGTAGGTTTTCTATGTTTCTATGTTTTTCAAAGTGCATGACTATACACTTTCCAACATTGTATTTCATTTGCCGCTTCTTCCGCCATTCCAGTAAACTATCAAAGTCTCTCTGCAGGCTCTCTGTTTCCTCAACACTACCCACTCCTCCACCTATCTTTGTATCATCGGCAAATTTAGCCACAAATCCATTAATACTGTAGTCCAAATCATTGATGTACATCGTAAAAAGCAGCGGACCCAACACTGACCCCTGTGGAAGCGGCAGCCAGCCAGAATAGGATCCCTTTATTCCCATTCTCTGTTTTCTGCCGACTAGCCAATGCTCCACCCATGCCAATAGCTTCTCTGTAATTTCATGGGCTCTTATCTTGCTAAGCAGCTTCATGTTCGCCATCATGTCAAAAGCCTTCTGAAAATCCAAGTGCACCATATCTACTGCATCTCCTTTGTCTACCCTGCTTGTAATTTCCTCAAAGAATTGCAGCAGATTTGTCAGGCAGGAATTTCTGGCTTCGGCCTATCTTGTCATGTGCCTCCAGGTACTTCGTAATCTCATCCCTAACAATCGTTCCAACAACTTCTCAACCACTGATGTCAGGCCTACAGTTCTATAGTTTCCTTTCTGCTACCTCCCACCTTTCTTAAATAGTGGAGTAACATTTGCAATTTTCCAGTCATCTGGTACAATGCCAGAATCTATTGATTCTTGAAAGATTATTGTTAATGCCTCTGCAATCTCTCCAGCTACTTCCTTCTGAACTCGAGGGTGCATTCCATCAGGTCCAGGAGATTTATCCACCCTCAGACCATTATGCTTCCTGAGCACCTTCTCAGTTGTAATTTTCTCTGCACATACTTCACTTCCCTGACACTCCTGAATGTCTAGTACACTGCAGATGTCTTCCACTGTGAAGACTGATGCAAAATACGCATTCAATTCCTCTGCCATCTCTGCATCTCTCATTACAATATCTCCAGCGTCATTTTGGATTGGTCCTATATCTATCCTTCTCTCTCTTTTACCGTTTATATACTTTAAAAGCTTTTAGTATCTCCTTTGATATTAGTTACCAGCTTCTGCTCATAATTCATCTTCTCCTTCCTAATGACCTTCTTAGTTTCCTTCTGCAAGTTTTTAAAAGCTCCCCAATCCTCTATCTTCCCGCTAGCTCTAGCTTCCTTGTATGCCCTCGCTTCTGATTTTACTTTGGCTCTGACTTCATACGCCAGCCACGGTAGAGTCCTTCCCTCTGGAAATTTCTTGTTATTTGGAATATATCTGTCTTGTACTTCCGTCATTTTTCACAGAAACTCCAGCCATTGCTGCTCTGCTGTCCTTCCTGCTAGTGTCCCTTTCCAGTCAACCTTGGCCAGTTCCCCTCTCATGCCGTTGTAATTTCCTTTATTCCACTGAAATGCTGACACATTGTATTTTATTTTTTCCCTCTTAAATTTCAAAGTGAACTCGATCGTATTGTGATCACTGTTCCCTAAGGGTTCCTTAACCTTAAGCTCTCTTATCACCTACAGATCATTGCACTACATCCCATCCAACACAGCCGATCCCCTAGTGGGCTCAACTAGCTTTTCTGAAAAGTCATCCCTTAGATATCTACAAATTCTCTCTCTTGAGGTCCAGTACTGACCTGGTTTTCCCAATCCACTTTCATGTTAAAATCCCCAACGATTATCATGACATTGCCCTTCTGACACGCCTTTTCTATCTCCTGCTGTAATTTGTAATCCACATCCTGGCTGCTGTTTGCAGGCCTGTATACCACTGCCATTAGGGTCCTTTTACCTTTGCCATTTCTTAACTCAGCCCATAGAGACTCTACAGCTTCCGATCCTATCTCATCTCTTTCCAGTGATTTAATATTATTTCTTCTATATGGAGCCAAACCACCCCCTCTGCCTATCTTTCCGATACACCATATAACTGATGTCCAATTTCCCTTGTAATATTAAAGTTCAATGTAAATTCATTATCAAAGTACATATATTTCTTTTTCTTGCAGGCACTCACAGTAGAACAAAGAAATACAATAGAATCAGTGAAAAACTACACACAAAAGACTGACAAACAACCAACATGAAAAAGAAGACAAACGGAGTAAAGACAATCATCATTACCATCGTTATGTGCCATTGTGGCGACCCACTTTCCGCGCAGGCGAACCGGCTCACAAATAGCCAGCGCATGGGGGACACTTTGGTAATGTACCTCTGACATCATTTCCACCCGGAGAGGGCGGGCGCTAGGGATTAAATGCCAGCGCCGCGAAGTTTAAATAAACTAGTCTCCAAACGACTTACCGATTGCATGTCGTTATTTCAGCGCTATGTGTAGCACATCGCTACATTGATGACCCCAACGGTCCAAACGGGATTTGGACCAAAGATGACCGACTCTTCATCTGTTCATGCAGTTTCGCTAAAACTGCTGACATTCTGGACACTGCGACCACGCGTGTGGTTTAGCCAAGCAGAAGCCCAGTTCCAGATTCGGCAGATATCTTCTGATCCCACACGTTACTACCACGTGGTGAGCGCCCTTGACCAGGAGACGGCCGCCCAGGTTGCGGATTTCATACAGTCACCCCCGAAAGAAGGCAAATATGAAGCATTCAAAGCACTGCTTATTGGGACCTTTGGCCTCACACCATGAGCGAGGTGCCCGCCTGCTTCACCTGGACGGTTTGGGAGACAGGCTGCCGTCAGCATTGATGAACGAGATGCTGGCCCTGGCTGATGGACACAAGCCCTGCCTCATGTTCGAGCAAGCGTTCCTAGAGCGACTGCCTGAGGACATACATCTGCTGCTGGCCAACGCAGATTTCAGCGACCCCCGGAAGGTGGTGGCCCGGGTAGACGTGCTGTGGAAAGCCAAGAGGGAGAGCGTGGTGTCCGTTGGTCAGATTACCAGGCCACGCGCCCAACAGCGGATCAGACCAGGCCCGGCAGGGGGGCGCACACAACACAGAGGCAGGAGTGAAGAGGCCAGTGAACAGTGGTGTTTCTACCACCAGCGGTGGGGAACAAAAGCCCGCCGTTGTCGCCCTCCCTGAAAGGGCCAGGGCCAGGGCCAGCTGCCACTGATGACTATGGCGGCTGGCCACCAGGATAGCCTCTTGTACGTCTGGGACAAACAGTTGGGACGCCGCTTCTTGTTCGACACCAGAGTGGAGATCAGCATCTTGCCCCCAATGGGATACGACACCCGCAACAGGAAGCCAGGACCCACCCTGAGGGCCGCAAACGGCAGCACGATATGGACCTATGGCACCCGCACAGTGCAGCTGCAGTTTGGCGCCAGCCGGTTCACATGGGACTTCACACTGGCCGCGGTGGCCCAACCACTCCTGGGGGCGGACTTCTTGCGAGCTCACAGCCTGCTGGTCAACTTGTAAGGGAAGACTGGTACATGCCGAGACTTCCCAGACGTTCTCCCTGGGTGAAGCCAAGTTGCTGGCCCCACACCTGGACTCCATCATGCTGTCGGACAACGAATTCACCAGGATCCTGGCGGACTTCCCATCGATTCTGGCACCGCAGTTCACGGCAGCCATGCCCAGACACAGGGTACAGCACCACATTCCGACCCAGGGACCACCCCTCCATGCCCGTGCACGAGGGATCCCCCCGGGAAAAGCTCCGCCTGGCGAAGGAGGAGTTCAAGAGGATGGAGGAATTTGGGATCGTTCGGAGGTCCAACAGCCCATGGGCCTCCCACCTGCACATGGTGCCCAAAGCAGCCGGGGGTTGGAGACCATGCGGCGACTACCGCAGACTGAACGAGGCTACCACTCCAGACCGCTACCCCGTGCCACACATACAGGACTTTGCAGCAAACCTGCACGGGGCAAGAATCTTTTCCAAAGTAGACCTCGTCCGGGGATACCCGGATACCTCAAGTCCCAGTACACCCTGAAGACATCCCCAAAACAGCACTTATCACCCCATTCGGCCTGTTCGAGTTCCTCCGAATGCCGTTCGGCCTGAAGAATGTTGCACAGACGTTCCAGCGGCTAATGGATGCGGTGGGACGCGACCTGGACTTTGCGTACGTCTATTTGGACGACATCCTTATAGCCAGCAGTAGTCGCCAGGAGCATCTGTCCCACCTCCGCCAGCTCTACTCCCGCCTGAGTGATTTCGGCCTCACGATCAACCCGGCCAAATGCCAGTTCGGTCTCGATACCATTGACTTCCTGGGCCACAGGATTACCAAAGACGGGGCAACACCTCTGCCCGCCAAGGTAGATGCGATCCGCCACTTTGCCCAGCCCAACAAGGTCAAAGGCCTGCAGGAGTTCATTGGTATGGTGAACTTCTACCACCGTTTCCCCCCCTCAGCAGCCCGTATCATGCACCCTTTGTTCACCCTGATGTTGGGTAAAGGCAAGGACATTACGTGGGATGAGGAGGCCACGGCCCCTTTCGTTAAAGCCAAGGAAACCTTGACAGATGCCGCGATGCTGGTGCACCCCAGAACGGATGATCCGACCGCACTCATGGTGGAAGTATCCAACACAGCAGTCGGTGGGGTGCTGGAGCAACTCATCGAGGGGCGCTGGCAACCCTTGGCATTCTTCAGCAAGCACCTACGATCACCCAAACTCAAGTACAGTGCCTTTGACTGCAAGCTGTTGGCACTGTATCTGGCAATCCAGCATTTTGGGTACTTCTTAGAAGGCAGGCCGTTCACCGCGTTCACGGACCACAAACCGTTGACCTTCACGTTCACGAAGGTGTCCGATCCCCGGTCGGCTCGCCAGCAGCGACATCTATCCTACATCTCCGAGTACACAACGGACATCCAGCATGTCTCGGGAAAGGACAACGTCGTGGCGGACACACTCTCCAGACCAGCTGTCCAGGCCCTGTCCCTGGGGGTGGACTATGCAGCACTGGCGGAGGCGCAGCAGGTAGACGACGAGATGCCCAGCTACAGGACCACAGTCTCGGGTTTGCAGCTGCAGGACTTTCTCGTAGGCCCAGGTGAGAGGACCTTCCTGTGCGTCGTGGCTACCGGCCAACCTCGCCACATCATCCTGTCTGGAGGCGGCGAGTTTTCGACTCCATACATGGTTTGGCACACCCATCTATCAGGACAACCGTCCGGCTGGTCTCCAGCAAGTTCGTGTGGCACGAACTTCCCAAGCAGGTCAGTGAATGGGCCAGAATGTGCGCGCAGTGCCAAACAGCCAAGGTGCAGCAGCACACTAAAGCCCCGCCGCAGCAGTTCGAACCCACCCACCAGAGGTTCGACCACATTCATGTGGATATCGTGGGCCCTCTACCAGTATCCCAAGGAGCGCGGTACTTCCTAACTATGGTAGACCGGTTCACAAGGTGCCCAGAGGCGGTCCCACTCACTGACACATCTGCCGATTCCTGCGCCCGAGCACTGATTGCAACCTGGGTAGCACGCTTCGGGGTACCGTCCCACATTACCTCCGACAGAGGTGCCCAGTTCACCTCCAGCCTGTGGTCGGCTGTGGCCAGCCTGTTGGGAATGCAGCTACACCACACAACTGCCTACCACCCACAGTCGAACGGACTAGTGGAACGCTTCCACCGTCACTTGAAGTCGGCTCTCATGGCCCGCCTGAGAGGACCTAACTGGGTGGACGAGCTTCCCTGGGTCCTGCTTGGAATTCGCACAGCACCCAAAGAGGATCTGCACACCTCATCGGCCGAGTTGGTGTACGGCGCGCCCCTGGCCATCCCGGGAAGGTTCATACCAGCCCCATGGGGGCAAGAGGAAGAACCCGCAGCAGTCCTGGACAGATTACGCGAAAGGCTCAGCAACCTGGCCCCCGTACCAACTTCACAGCACGGACGGACCCCGACCCGTGCACCCAAAGACCTGCAGAACTGTAAGTTTGTGTTGTACGAAGGGGCAGACACCGGGCACTGCTACAGCGGCCGTACGAGGGGCCGTTCAAGGTGATCAACAACAACGGGTCCACATACATTCTGGACGTTAGGGGGAAAGAGGAGGTTTTCACGGTGGACCAACTCAAACCAGCTCATGTGGACTTGGCGCAGCAGGTCGAGGATCAGGCACTGCGGTGCAGAGGCAGACCTCCCAAACAGAGGCTTATCCAGACTGTGGACATTGGGGGTGTATCGCCGGTTCTGGGGGGGGGGGGGGGTTATGTGGCGACCCACTTTCTGTGCAGGTGAACCGGCTCACAAATAGCCAACGCGCCGGGGGAGACTTTGGTAATGCACCTCTGACGTCATTTCCCCCCGGAGAGGGTGGGCGCAAGGGATTAAATGCCAGCGCCGCAAAGTTTGAATAAACTAGTCTCCAAACGACTTACCGACTGCGTGTCGTTATTTCAGCGCTGTGTGTAGCACATCGCTACACCATGTTGGATGACATGGGAAATCATGGTCTTCCATTTGTCTTTTCTCTTTCCATGTCCATGATTGCTCTTGGTAAATTTTTCTACAGAATTGGTTTGCCATTGCCTTCTTCTGGGCAGTGTCTTTACAAAACTGGTAACCCCAGCCACTATCAATAATCTTCTGAGGTTGTCTGCCTGGTGTCAGTGCTCACATAACCAGGAGTGATGATATGCACCATCTGCTCATATGACCACCCACCATCTGTTCCTGTGACTTCATGCCCTCCTTCTGGTTCCTCTCTTCCTTCCTCTTCTTCTATGTTCTCTCCTATTAAACTCCTTCATTTCCAGCCCTTTACCTTTTCCACCAGCAGGCACGACAGGTGTTGAGATTTGTAGATTGTCTGCAGGTCCGGTAGTTGAGTCCCAATGATGCACTGAACCATCCTAGTCACTCGTTTGGAGAACTCTGTGACCTGTCTTGCTGCTGCTAGAGTACCACACTGTCATTCCGTATGTCAGCGCTCTCTATCGCACATCGACAAAAGTTGGCCAGATATTTTTGGGGCAGATCAGCTCTCCTTAAGCACCTCAGCTAGTATAGTCGCTGTTGTGCCTTCTTGACTATCAAGGTTGTGTTGATAGGCCAAGAGAGTTCCTCGATGAAGTTCATCCCCAAAAACTTGAGAAGTTCAAACTGGAGGTTTAGAAGCCTGGAGTCCAACACCAGCAGATGCCAGAATAGTTACTTCCCTTCTGTTAATTAGCTCTAAAACCAACTTACGCAACCCCAAGTACCTCACTATAGCAAGAGTTTGACCACATTGACCACTCTGCACTAAAATAGATTTCTTTTTCAGAGATTAAAGATTAGTTTCATATGTCACATGTACATCAAAACATACACTGAAGTGAGTATTTGTATCAAATCAAATCAAGGATTAACCAGGGGCTGCCCACAATTATTGTCACACTTCTGGTGACAACATAGCAAGCTCACAACTCACTAACCCTAATATGTCTTTGGGATGTGGAGGGAAACTGGAGCCACCGGAAGAAACCCATGCGGTCATGAGGAGAACGTACAAACTACTAACAGTCATCAGTGGGAATAGAACCCAAATCTTACTGTGGACTCTCAAGCTTCTGTGCAAATTAGTTTTTTCACTTTTTCTCTCCATTTAGAAAATAGTCAACCATTTTATTTCTTCTTCCAAAGTTCATGACTGTACACTTTCCAATACTATATTCCATCTGTCATTCCTTTGCCCATTCTGATATTCTGTTTAAATCCTTCTGTAGCCTCTCTACTTCCTCAAAACTACCAACCCCTCCACCTATCTTCATATCATCTGCAAACTTCATATTGCAAAAAAGCCATCAATTCCATCATCCAAATTATTGACATATAACGTAAAAAGGAAATCTGTAATTTTTCACACACAACAGTCTCTACTGATCAATGGCGGCCAATGCTTCACACTCTTGAAAATAAGTACACTCAGTGGTCACTTTATTAGGTACACCTGCACACCTGTCCTCATTAATCCGCCAATCACCTGGCAGCAACTCAGTGCATAAAATCATGGTCAAGAGGTTCAGTTGGCCAAACATGAGAATGGAACAGAAACGTGATCTAAGTGACTTTGACTGTGGAATGATTGCCAGTGCCAGAGGGAGTATCATAGAAACTGTTGATGTTCTGTGGTTTTCACACACAACAGTCTCTGGAGTTTACAGAAAATCATGTGAGAAACAAAAAAGATTCAGCAGTTCAATGGCCAAAAGAGCTTATTAACTAGAGATCAGAGGAGAATGGCCAGACTATTTCACACTTACAGGAAGGCGACCGTAACTCAAATAGTCACGCGTTACAGCATGAACACACCACACCAAACTTTGAAGTGGATGGGCTACAGCAGCAGAAGAGCACGAGCATGGCCACTTCATTAGGTACAGGAGGGGCCAAATGGAGTGGCCAACGAGTGTAATTTGCATGTTGCATTTATACATAATCTGATTTGATGATTAGAGTTAGGAAAGAATCAGACAGCAATCTCTGTTCTTTGTGTAAATAATTACATTTTTCTCTGTTCAAAGCAATTTAAACAAGAAAGCAGATTTCTATTAAATTCTAGCTTAATGCACAATCCACCAATTATCACCTCAAAATGCTTTTAAGAAAAATCACATCAAAGCCATAAACCTCTGAAATTGTATTTTGTAGTAGATGGTCCTGGCAGGAAGATAGTTTGAGTAGTTGATTTATTGAAGGAATATTAGTGCTTTTTGTAATAAAGATAATCCTGTCAAATTACAGACTCTAATTGGTAAAAAAAATGTAGTTGTGATTAATGGCCTTTGTGGAACAGTGAGTCCAGAAAGTAATGACTTGCCTAGGGCAAGGATTACTGATGTCACATAGACCATGGGTACAGAGAATTCATCATTTTAATTCAAGATTATTTAATATAATTTCCAGTACACAATTGTAAAGGAACAATTGTAATTGTTACTCCAGACACATGCAGTGCAAAGTAACTCAATAAGATAAAGAACACAATGACAAATAAACACAATAAATATAAATATGTAAGATAGCTTATATACATAGATTGATTATTTGTCCATAAAATAACAGTAGGCACAGGAGTGTCTGTACGTAAGATGACTCTGACAGGAAATAATAACAATATTATGGTTGGGCTGGATTAGTGGGTGGAGCTGTTGATCTGCCTTACTGCTTGGGAAAAGTAACTTTATCGGTCAGGTGATCCTGGCATGATGCCACATGGCCTTCCCCTCCCCCCGATGGGAGTGGATGGAAGTCAATAGGCAGGAGTCAATATTGTAAATTTATATACTATAAGCAACATGCTTCAAACACGTTGATTGCTTATTAATTTGATATGCTCAAATAATCTTAACAGTCACATTTGAAATGTCATTTGCAATTTACAACGTTTCTTATATTTGACCTCTTTCTGTTTCTTTTATAATTCCCAGAACTTTCTCCTGTTTGTTTATACTCTGAATTTTTTTTCAGCTGTTCTCTACTAAACACTGACTCATACAGTATATATCGCAAGGGATTCCAGGCCTCTGTGGCCATTCTTCATCCCCACCATTTGACCTTTCCAAGTTAATCCTGCTTTGAGGCTATGACAGCAAATGCTTTTCTGAGAACCAATTAGCTCCTGCGATATCAACATCGAAGGCCAAGCTAGTTTTCGTTCCTATTCAGTACCACTGTGCCCATTTCTCCTGGATCTGGGCATTGCTGGCAAAGTCATCATCTATCGGCCATCCCTGCTATTCTTCCAGTAGAGATGTTCTCGTAGTTCTGTTGGAGAGGGAGTTTCAGGATTTAGACCCAGTGGGAACCAGTGACGGAGTTTCAAAGCAGAGTGGTGTACAATTAGGGAGGGGGATCCACAGAGTCAGAGAGGACTACACATGGATATTGTGTAAGCAGAAGGGATTAGTGTAGTTGGCCATTTGAATAACTGAATTGGTTCAGCGCAACATTGTGGGCCAAAGAGCCAATACCTGTGCTGTACTGTTCTATGTGCTATGTATTACAGCACTAAACACGCCTTTGGCCCATCTAATCTGTGTCAAAAATTCCACAGGTGGTGGTTTTTCCACACACCTTTATCTTCGTGTGATAGAGATCATGCATTTGGGAGGTCTATTAGCAATTCTTGAACTTAGCTTAACACAAGATTTAATAAGCAATATGTTATTAGTTAGTATTATCAATTATTAATTGACAGTATTATTAATTAATAAAGTATTCATTAAAAGACCCCCATCATCCAAGACATGTCCTCTTCTCACTGCTACCATCAGGAAGGAGGTACAGAAGCCTGAAGACACACTCTCAACGATTCAGGAACTGCTTCTTCCCCTCTGCCATCAGATTTCTGAATGGACATTGAACCCATGAACTAACTCACTGCTTCCCTTTCCTCGCCTTTTGCATGTCTTATTTCAATATATATATTTTATAATATCTATTATTGTAATTTATAGGTTGCAATGTACTGCTGTCACAAAACAAATTTCATGATGCATGTCAGTATACTAAACTTGATTCTGATAAGAAAGTATTAATAAATTCTATAGTACTGAACATTAAATTGTTAAGTATTTCATAATATTTAATATTATCACTATTAATACTGATTAAATATAATTAATAATTATTAATGTATTGATTAGTAAATCCTATATATATTATCCTTACTGTCCAATGAAATAAAGTAGCATCAAAGTGCGAATAGTCCCACATACCCTAATTAATGCCCCGTGACAAGTAATGTGCATCAAATTTATAATTGAATATCCATACTCATTTTGAATTTCAATATCCATATTAACAGATCCTAGGGAAACTCATTGAAAGTGGTGTCACAGGTAGGTAGGGCTGTGAAGAACGCATCTGGCACATTGGCCTTCATAAATCAAAGCACTGAGTACAGCAGATGGGGTGTTATGTTGAACTTGCGTGCCGTTTTGGTCACCAACCTAACAGGAAAGATGTAAATAAGGTTGAAAGAGTACAGAGAAAGTTGAGAAGGATGTTGCTGGGTTTGGAGGACCCGAGTTATAAGGATGGGTTGAATAGGTTAGCACTTTATTGCTTGGAACGTAGAAGACTAAGAGTAGATTTGATTGAGGTGTACAAAATTATGAGGGTTAAAGATAGAGTAAATGCAAGTAGGCTTTGTTCAATGAGGTTGGATAGGACTACAACTAGAGGTCATGGGTTAAGGGTGGAAGGTGAAAAGTTAAAGGGGAACACGAGTGGAAACTCTTCTCTCAGAGGGTGGTGAAAGTGTGGACCGAGGGGCTAGCCAAGTGGCGCAAGTGAGACTGATTTCAATGTTTAAGAGAAGTTTGGATAGGTACATGGATGTTGGAGTACGGAGGGCTATGGCTCATTTGCAGGTCAATGGAGTAGCAGTTTAAATGGTTCGGCATAGACTAGATGGGCTGAAGGGCTTGTTTCTGTGCTTTATTTCTCTCTGACTCGAGGTGTCCAAGTCAGTTAGAGTTGCAAGCATGTGAAGGGAAATGCAGGTAATACAATAAAACATTATTTTCCAATTCCTGTTAAGTATACAGAATGAAGAAATGTATTATTTATTTAGGGTTACAACATGGAACAGGTGCTTCTGGCCCAATGAGGTGCCCTCAATGAATACTATTGTAATAAATAAATAGCTGGTTAATAGTATCCAGGATCTCTGTGGTAGCCATCAGTTTGCAAGATAAACCGTGAGAAAAACTTAGAAATATTTCTAAAAGTCAAGGTTAATAGACAAGAAAATGATTTAAAATCTAGGGTCCTGGACTTCTATACCACAGAAAGGAGACATGGGATTCACTATGTCTCTGTTGGATCTTTGCAAAGCAATCCAAAACTAACACAACTGCCCTAGGCATTGTCCAAGGTCAGATTCAACCACAGGACGTGGAAAGATGCATTTAATAACCGAAACGTTCTTGGGAACATTGCCTTTAACAATCTCCGATCATCTCCAGTGAAAAATGTCAACAGCAAGCTGATAGGGAATACGACATTGGAACATCTGCTGCACAGATACAGGGTCACGTAGCCAACAATCCAAAGACACAAATGGCACATTATTTTGATGTGAAGTAAACTTTTAAATGAGTATGAGTAATATATCTATTCCTATACTAATACAATCCACTCGTTTTGCCAGCCAGCTGAATTTTTTTTTGATAAACATAATTACTAAGGTTTATTCACTCACAAAATCCAAACATCAGGGATTTACAAACTGTTAACAATTTTTATTTTATTTGTTTAGAGATACAGTGCGGAACAGGCTTTTCCAGTCTAACAAGCCGTACTGACCAGGTTCTCACTGATTTAACACTAGCCTAATCACAGGACAATTTACAATGACCAGTTAACCTGCTGACCGGTATGCCTTTGAACTGCAACAGGAATCCCAAGGCAATTCACATGCACACTAGGAAGAACGTACAAACTTTATTTCAAATTTACTTGCAAATTAAAATATCTACAAGTCACTCAATTCCATGGGGTGGGGGTGGGGTGGCTCATAATTCCCAGAAATCACCCAGAGAAACCACATGCTCCATCTCTAAGGATGCTCGGGTATGAAGGTAACCTTGGAAGAAGGGCAGGCATTTGGTTCAGGCAGAGGCCTCGACTGCCCGCCACCTGGACCCATGAATGGCCATCTTGGCTAGGCCCAGGAACGAGCCCACCAGTTGATCCCCCAAGTGACCTGCTGCCCTCATACTGGGTGACCATGTATCAGGACCGCGGGGCTGAAGTGCAACCAAAAATTGAGGGGCAGCCCCTTCACATACTCAAACTGGGGCTGCGACCTGCAACATTAAAATGATTCCACTCTGTTGAAGTATTCCAATCACTTTATATGGGCACAAGTAACATGAGCTAACATGAATTATAATGCAAGACATTGCTGTTAGGAAAATATAAAGTTGCATGGTCTCGTACGGGTTAGCAGGTAAATTGGGTTTCAGGGGACGACGTAGGCTCATTGGCCCGGACATGACTGATACCGTGCCTGATCTCAAAATCAAATTAAATTTGGATGGTAATCTCACAGCACAAAAAAAATATTGACCCAGGAATTTCAAAGAGTGATTCTGGGTTCTTGTAACCCTGCAGATGCACTTTGACTATTTGTATATCATTAGATGAGTATTAATATCGTATTACAGAGAAATGCTAGATGCAGGGCAAGGGCTGCATGGTGACTAGGTTTACAAAAATTCCATCCTTGTGCTTGGCTCAGATCAGGCCAGGCACCGCATATTATATGTGCTAATGCTCTCGACCTTACATTCAGTGATCACTTTATTAGGTATACCTGCTTGTTAATGCAAATATATAATCATCCAATTATGTGGCAGCAGCTTATTGCATAAAAGCATGCAGGCATGGTCAAGAGGTTCAGATGTTGTTTAGACCAGATATCAGAATAGGGAAGAAATGTCACCTAAGTGGAATGATTGTTGATGCCAGACAAGGTGGTTTATTATCTCAGAAACTGGTGATCTCTTAAGATTTTCACACACAATAGACTCTAGAGTTTACAGGGAATGGTGTGAAAAACAATGAAACAACAGTGGTGTGCAAGAGAGCATCTCTGAACACACAACACGTCGAACCTTGAAGTGGATGGGCTACAGCAGCAGAAGACCATGAGCATACACTCAGTGATCTCTTGATTAAATACAGGAGGTACCTAATAAAGTGACCACAAAGTGTATAAAAAATGTACTACTACTTAACAGTGGAAGTCATCTGAGGCCCTTTCCTCATGATACTGAGTGGGTGTGTGTCATATTCTGCCTGCATCGACTGGGGCCAGTGTCCAGATACTAATGCTTGGGACATACAAAATATTGAAGGATGCTATGTCCCAGGGCTCAGGTTGGCTTTGACTTTGTTAAGGAACCTTGGGTGCAGATGGGTGTAATATAATTTCCAAGTAGAATTCTAAGACAAGAGTCAAGGATTTTGTTGGAACACTTTATCAGAAGTGCCACAGTTTAGCCTTAAATAGTAAATTATCTTTCATGCTCAAAGTTCAAGGCAAATGTTTTATCAAAGTACATATATTTCACTAAATACTATGCTGAGATTCATTTTCTTGCAGGCATTCACAGGAATACGATAGAGTTTATGAAAATCTATGAATAACAAAGACGGACAAACAACCAGAGAAGACGAATCGTACTTAGAGGTAAGTAAGTAATATTGGATTGTAGAGCCCTTTTCTCATTGTTACCATCAGGTGGGAGGTACAGGAGCCTGAAGGCACACACTCAGTGATTCAGGAACAGCTTCTTCCCCACTGCCATCCGATTCCTAAATGGACATTGACTCCTTGGACACAACCTCACTATTTTTTTAATATATAGTATTTCTGTTTTTTGCACGATTTTGAATCTATTCAATATACGTATACTGTATGCTGAATAAGATTTATTTACTTACTTATTATTATTATTTGTTGCCTATACATTTTAAATATAAGTAAATTAATAGCATTACACATGAAGATCAGAAGATGGATTCACTGAGAGTCAATTTCTGCCTCTTACTCTCCCACCAACCCAATTAACTTAAGCAATCAATTGGATACCAGATACCTTAAAGGAGATGCGAAGATTGAGTTCTGTCTATGAGTGGATATGCTGACATTGGAGCAGATTCAGACAAAAATGATTCTGGGATCGAAAGGCTTGTCATATGAGGAGTGCTTGCTGGCTCTGGGCTTCTTCTTACCAGAATTCAGGAGAATGAGGGGGCCGGGGATCTCACTGAAACCTATTGAATGTTGAAGGGCCTCGTTAGAGTGGATGTCTTCTTTGGTGGGGGAGTCTAGGAGCAGAGGACACCGCCTCAGAATAGAGAGGTGTCTCTCTAGAACATAGATGAAGAGAAGCTTCTTTTGCCAGACAGTGGCGAGTCTCTGGAATTCACTGTCTCAGGTGGCTGTGGAGACCAAGTCACTGGGTGTACTGAAGGAAGAGGTTGATAAGACAGGGCATGAGGGAAGAGATGAGAGGGAAAAGAGATGGGAGGAGACAGGGGCTGAGGGGGAAAATGGATCAGCCATGATGAAATGGTGGAGTGGACTCGATGGGCAAATCGTCTAATTCTGCTCCTGTTTCTTATAGTCTAATTCCTGAAGGAAGAGCTAAAATTGGGAGGAAGGTTGGCAATATTAAGGACTGAAGCAGGTTGTTCAAGTATCTAGTTCATTATATGGCAGGGTTTCTGGTATCGTGCATCATACCTGTCAGTATATTGGTGTGAGCCCTAAGCAAAAGATGTTTCAAGGCTGTTTCAGTGATGGTACAGTTAATTGTGGAAAATATTGGTAAAAGATTCAGTTTCAATATTCAAAACCATTGAAATAGAAGAACATACGAAACTGTGGCAGGAATGTCCTCCTCTTTCTTGAACCGGCCAGACCAGAGAAGAATCATTCTGTCAAACTTCGAGGGCCTGTGTCCTGGAATTCCCTGGGTTGCAAGGACCTCTGCTAAAGAACAATGCATAGTGTGTAAATGTGATATTTTCAAAGAAAACAAATGTCTCAGGCATCAGAATCAGAATCTGGTTTATCATTACCAACTTACATTGCGGCAGCAACGACATAAAAATCTATTTATAAAAAATAATGATGCCTTCCTCCATTCCTAAAGAGTGGATTGACATTTGCAATTTTCCAGTCCTCTGACACTATGCCAGAGTCCAACGATTTTTCAAAGATCATTGCTATTGCATCCATAATCTCTACCATTACCTCTTGCAGAATTCTAGGGTTCACAACCCTTAGGTCTTTCTGCTTTTTGATCAACTTCTCCCTTGTAATAGCAACTGCACTGACTTCTCCTCCCTCACACACTTCAACATCTGGCACACTGCAAGTGTCCCACAGTGTCCCAAGTGTCCCTGATGCAAAATACTCATTTAGTTCATCTGCCAATAATAAATAGTTCTTATTTCTCAGGCTTCATTTTCTTACGTTCCTATGTCCACTCTCATTGCCCTTCCATTTATTTATTTATTTATAAACTTGGAAAAAGCTTTTACTATCCACCTTGATATTGCTTGCAAGCTTTCTTTCATATTTCATCTTTTCCATCTTAATGACTTAGTTGCTCTCGGCAGGTTTTTAAAAGTTTCCCAATCCTCTGTCTTCCCACTAATTTTTGCTTTGTTGTGTGCCCTCTTTTGCTTTACATTAGCTCTGACTTTCCTTGTCAGATTTTGCCATTTGAGTATTTCTGCATTTTTGGGATAAATCTACCCTGCACTTTCCCCAGAAACTCACGCCATTGCTGCTCTGCTGTCATCCCTGCCAGTATCTCCTTCCAATTTACTTTGGCCAACTCCTCTTTCATACCACTGTAATTTCCTTCACTCCACTGAAATGCTGCTATGTCAGACTTTACCTTCCCCTATCAAATTTCCAGCTGAACTCCATCATATTGTGATCACTGTCTCCTAAAGCTCTTACCTTTAGCTCTCTAATTGCCTCCGGTTCATTATATAACACCCAATCCATATAGCTGATCCCCAAGTGGGCTCAATTACAAACGGCTCTAAAAAGCGATCTTGTAGACATTCAACAAACTCACTTTTGAGATCCACTACCAACCTGATTTTCCCAATGATGTGCATGTTGAAATTTCCCATGACTATCATAACATTGCCCTTTTGACACGCCTTTTCTATTTCCTACTGTAATCTGTGGTCCACATCTCAGCTACTGTTGGGAGGCCTGTTTATAACCACCATCAGGGTCCTTTTACCCTTGTGGTTTCTTTACTCAACCCACAAGGATTCAACATCTTCCGATCCTATGTCACATCTTACTACTGATTTGATGCCATTCTTTACCAGCAGAGCCACACCACCCCCTCTGGCTACCTTCCTGTCCCTCTGGTGCAATGTGCAGGGCAACATCAACCGTCAGACCTCATCTGCAGATTCACAATCTAACTTAAGATCCAAATTAAAGGATAAAGTTGGTACTGGTTATTAAATGCACTAAAATACTTCTTCTAGAGGCCTCCAATCATCTAAAGAGTTTTAAAAAGTAAATATAAGTAACTGAATTCTGATTTTTGATATGAAATGGAAAACTTAAAATCAAGTGTTCTATGTCATTAATCAATTGACTGTCCGCTGGCCATTGGGCAAGAGGTATAATAACCTTAGGTCCCACACCCGAAGATTATTAGCCTTCAACCATCAGTCTCCCGACTGTCAGGGATAACTTCACTCACCTCAGCACTGAACTGATTCTGCAAGCCACGGATTCACTTTCAAGCTCTCTACAACACATGTGGCCAGTATTACTGATTTAGTTATTTGCTTATTTGTGTATTTGCCCTCTTGTTGCTGACATCTACAAGGATCTGCCCCTCTCTCAGTATTATTTATTTAACTATTTACTATTATAATCATTTTTATAGTCGCATAGTATGCTTTCTTTTGTAATTTGGTTGCTTCTCAGTGACTAGGTGTAGTTTTTCATTGATTCTGTGATATTTCTTTGTTCTACTGTGAATGCCTGCAGGAGAATGAATCTCAAGGTTGTATATGGTGCGCCTTTGGTAATAAGTTTACTTTGAACTCTGAACTTTGAATCAATGCCTCTCGATTACAAAACTTATTTCACTACCACTTCATTTGATCATGATGAGCCGTGTTGTATGACGTGGCCGATCGCGGTCTTTCTGTGACCATGACTGCTCTTGGCAAATTTTTCTACAGAAATGGTTTGCCATCGCCTTCTTCTGGGCAGTGTCTTTACAGGACTGGTGACCCCAGCCATTATCAATACTCTTCACAGATTGTCTGCCTGTTGTCAGTGGTCACATAACCAGGACATGTGATGTGCACCAGCTGCTCATACGACCATCCACCACCTGCTCCCATGGCTTCACGTGACCCTGATTCGGCGGACGGGTGCTACTCTTTGCCCAAGGGTGACCTGCAGACTGGCAGAGGGAAGGGGTGCCTTACACCTCCTTTGATAGAGACATATCTCCACCCTGTCTTTCAACCATACACATGTATGCAGAACAATGTTCCTCTGGACCAAGACGTACAACAGTAAATATCTACCCCCAAAAAGAAACAGCATTTCTCCAGACCAAGGTTCACAACACAATACATATAGCTCACACACAGTACAATGTAATATTACCACTAATAATCTATCAGGTACTAGCATTTACAGTAGTTCATAGCCAACTAAATATTCCAGTAATTTTGGATGAACAAATATACAAGAATTCTTTTTAGATTAAAACCACATTTCTGTTCTTTGTGGACAGTGATGAATGCCGAGGGAGGTACAACAGCATCATTTTAAGTAAGTACATGAAGGAACGGCTTAGATGCCGAAGGCATGAAACTAAGACTGGTTGGGTGGGCACCGTGGTCAGCATGGACTGGTTGGGTCGAATGGCCTCTATCATTGCCGTATTCCCCCATGACTCTAAGTTGTAACGTTGCTTACGTAATTGGCAGAAGATACAACATCGCCTAAGGGTAATTATTTTAAAGTTGCAAATTGTTTTACGAAATGCATTTGCTGCGTGTGTAGTTATTTTGTAGAAGACCAAGATGAGAAAATATTAAAAAATAAATAACCATGTCTTTGTCCCATTTCTATATTGTAATATTCTGTCTAAGTGTAGGATTGATAATCAGTGGGCGACGGAATGGGTTTAAAGTACGTTCCTATCCTAGTGGCGCTGGACTCGACTGTCTAAAACTACAGAACAACTTCAGAAAATTGTTCCAACTTCGTGGATAGCGGTGTGCAGTCATCCTTCTCTCAGTGAATGTTTAACGTCTATAACAAACATTCGGATTAGTCAAGGAATTACATATTAAATTAATTCAAAATCAGTCTGTAAACGTGCCCGGAATGTATGAACAACCCTCTGGGCATCTCAACCGAGTTCAATCGGACGCTGCCCAAGCACACCCCCTCCCAAACTCCGCTGCCCCGCGAAAACTTTGCCGAAATGGGTTTCACTCAGCTTCAATTTTTAATCCTACAACTTTTCCCTGAGTTGAAATTGTCTGAAATCAGCTGATGTGCAAGAGCATTTCGGTGCGTGAGGTGAAAGCCTTGAAACTTTTTGAAGGAAAAGTTGCGTCATTGAGAACGGAGTGTGAAAACTGATGATGAGAGAAATGGATGGGATGATGTACAGATCCTCGCAGGGTAGATATTAAACTATACCTACCTGTGCGAATTCCTCTCCGGGTCATGACCTGTGAGTTAGGCATGAAAGTCTTTCCAAGAGACCTCAGACTTTTAACAAGCGGAGCCTGCCCGCACAGAGCCGAATTTATTTTCATCTGGCCTGCTAGGGCGCGAATCATCTTCACTGTCCCTCGGCTCGCACCACAAAACCGGAGTGGACTGTATAAATAGATTCCCGGCTGCCAATCACACATCCCACTCCCGAGAAATTACTCTCGGGAAGAGACGTGCATTGTGTCTCCGCAGCTGCTTAGACTCATCGGAAAACATGCACCAAGATAATTAGTAATCAATCACCGTTCTTCAGCAGCGGCGATCTGTTCAGACGGTGTCATGGTAAATAGATTTCATGAGCTGCTGTCCGAGTACGTTGTACAGAATGTTATAAAAGGCCAGGCTACTCAGAATACCTACATTCTGTCCACCGCAGAAAACGGGTTTTCCCAGTGGCCACCTAGTTTAATTCTGCTTCCCATTCCCGTTCCGACATGTCGGTCCATGCCTCCCCTACGGCCGCAATGAGCACATTCTCAGGTTGTTGGAGCAACATTTTAAATTCTGTATGGGGAGTCTCCAACTCGATGGCACGAACCTCGGTTTCTCCAACTCCCCAGAACTGGATACACTGGAATTTAGAAGGATGAGAGGGGATCTGATTGAAACATATAAGATTATTAAGGGATTGGACACACTGGAGGCAGGAAGCATGTTCCCGTTGATGGGTGAGTCCAGAACTAAGGCCACAGTTTAAGAATAAGGGTTAGGCCATTTAGAACAGAGATGCAGAAAAACTTTTTCACCCAGAGAGTGGTGGATATGTGGAATGCTCTGCCCCAGAAGGCAGTGGAGGCCAAGTCTCTGGATGCATTCAAGAGAGAGTTAGATAGAGCTCTTATAGATAGCAGGGTCAAGGGATATGGGGAGAGGGGAGGAACGGGGTACTGATTGTGTATGATCAGCCATGATCACAGTGAATGGCGGTGCTGGCTAGAAGGGCTGAATGGCCTACACCTGCACCTACTGTCTATTGTCTATTGCCCCCCCATACACTCTTCACCATTCCCCATTCTTATTTCCCTCTCTCAACTTCGTTCTTACCTGTCTATCAGTTCCCTCTAGTGTCCCCCTCCCCTCCCCTTTGTCCCATGGTCTTCTGTTCTCTCCTATCAGATTCCCTCTCCTCCAGCCCTTTATCTGTGCATTAGCCCCTCCATATCAAATGGTGATGCAGCCAGTTAGAATATTCTTCACAGTACATCTGTAGCAATTTGTCTTTGATGACATACCAATTCTCCTCAAACTCCTGACGAAAGATAGCCTCTAATGCAATATACTCCGAGCGAAATATATCATAGAACATAGAATAGTACAGCACAGCACAGGCCCTTCAGCCGACCTTCAAAACCTGCCTCCCATATAACCTCCCACCTTAAATTCCTCCATATGCCTGTCTAGTAGTCTCTTAAACTTCATGGTGGAGGTGTTTGCTACCTATCCTTACAGATTGACATCTGTTGGTCAGGAAGTCCAGGATCCAGTTTCAAAAGGTGTTTAATCCCAAATCTAGCATTTTGAAATGAGTTTGCTTGGAATTATGGTATTGAAGATGGAGCTGTCATCCATAAACAATAGTCTAAGTAGGTGACCTTACTGTCCAGATGTTCCAGATATAAATGTAAGGCCAGGAAGAAAATGCTTTTCACTCCAGAACAAGAACAGCATAAAATTAATTACAAAATATTATACTATTACTCAAATGAGAAGAAGGCATAGTATGTTTGAAATGTCAGATAAATTGTTGTTATATGGGTGTAAATGAGTGTAAGATATAGGAGCAGAATTAGGCCATTTGGCCCATCAGTCTGCTCTGCCATTCAATCATTGCTGATCTATTTCCCTCTCAGTCCCGTTCTCTTGCCTTCTCCCCATAACCCTTCATGCCCCGACTAATCAAAAAGCTATCAACCTCTGCTTTAAATATACTCAATGATTTGGCCTCCACAGCTGTCGGTGGCAATGATTTCCATAGATTCACCACCTTCTGGCTACAGAAATTCCTCTTCATCTCCATTCCAATGGCAGCTCCTCTGTTCTGAGGCTGCCCCCTCTGGTCCTAGACTCCCCCACTATAGCAAACATCCCCTCCACATCCACTCTATCTGTGTCCTCTGGTCCCAGACTCCCCCACTGTAGGAAACATCCCCTCCACATCCACTCTATCTGTGCCCTCTGGTCCTAGACTCCCTCACTATAGGAAACATCCCCTCCACATCCACTCTATCTGTGCCCTCTGGTCCTAGACTCCCCCACTATAGGAAACATCCTCTCTACATCCACTCTAACAGGACCTTTCAACATAGAAACATAGAAAATAGGTGCAGGAGTAGGCCATTCAGCCCTTCAAGCCTGCACCGCCATTCAGTATGATCATGGCTGATCATCCAACTCAGAACCCTGCACCTGCTTTCTCTCCATACCCCCTGATCTCTTTAGCCACTAGGGCCATATCTAACTTCCTCTTAAATATAGCCAATGAACCGGCCTCAACTGTTTCCTGTGGCGAAGAATTCCACAGATTTACCCCTCTCTGTGTGAAGAAGTTTTTCCTCATCTCGGTCCTAAAAGGCTTCCCCTTTATCCTTAAACTGTGACCCCTCGTACTGGACTTCCCCAACATCGGAAACAATCTTCCTGCATCTAGCCTGTCCAATCCCTTTAGAATTTTATACGTTTCAATAAGATCCCCCCTCAATCTTCTAAATGAGTATAAGCCTAGTCGATCCAGTCTTTCTTCATATGAAAGTCCTGCCATCCCAGGAATCAATCTGGTGAACCTTCTCTGTACTCTCTCTATGGCAAGAATGTCTTTCCTCAGATTAGGGGACCAAAACTCCACACAATATTCTAGGTGCAGTCTCACCAAGGCCTTGTACAACTGCAGTAGAACCTCCCTGCTCCTGTACTCAAATCCTTTTGCTATGAATGCCAACATACCATTTGCCTTTTTCACCGCCCGCTGTACCTGAATGCCCACATTCAATGACTGGTGTACAATGACACCCAGGTCTCGTTGCACCTCCCTTTTTCCTAATCGGCCACCATTCAGATAATAATCTGTTTTCCCGGTCTTGCAACCAAAGTGGATAACCTCACATTTATCCACATTAAATTGCATCTGCCATGAATTTGCCCACTCACCTAACCTATCCAAGATGCCCTGCACAGCATCCTCCTCACAGCTAACACCGCCGCCCAGCTTCGTGTCATCTGCAAACTTGGAGATGCTGCATTTAATTCCCTCGTCTAAATCATTAATATATATTGTAAACAACTGGCGTCCCAGCACTGAGCCTTGCGGTACCCCACTAGTCACTGCCTGCCATTCTGAATAGGTCCCGTTCACTCCCACTCTTTGCTTCCTGTCTGCCAACCAATTCTCTATCCATATCAATACCATACCTCCCAATACCGTGTGCTTTAAGTTTGCACACTAATCTCCTGTGTGGGACCTTGTCAAAAGCCTTTTGAAAATCTAAATATACCACACCCACTGGCTCTCCCCTATCCACTCTACTAGTTACATCTTCAAAAAATTCTATAAGATTCGTCAGACATGATTTTCCTTTCACAAATCCATGCTGACTTTGTCCCATGATTTCACCTCTTTCCAAATGTGCTGTTATCACATCTTTGATAACCGACTCTAGCATTTTCCCCACCACTGATGTCAGGCTAACCGGTCTATAATTCTATTTTTCTCTCCCTCCTTTTTTAAAAAGTGGGGTTACATTAGCCACCCTCCAATCCTCAGGAACTAATCCAGAATCTAAGGAGTTTTGAAAAATTATCGCTAATGCATCCACTATTTCTTGGGCTACTTCCTTACGCACTCTGGGATGCAGACCATCTGGCCCTGGGGATTTATCTGCCTTTAATCCCTTCAATTTGCCTAACGCCACTTCCCGACTAACATGTATTTCCCTCAGTTCCTCCATCTCACTAGACACTCGGTCCCCTACTATTTCCAGAAGATTATTTATATCCTCCTTAGTGAAGACAGAACCAAAGTAGTTATTCAATTGGTCTGCCATGTCTTTGTTCCCTATGATCAATTCACCTGTTTCTTACTGTAAGGGACCTACATTTGTCTTGACCAATCTTTTTCTTTTCACATATCTATAAAAGCTTTTACAGTCAGTTTTTATGTTCCCTGCCAGCTTTCTCTCATAATCTTTTTTCTCTTTCCTAATTAAGCCCTTTGTCCTCCTCTGCTGGTCTCTGAATTTCTCCCAGTCTCAGGTGTGCCGCTTTTTTTTTTGCTAATTTATATGTTTCTTCTTTGGACTTGATACTATCCCTAATTTCCCTTGTCAGCCACGGGTGCACTACCTTCCCTGGTTTATTCCTTTGCCAAACTGGGATGAACAATTGTTGTAGTTCATCCATGGGATCTTTAAATGCTTGCCATTGCATATCCACTGTCAACCCTTTAAGTATCTTTTGCCGGTCTGTCTTAGCTAATTCACGTCTAATACCTTCAAAGTTACCCTTCTTTAAGTTCAGAACCTTCCATAGGTACAAATGGAATCCCCTCTTATTACTCCGAATTCCAGTGAGTACAGAGGTGAACACTTAGGAAAGTACATGTAATCAGGAGGTATAGTAAGTGAATTGTTTTATGCAAGAGCTGCTTTATAAATGTTAAGATAATGCTTGATTATCTAGAAGATAAAGGAGAATTAAAATGAGTATAAATAACTAACTTGGGCTTCCACCCTTTGGAACAATATCTGTGGGGAGTTCCAACAAGCTCTCAGTTAAGTGATTGTATTCTAAATCCCACTGGCCATGCTAATGCATCCTTGTCCACTGGTTTCCCCCCCCCCCCCAACCCCCGCGGATCTTTCTCTGCAGGTATGGTGTTGTGGTGTTGCACCTGCCCCTACGTCTCTTCACTCACCACCATTCCAGACCTCAAATTGTCCTTACTGGTGAAGTGACACTTCGTCTGTGAGTCCGTCGGAGGTGGGGTCATCTAGTCTCTCGCCGCGGGCTCCTCTACATCGGCGAGACCCGAAGAAGATGAGGGGTCTGCTTTGTCGAGCACCTTTGCTTATTGGAGTATAAAGTTGCATTGTTTGCTGTGTAACCAAAACTATGTAGTCAGCTTTGTATTTGCTATGTATGTATCCAATTTAGTAGAATGAAATCTCTGTATTGTCTCTGTACTATTGAACACATCAGTGATTTAAGAATGTAGCCAGATAAGAAGATAATGGTGTGTTAATGAGAACTCATCAGTAACTTAAGAATGTCGCCAAATAAAGAATATAATGGTGTGTTAATGAGAGGCTAGCTAAGAGATAACTGTGGCCAAGGATGAGGTAACATGTGGCCCAAAAAGTAGATTAGAACATGATTAAATTAATGGGTAGAGACAATAGTGGGAAGTCGGGAGCTGATGTCCTGGTGATACGCAACTGTAGACCGATTGCATATGCTAATGCAACTAAACCAGGAGATTGCTATAAAAAATGCTATGTACAAGGATTGGTGGGCAATCGGCGACTAGCTCAATGACTGTCTCAGCTTTGACTTTAATTGATTTGCAAATTAAAGTTTAACACTTCTTGAAGAATCTTCTGCGTCTCCTGGTCGTTTGTGGGGCACGAGAAACCACGACCTGCTCTGTCTGTCGCAACAGTCGGGATCTCCTGGTGGCCACCCGTTTCAATTCCGATGTCCGTTCCCCGCACCGGCACGGGCACCTCCGTGATGAGGCCAAACGCAGCTCACATTGCGAGTCGCCTCCAAACTGAAAGCAACGACATCAATTTCTTCAACTGCCAGTATCTAGTCTTCCCTCCCACCTTCTCCTTTTTCCATTCCCCATTCTGGTTCCTCTCTCACTCCTTCTCTACCCACCTGTTCATCACGTTCCCTTTGCTTTACATGGTCTCCATCTTCTCCTATTACATTCCTTCTGCATTGGGAGAAATGTACATAATCCACACTGATCTGGACTTTAAGAGGTTTGGCTGAGGTGATGACATTGATGCGCGAGGATTTTTACTGTTTTGTGATTAGGTTTTAGAGTTCAATAAAATTTGATACAAGTTTCATGAAACATAGAATGCTTTATATCATCTTATTTCCGAAAACACACATTGGTGACCCTGGTGCTGTCGGACGATTCCGGAGTTGTTGAACATGTCGGCTTTGAAACGACTGGAGTTTTGGGAGCAAAATAGCATTGCTTGGTTTGTACAGGCTGAGGCCCAGTTCACTCTGTGAGAAATCACCGGCGACGACACCGAATTCACCGATGTGGTAATGTCGCTCAGCAGTTCCACGGCTGTGAGAGTGGTGAGTCTGCCTGAACATGATAGAAACCGGTCGCTGAAAGCCCACTTTTGGACTATGGGAGTCTGAGAGCCCCAAACAGTTGCTCTCCTTGTCTGGCCTCGGTGATGCCAAGCCATCAGAGCTCATGGGAAATCACCCTGCAGGTTTTATTTTTTAAAAACTCTTCATGCAGCAAATGCCTGATCAAGTTTGCGTAGCCCTCGGTAACGGCCTGTCAGGAGCTTGCTAAAATGGCCGCTGGTGGACTCGCAGCCGGGCAGCAACGCATCATTCCTGCTCCTTTCTCTACCTCAGTCAGCTCGGTCAGCAAGGCCCTCAACACAAGGATGCCCGCAGCTGTGAGACAGACGAAACGGGATCTGTGTTTTAACCACGCTCGCTTCGGCACAAACGCCAGGAAGTGCCGACCTCTTTGCAGCTTCAGCAGTGCTAGCGCATCGGGAAATCAGAGGCCTGTGAACACTGTGGGCTCCATCTTCCAGGGTCACCTACTGTTCATTACAGACACCCTTTCAGGCAACTCGTCCTGACTGACATGGGTGCTCAAGCGAGGAGAAAACAACCAGCGACGAAACCACACTGGACACCGCCAACGGCTGCAGGATCCTGTCTTACGGGCGTAACGGGTGACACACTATTTCAGTGGGCGACATTACACCTGGGACTTCATCCTGGCTAAAGTGGTGAGACCTCTGCTCAGTGCAGGTTTCCTGAGTGCCCAACGACTGTTAGTCCATTTTAAAAACTGCCGGCTTGTGGAAGTCACGGAGTTTGGGTCCTTATCCTGCTCCCCCAGTAGGTTCACCACAACTATTTTGTCAAACACAGGCACCACCACATGTGAGTTCACTCGACCGCTGGGCGAATTCCCAGACCTCACCGAGCCCATTTTCTCCAGTACAGTCACAGAACACCACATTCCCACAACTGGCCCAGCAGTCCATGCCCCTGCACAAAGACTGGACCGAGAAAAGTTGGCAAATGTGAAGGCTCAGCTTGCCAACATGGAACAGGTTGGCATAGTATGAACAGCCCCTGGGCTTCACCCATCTATATGGTTGCTAAGTGCGATGATGGTTGCTGTCCGTGTGGGGATTACCAATGCCTTAACAAGGCCACCAACTCTGATTATTAACTTGTCCCACACATCCAAGACTTTTCAGCAAGCTTAGCTGGAAAGTTAATTTTTTCCAAAGCCGATCTAGTTAGGGGCTAGAATCAGGTGCCTGTGTGTTTGGAGGACATTCCCAAAACAGCTGTGATAACCCTGTTTGGAGTTTCTCAGCACGCTGTTTAGATTAAAAAATACAGCACAGACTTTCCATCTGCTGATGGGCTCTGTATGAAAAGACTTAGGTTTTCCTCTTGTTTACCAGGAAGACATACTTGTGGCCAGTGTGTCCAAATCTGAACACACATCTCATCTCTTTACGAGCGCTTAAACCAACACGGGTTGATCATTAACCCTGCTAAATGCCAGTTTGGGTTGACAGCCATTGACTTTTTCAGCCATTGCATCTCCAGAGAAGGTGTGAAACCCCTCCCAGCAAAAGTAGCTGCTATGATGGACTTCCCACCAGGCTGCACTAAACACTACAGGAGTTTATAGGCGTGGTGAATTTCTATCACTGCTTCATTCCACGAGCTGCTCATCTTATGCCCGTAGAAAGGCAGTACCCCCAATTAAATGCAACACGAGTGAATCTGCCCACTTCTTATCCCCCCTCGACCTTCCCATGTTACTTCACTCCTGGTGAAGGGTTTCAGCCTGAAACATCATCACTACCTCCTCCCATAGATGCTGTCTGGCCTGCTGAGTTCTGCCATCATTTTGTGTTTTTTACCCCCAATTAAATGCTTGACTAGTCAGCAGTCATGACCAGGGCATTTGATGATATCAGACAAGTACTTTCTAACATGCCCCTGCTTCCATGCTCCCATAGCCATTACAACTGATGCTTCAGCTGCGTGCATGAGCGGCTGGTCACAGGCATGTGGCAGCCTCCCACCTTCAGCCGGCAGCTCTGTTTCCCGAAAGGAAGTACAGTGCGTTTGACTGTGAGCTTCTTGGTCTCTATTTGGCTGTCCGCCATTCTCATTTTCTTTAAGAGGGTCACCATTTCATACCATTCGTTGACCATAAAACCCCTCGTCATGTGGCAACCAAAATATCAGATCCCTTGGTCTGCACAGCAGCAATTCCACCTGGCCTACATACCAGAATTCATAATGGATATATAATATATCAAGGGGAAAAGTAATGCCATGTCTGATTGCCTTTCGCGGCCAGCTTTTGAAGCCATACACATAGGGGTTGATTATGCCAGCATAGCCGCTGACCGAGTCACTGACCCAGAGGTCTAGATTTACTGGACAGCAGTCATGGGCTTGTGGTTGGCTGACATTGAGCTGTGGTTTCTCTCCTGTGCAATGTCTCAACCGGTCGTCCTCGCCTCATCGTGCCCGCAAACTGGAGACAGACTGTTTGTGACTCCATACTTGGCCTCTCTCATCTGGGCTGGAAAGCCTCACAGACCTGGTTGCATGAACAGTTGTCTGGTACGGCCTCAGAAAGGGCGTGTGTGATTGGACTGCAGCTTGTGCTGGAGTGAAAACTGGCAAAAATTAATTGTCATGTTCAGGCGCCATAGGCACCTTCTGAGGTCCCTGAGCGACAGATTGACCATGTCAATGTGGACCTTGTTGGTCCTCATCCCCCATCTTGAGGATTCATGCTATTTCCTACCAGAGTGGCCCATACCACCAGGTAGCCAGAGGTCATCTCGGTGGCATCATTGGCAGCTGCAGACGTGGCTTGGGTGTTCATCAGCACCTGTGTTGCTTGGTTTGGCACCCCCTCTGAGCATGGTCCCCAATTCATATCAAACCTCTGGGCTGCGATGGCCCAGAACTTCAGTGCTAGGCTACGTCGCACCACGGTGTATCAGCCGCAGTTCAACGGCCTATGCGAGCGGTTCGATCGCTCCCTTAAGGCTGCTCAGGAGGCTTCCCTGACCGATGAGTGTTGGCGTTATGGTCTCCCGTGTGTCCTGCTGGGGCTTGGAACAGCTCCAAAAGAGGACCTGCCGTTATCTGCAAGTGAAATGGGATGTGCGCAGCGATTATGAGTGCCAGGTGATTTCATTCCTGATGCCACGACCAGCTGGTCGGCCTCTCAACAGTGTTCCACCCTCCTAAGTAAATTCAACTCCTTTTCACCTACTTCTACCTCTCATCATGGTGTGCAACACTCTCGGTTTCCCGTCGACCTATGTTCTGCCTTGTTTATTTTTGTCTGCCATGATGCACACCAGCGTCCCCTTAGGCCTGTCCCACATTTTGAAATGGAGAGAAAAGACTTTGATCATAGAAAGGAAGGGTAAACCTGAGCGTATTTTGTTAGATCGCTTTAGACTGGCCCATCAAGTTTTGGAGAATTCTGCTGCCATGCCCCAGGCGTCGCAACATGACCACAAGTGTGTCAGTGTACCTCTGGATGAGCCAGAGGCTCCTGCTGTTCCTCTGCCCACGGAAGTTGGGACCCGAGCCAGTCGGCTTATCTGAGCTCCAGACAGGCTCACGATGCCAGTATTAGTGGATTCTGGGGTAGGGGGGCAGCTGCGCAGGGTAATGCAATTGGGAGAAATGTACGTAATTCACTGTCACCGACATTGAGTTGGGAGTTTGCTTTAAGAGGCTGGTCTGACGTGCTGATATTATTACATAAGGATTTTTAGTGCATTTTTGTTGCAAGCTTTGGAGTTCAATAAAATGTGTTATGGGTTTCGTTGAACAGAAAACGCCTCACTTTATTTTATTTGTGAAAGCCTGCATTGGTGACCCTGGTGCTCTAGGATGATTCCTCATGGCTTCTGACTTCAAATACTGCCCCATGCACCCACCTACTCTCTCTCCCGGGCTCGCATAGCACCCGTCAGCTAACATTCCTTCCCTTCACCCAGCTTCTTCCCTTCATTCCTGGCCCTGAAGAAAGATCTCATCCTGACACCTTGATCTTATACCCCTCTTAACTGGGTTTCTATTGTTGGAGCAGACTTGGAGGCAATGCGATGTGGCGGAACTGAGGAGGGGTGAAGCAGAGCTAAGATGGAGCCCGGGCCTGAGAGTGAGGAAAGACCCAGGGTCAGGGTGCCGGAGCAAGAGGTAAGGGACAGGCTGATTCACTGTCCCAAGTGTGACATCAGGAAGTGGACCTGGTCAGGTGTCAGATCTCTCAGCGGGAGAGCTTTTTGGAGACAGTGATCACAATTCTACCTCCTTTAAAAAATCGTTGGAGAGAGATAGGTACAGACAAGTTAGAAAAGCGTTTAATTGGAGTAAGGGGAATTATGAGGCTATCAGGCAGGAAATCGGAAGCTTAAATTGGAAACAGATGTTCTCAGGGAAAAGTATGGAAGAAATGTAGCAAATGTTCAGGGGTTATTTGTGTGGAGGTATGTTCCAATGAAACAGGGAAGTTATGGTAGGGTACAGGAACTGTGGTGTACAAAGGCTGTAATAAATCTAGTCAAGAAGAAAAGAAAAGCTTACAAAAGGTTCAGAGAGCTAGGTAATGTTAGAGATCCAGAAGATTATAAGGCTAATAGGAAGGAGCTTAAGAAGGAAATTAGGAGAGCCAGGTGGGGCCATGAGAAGGCCTTGATGGACAGGATTAAGGAAAACCCCAAGGCATTCTACAAGTATGTGAAGAGCAAGAGGATAAGATGTGAAAGAATAAGACTTATCAAGTGTGACAGTGGGAAAGTGTGTATGGAACCGGGGGAAATAGCAGAGGTACTTAGTGACTGCTTTACTTCAGTATTCACTATGGAAAAAGATCTTGGTGATTGTAGTGATGACTTGCAGTGGACTGAAAAGCTTGAGCATGTAGATATTAAGAAAGAGGATGTACTGGAGCTTTTGGAAAGCATCAAGTTGGATAAGTCGCCTGGACAAGATGAGATGTACCCCAGGCTACTGTGGGAGGTGAGGGAGGAGATTGCTGAGCCTCTATTGATGATCTTTGCATTATCAATGGGGACAGAAGAGGTTCTGGAGGATTGGAGGGTTGCGGATGTTGTTCCTTTATTCAAGAAAGGGAGTAGAGATAGCCCAGGAAATTATAGACCAGTGAGTCTTATCTCAGTGGTTGGTAAGTTGATGGAGAAGATCCTGAGAGGCAGGATTTATGAACATTTGGAGAGGTATAATATGATTAGGAGTAGTCAGCATGGCTTTGTCAAGGGCAGGTTGTGCCTAATGAGCCTGATTGAATTTTTTGAGGATGTGACTAAACACATTGATGAAGGAGGAGTAGTAGATGTAGAGTATGTGGATTTCAGCAAGGCATTTGATAAGGTACTCCATGCAAGGCTTATTGAGAAAGTAAGGAGGCATGGGATCCAAGGGGACATTGCTTTGTGGATCCAGAACTGGCTTGCCTACAAAAGGCAAAGAGTGGTTGTAGACGGGTCATATTCTGCATGGAGGTTGCTGAACAGTGGAGTACCTCAGGGATCTGTTCTGGGACCCTTACTCTTCGTGATCTTTATAAATGACCTGGATGAGGAAGTGGAGGGACGGGTTAGTAGGTTTGCTGATGACACAAAGGTTGGAGGTGTTGTGGATAATGTGGTGGGCTGTCAGAGGTTACAGCGGGACATTGATAGGAAGCAAAACTGGGCTGAGAAGTGGCAGATGGAGTTCAACCCAGGTAAGTGTGAAGTGGTTCATATTGGTCAGTCAAATACAATGGCAGAATATAGTATTAATGGTAAGACTCTTTTTAGTGTGGAGGATCAGAGGAATCTTGGGGTCTGAGTCCATAAGACACTCAAAGCAGCTGCACAGGTTGACTCTGTGGTTAAGAAGGTGTATGGTGTATTCGCCTTCATCAATCGTGGAACTGAATTTAGGAGCCAAGAGGTAACGTTACATCTATATAGGACCCTAGTCAGACCCCACTTGCTCAATTCTGGTCACCTTACAACAGGAAGGATGTGGAAGCCATAGAAGATTTACAAGGATGTTGCCTGGATTGGGGAGCATGCCTTATGAGAATAGGTTGAGTGAACTCGGCCTTTTCTCCTCGGAACGACGGAGGATGAGAGGTGACCTGATAGGGGTGTATAAGATGTTGTAAGGCATTGATCGTGTGGATAGTCAGAGGCTTTTTCCCAGGGCTGAAATGGTTGCCACAAGAGGGCACAAGTTTAAGGTGCTGGGGAGTAGGTACAGAGGAGATATTGGGGTAAGAGAATGGTGAGTGCGTGGAATGGGCTGCTGTCAACGGTGTTGGAGGTGGATATGATAGGGTCTTTTAAGAGACTTTTGGATAGGTACATGGAGCTTAGAAAAATAGAGGGCTATAGGTAAGCCAAGTAATTTCTAAGGTAGGGACATGTTTGGCACACCTTTGTGGACTGAAGGGCCTGTATTGTACTGTAGGTTTTCTATGTTTCTATGTTTCAGAACTGAGGTTGTGCAACTAATGTGTTCTTGGTTCAGCTGCAGAGATGCCTGGCTTCACGTTATGGAATCACTTTTGTAAACTTCAGTTCTAAATGCAGATTGCTTACTTTTGTAGTTTCTACAATTTGTTTCCTTTTCTCTGCACACTGGGTATTTGACAGTCTTTTTTAAATGGGTTTCTTCATTTTGTAGAGATGAATCTCAAGGTTGTATAAAGTATACATCCTTTGACAATAAATGTACTTTGAACTTTGAACTTTGACTAAGCATCAATTAATTAGTAGAGGGCAGACAGAGTGTGGAACTTGATGTAATTTAATTAGAAAGTTAATAAAAGAGAAATAAATAAAGAAAGATGTATTTGGCTCACTAACTACCCTGACCATTGGGCTGCTAGCAGTTCCTGGTGATTCTCAGGAAAGTTCACACCTCATCAAATCCTCAGGTATTAACGAGGTGTGGGCATATTTGTTATTGAGTGAGAATGCGTAAGGCTCTCACTCAAAAGGGGTAAATCTCAATGATGGGTCTCAGCCAAAACATTGACTCTTTATTCCTTTCCATAGATGCTCCCTGACCTGCTGAATTCCTCCAGCATTTTGTGTGTGTTGCTCAAGATTTCCAGCATCTGCAGAATCTCCTGTATTAAAAATTTGGAGGTTTACTCTGCTGTGTTTAGAAAATCCTTGAAAATTGCTTTTACGTGTTTTATAAGTTCATTTGGGTGGTGAGTGGTGATATGTGTAACCCTTACCCAACAGGCTGGTATATGTCTAGGGGAAAAGGAGATCCAGGCACACACCAATCCCACCTCCCATACACGCAGGTGCTGTGAGAATCAAGTTTATGCCTCGCACCCGCACACAGTATCAAATCCACACCAGATACCGTTATGAAATACACTTTAAAGAGTTTACTAAAATTAAAAGAGTACTAGGCAATACAATATATATGAAAGAAAAGAAAAAGCAAAAGGCGCCAACTTATCAAAGTTCAGTCAGTTTAGTGCACATCATTGGAGCTCAACCATCAAACCATTCGACCCCTCGTCGCTTGCCTCCGACCTCCACGCCTTCGCACCCGGGACCACACCCGGTGGTCAACCAAGCAGTGCAGCGCATGTCCACCTTCCTCGGCGTCTTCCTCCCGACTCTCCTGAAAACCCACGAAAACCAACCCCCCCCAAGTTCCCAGCCTCACAAGACAAAATAACATTCCCCATTGGTTAACAAACAAATACAATCCCCATATCAGCAAGTCTAAAGCTAAACAACTGCGAGAGAAACACTTATCAGACAGAGAGGCATTCCTACTCTTAACAAACCAAAGGAGAAGTAAGGCCTTCCATCCCTCCACTAGACTGCATGCCATCTCTGAACAAGGCGTAGCACCTGCTTAGCCCCACCCCTTCTGAACAGGGTCATGGGAAGCCATGGGAGCAGGTGTGGATGGTCATATGAGCAGCTGGTGCAGATCACAAGTCCTGACTCTGCGATCACTGACGCCAGGCAGACATTCTCTGAAGAGTATTGATAATGGCTGCAGACACCGCCCAGAAGAAGAAAATGGCAAACCACTTCTGTAGAAAAATTTCCCAAGAACAATAATGGTCATGGATAGACCATGATTCCTCACATCATACAACAGAGCACATAACGAACGAATAATAACTTCAATATAAACTAACATCAAATGCTCTTGAACTTTATACAGTAGTGTTATACAGTTTACTTACTGTCTCATGTTGTAAATGCATCTTACATTAAATTTCAATCTTTTGGAATACATTTTATTATTCTTTAATGTATTTGTGGCAATATTACTTTATGTGTTATGGATGTGAGTTATATGTACTGTGTTCACCTTGGTCTGGAGGAATGTTGTTTCATTTGGCAGTGTACATGTATATGTTGAATGACAATAGACTTAAACTTGAACTAGATAGAGTGGATGCGGGGAGGATGTTTGCAATAGTCTAGAACCCGAGGGCACTGCCTCAGAATAAAGGATGTACCATTAGAACAGAGATGAGGAGGAATTTCTTTAGCCAGAGTGTGGTGAATCTGTGGAATTCATTGCCACACACAGCTGTGGAGACCAAGTCATTGATTATATTTAAAGCAAAGGTCCTTGATTTGTAAGAACATCAAAGATTACGGAATGAAAGCCTGAGAATGAGGTTGAAAGGGATAATAAATTAGCCATGATGGAATGGCGGAGCAGACCCGATGGGCCAACTGGCATAATTCTGCTCCTATATCTTAAGGATTTCTAGGACAATTCTTGTCTTTTGTGAATATCAGGGGTACTTCATGTCTTTGCAATGGTGCCATCTGCTGGCAAAGACTTGAACATTTTTAGTAAGTAAAACACTCATGCTGTTTCATTTTTTATGATCTACAATCCAGATAGAACTGGAAGGTACAAAATATAACATTGGTAACCACAACTTTTCTGGTAATTTGGCCAAGAAATTCTATTTGGTGGTACTATTTCTCAGCTGCGTTTTCAGATCACAGATCACAGGGTCATTCAGCTCAGAAACGAGCCTTTGAGCCCATTGTGAATGATACAGTCTGGCACAACTGTGTTTCAGGCAGAACTCAGATCCGGAGTGATTCCCAAAGGAGGCTGTCACCCACCTGGGTCAGCACTTAGACCATTACGACCAAGATGAGGAGAGGTTTCTTCACTCAGTGGAGTACTCGAGTAATGTTGATAATGTTCTGATTTGTTCTGCATTTTGTCTAAATACAGAATTTGTTTCTCAGTTAAACTATAAAAAAGGATCTAGAGCTTTCCCGGTATATGTGATGAATAAAAACTCTTCTTGGGCTTCCAGCTGGGTACAGGTATTGATTTTAACCAATGTTTTGATGACAAACTCTGCCATCTTCTTTGGGGTGATGCCTGGTCCGGTGGAGGAAACTGTCACTAATGCCTGTCTTCCCTATATTTCCATGGCTTCTGGAAGAATGCTGAAGAAATACCAGATTAATACCATCCGCACACCCATAAGGAAGCTTAAATCACAGCTGATGCGGGTCAAAGATGACCTGGGATTCAGGATGGCTGGTGTTTACAGGGAATGGTGTGAAAAAAAATGAAACAACAGTGGTGTGCAGAAGAGCATCTCTGAACACACAACACGTCAAACCTTGAAGTGGATGGGCTACAGCAGCAGAAGACCATCAGCATACACTCAGTGATCTCTTGATTAAATACAGGAGGTACCTAATAAAGTTACCACAAAGTGTATAAAAAATGTACTACTACTTAACAGTGGAAGTCATCTGAGGCCCTTTCCTCATGATACTGAGTGGGTGTGCGTCATATTCTGCCTGCATCGACTGGGGCCAGTGTCCAGATACTAATGCTTGGGTCATACAAAATATTGAAGGATGCTATGTCCCAGGGCTCAGGCTGGCTTTGACTTTGTTAAGGAACCTTGGGTGCAGATGGGTGTAATATAATTTCCAAGTAGAATTCTAAGACAAGAGTCAAGGATTTTGTTGGAACACTTTATCAGAAGTGCCACAGTTTAGCCTTAAATAGTAAATTATCTTTCATGCTCAAAGTTCAAGGCAAATGTTTTATCAAAGTACATATATTTCACTAAATACTATGCTGAGATTCATTTTCTTGCAGGCATTCACAGGAATACAATAGAGTTTATGAAAATCTATGAATAACAAAGACGGACAAACAACCAGAGAAGACGAATCGTACTTAGAGGTAAGTAAGTAATATTGGATTGTAGAGCCCTTTTCTCATTGTTACCATCAGGTGGGAGGTACAGGAGCCTGAAGGCACACACTCAGTGATTCAGGAACAGCTTCTTCCCCACTGCCATCCGATTCCTAAATGGACATTGACTCCTTGGACACAACCTCACTATTTTTTTAATATATAGTATTTCTGTTTTTTGCATGATTTTGAATCTGTTCAATATACGTATACTGTATGCTGAATAAGATTTACTTATTTACTTATTATTATTATTTGTTGCCTATACATTTTAATTATAAGTAAATTAATAGCATTACACATGAAGATAAGAAGATGGATTCACTGAGAGTCAATTTCTGCCTCTCACTCTCCCACCAACCCAATTAACTTAAGCAATCAATTGGATACCAGATACCTTAAAGGAGATGCGAAGATTGAGTTCTGTCTATGAGTGGATATGCTGACATTGGAGCAGATTCAGACGAAAATGATTCTGGGATCGAAAGGCTTGTCATATGAAGAGTGCTTGCTGGCTCTGGGCTTCTTCTCACCAGAATTCAGGAGAATGAGGGGGCCGGGGATCTCGCTGAAACCTATTGAATGTTGAAGGGCCTCGTTAGAGTGGATGTCTTCTTTGGTGGGGGAGTCTAGGAGCAGAGGACACCGCCTCAGAATAGAGGGGTGTCTCAGAGATCAGTGAGGATTGATGAGTGGACAAGTCTGTATTGGTATGCTTGGTTGGATTTGGAGTACAAACCTAACCTCTGGGTTAGAGTATTTATCTGAGAGTAGACAAGCTCTTGGTTAGAGAATAAGAACATAACAAATAGGAGCAGGAGTAGGCCATCCGGCCCATCGAGCCTGCCCCACCATTCAATAAGATCATGGCTGATCTGTCCGTAAACTCAGCTCCATCTACCTGCCTTTTCCCCATAATCCTTATTTCCCCTGTGTAAAAGCCTATCTAACTGTTTCTTAAATATACTTAGTGAAGAAGCCTCAAGTGCTTCCCTGAGCAGAGAATTCCACAGATTCACCACTCTCTGTGAAAAACAGCTTCTCCTCATCTCTGTCCTAAATCTTCTCCCCTGAATCTTGAGGCAATGTCCCCTAGTTCTAGTCTCACCTAACAATGGAAACAACTTTTCTACTTCTACTTATTTATCTCTTTCAAAATTTTGTATGTTTCTATAAGATCCCCTCTCATTCTTCTGCACTCCAGAGAGTATAGTCCCAGGTGACTCAATCTCTCTTCATAGGTTAACCCCTTCATCTCTGGAATCAACCCGGTGAACCTCCTCTGCACTGCCTCCAAAGCCAGTATAACCTTTCTCAAGTATGGAGACCAGAACTGCACACAGTACTCCAGGTGCGGCCCCATCAGTACCCTGTATAGTTGCAGCATGACCTCCCTGCTCCTGAATTCAATCCCTCTAGCAATGAAGGCCAACGTTCTGTTTGCCTTCTTAAAAACCTATTGTACCTGCAAGCCAGCTTTTTGCAATTCATGAACAATCACTCCCAAGTCCCCCTGCACAACAGCATGCTGCAATCTTTCATCATTTAAATAATGATCCGCTCTTCTATTATTCCTTCCAATTTACCAATGTTGTATTCCATCTGCCAGACCTTGGCCCACTCACTTAACCTATCTATATTCCTCTGTAGACTCTCCACATCCTCTGTACAATTTGTTTTTCCACTCAGTTTAGTATCATCTGCAAATTTTGCTACGCTACACTCAGTCCCCTCTTCCAAATCATCAATGTAAATGGTAAACAGCTGCGGGCTCAGCACTGACCCCTGCGGCACCCCACTCACCACTGACTGCCAACCAGAGAAACACCCATTTATACCAACTCTCTGCCTCCTATCAGTTAACCAAACCACTATCCATGCCAATACACTTCCTCTAACTCCATGCATCTGTATCTTATTTATAAGTCTCTTGTGTGGCACCTTATCGAACGCCTTCTGGAAATCCAAGTATATGACATCCACTTGTTCCTCTCTATCCACTGCACCCATTATGTCCTCAAATAACTCGAGTAAGTTTGTTTATCAGGACCTGCCCTTCCTAAATTCATGCTATGTCTGTATAATGGAACCACTCCTTTCTAAATGTTTTGCTATTTCTTCCTTAATGACAGCTTCAAGCATCTTCTCGACTACAGGTGTTAAGTTAACTGGCCTATAGTTGCCCGTCTTTTGCCTACATCCTTTTTTAAAGAGTGGCATGGCATTTGCTGTCTTCCAGTCTACCGGGACCTGCCCAGAGTCTAGAGAGTTTTGGTAAATGATTACCAACGCGTCTACTATAACCTCCGCCAGTTCCCTCAGCACCCTGGGATGCATTCCATCAAGACCAGGACACTTAGCTACCTTCAGGCCCTCTGGTTTGCTCATCACTATCTCTTTAGTGACAGTGATATTATCTAGGTCCTTACCTCCCATTTCGCTCATAACGTAACTCTTTGGCATATTACACGCGTCCTCCACCGTGAAGACTGACACAAAATAGTCGTTCAATGCCTCGGCCATTTCCTTATCACCCAGTATCAATTTCCCCTTCTTGTCTTCCAAGGGAGCTATGTTGACTTTAGCCACCCTCTTCCGCTTTATATATTTTTAAAAACTTTTGCTATCTGTTTTTATATTTTGTGCTAATTTACTTTCATACTCTATCTTCCCTTTCCTTATTTCTTGTTTAGTTGTCCTTTGTTACTTTTTAAAGTTTTCCCAAGCCTCCAGTCTCCCACTACTCTTTGCAACTTTGTACACATGAGCTTTTAATTTGATACTATATTTTATTTCTTTAGTTATCCAAGGCTAGCTCTCCCCACACTTACTGTCCTTACTTTTGACTGGAACATACTTTTGTTGAGCACTGTGAAAAATCTCTTTGAAAGTATTCCATTGTTCGTCAACTGTCCTATCAAATAACTTGTGCTCCCAATCCATATTAGCCAACTCCTCCCTCATCCTGTTGTAGTCTCCCTTGTTCAAGTGTAATACACTAGTTTTAGATCTAACTATTTCATCCTCCATCTGTATGTGAAATTCAATCATACTATGATCACTCTTTCCAGGAGGATCCCTGACTACAAGATTGCTAATATTACCTGTCTCATTGCACAGGACTACATCTAAGATAGTATTTCCCTTCGTAGGTTCACTAACATGCTGCTCAAGAAAGCCATCACGGATGCATTCTATGAAGTCCTCCTCAAGACCTCCTTGATCAACCTGATTCACCCAATCTATGTGGAGGTTAAACTCCCCCATGACATCTGCCATTCAGTTCTTACAAGCCTTGGTTATTCCTTGGTTAATCGCCTCTGTCACTGCAATATTTTTATTTGGCGGCCTATAGACAACACCCACCAGTGATTTTTTTCCCTTTACTATTCTTAATCTCTTCCCAGATGGACTCAGCATTTTGCTCTGTAGATCTCATATCGTTTCTCACAATCACCCTGATCTCATCCTTAATTAAGAGCGCCACGCCACCTGCTTTGCCTTCCTGCCCATCTTTCCGTATTACCTGATACCCTTGGATATTTAATTTCCAGTCATCTCCACCTTGCAACCAGGTGTCTGTAATGGCCACTCAATCGGTACTGATCTGTGCCACAAGTTCACTAACCTTGTTTCTAATGATATGGGCATTTAGATAAAGTGCCCTTATACTCATTGTCCTTTTAGAATCTAGTGACTTTTGTGCGATTTTTGCTTTTTACTTTTATGCACTCTTCTCTTACTTTTTTTTCCAACTAACTCTAGCTTTGGTGTCTGCATCACTTCCCTCTTCTTTTCTGTGTGGGTTCCCACCCCCCTGCCATATTAGTTTAAAACCTCCCCAGCAGCACGAGCAAACAATCCCCCTAGGACATTGATCCCAGACCTGCCCAGATGTAGATGGTACCAGTCCCACCTCCCCCAGAAGTGGTTCCAATGCCCCAAAAATCTGAAACCCTCCCTCCTGCACCACCGCTCAAGCCACATATTCATTCTAGCTGTCCAGCTATTCCAACTCTGGCTATCTGGGAGTAGACAAGCTCTTGGTGAGAGTATTTATCTGAGAATAGACAAGCTCTAGGTTAGAATACTTAGCTGAGGGGTTGTTGGGAACTCCCCACAGATATTGTTCCAAGTGGTGAAAGCCCAAGTTTTTATTTGTGCTCATTTTAATGCTTATTTATCTTTTAGGATAATTAGACAAAACTTAATGTTAGTAAACGGAAGCAATCAAAGATGAGAAATATGCAATTACCCAATCTATATCCATTATCATTTTACACACTTCTATCAAATTGCCCTTCCTTCAGTTCAGAGAACAGATCAGTGTTGGGATAAGCACAATGCTTCATCATCAGCAATCAGGTTTCAAGTCCCGTAAGGAGTTTGTATGTTGCTTCTATAACCATGTGGGTTTCCTCCCACTAGTACCAGTTAGTAGGTTAATTGGTTACTGTAAATTGTCCCGTGATTAGACTCAGATTAAATTGGGAGATTGCTGGGTGGTACGGCTCAAAGGACTGGAAGGGCTGTATATCAATAACTATATAAGTGAATAAACACCAAACTTCTGATTTCCCCATAGCCTCACAAATTTACAGACCTGGCCCTTCAGCCACTCTACCTGGATTTTCGGGCTTTGATCTTCAGTATCAATTGCAGGACTGGCCAATGACCTGATCCCAAACTCCAGACTTGCCAACTTGCTGACCTCGGGAGTTACCAGCCAGAGTCCAGCGACTGTTCCTGTGGGACTGAGCCGCATGTTCTGTTGCTAAGTGTGTATCGCCCCTTAGGTGGATACCAGTCATGGCTGTCATACAAACAGTGACCCCAATTCTTTGAATAGAATCATTGGATTTGATTAAAAGGAAAAGTTAGTTGATCTAAGCTTTAGTTTACGTTTACTTATTTGACTGGACATTTAATTAATTTACAACATCACGAACTCCCACAGCCCCCGATGATCCTGTGAGTTCACTCTCTGAGGCTGACATACACGCAGCCTTCAGGAGGGTGAACCCACAAAAAGTATGCAGCCTAGACAGAGTACCTGGCCAAATACTAAAGACATGTGCTGATCAACTGGCTGGAGTGTTCATTGATATCTTTAATCTCAGTAGTCTGAATGTCCCCAACTCCTTCAAATAGACTTTGCTTGTACCGGTGACGAAGAAGAACATGGTGACCTGCCTCAATGAACATCAATCAGTAGCACTTACATGCGTGGCGCGTGGCCAAGTGGTTAAGGCGTTGGTCCAGTGATCTGAAGGTCGCTAGTTCGAGCCTTAGCTGAGACAATGTGTTGTGTCCTTGAGCAAGGCACTTAACCACACATTGCTCTGCAAAGACACCAGTGCAAAGCTGTATGGGTCTTAGTGCCCTTCCCTTGGACAACATAGGTGGCATGGAGAGGGGAGACTTACAGCATGGGCAACTGCAGGTCTTCCATACAACCTTGCCCAGGCCTCAGTCATCATCGAAAATCAATGGACAGCTGAAGAAGCACTTACATTCACTGTGATGAAGTGTTTTGAGAGGCTGGTGATGAAACGTGTCAGATCCTGCCTTGGATCAATTCCAGTTTGTCATCTCAACCATCTGGAGAGCTGCAGGATGCTGTTTATCAACTACTGCTTGGCATTCAATACCAGCATTCCCTCAAAACTAATCAATCAGTTACAGTACCTCCTTGTGCAATTGAATCCTCAATTTCCTCACTTGCAGTCCACAGTCAGTTTGGATTGGCAACAACATCTCCTCCACAATCTCCATCAACACAGATATACCACAAGGCTGTGTGCTTAGCACCCTGTTCTACTCGCTTTACACCTACAACTGTGAGGCTAAGCACAGCTCCAATGTCAAATCCAAGTTTGCTGATGACATTGCTGTCATTGGCTGAATTAAAGGTAGTGATGGCTCAGTATATAGAAGGGAGATTGAAAATCTGGCTGAGTGGTGTCACAACAACAGCCTTTCACTCAATGTCAGCAAGACCAAGGAGCTGATTTTTGACTTCAAGAGGAGGAAACCAGAGATTCATGAGCCAGTCCTCATTAGGGGATCAGAGGTGGAGAGGGTCAGCAACTTTGAATTCCTCAGAATTATGCTTTTGGAGGACCAGCATGTAAGTGCAATCACGTCAGAAAGCATGGCAGCACCTCTACTTCCTTAGGAGTTTGCAAAGATTTGTCATGATAATTTTGTCAAATTTGACAAACTTCTATAGATGTGTGGTGGCAAATATATTGACTGGCTGTATCACAGCTTGGAATGGAAACACCAATGCTGTTGAATGGAAAATCCTACAAAAAGTAGTGGATATCGCTCAGTCCATCACGGGCAATTCCTTGCCACCATTGAGCACATTTACATGGAGCATTGTTGCAGGAAATCAGCATCCATCATCAGGGACCCCCATCACCCAGGACATGCTCCCTTCTCACTGCGGCCATCAGGAAGAAGGTACAGGAGCCTCAGGACTCTCAACACCAGGTTCAGGAACAGTTAGTACCCCTTAGTCATCTGGCTCTTAAACCAAAGGAGATAACTTCACTCATCTTCACTGGCTCCTTCATTGAACATGGACTCACTTTCAAGGACTCTTCATCTTGTGTTCTCGATTTGTTATCATTCTTTCTTTTTTTTTGTATTTGATCAGTTTGTTGTCTTTTGCACTCTGGTTGATCACCCAAGTTGGTCCAGTCTTTCATTGATTCTATTATGGTCATTATTCTATGATGAATTTATTGCATATGCCCGCAAGAAAATGAATCTCAGGTTTGTATATGGTGGCATATATGTACTTTAAGATGAAAGTTTACTTTGAACTTTGAACATGTTTTAAATGAGTCCATTATTTTTACTTTTAATTATTAAAATATTTGTATTTTAATTCATTTCAATTAATATTTAAAATAATACAAGACTCAGCACTGCTCCCTGTAAGCTGCGGGAGTGCGCGGCCATGCAGTAACTGAAATGTTCCCGTGCACATAGCCTCTGTTGCCATGAAGCTGGAGCAAACACAGGCGAGAAAAAGTTTACGAAAGATTTTCTTTCTCGTGTTGTATTTCATTATACCCTTCAATAAATAAACATAATCAAAAGTATTTGACACTCTAGTTTTTCATTCTAAGTATTCATAGTATACATATTGCAAAAAAAATCCAGTATTACGCAGTTTTCAGGCTGTGTAAACATTTCCTTCTTAGAACAATGATTAATCTGTGCAGCTGTACAAAAAAATTAGAGGGAACATTAACTGAGAGACAATATTATTATTAATGTTAATAATGTCTCACTGCTATGTGTGAGAAGTTTGCAAATTCTCCGCATGACTGCAAATATTTTCTCTGGATGTTCCGGTTTCCTCCACATTCCAAAGATGTACTGGAAGCATGGTAACACTTGCTGGCTGCCCCCAGCACATCCTTAGCCTGTATTGGTCATTGACACAAATGATGCATTTCACTGTACACTTCAATGTTTTGATGTGACATGTGACAAATAAAATTACTCCGATCTTTACAATTGAAGACATCAAAGGGTGTTGTAGATGGGGGCAGGATTCCAGAAGTTCTGCTGCTTGAGGTCTAGCGGCTGGTTCTTCCCTGAGGAAGGTCAGCGGAGGGAAGCCTCCAGCATGGGCATCCTATGGGTGTTCCAGTGGAGAAGAGTGGTCCTGGAATTAGAATGGGTTCTCAGTGGATTGGACTGAACATGATTCCAACACATAATACAAACACGAGAGATTCTGCAGATACTGGAAATCTTGAGCAACACGCAAAATGCTGGAGGAGCTCAGTAGGTCAGGCAGCATCTATAGAAGGGAATACAAACTGTTGATGTTTTGGAGTGAGACCCTTCCTCAGGGCAGGAAAGGAAGGGGGCAGCAGCCAGAATAGAATGGTATGGGGAAGGAAGGTGTGCAAATTGACAGGTGACAGGTGAAACCGGGCAGGGGGTGGGGGAGGGGAAGGTGGGTTGATGGGAGAGGTAATTCCCCAGTCTGGTTACCCTCCCACCTCTTCTTATCTCCTCATCGGCCCACCACCTCACATTGGTTCTACTCGTCCTACCTTTTCTCCTGTTTTCCATTGTCCCATTAGGTTCCTTCTTCAGTCTTCACTGTGAAAGACACTAGCAGTATGGTGGAAGTGCAAGTTGTCAGGGGAAATGAAGTGCGTGAAGTTACCATAGCGAGAAAGAAGGTTCTTGGAAAACTGAAAGCTCTGAATGTAGGTAAGTCGTCTGGACCAGATGGTGAACACACCAGAGTTCTGAAAGAGGTGGCTGAAGAGATTGTGGAAGCATTAGTGATGATCTTTCAAGAATGGTTCTAGAAGATTGGAAAATTGCAAATGTCACTTCACTCTTCAAGAAGGGAGAGAGGCAGAAGAAAGGAAACTATAAGCCAGTTTGACTGACATTAGTGGTTGGGGAGATGTTGGAATCGGGGTACTTGGAGGCAAATGATAAAATAGGCCATAGTCCAGCATAGCTTTGTCCAGGGAAAATTTTGCCGGACAAATCTGTTTTAATTCTTTGAAGAAATAACAAAAAGGAAAAGAAGAATCAATTGATGTCTATTTGGATTTTCAAAAGGCCTTTGACAAGGTGCCACACAGGAGGCTGCTTAACAAGCTACAAACCCATGGTATTACAGAAAAGATTCTAGCATGGATAAAACAGTGGCTGATTGGCAGGAGGCAAAGAGTGGGGATAAATGGAGTCTTTGCTGGCTGGCTGCCAATGTCTAAAGGTGCTCCACAGGGATCTGTGTTGGGACTGATCCTTTTTACGTTATATGTCAATGATTTGGATGATGGAATTGACGGCTTTGTTTCAAAGTTTGCAGACGATATGAAGATGGGTAGAGGAGCAGGTAGTTTTGAAGCAGTAGAGAGGCTACAGAAGCACTTAGACATATTAAGAGAATGGGCAGATGGAATACAGTGTTGAGAAGTGTATGGTCATGCACTTTGTTCAAAGAAATGAAAGGGTTGACTATTTCCTAAATGGAGAGAAAGTACAAAAAATCTGAGATGCAAAGGGTCTTAGGAATCTTTGTGCAGGACTCTCCAATGGTTAATTTGTAGGTCATGTCTGTGGTGAGTAAGGCAAATACAATGTTAGCTTTTATTTCAATAGGACTAGAATATAAAAGCAAGGATATAATGTTGAAACTTTATAAAGCACTGATGAGGCCTGACTTGGAGTACTGTGAGCAGGTATGGGCCCCTATCTTAGAAAGGATGTGCATGAAAATGATTCCGGTATTGAATGGCTTGCAATATGAAGAGCATCTGATGCCTCTGGGCCTGTATTCACTGGAATTCTAAAGAATGAGGGGTGACCACAGAGAAACCTATCAAATGGTGAAAGGCCTTGATGGAGTGGATGTGGAGAAAATGTTTCCTATGGTGGGAGAGTCAAAGACCAGAGGACACAGCCTCAAAATTGAGGGGTGTCCTTTTAGAATGGAGATGAGGAGGAATTTCTTTAGCCAGAGAGTGATGAATCTGTGAAATTCTTTGTCTCAGGCAGCTGTGGAGGCTAAGTCTTTATGTACAGTGCCTATAAAAAATATTCAACCCCCCCCCCCCTTGGAAGTTTTCATGTTTTATTGTTTTACAACATCAAATCACAGTGGATTCAATTTGGCTTTTTTGACACTGATCATCAGAAAAAGACTCTTTCATGTCAAAGTGAAAACAGATCTCTACAAAGTGATCTAAATTAATTAGAAACATAAAACACAAAATAATTGATTGCATAAGTATTCACCCCCTTTAATATGACAATTGGTTTTAGAAGTCACATAATTAGTTCAATGGAGATCTGTTTTTGGAGACGTGTGCAGTCAAGGTGTTTCAATTGATTGTAGTAAAAGTACACCTGTATTTGGAAGATCCATCTGCTGATAGGTCAGTATCTTTGCAAAAACTACACCATGAAGACAAAAGAACACTCCAAACATCTCCGCAAAAAGGTTATTGAAAAGCACAAGTCAGATCGCTTCTCGGTCTTTTGGCTAAGATCAAATGTAGTATCTGTTCTTATCAGTTTAATATCTGATACGTCCCTTATCTGGGGACTATACATTAAATTGATTTTTGGAACGGGCTTGCTCCGTCCACTCCACGCATCCACCCGGTATTGCAGTGCCTCCGGGAACGGTTCACCTCCCCTCAGTGACATGACAACAAATAAAGAGTAGAAAAAAAAGAAAAGCACAAGTCAGGAGATGGATACATGAAAATTTTCAGGTCACTGAATATCCCGTGGAGTACAATTAAGTCAATCATCCAGAAATGGAAAGATATGGCCTAGAGGAGGCTGTCCCCAAAAACTGAGTGACTGTGCAAGAAGGGGACTAGTGAGGGAGGCCACCAAGAGACCTTTGACAACTCTGGAGGAGTTACAAGCTTCAGTGGCTGAGATGGGAGAGACCGCACAGACAACAACTGTTGCTTGGAGTCGCAGCTTTATGGGAGAGTAGCGAAATGAAGTTGGGAAAACTCACATGAACTCTCAGCTGGAGTTTGCAAGAAGGCATGTGGGAGACTGAAGTCAGCTGGAAGAAGTTTCTATGGCCTGATGAAACCAAAATTGAACTTTTTGGCCATCAGACTAAATGCCATGGTTGGCAGAAAGCAAACACCACACATCATCAAAAACACACCATCCCTACCGTGAAGCACGGTGGTGGCTGCATCACACTGTGGGGATGCTTCACTGCAGCAGGTTCTGGATGACTTATGAAGGTAGAGGGTAAAATGAATGCAGCAAAATGCAGGGAAATCCTGGAGGAAAACCTGATGCAGTCTGCAAGAGAACTGCAATTTGGGAGATTTGTTTTCCAGCAAGACAATGACCCCAAGCATAAAGCCAAAGTTACATAGGAATGGCTTAAAAACAACAAAGTTAATGTCCTGGAATGGCCAAGTCAGAGTCCAGACCTCAATCCAATTGCAATCCTATGGCTGGACTTGAAAAATGCTGTTCACTTATGATGCCCATGCAATCCGACAGAGCTTGAGCAGTTTTGTAAAGAAGAATGAAGAAAAATTGCAGTGAGTGTCCAGATGTGCAAAGCTGATAGAGACCTATCCACACAGACCCAAGGCTGTAATTGCTGCCAAAGGTGCATCTACTAAATACTGACTTGAAGGGGGTGAATACTTGTGCAATCAATTATTTTGTGTTTGTAATTAATTTAGATCACTTTGTAGAGATTTGTTTTCATTTTGACACGAAAGAGTCTTTTTCTGTTGATCCGTGTCAAAAAAGCCAAATTAAATTCATTGTGATTCAATGTTGTAAAACAATAAAACATGAAAACTTCCAAAAGGGGTGGGGTGAATATTTTTTTATAGGCACTGTATATTTATGACAGAGGTTGGTAGATTCTTGGTTGGTCAGGGCATGAAGGGATTCAAGGAGTAGGCAGGAGATTAGGGCTGAGGGGAAAATTAGATCAGCCGTGATGAAATGGTGGAGTAGACTCGATGGGCCAAATGGCCTAATTCTGCTCCTGTGTCTTATGGTCTTATGGTCTTCTTCAGCTCTTTATCTCTTCCACCCATCCTCTTCCAGTTTCTTACTTTAGCCCCCTCCCCTACCTAATTGTTATTATTTGTAACTTCAAAACATTAAGCTAATTCCAAGGAGGTCACAGGAGTCCAAAATGCAGGCCTAGTTTTGTCTTTACTTTAAGCAAGGTGTGCATGTATGGTGTGATAGGGTGATGACATATACAATTAATGTATTGTTACATATTACTAGTCTTTATATATATATATTTATTTATTGATTTATTTTATTGACATACAGTGTGGAGTAAACTCTTCCAGACCTTTGGAGCCCTGCTGCCCAGTAATCCCCCAGTTTAACCCTCGCCTAATCACAGGACAATCTACAATGGCCAATTAAGCTTCCAACCTGTACATCTTTGGACTGTGGGAGGAAAATGAAGCACCCAGAGGAAACCCACATGGTCACGGGGAGAACGTACAAACTCCTTACAGGCAGCGAGATTTGAACCTGGGTCGATGGTTCATTGTGCGTTACTGTGCCACCCCATTCTCATTTGTTCAAATGAAAGAGAAGGCTTAATCAGCCAATATATGTATGATTACTCAAATATTATTGAAATATTAAGCATACAACACTACCCACCTTCCAGGAGAATGTCTTCTTGTTGTGATGCAGGCAGACTTTAATATCACCAGTTTGAATATCTCTCCAGTAGCCAACATCACATTCACGACAGATAGTAGCTGATGTTAGAACCACAGTACAGACTTGAAGAGATTAATTTTACATACCATCACATGGTGGTGCTGTTAAGTCTTTCTCTTGCCTGGAAATCCTACAATGTTTTCGAACGTGGTTAGGTGGTTGCAGCTTCTGGCAGCCACGTGCCCCTCAGAAATGTTGGTTTACTACTGGAGCACATCTGTGGTCGCTTATAATTGATCATCATCTTTCAGTAACATGTCAGTTATGTTTTCTTCCAAAGCTTTAGTCAACTCACCAATGTATTTTTTTGGCTCTGGTTTTTTTTCTCTCTTTTCATCTGCGCAGTGGCTTCTCTGCGGGCTTCAAAACAGCAAGAACTTGCGCTAATGTGGCATCTTAATGACCTAAATCGATTCCAGGGTCCAGCCTCAGATTCCATTTGATGCAAGACACATTTGCAAGGGACAGATAAGAAGCAGAAGTGGGCTTTTTGTCCTAATATATGTGTGAAATTTGTTGCTTGGCAGCAGCAGTAAAGCATAAAAGTATGGTAAACCACACAAATAAATAAACAGTGCGAAAGAGGTAAACACACACAAAATGCTGGAGGAACTCAGCAGGCCTGGCAAATGAATACACAGTCAATGTTTCCAGCCGAAACCCTTCATCAGGACTGCCTGGTGAGGTGGTGTTCATGGGTTCATGACCATTCAGAATTCTGATGACGGAGGGGAAGAAGCCACTTCAAAAATTTTGAGTGTGTATTGCCCCCCCCCCCCCCCAGGCTCCTGTACCTAGTAGTAATGAGAAGGGGTCATGTCCTGGGTGCTGGGGGTCCCTGATGATGGATTTGTTGTTTTGCAGCAGCAGTGCATTGCAATACATAATAATAAAACTATAAATTACATTAAAATATATAAACAAAATTAAATAAGTAGTGCAATAGAGAGGAAATAATAGTGAGGTGTATTCATGAGTTTATTGTTCATTCAGAAATATGATGGTGGAGCGGAAGAAGTTGATCCTGAAGATTTGAGTGTGTACCTCCTGCTTGTTGGTAGCAATGAGAAGAGGGCATGCCCTGGGTAATGAGGATCCTTACTGATGGATGCTGCCTTTTTGGGGCGTTGCCTTTTGAAGATGTCCTCAGTGGTGGGGAGGCTAGTGCCCATGATGGACCAGGTTGGGTGTGGATCTTCAGGTTCTTGTACTTCCTCTCCGATGGCAGTAATGCATTTGATTTTCCTGCAAACGTTTAACAGTGACGTTAGACACTTCTTGCTATCCCCATGTAACTGACAAAGTATCTTCAGGTAAAGGCAGGATTTAAGGGTGGGGAAACTCAGCAGGTCAGGCAGCCTTTCTGGAAAGAAATAAACCATTTACGTTTCAGACAGAGACCCTTCATCCGGACTAGTGAAGGTCCTCAGCCTGAAATATCGACTGTTCATTCCCCTCCAAGGATGCTGCCTGACCTGCTTAGTTCCTCCAGTGTTTTCTGGGTTTCTGGCATCTTCAGAATCTCATGCATTCAGATACAGGCTAGACAAGTGTTTGGAAACCTTCATCCAAAAGTCAATGTATCCCTGTCACTGCAACAACAGCTTTTTAAGACACCTTCTCACCATCTACCTGTCTGAATTTGGCATACCAAACTTGCAATATAAAGTTGGCTTGCCAAGACAAATCTAAACTCCCCTTTAAAAATGGATATGGTGGAACTTGTGCTTGCCAGGGCAGAGGGGCAGTTGTCACCTTGCTCCAGCAGCAACGCACCGGGATCTGTTCCTCTTCATCTCCCTTTTACTCTTGGGAATCCTAAGCCCTGGAACACTCAGCAAACATTTCTCAAGAGTGAAAACAAAAGTGAAAGATTTAGCCTCTTCAAGTGACTGAATTTGCTGCTTTTCTCTCCCCCAGCTCCACCAACCCCTTCCCTAGCCCCAATATGAATGAGAGACAAACAGTTGACTGCCTGTGTGGTCCAGCTCACTTGTTCCTGGGGTTTAAAGCTATCCACTTCGTATGCAGAATGTGATATTAAATTAGCATAACAAAGATTAACTCGAGCTGCATAAAATTGAGGAAACTAAGTCACATTTGTCAAAGTTAATAGAAGCATTGAAGAAATGAGAGTTTAGATAGCTTGAGGGAAGGAATGCAGTCAATATGTTTTTTGTACAGATATTCAATAGATGCCCTGCAGGGCGTTTTCTAAAAATACTGAATGAGGTCTTTCCAGAGAAAAATGGGATTACTTAATATTGTTTGCATTAGTGAAGGATTAGTAATGTCGTTCTGCAGAGATACAAATTTGCTGACGATTCAAAAATGGAGTTTTGGCAAACATTAAGAGGATTGTAAAAGATTTCAGGCGGGCATAGTTTCTTGTAATAAGTGATTATTAAACCCCTTTGAGTTAGGAGGATCAGCACTGCATAATCAGGAATGCATCCCTGTAAGCAAGCAGATACATGTTGTAAATATATTTTATGCTCGTCAAAGGGGAAGGCTCCTGCTAACAAAGCAAGGTCTCGACTTATTACTTGCTGAGTAAGGTTTCACAGACACAAACCCAATAATGTGCCTCCACCACAAGCAGTGAAGACATTCCTTTCTAAGACTGTTTCAGAGAGAGTGGAGAGAGGGATTCTCCACAGCCATCACATGTGTGTTATTTCTCAATCCCTTTTGTCCTTTATATTGAAGACCTTAAATCATTCCCAAAAAGCACAATTTCACAAAGGCATCTAATGAACAGTTTATAAAAAGTCTGCAGAAACGAAATCATTTATCATTCTTTCTTTGGAATACTCACGTGAAGTGATTTGCAAATATTTGCACAGGTACCTCCCTTTCTTAGATATCTGTCAATTATCTAAGAAATAGTCGATCTTTTTACATTTCTTTGTGGACAGAGTATTCTTAAATTTCCCAACTTAATTTATTTATTTACCCTTGATTTTAACTAATGTCTTTTTATCTTTTATTTTTATTTTTTATTTTGTTTTCACATTTGCACTTTATCCCATTGTAAAGCACTTTGAGCTAATTTGTGTGTATGAAAAGTGCTCTATAATTAAGTTATTATGACTATCATTATTAACTTGCTATTAACCCTGATTCAGTCCATTTGAGTCCATTGTAGAAGATTGCGAAGAGATTTGATAGAGATATACAAAATTATGAAGGGTATAGATAGGGTAGATGCAAGCAGGCTTCCTACCATTGAGGTAAAGTGGGATTACAACCAGAGGTCATGGGTTAAGGGTGAGAGGTGAAAGGTTTAAGGAGAACATGACAGAAAACTTCTTCACTCAGAGGGTCGTGAGAGTGTAGAACAATCTGCCAGCATGAGTGGTCCATGAAAGCTCAATTTCAATGTTTAAGTGAAGTTTGGACAGGTACATGGATAGTAGGGCTACTGAGGGCTAGGTCCAAGTGCTGGTCCACTGGAGTAGGCCGTTTAGAAGGTTTGACACTGACTAGATGGGCCTGTTTCTGTACTGTACTTTTCTATGACTCTATGGGCCGTTGAAACATTGAAACATAGAAAGCCTACAGCACAGTACAGGCCCTTTGGCCCAAAAAGCTGTGCTGAACGTGTCCTTACTTGAGAAATTACCTAGGGTTACCTAGAGTCCTCTATTTTTCTGAGCTCCATATACCTATCCAGGAGTCTCTTAAAAGACCCTATCGTATCCGCCTCCACCACCGTCGCCAGCAGCACATTCCACTCCCTCACCACTCTCTCCTCAGTACCTACTTCCAAGCACCTTAAAACTGTGCCCTCTCATGCTAGCCATTTCAGCTCTGGGAAAAAGCCTCTGACTATCCACACGATCATCTGATACACCTCTATCAGGTGACTTCTCAATCTCCATTGTTCCAAGGAAAAAAGGCCGAGTTCACTCAACCTATTCTCATAAGGCATGCTTCCAAATCTAGGCAACATCCTTGTAAATCTCCTCTGCACCATTTCTATGGCTTCCACATCCTTCCTATAGTGAGGTGACCAAAACTGAGCACAGTACCCCAAGTGGGGTCTGACCAGGGTCCTATATAGCTGCAACATTACCTCTCGGCTCCTATACTTAATCCCACGATTGATGAAGGCCAATGCACCGTATGCTTTCTTGACCACAGAGTCAACCTGCGCAGCAGCTTTGAGTGTCCTATGGATTTGGACCCCAAGATCCCTCTGATCCTCCACACTACCAACAGTCTTACCATTAATACTATATTCTGCCATCATATTTGACCTACCAAACTGAACCACCTCACACTTATCTGGGTTGAACTCCATCTGCCACTTCTCAACCCAGTTTTGCATCCTATTGATGTCCCGCTGTAACCTCTGACAGTTCTCCACACTATCCACAACACCACCAACCTTTGTGTCATCAGTAAAATTACTAACTCATCCCTCCACTTCCTCATCCAGGTCATTTATAAAAATCACGAAGAGTAAGGGTCCCAGAACAGATCCCTGAGGCACACCACTGGTGACCGACTTCCATGCAGAATATGACCCATCCACAACCACTCTTTGCCTTCTGTGGGCATGCCAGTTCTGGATCCACAAAGCAATGTCCCCTTGGATCCCATGCCTCCTTACTTTCTCAATGAGCCTTGCATGGGTACCTTGTCAAATGCCTTGTTGAAATCCATATACTCTACATCTACTGCTCTTCCTTCATCAATGTGTTTAGTCACATCCTCAAAAGATTCAATCAGGCTCATAAGGCATGACCTGCCCTTGACAAAGCCATGCTGACTATTCCTAATCATATTATGCCTCTCCAAATGTTCATAAATCCTGCCTCTTATGATCTTCTCCATCAACTTACCAACCACTGAAGTAAGACTCACTGGTCTATAGTTTTCCGGGCTATCTCTACTCCCTTTCTTGAATAATAGAACAACATCCGCAACCCTCCAATCCTCCAGAACCTCTCCCGTCCCAATGATGATGCAAAGATCATTGCCAGAGGCTCAGCAATCTCCTCCTTCACCTCCCACAGTAGCCTGCGGTACATCCCATCTGGTCCCAGTGACTTATCCAACTTGATGCTTTCCAAAAGCTCCAGCACATCCTCTTTCTTAATATCTAAATGTTCAAGCTTTTTAGTCTGCTGCAAGTCATCCCTACAATTTCCAAAATCCTTTTCCGTAGTGAATAGTGATGCAAAGTACTCATCAAATAACTGTGCTATGTCCTCTGGTTCCATACACACTTTTCCACTGTTAGACTTGATTGGTCCTATTCTCTCATGTCTTATCCTCTTGATCTTCACATACTTGTAGAATGCCTTGGGGTTTTTGCTTAATCTTGCTTGCCAAGACCTTCTCATGGTCTCTTCTGGCTCTCCTAATTTCTTTCTTGAGCCGCTTCCTGCTAGCCTTATAATCTTCTACATCTCTATCATTACCTAGCTTTTTGAACCTTTCAAAAGCTCTTCTTTTCTTCTTGACTAGATTTACAACAGCCTTTGTACACCACAGTTCCTGTACCCTACCATCCTTTTCCTGTCTCATTGGAACATACCAATGCAGAAGTCCACGCAAATATCCCCTGAACTTTTGCCACATTTCTTCCACACATTTCCCTGAGAACATTTGTTTCCAATTTATGCTTCCAAGTTCTTGCCTGACAGCCTCATATTTCCTCTTACTCCAATTAAATGCTTTTCTAACTTGTCTGTTCCTATCCCTCTCCAATGCTATATAGTAAAGGAGATAGAATTGTGATCACTATCTCTAAAATACTCTCCCACTGAGAGATCTGACACCTGACCAGGTTCATTTCCCAATACCAGATCAAATACAGCCTCTCCTCTTGTAGGCTTATCTACATATTGTGTCAAGAAACCTTCCTGAATACACCTACAAGTTGCACCCTATCTAAGTCCCTCACTCTAGGGACATGCCAATAGATATTTGGGAAATTAAAATCTCCCACCAGGAAAACCCTGTTATTATTATACCTTCCCAGAATCTGTCTCCCCATCTGCTCCTCAATGTCCCTGTTACTATTGGGTAGTCTATAAAAAAAGTAGAGTTTTTGACCCCTTCCTGTTGCTAGCTTCTACACGCAGAGACTCCATAAACAATCCCCCCATGTCCTCCTCCTTTTCTATGGCTGTGACACTATCTCTGATCAACAGTGCCATGCCCCCACCTGTTTTGCATTCCACCCTGTCCTTTCTGGAACTTCTAAAGCATGGCACTTGAAGTAATCATTCCTGCCTCTGAGCCATCCAAATCTCTGTAATGGCTGCAATATCATAGCTCCAAGTACTGATCCACGCTCTAAGCTCATCAGCTTTGTCCATAATACTCTTTGCATTAAAATAGACACATCTCAAACCATCGCTCTGAGCGCATCCCCTCCTTATCACCTGCCTATCCTCCCTCTGGCACTGTTTCCAAGCTTTCTCTATTTATGAGCCAACCGCCTCTTCCTCCGTCTCTTCAGTTTGGTTCCCACCCCCCCCAGCAATCCTAGTTTAACTCTCTCCAATAGCCTGAGCAAACCTCCCCACCAGGATATTCACATCCACATTCACCTTACCTAGTCCTTTCAACATTCAGTAGGTTTCAATGAGATCTCCCCACATTCTTCTAAATTCCAGTGAGTACAGGCCCAAAGCTGCCAAATGTTAACCCCTTCATTCCAAGAATCATCTTCGTGAAACTCCTCTGGACTCTCTCCAAAGACAACACATCCTTTCTGAGACATGTGACCCAAAACTGTTGACAATAGAAGTATGGTCTCATAAAACCTCAGCATTATCCCCTTGTTTTTATATTCTATTCCCCTTGAAATGAATGCCAGCATTGCATTTGCCTTCTTTACCACAGACTCAACCTTGTCGTGGTTTGGAGGCTTGTGTGCCTCAATGACAGACAGACAGACAGACAGACAGACAGACAGACATACTTTATTGATCCCGAGGGAAATTGGGTTTCATTACAGCCGCACCAACCAAGAATAGTGAAGAAATATGGCAATATAAAACCATAAATAATTAAATAATAATAAGTTAATCATGCCAAGTGGAAATAAGTCCAGGACCAGTCTATTGGCTTAGAGTGTCTGACACTCCGAGGGAGGAGTTGTAAGGTTTGATGGCCACAGGTAGGAATGACTTCCTATGACGCTCAGTGTTGCATCTCGGTGGAATGAGTCTCTGGCTGAATGTACTCCTGTGCCTAACCGGTACATTATGGAGTGGATGGGAGTCATTGTCCAAGATGGCATGCAACTTGGAGAGCATCCTCTTTTCAGACACCACCGTCAGAGAGTCCAGTTCCACCCCTACAACATCACTGGCCTTTGTTGGCTGGAGTTAGGACTTAATGCTTTGGCTCTTGGGCCACCCAAGGCAAACAGGCCAGACCAAGAGTGGTCCACCAGCCCTCCATGGTCAGGGGTTCAGCTCAGGGCTAACACCACTCACTGGTCAAACAAAACTGTTACAGATACATCGATGAAGAACCCTTCTGCATCTGAGTGTGACAGTATTCGTGAGACTCCACCCGGGACTTGCATGACTGACAGCAGTGAAAACCGAGAGGAAGCTACTGACATGTTGAGGGAAGCCCTGAACACCGCCAGAGATGAAGGACCTTCATTGCTGCCCTAAACCCCAGCAGCATAATGGGCAATATGAAAGCAGGTTAGCTTCTCCCACTGTATCTAGTTACATTAATTAAGAAAAGCATCATGAGACTGAGCAGTTTCAAATACCTAGTTAAATAATTGTGCCACATGGCATCCATTCTCACTGATTTCATATGACTTGTAAGTAACAATAGTTGCTTTGTATGGCATGGAATGCAGGAGTTCACAGTGACATTGATTAAAACCATCATCCAGGAATTCATTCAACTGAGTGTCGATTATCTAGTTATATATTTGAACAAGGAATAAATCCTCTGGATCCAGGATTTGCTGAAATTATTATTTACTCAGAGATATACTGTATATTGGCAGTAGAAGAATACTTTAAAACTTCAAGATGTCTGAACCTCAGCATTGAAAATTTATTTTGACCAATAAAATTAAAATTAAAGGTCAAGATAACAAGAGTAAGGAACATGAAAAAAATCTGCAGATGCTGGAAATCCGAACAACACCACAAAAAGCTGGAGGAACTCAGCAGTCCAGGCAGCATCTATGAGAGTACAGTCGACATTTCAGGCTGAGACCCTTCATAGAGGGAACCTTGGTTTTCAAGAGAAATTGAAGCCCTGGTTAAGAGAAAGAAAGGAGGTGCACAACAGGTATAGGCAGGTAGGAACAAAAATGAGGTTCTTATGGAGTGCAAGAAATGCAAGAGAACAATTATGAAAGAAATCAGGAGGATTAAAAGAAGGCATAAGGTTGCTCTAGCAGACAAGGTGAAGTAGAATCCTAAGGGATTCTACAGACATGGTAAAAGCAAAAAAGATTGGTCCTCTGGGAAATCAGGATGGTAATCCAAGTGTAGAGAAAACAAATGGATGGGGAAGATTTTAAATAATTTTCTTTAGAAGTGACGCAAAGAGGCATCAACTTCCTGAATACTGTACAGCTTAACAGAGGAGACGGTGTTTGCTACCCTGAGGCAAATCAGGGTGGATAAATCCCCAGGGCCTAACAAGGTGTTCCTTCAGACTCTATGGGAGGCAAATGCAGAAATTTCTGGGGCCCTAGCAGAAATATTTAAATCACCCTTAACGACAGAGGAGGGACCATACAATTTGAGGATAACCAATGTTGTTCTGCTGTTTAAGAAAGGCTCTAAGTATGAGACAGGAACTTATAGGCCAGTGAGTCTGACATCAGTTGTGGGAAAGTTATTGGAAGGTATTCTAAAGGACTGGATATATAAGTATTTGGGTAGACATGGACTGATTAAGGTTAGTTAGCACGGCTTTGTGTGTGGTAGGTCATGTCTATTCAAACTTATAGAGTTTTTCAAGGAAGTTGCAGGAAAGTGGATAAAGGCAAGGCAGTGGATGTTGTCTGCATGTACTTTAGCAAGGCCTTTGACTAGAATGTTCAATTGCTCAGCATTCCAGATGAGGTAGTAAATTGGATTAGATATTGGCTTTGTGGGAGAAGCCAAAGAGTGGTAGTAGATGGTTGCCTTTCTGAATGAAGACCTGTGACTAGTGGTGTGCCACAGAGATCAGTGCTGGGTCCATTGTTATTGTTTGCCATTTATATCAATGATCTGGATGATCATTGCTATGATGTTGTGGCCATTACAGAGACTTGGATGGCTCAGGGGCAGGAATGGTTACTTCAGGTGCCAGGCTTTAGATGTTTCAGAAAGGACAGAGAGGGAGGCTAAAGAGCTGGGGGCGTGGCACTGCTGATCAGAGATAGTGTCACGGCTCCAGAAAAGGATGAAGTCATGGAGGGATTGTTTACAGAGTCTCTGTGGGTGGAAGTTAGGAACAGGAAGGGGTCAATAACTCTACTGGGTGTTGTTTATAGACCACCCAATAATAAAAGGGACATCGAGGAGCAGATAGGGAGACAGATTCTGGAAAGGTGTAATAATAACAGGGTTGTTGTGGCGGGAGATTTTAATTTCCCCAATATCGATTGGCATGTCCCTAGACTGAGGGGTTTAGATGAGGGCGAAGTTTATTAGGTGTGTTCAGGAAGGTTTCTTGACACAATATGTAGATAAGCCTACAAGAGGGAGAGGCTGTACTTGATCTGGTATTGGGAAATGAACCTGCTCAGGTGTCAGATCTCTCAGTGGGAGAGCATTTTGGAGATAGTGATCACAATTCTATCTTCTTTACCATAGCTTTGGAGAGGGATAGGAACAGACAAGTTAGGAAAGTGTTTAATTGGAGTAAGGGGAAATATGAGGCTATCAGGCAAGAACTTGGAAGCATAAATTGGGAACAGATGTTCTCAGGGAAATATACGGAAGAAATGTGGCAAATGTTCAGCGGATATTTGCATGGAGTTCTGCATAAGTACGTTCCAACGAGACAAGGAAACAATGGAGGGGTACAAGATCCATGATGTACAAAGGCTGTTGTAAATCTAGTCAAGAAGAAAAGAAGAGCTTACAAAAGGTTCAAAAAGCTAGGTAATGATAGAGATGTAGAAGATTATAAGGCTAGCAGGAAGTGGCTCAAGAAAGAAATTAGGAGAGCCAGAAGGGGCCATGAGAAGGCCTTGGCAGACAGGATTAAGCAAAAGCATTTGACAAGTATGTGAAGAGCAAGAGGATAAAACGTGAGAGATGTGAGAGAATAGGACCAATGAAGTGTGACAGTAGCGACTGTAGTGATGACTTTCAGCAGACTGAAAAGCTTGAGCATGTAGATATTAAGAAAGAGGATGTGCTGGAACTTTTAGAAAGCATAAAGTTGGATAAGTCACCGGGACCGGATGGGATGTATCCAAGGCTAATATGGGAGGTGAGGGAGCAGATTGCTGAGCCTCTGGCAATGATCTTTGCAACATCAAAGGCAAAGGGACAGGAGAGGTTCGGGAGAATTGAAGGTTGTGAATGTTGTTCCCTTATTCAAGAAAGGGAGCAGAGACAGCCCAGGAAATTATAGACCAGTGAGTCTTACTTCAGTGGTTGGTAAGCTGATGGAGAAGATCCTGAGAGGCAGGATTTATGAACATTTGGAGAGGCATAATATGATTAGGAATAGTCAGCATGGCTTTGTCAAAGGCAGGTCATCCCTTACGAGCCTGATTGAATTTTTTGAGGATGTGACTAAATACATTGATGAAGGTAGAGCAGTAAATCTAGTGTATATGGACTTCAGCAAGGCATTTGATAAGATACCCCATCCAAAGCTTATTGGGAAAGTAAGGAGGCATGGGATCCAAGAGGTCATTGCTTTGTGGATCCAGAATTGGCATGCTTGCAGAAGGCAAAGAGTGGTCGTAGACAGGTCATATCCTACATGGAGGCCAGTGACCAGTGGTGTGCCTCAGGGATCTGTTCTGGGACCCCTACTGTTTGTGATTTTTATAAATGACCTGGAAGAGGAAGTGGAGGGATGGGTTAGTAAATTTACTGATGACACAAAAGGTTGGAGGTGTTGTGGATAGTGTGGAGGGCTGTCAGTGGTTACAGCGGGACACTGATAGGATGCAAAACTGGGCTGAGAAGTGGCAGATGGAGTTCAACTCAGATAAGTGTAGGTGGTTCATTTTGGTAGGTCAAATATGAGGACAGAATATAGTATTAATGGTAAGACTGTTGGTAGTGTGGAGGATCAGAGGGATCTTGGGTTTTGAGTCCAGAGGATACTCAAAGCTGTTGCGCAGGTTGACTCTGTGGTTAAGAAAGCATAATCCTTCATCAATCGTGGGATTAAGTTTAGGAGCCGAGAGGTAATGTTGCAGCTATATAGCACCCTGGTCAGACCCCACTTGGAGTACTGTGCTCAGTTCTGGTCGCCTTACTACAGGAAGGATGTGGAAGCCATAGAAAGGATGCAGAGGAGATTTACACGGATGTTGCCTGGATTGGGGAGCGCGCCTTATGAGAATAGGTTGAGTGAACTCGGCCTTTTCTCCTTGGAGTGACGGAGCATGAGAGGTGTACAAGATGAAGAGAGGCATTGATCATTTTGATAGTCAGAGGCTTTTTCCCAGAGCTGAAGTGGCTAGCACATGAGGGCACAGTTTTAAGGTGCTTAGACGCAGTACAGAAGAGATGTGAGGGGTAAGTTTTTTACACAGTGGTGAGGGAGTGGAATGGGCTGTTGGCAACAGTGGTGAATGTGGATGGAACTCAGAAAAAGACGGCTCTGGGTAATCCTAGGTAATCTCTAAAGTAGGGACATGTTTGAAATAGCCTTTTTGGCCGAAAGGCCTGTATTGTGCTATAGGTTTTCTATGCTTCTATGTTTCTTTCAACTCATGCCTGTTTGCTTCACTTCCATTGTTATATCAGTGCAGTTATTTTTTTAGATCAGATTAGATTTAACTTTATTGTCATTGTGCTGAGTACAGATGCAAAGCCAAATGAAATGCAGTTAGCATCTAACCAGAAATGCAAAGAATAGTGCTATTTACCAAATAACTGCAAATAAAAAGGAAGTGCTACAGCACACAAATATAAAAGTACTGAGACGGTACAATACGGGCACGATACTGCTTAGCGCTGAGAGGTGAGGTTCAGCAGGGTCACAGCCTCAGGAAAGAACTCTTCCTGTGCCTGCTGGTGCAGGAGCGGAGGCTCCTGTAGCGTCTACTGGATGGGAGGAGAGTAAAAAGTCCATGGTTAGGGTGAGATGCATCCTTGATGATGCTTTTTGCCCTGCCCAGACAGCGTTTATGGTAGATGTTCTCAATGGTGGGCAATTGGGTGCTGATAATCCACTGGGCAGTTTTCACCACATGTTGGAGTGCTTTGCAGGACAATTGCCACACCACACTGAGATGCAGTTGGTGAGTATGCTCTCAATGGTACAGCGGTAAAAGTCCGTCAGCGTCCTGGGACAGAGGTGAGCTTTCTTGATGCTCCGCAGGAAATAAAGGCGCTGTTGCGCCTTCTTGATCAGGATGGAGGAGTTCAGGGACCAGGTGAGATCCTCAGAAATATGGACACCAAGGAATTTGAAGCTTGATAAACGCTCCACTACAGCTCCATTTATGTAGATGAGGATGTGAGTGTGGCTCCTAGCATGCCTGAAGTCCACAGTGATCTCCTTGGTCTTCTGGGTGTTAAGGGCCAGGTTGTTGTCGGTACACCACACGGCCAGGTGCTGGACCTCATCCCTGTAGGCCGTCTCATCATCCCCTCTGATCAGGCCAATCACCGTGGTGTTGTCTGCGAACTTGATTATGGAGTTAGAATCATGTACAGGAACACAGTCATAGGTGAAAAGGGAGTACAGAAGAGGGCTCAGCACACATCCTTGAAGCACGCCGGTGTTCAAGATGAGAATGGAGGAGAGGTTGTCCAACTTAACAGATTGGGGTCTGTTAGTCAGAAAGTCCAAAGTCCAATTGCAGAGGGATGAGCTGATACCAAGCTGGCGAAGTTTGGCGATCAGCTTTGTTTTGAACATTTTTTGAGAAGTACATTATTTGTCATAGTCTTGAGAACTATTAAATGCATTATATTTTATTGAATGCAATTAGGGGATCAAGTGACTATCTAGTGAAAACTTAACCAAAAATAGGAATCAACTAATTTTAGTACTGTTTTAGTTATTGTATTTCATTGATTTTTTATTTATTGTACCTTAATAAATATAACTTTAATACAGAGAGGTTGGTTGGTTGGTTCTTGGTTTCTCAGGGCATTAAATGTTAAGGGGAGAAGGCAGGAGAGTGGGGTTAAGGGGGATAATAAATCAACCATGATGGAATGATAGAGCAGATTCAATGGGCTAAATATCCTAATTCCGATCTTCTGTTTTATGGCCTTATTGGACTTTATTATTTTACTGGATTGCACACTGCATTTGTCAATACGTTCATTTATTTCTGATTATGAAATACAAATGTATTAAGTCATAGAGTCATAGAACACTACAGCAGACAAACAGGCACTTTGGCCCATCTAATCTATGCCAAACTGTTATTCTGCCTAGTCCCTTTGATCTGCATCAGAACCATAGTCCTCCATACCCTTCCCAGCCACGTGCCTTTCCAAATTTCTTTTAAACATTGAAATCAAACTCACCTACACCACTTGCACTGGGAGCTCATCTACACTCTCATGACCTTCTGAATGAAGAAGTTTCTCCTCATGTTCCTCTTAAACTTTTCACCTTTCACTCTTAACCCATGACCTCTAGTTGCAGTCTCACTCAACCTCAGTGGAAAAAGCCTGCTGCATTTACCTTATCAATACCCCTTATAATTTTGTATATAGGAGCAGAATTAGGCCATTTAGCCCAATGAGTCTGCTGTGCCATTTCATCATGGCTGATCCTCTCAGTCCCAATTTCCCACCTTCTCCCCATGTCTCTTTATGCACTGACCAGTCAAAAATCTACCATCTTCTGCATTAAATATCCACAAAGATTTAGCCTCAAAGCAGTTGTCAGTGGCAAAAAATTCCACAGATTCACCGCTCTCTGGCTAAAGAAATTCTTCCTCATCTCTGTTCTAAATGAAAATTCCTCTGTTTTAAGGCTATGTCCTCTGGTCTTAGACTCTCTCACCATAGGAAACATCCTCTCCACATCCATTCTATCAAAACCTTTCACCACTTGATAGGTTTTAATGAGGTCACCCCTCATTCTTCTGAATTCCAGTCAATACAGGCCTAGAGCCATCAAACACTTTTCGTTTGATAAGACATTCAATCCTGCAATCATTTTGTGAACATGCTTTGAACCCTCTCCAGTTTCAGCACATCCTTTCTAAGATAAATGGCCCAAAACTGCTCACAGTACTCCAAGTGCTTTAAGTCTCAACATTACATCCTTACTTTTATATTCTAATCCTCTTGAAATGAATGCCAACATTACATTTGGCTTCCTCACCACAAACTCAACCTGCAAATTATCCTTTAGGAATCCTGCACAAGGACTCCCAAGTCCCTTTGCACCTCAGGTATTTGTGCTTTCTCTCTATTTAGAAAATACTTAACACTTTCATTTCATTTACCAACATGCATGACCATACACTCCCCAACACTGAATTCCATCTGCCAATTCTTTGCCCAATCTCCTAATCTGTCCGAGTCCTTCTGAAGCTTCTCTTCTCAAAACTATCTGCCCCACCACCTATCTTCATGTCATCTGCGAACTTTGCAACAAAGTCATCAATTCCATCATCCAAATCATTGACATATAATGTAAAAAGAATCGGTCCCAACACCAACCAATATGAAACACCACTAGTCACTGGCAGCCAACTAGGAAAGGCTCCCTTTATTCCCAATATTTGCCTCTAGCCAATCAGCCGCTGCTTTATCCACACTAGAATCTTTCCTGTAATACCATGTGATCATAGCTTGCGAAGCTGTCTCATGGGTGGCACCTTGTCAAAGGGCTTCTGAAAATGTAAGTACACAACATCAACCAATTTTCCTTTGTCTATCCTGCCTGTTACTTCTTCAAAGAATCCCAGTAGATTTGTCAGGTAAGACTTTCTCTAGAGGAAACTTTGCTGACTATGGCCTACTTTATCATGTGCCTCCAAGTACCCTGAGACCTCATCCTTAATAATTGACTCTAACATCTGCCCAACCACTGAGTAAGACAAATTGGCCTCTGGTTTCTTTTCTTCTGCCTCTCTACCTTCTTGAAGGATGGAGTTACAATTGCAATTTTCCAATCTTCCAGAACCATTCCAGAATCTATTGATTCTTGAAAGATCATTACTAATGCCTCCACAATGTCTTCAGCCACCTCTTCAGAACTCTGGGGGTGTACACCATCTAGTCCAGTTGACTTATCTATCTTCAAACCTTTCAATTTTCCATGAACCTTCTCTCTAGTTACGGTAACTTCATACACTTCATGACCCCTGACAGCTGGAACTTCCACCATATTGCTAGTGTCTTCCACAGTGAAGCCTGATGCTAAATTCAGTTTGTCCATTATTTCATTGTCCACTATTACTACCTCTCCAGCATCATTTTCCAGTGGTCTGATAGCTGGTTGACTAAGCAGTAATTAATAGTAGAGGGCAGATAGGGAGTGGAACTTGATGTAATTTAATTAGAAAGTTCATAAAAGTTATTAGTATATAAATAAATAAATAAATAGATATTTGGCACGCTAACTTCCCTGGCCATCGTGCTGCTATTAGTTCCTGGTAACTACCAGGAGAGTCCACACCTCATCAAATCTTCAGGCATTAATGAGGTGTGGGCATATTTGTTATTTAGTGAGAATGGGCAAGACTCTCACACAAAAGGGATAAATCTTGATGAAGGGCCTTGGTACGAAACACAGACTCCTTATTCATTTTCATAGATGCTGCCTGACCTGCTGAGTAAATCCAATATTTTATGTGTGTTTTTCTGGATTTCCAACATCTGCAGAATCTGTTGTGTTTGTGGAAATCACTGTAACAGGGGATGTAACAACAACAATCATTCATTACCCAAAGAGTGATGAGAATGTAGAACTCATAAGACAAGGAGTAATTGATGTATGTACAGTTAAACTCAAGAGGAGTCTAGACTAACATTTCCTCTTTTTTTTTACAGCTCCATAGACCAGCCATTGCTCTGAGCAGGATATTTTTATATGGCCTGAAAATGACACGGCACTTCAAATGATTTTTATTTGTAATATGTATGCTATGAACACAGAATGAAAAACAAAAACTCACACGCTTTTAATTTTGCTTACTAATTGAAGGGTATAATGAAATACAGAATTACAAAGAAAATCTTGCACATTTCTTAAATTTTTTCTTGCTGCGCAGCATCAAAGGCTATGTGCACGGGAGCATTTCAGTTACTCTGCAGTTGCACACTCACACAGCTTAGCGGGAACAGCAGTCCAGGTGAGCAGATGAGACAGAAAGGAACACAGTTAGATTTAGAAGAGAGGAGGTGAAGTTGAGTATTCACTGAACTACCTCTTTCTCTAACATTTACGTCCCACATAATGTAGTGTGTGAACAGTAATGGGGCCCTTATTGAAGGAAAGTTGTGCTGACATTGGAGAGGGTCCAGAGGAGGTTCACAAGAATGTCAAAAGATCTGGAACACACCACCACAAACCCCTCTCCATCCATGGGAGTGGCCCTCATCACCATTGCAATGGGCGCACATCAACTTTGCTGGAGCATTCATGGGCTCTATCTTTTTAATCACTGTTGATGCACATTCCAAATGGTCAGAGGTCATCAAAATAAAAACAACCACATCGGAAAAGACCATTACAGTTCTCAGGGCAATGTTCACCCAGGAATGGCATACCGGAACAAATCTACACAGACAACAATTTGTCTCTGAAGAATTCCAAAGTTTTGTGAAGAACAATGGAATCAAGCACTTTACATCTGCCCCTTACCATCCAACCACAAGTGGCTTGGCAGAAAGATTTGTGCAGACATTCAAGAAAGCCATCAAGGCAATGAATAGCAAAAATCAACCACTACAACACAAGATAGACAACTTCCTCCTTGCCTATCATAATGCAGTACATGCAACCACTAATCAGACTCCAGCAATGATGTTTCTGAACAGGAACCTGAGGTCCTGCATAGATCTTCTCAAACCAGATGTATGATGTGATGTGGAGAACAGACAGTTCAAAAACTTGAATGCTAAGTCAACATGAATCTTCAGTGTGGGACAGTCAGCTCTGAAGAGTGGCAGCCGGGTACAACTCCCGCCATAGACGGGCCACTGATGTATACAGTGAAGGTGGGAGAGAACGTATGGAGACGTCATGTGGACCAAATCCTGGATGCTCTGGTGAAAAACACAACAGCACCTTGCCTGGACTCCCCTGACATAGAAACAAACACTCCTGATGTGACCACATCAGCCTCATCTACAGATAAGCCTGTCACCAGAGCTGTTGACCCACCTGATGTACCTGTGGAGACTCATTCCCCAAAGCGAATGACTCAGAACAGACATTACCCGGAGAGGCAGAGAAGACCTCCCCCCCCCCCCCCCCCCCCAGAGACTTGAGCTCTAAATGGGTCTTAGACCAAAAGTAAAAAGTAAAAAAAAGAATGCTTGATATAATTTGATATTATTAACTTATTTTGTTATAATTTGTAAACAAATGGTAGGCATTTGTATGTTAAGAGTAAACATATTTGTTTAACTTAGTGCCCCAGTAAAACAAAACAGTTGATACACTATTAAAATAAAAGGGAAGGAGTGTACCGTATAGCCTACATTATAATAAGGGAAAACTCTATGTTGAAGTAACATGTCACTTCATGTGCTATTAAGCGCGTATGGATCTGTATGTGTGTGTGTGTGTGTGTGTGTGTCAAAGTTCAGACTCTACGTAAAGAACCATGAAACTTAGTTCCCGTCTCCAGCGTTTTTATTAATAACTTAGTTGTGTAAACAGGCCACATACACAACACCTCTGAACCCCATTCTCCTGCCTTCTCCCAATAACCTTTGATGCCTTGACTGATCAACCTCCACTTTAAGTTCACCCAATGACTTGTCATCCACACAATCACCACTCTCAGGCAAAAAGAATTCCTGCTCAACTCTGTTCTAAAGGGGTGCCCTTCTGAGGCTGTGTCCTCTGGTCCGAGACTCTCCCACTATTGGAAACATCCTCTCTATCTACGGCTTTCAATATTTGATAGGTTTCAATGCAAAATCTGTTAAGAATTAGATTTTTTCAAATTAATGTTGTACTTTTAAGAGAAACTTTGTTAACTTGTGTATGTGTGAAATGCTTAAAATAGTGTTGGAGGAAAACAGCACCCATCAGTGAGATGCCCGCCACCCAGGCCACTGCTGCCATTGGGAAGGAGGTACAGAAGCCTCAGGACTCACACCACCAGGTTCAGGAGCTGTGACTACCCCTCAACCAAAGAGGGGTACCTCTCGAACCAAAGAGGATAACTACATTCAACTTCACTTGTCTCATGATTGAGATGTTCCCACAACCAATGATCTCACTTTAAGGACTCTTGTTCTTTCATGTTCTAATTTTTTATTGCTTTTTATTTACATCTGCATTTGCACATTTTGTTGTCTTCTGCTCTTGGGTTGATTCTGCTAAAATTACTACTCTATAGATTTGCTTATTATGCCTGCAGGAAAATGAATCTCAGGGTTGCATGTGGTGACATGTATGTACTTTGATTATAAATTTGCTTTGAACTTTGAAATGCTGTGGCTGCAAAAAACTGTAGAAAGTAGACTCTGAATATACATCCCCTTGTCCAGGGGCTCTCTGTGTCAGATTAACATCAGGCAGCTGTGTTTTTTTCACCTGACAATGATGCTTATTCTTGCATTCCCTGCACACCAAATTTTAGAATAAAAGTAACACGGGGCAGACAGTGTGAGTCTGCAGGTGCTGAAAAGGCAGAGAGCAAAAATGCAAACGCACAAGAGGCTTGGATCTGCAATACCGTCTGTTGAAGAGAGGTCATTTCAGCTCAGGTGTTGCCAGTGGCCTAAGGATGTGTGAGCATCCACGTGAATCATTCACATTACACATGGAGCGACTGGAGATACTTTCCTGGCCGGTCATGTGCCCTAGGTGGACAATGCCATTGACAATTGAAGATCAAATTTCGAAGTTCAAAGTTCATAGTAAGTTTATTATCCAAGTATGTATATGTCAGCATATATTACCTGATTCTTTTTCTTACAGACATTCACAGTAGAACAAAGAAATACAGTAGAATCTTTGATTGGAGTATGGCACAGGCGCAGTAGGAGCATTCCTGTCCAAGTTGGGTGAAGAGCTTTAGAAATGCAGTCTCCATAAAAGAGGGAGATGGTCTAGCAAAGTGTCATTGTGGGAGTGGTCTGAGTCAGACGGGTAAGGCTTTGGCTCAGCAGACGGAGGCAAAGTAAGTAGGTAAGTTCATTCCTTATTTCTTATTTATTTTTTCTTCCTTACATCTTGAGAGAATAGGAGGTATGTCAACAGGGTCAGTGTTCTGTTCTGGGTGTCAGATGTGGGATTTCCTGGAGACTCCCAGCCTTCCTGATGGCCACATCTGCACCAGGTGCCTCGAGATGCAACTCCTTAGAGACCGCGTTAGGGAACTGGAGCTGCAGCTCGATGACCTTTGGCTCGTTAGGGAAAGTAAAGAAGAGATAGACAAAAGCACCAGGGAGGTAGTAACCCCAGCCTATAGCAGTCAGATAAAAGGGTGAGTGTTAGGAGAGGGGAGGGAGAACGTCAGACAGAGGAGAGCACCCCTGTGGCCATCCCCCTCAACAACAAATACTCCATTTTGAAAACTGTTGGTGGGGGGAGCAAACTATCTGGGGGAGGCAACAGCGGTTGTACCTCTGACACTGATCCTGACCCTGTGGCTCAGAAAGGTAGGGAACTGAAGAGGATGGTAGCAGTAATAAGGAACTCTATAGCTCGGGAGACAGAAAGGTGATTCTGTGGATGTGAAAATGAAACACAGATGGTAGTTTGTTTCCCAGGGGCACGATGATTCTAAACACATCCACAATATACTGAAAAGGGAGGGTGAGAAGCCAGGAGTCTTGGTACATATTGGTATCAATGACTTAGGGAGGACGTCCTGAAAACAGAATATAGATAGTTAGGAAGGAAGCTGAGAAGCAGGATCTTAAGGGTAATGATCTCAGGATTATTGCCTCTGTGAAGAGACTGTGAGGATAGGAATAGAATTAGGTGGCAGATATATGCATGGCTGAAGAATTGGAGCAGGGGGCAGGGGTTCAGATTTCTGCATCATTGGGACACCTTCTGGGGTTGCACTTGAATCCGAGGCAGAACAATATCCTTGTGGGCAGGTTTGCTAAAGCTGTTGGGAGGGGTTTAAACTAATACGGCAGGGGATGGGAACCAGTATGATGGAGCTGAGGATGAGCCAGCAGGTTTAGAAGTAGGTGATGAGTGTAACATGACTGTAAGGAAGGACAAGCCAATGATTGGGTACAAATACAGGCAGAGTTAAATTGTACCACAGAGGCAAAATTCAAAAGGGTAAAGAATGTAGAACTAAAGGTGCTGTAACACTTGGAAAAAGGTGTATGAACTCGTGGCACAATTAGAGACTGGTTGGTGTGACATTGTGGGCATCACAGAGTCGCGGCTGGAAAAAGATCATGGTTGGGTGCATAACGTCAAAGGATATACTTTGTATCGAAAGGACAGGCAGGATGCAGAGGTGGTGGTGTGGCTCTGTTGGTAAGAGAGTGAATTACATCTTTAGGAAGAGGTGGGATAGGACAAGAGAATGTTGAATCTTTGTGGTTGGAGTTAAGAAATGCAAAGGTGAAATAGAACATTATAGGAATCATAAAAAGGCCTCCAAATAGTAGCCAAGGAGTGGGGTTGAGATTGAAAAGGAAACTGGAAAAGGCGTGTAATAAAGGGTAATGGCACAATTGTAATGGGGGGACTTCAATATGCAAAGAGATTGGGAAAATCCCCATTGGGAAATGCTGGATTGCAAGAAAGGTAATTTGTTGAGTGCCTATGAGAAGGCTTTTTCGAGCAGCTTGTGCTTGAGCTACTAGGGGAAAGGCAATCTTAGATTGGGTGTCGTCAAATAATTCAGATCTTATCAGGGAGCTTAAGGTAAAGGAACCCTTATAAGACAGTGATCATAATATGATTGAATTCATACTGAAATTTGAGGGAGAGAAGCCTGAATCGCATGTATCAGTATCGCAATGGAATAAAGGGGATTACAGAGACGTGAGAGAGGAGATTGCCCAGGTGGATTGGAGGAGGATACTGGTGGGGATGATGGCAGAGCAGAGATGGCTGAAGTTTCTTGAAATAGTTCACAAGGTGGATATGGCCGACAGAAGAAGTTGTTCTCAAACGGCAGGGGTAGGTAACCGTGGCTGACAAGGGAAGTTAAAGACTGCATAAAAGCCAAGGAAAGGGCATATAAAGTAGCAAAAGTGAATGGGAAGTTGGATGATTGGGGAGCTTTTAAAATCCAACAAAAGGCAACTAAAAAAGCTATAAGAAGGGAAAAGATGAGGGCACACTACCGAATAATATAAAGCAGTATACTAAAAGTTTTTCAGTTATGTGAAGAGTAAAAGGGAGGTGAGAATTGATATTGGATCACTGGAAGATGATGCTGATGAGGTAGTAATGGGGGACAAAGAAATGGCAGATGAATTTAATGCAATACACACAAAATACTGGAGGAAATCAGCAAGCCAGGCAGTATCTATGGAAAAAAGAACAGCCGACGTTTCAGGCCAAAACCCTTCAGATTTCCAGCATCTACAGATTTTCTCTTGTTTGTAGATGAACTTAATGAGTACTTTGCATCAGTCTTCACTGTGGAAGACACTAGCAGTGTGCCAGAGGTCTGTGAGTGTCAGGAAGCAGAAGTGAGTGTCATTGCTATTACAAAGGAAAAAGTGCAAGGCAAACTCAGAGGTCTTAAGGTGGATAAGTCACCTGGACCAGATGGACTACATCCCAGCGTCCTGAGAGAGGTTGCTGAAGAGCAAATGGATGCATTGGTCATGATCTTTCAAGAATCACTTGATTCTGGTATGGTCCCAGAGGACAGGAAGATTGCAAGTGAATCTTTAAGAATGGAAGAAGAAAAAAGAAAGGAAATTATAGGGCAGTTACCCTATAATTCTCAGTAGTTGAGAAGGTGTTAGAGTCTATTGTTAAGGATAATGTTTTGGGTACTTGGAGACCAATGATAAAATAAGTCAAAGTCAGCATGATTTTTGTAAAAGAAAATCTTTCCTAATTTGTTAGAATTCTTTGAGGAAGAAACAAGCAGGGTGGACAAAGGAGAGGCAGTGGATGTCATTTACTTGGATTTTCAGAAGCCATTTGATAAGGTGCCACACATGAGGCTGCTTAACAAGATGATGTTTCCTATGGTGGGGGTATCCAGAACTGGAGGGCACAAAGTTGAGGGGCAACCTTTTAAAGCATATGTAAGGAGGAATTTTTTTTAGCTGGAGCGTAGCGAATATGTGGAATGCTCTGCCACTGACTATGGGTATATTTAACGTGGAAGTTGTTCATTTCCTGACCAGTCAGAGCATCAAATGACATGGCAAGAATAGAGGTGGATGGGTTGAGTGGGATCCGGGAACAGGTATGATGAAATGGTGGAGCAGACTCGATGGGCTGAATAGCCTAATTCTGCTCCTATGTCTTATAGTCTTCTGGTCTAATCAATGAAAAGACTGCATGCAAAGAGTGACAAATAGCCAAAGTGTAAAAAAACACAAACCGAAAATACCAGAAAATGCTTAGAACATGAGTTGTCTTACTGTGAACATGAGTATGTGTAGCTTTGAAATCGGATTTTTCCTTCTTCTAGATGAGCTTCTGGCCAAGGCTGACGAGCCCCGTCTGCTCGAACACACACACACGCGCACACATATGTACACACACACACACACACACGTATGCAAACACACACTACGTGGTATGTTGGTAGAGGCTTGTTCCTGCGTTGTACTATTTCATTCTGTCTCCAGAGTCTCTTGTGTTTAAGATTTGACCACTCATTATTCTGTACTTCCCCCCTTTGCAGTCACCTGTAAACGCATATGCTTCTCAGTAGCCTAAGGACCTCTAAGTTTCCTTCTTGTTAATTACCTGCTGAGTTATTCTGAATGTGGATGAATGGTTGAAATATTATTACTCTGAAGGGTGTCTCCACCTGGCGTGAAGCCAATGTACAACTAGATCAGAACAAGGTGTGTCTTGCAATGTGCAGTACTAACTCAATCTATTGTACAAGTGCAGCAATTAATCAGTCAACTGGTTTGACAGGTTTATTTAATAAATGTCTGGAAGTCAGTAGTACCCCTAGACAAAATATGACTGAAAACAAAAGATATGGAACTGTGACTCTGCCATTGACTTCTTTCCATATTTGTACAAATTCTCTGCTCAGATGTGCTGAGTAAAATAGTGCACTGCGTTTCCTCAGGTTAATCTCTTTTTCAGCTGCCCTCACCGTCAGTGCCGAGCACAGCTCGTCCCTCCCATCGTCATGATATATGTGAAGAAGATACTTCATTGCCCTTTGATGTTCATTCATTCATTATGTGCTGTATCATATGACATGGGCACTCATAGCCTTTCCAGGACCATGACTGTTCTTTGCAAATTTTTCTACAGAAGTGGTTGCCATTGCCTTCTTCTGGGCAGTGTCTTTACAAGCTGGTGACTCCAGCCATTTTCAATACTCTTCAGGGATTGTCTGCCTGGTGTAAGTGGTCACATAACCAGGACTTGTGATCTGCACCAGCTGCTCGTATGACCATCTACCACCTGCTCCCATGGCTTCATGTGACCCTGATCGGTGGGGGGGGGGGGGGGGAGGCTACACAGGTGCTACACCTTGCCCAAGAGTGACCTGCAGGCTAGCGGAGGGAAGGAGCGCCTTACACCTCCTTTGGTGGGTACATAGCTTCACTCCGGCACCCATACATATATGTGAGAATGAAGCAAACTATGTGTGAAATATACAGAAGATAAAGATTAAAGATTAACTTTATTTGTCACATGTGCGTTGAAACGTCAAACCATGCAGTAAAACGCATCATTTGTGGCAATGACCAACACCCTATGAGGATGTGCTGGGGGCAGTCTACCCATCTTCTGGCACCAACATTGCATGCTCACAATTTACTAACCCTAACCCAATCTCTGGAATGTGGGAGGAAACTGGAGATAACTTGCTCTTTCTTTCTGCCAGATTAAACGACTTGGTCCACAAAATCCAATGTAGGGACTGCGGCAAATATTACATCAACTCAACTGGCAGAAAACTATCCACAAGGATGCATCAACATCAGCTAGCTGTAAACCAGCCTGACCAACTCTCCCTCATCTCTACCCATTAATATTGTGAGAGGCACAAATTTGACCTGGCATCAGTTGAAGTCATGGTGCAAGTAAATACGCGGGATGCAAGGGAATTCCTAGAAGTGTGGTTTTCTGTGAATGATTCTGTAAAGAGACATGTAGGCCCTGATCTTGTTTCCAGCATGTGGGCAAAATTCCAGACCGCAACACACGAAATTCGCCACGCAACCAACCAGCAAAGAGACTACCTCCCCATATCACAATTCCAAAATGGCGACCAGTCAGCTGATTGATAAGTGTATTCAGGCCAGACACATTACAATCAACACACTGCTGATGTCTCCTTGCATGGTGATGAAACACTTGCAAGTAAATTGTCAAATTCGGAGAACAACTTAGCTCAACTACGGTTTGGTTTCTCTATCGCCTTTGTTCAACCACCATCTTGTAACTAAAAACTAACCTTTTCTTTTTCATTTTCATATTCAGATGTAAGTTGTCTGACCTGAAACCAAAACTGTATTTTTCTTTCCACGATCTTGCTTGATGCCCTGAACATTTTCTGTTTCTTCTTCAAATTTCCAGCATATGCAATTTTTTGTTTGATTTTTCACCTCCCGTAATGCAGTCAGCTAGCTCGAACTTCTGACATCTGTAGCAGCATACGCAAATCCCAAATATGCCCTCACCAGTCTCTGCAGAACCAACAGAACGGGAAAGTCATCCTTGATCATGGGTCATGGTCTTGTATTGTTGTAGTCGGTATTGTTAAGAGTGTGTGAATTAGGATCTACATCCACAGATCCCTCAAGGTTGCTGCAAAGCTGTTAGGTGGTATGATGTGTTGGCCTTCATTAGTTAGGAGACTGAGTTCCAGAGCTGTGCGGTAGAGGTGGATTCAATTGTAATATTTAAGAGAAGTTTGGATAGGTACTTGGATGAGAAGAGTGTGGTGAGCTGGGGTCCTGATGGATAAGACTGCTTTGGATACTGTTGTGTACTTGGGATCGACCGGTTGGGAGGGCGTATCAACCTTCCAAGAGGGAGGTGCTGCAGTGACCGGGTCTCTGGCACTGAGGCTGGGGCCGTGGCTCAGAATGGAGGAGGGGAGAAAAGGACAGCAGTAGCGGTAGTGGGATTGTATTGTCAGAGGAGTAGACACAAGATTCTGTGGGTGCACTAGAGCCTCTCCGATTGTCTGTTGCCTCCCAGGTGCCAGGGTTAGGGATGCCTCAGATCAGCTCCATGGCGTTCTAAAGTGGGATAGTGAGTAGGGAGAAGTCTTGGTGTACATTGGCACCAATGGCATAGGTAGACAAGGTGAGGAAGTCCTGAAGAGAGATAGAAAGCTGAGAAACAGGAAATGATAGGCCAGTTAGTCTGACCTCAGTGGTTGGGAAGATGTTAGAGTCGATTGTTAAGGATTAAAAAGGCCGTAGTCAGCATTGTTTCCTCAAGGGAAAATCTTGTCTGACAAATTTGCTGGACTTCTTTGAAAGAATTACAAGCAGGATAGACAAAGGAGAATTGGTTGATGTTGTGTACTTGTACTTCAGAAGGCCTTTGACAAGACATCGCACATGAGGCTGCTTAACAGGCTATGAGCCCATTGTTTTACAGGGAAGATTCTAGCATGGATGAAGCAGTGCCTGATTGGCAGGAGGCTGATGCACCATCAATAACTCTCAGAGACGGGAGGCAAATGATAGGCTTTTATTAGCTGCAAAAGTGACCACAACATCCTGGAGACTGAGGGAGGAGCAGTCCCTCCAATCGCCTTTATACAGGGGTCTGTGGGAGGAGCCACAGGAGCAGTCAGCAGGGGGCGTGTCCAGACAGGTATATGTGGTTCACCACAGAGGCAAAGAGAGGGAATAAACTGATCCATTTCTGATTGGCTGCTGCTGGCTAGTGGTGTTCCACAGGGTTTTGATTTAGGACTGATACTTTTTATATTATATATCAATGATTTGGATGATGCAATTGACTCATTGGGGCAAATAGCCTAATTCTCCTTCTATTTCTTATGGTCTTTATGGAATACAGGATTGAAGTTGTTGAATTGTTAGATAGATGATCTTGTAGCATAGTTAGAGACTGATAGGCAAGACGATGTGGGCATCACTGAGTTGTGGCTGAAAGAAAATCGTAGTTGGGAGCTTAGCATCCAAGGATATTCTTTGTATCAAAAGGACAGACAGGTAGGCCGAGGGGGCGTGGTGGCTCTGTTGGTGAAAAATAAGATCAAATGGAAAACAGAATCCTTGTGGGCAGAGTTAAGAAACTGCAAGGGTAAATAGACACTGTTGGGAGAGTTATATACCGGCCTCCAAACAGAAACCAGGCTGTGGAATACAAATTACAATGGGGAACAGAAAATGCTTGTAAAAAAGACCATGTTGTAGCAGTGTGCTACACGCAGCGCTAAAATAATGACACGGAGTCGGTAAAGTGCAGTTTAATTTGTGAGCCGGTTCGAGTGCGCTAGGAAGTGGGTCGCCACAATGTCATGGGTGTCTTTGATATGCAGATAGATTGGGAAAATCAGGTTGCTGGATCCCAAGAGTCAGAATGTGTAGAACACCTATGAGATGGCCTTTTAGAGCGGCTCATGGTTGAGCCCACTGCTGCAAAATGATAGTAATGGAGTGGTAGTAATGGGGGACAAGGAAATGGTGGATGAACTAAATACGTGTATTGCATCCATGGAAGACGCCAGCAGTGTGCTGGAGGTTCAAGGTTGGCAGGGGGTGGAAGTGAAAGCAGTTGTTGCTACTAGGTAAGGTACATAGGAAGCCGAAAGGTCTGAACATAGATAAGTCACTTAGACCAGATGAACTACACCCCAGGGTTCTGAAAGAGGTGGCTGAAGAGATTGTGGAGCATTAATTATGATCTTTCAAGAATCACTAGATTCTGGCATGTTTCCATAGGATTGGAAAATTGCAAATGTCACTCCACTTTTGAGGCAGAAGAAACAAAATTATAGGCAAGGTAGCCTGTCCTCAGTGGTTGGGAAGATGTTGAAGTCGATTGTTAAGGATGAGGTCTCATGGTACTTGCAAGAAGTTCAAAGTACATTTATTATCAAAGTATGTATACTATCTACAACCTTAAGATTTGTCTCCTTACAGGCAGCCAGCCAGAAAACAAAGAAACCCTAAAACAAAATCAAGAAAGAAGACCGTCAAACAGCCAATGTGCAGAGAAAAACAAACAAACATGCAAACACTAACTGCAAGCTAAGTCCACAGGGAGTCCATCCCCAGGCCCTTAGTTCAGTGCACAATGGTGCAACTACTGAACTGGCCCACCCCTCACCTTGGGCGCCGTCACTCTGACCTTTTCAATCTGGCTCGGCTTAAATCGTTCAAATGATTTAAGGTTGAGACACCTTGATATGCTCAGAGGCCTGGATCCCACCACCAGCCAGAAGTCGCTGTGATTCACCAGCGACATCTTAAATCAGAAAATAGGCCAAAGTCAACATGGTTTCCCTATGGGAAAATCTTGCCTGACAAACCTGTTGGAATTCTTTGAGAAAATAACAAGCAGGATAGACAAAGGTAGATGTGCACTTGCACTTCAGAAGGCCTTTGACAAGGAGCCACACATGAGGCTGCTAAGCAAGTTAAGAGCCTATGGTATTACAGGAAATACACTAGCATGGATAGATGATTGGCTGATTGACAGGAGGCAAAAAGTGTGAATTAATGGAGACTTTTCTGGTTGGGTTTCTTTTTGGAGTATTGTGTGCAGTTTTGGTCACCTAATTACAGGAAGAATGTTAAGAAAGTTGAAAGAGTGCAGGAAAGGTTTACAAGGATGTTGCCGGGACTTGAGAAACTGAGTTACAGAGAAAGGTTGAATAGGTTAAGACTTTATTCCCTGGAGTGTAGAAGAATGAGGGGAGATTTGATAGAAGTATATAAAATTATGATGGGTATAGATAGAATGGATGCAAGCAGGCTTTTTCCACTGAGGCTAGGGGAGAAAAAAAACCAGAGGACATGGGTTAAGGGTGAAGGGGAAAAGTTTAAAGGGAACATGGGGGGGGGGGGGGGTTTCTTCACACAGAGAGTGGTGGGAGTGTGGAATGAGCTTCCAGATGAAGTGGTGAACGTGGGCTCACTTTTAACATTTAAGGAAAACTTAGACAGGTACATGGATGAGAGGTGTATGGAGGGCAATGGTCCAGGTGCAGGTCAGTGGGACTAGGCAGAAAAGTGGTTCGGCACAGCCAAGAAGGGCCAAAAGGCCTGTTTCTGTGCTGTAATGTTCTATAGTTCTATGGTGTCAGTGACTAGTGGTATCCCACAGAGGATGGTGTTGGCTCTGCTTCTTTTTACGTTATATGCCAATGATTTGGGCTTCATTCTTTTTTTCTCCAGTCCTGATGAAGGGTCTAGGCCCGAGAGGTTAACTGCATTCTTTTTCATAGATGCAGCTTGGCCTGCTGTGCTTCTCCAGCATTTTGTGTGTGTTGCTTGTATGAAGGAATTATTGGCTTTGAGCAAGTTTGCAGATGATATGAAGATAGGTGGAGGGGCAGGTTGAGTTAAGGAAGCAGGAGGCTGTAGAAGGACCTGGACAGATTCGAAGAAAGGCTCAATTTAATATCAGAGAAGGTGTACAGTTTACAGCCTGAAATCCTTACTCTTCACAGACATCCACAAAAACAAAAGGAAAAAAAAAAACCAAGAATGAATGACAGGAAATGTTAGAACCCCAAAGTTCCCCTTCCCCTCCCCCCACACAAGCAGCAGCAGAAGTATCAAACCACCCCGCCCCTGCTCCAGAAAAAGCATCAGCATCCCTTCCCCAAGAGCAAAACCCCCAGGGACCAGAGTCCAACCCAACACTTCGACATCTTAAACATGCTCTCTCACACTAACAAGAGGGAGAAAAATATTGCTCCTGCAACAGATGAGGGGGAGGCCAATCACCACAATAGGTCTACAGCAGATGCTCTCCACTCAGCCTCAGATCACCTGGACAATAGTAACATTTACGCCAGGCTGGTGTCTATTGACATTTGCTAGGCATTTATTCAGTATAATCATATCCTCAGTTCTAATCAACAAGCTCCAAAACCTGGGTCTCTGCACATCCTTCTGCAGCTGGATCCTCGACTTCCTCATTGGGAGACCAGTCTGTGCGGATCAGAAATATCATCTCCTCTTTGCTGACAATCAACACTGGCACATCTTAAGGATGCATGCTTAGCCTACTGCTCTATTCTTTTTACACCCACAATTCTCTGGCTAGGAACAGCTCAAACACCACTTATAAATTTGCCTATGACACAACTAGTGTTCTCAGAACTCCAGATGGTGATGAGGAGGCATATTGGAGCCAGGTAGATCAGCTGGTTGAGTGGTGTTACTTCAACAACCTTGCCTGAATGTCTGAAAGACCAAGGAATTGATTGTGGACTTCTGGAGGGGTAAGCCAAGGGAACACACAACAGTCCTCATTGAGGGATCAGAAGTGGAAGGAGTGAACAGTTTCAAGCTTCTGGATGTCAGCATCTGAGGATCTACATGGCCCCAGCATATTGATACAATTATAAAGAAATTACAAAGAAAGCACAACAGCAGCTGCATTTCATTAGAGTTTGAGGAGAATTAGTACGTCACCAAAGACACTCACATCCACAGATGTACTGTGGAGAGCATTCTAACTGGTTGCAGAGGGGCCACTGCACAGGATTGGAAAAAACTGCAGAAAGTTGCAAACTCTATCAGCTCCGTCATGGGCATGAGACTTCCTAGCATCCAGGATCCCTTCAGAAAAAGTTGCCTCAAAAACTGGCATCCATCATTAAGGACCCCATCACCCAGGACATGCCCTCTTCTCATTGCTACCATCAGAAAGGAAGTACAGGAGCCTTTATACATGCAGTCAATTTCAGGAACAGCTTCTTCTCCTCTGCTATCAGATTTCTGAATGGACAATGAACACATGAGCACTACCACAGTATATTTCTCACTCTTTTTTGGCACTACTTATTCAATGAATTTTTTAATATCTACTTCTCATTATAGTTTATGGTTTTATTATGTATTGCAATGCTGTAAAACAACAAATTTCACACGTGCCAGTGAGATTAAACCTGATTCTGATTCCAGCACACTAAGTGCGATTATGAAGAAAGCATGGTGGCACCTCTACTTTATTAGAAGTCTTCAAAACTTCAGCATGGCACTTAAAACTGGGCGTCATGGTATTACAGCGCGATGCGTCTGGAGTTCAGAGTTAAATTCCGATGCTGTTCCTCAAGGAGTCTCTCTACATCCTCCCCATGGGATGCATGAGGTTTCCCCAGGTCCTCTGGTTTCCTCCCACTGTCCAAAGATATAGAACCATAGAACACTACAGCACAGTACAGGCCCTTCAGCCCTTCATGTTGTGCCGACCCATATAATCCTTAAAAAAAAGTACTAAACCCACACTACCCCATAACCCTCCATTTTTCTTTCATCCATGTGCCTGTCCAAGAGGCTCTTAAATACCCCTAATGTTTTAGCCTCCACCACCATCCCTGGCAAGTCATTCCAAGCACCCACAACCCTCTGTGTAAAAAAGCTTAACCCTGATGTCTCCCCTAAACTTCCCTCCCTTAATTTTGTACATATGCCCTCTGGTGTTTGCTATTGGTGCCCTGGGAAACAGGTACTGACTATCCACCCTACCTATGCCTCCCATAACCTTGTAGACCTCTATCAAGTCCCCTCTCATTCTTCTACACTCCAAAGAGAAAAGTCCCAGCTCTGTTAACCTTGCTTCAAATGACTTGTTCTCCAATCCAGGCAACATCCTGGTAAATCTCCTCTGCACCCTCTCCATAGCTTCCACATCCTTCCTATAATGAGGTGACCAGAACTGAACACAATACTCTAAGTGCAGTCTCACCAGAGATTTGTAGAGTTGCAACATGACCTCTCTACTCTTGAACTCAATCCCCCTGTTAATGAAGCCGAGCATCCCATAGGCCTTCTTAGCTACCCTATCAACCTGCGCAGCGACCTTGAGGGATGTATGGATTTGAACTCTGAAGTCCCTTTGTTCATCCACACTCTTAAGTAACTGACCATTAATCCTGTACTGTAGTAGGTAGGTTAATTGTAAATTGTCCCCGATTGGTTTAGGGCTGTTTGGGTTTGTTGCTGGTTGCATGGCTCAAAGGGCCAGGAGAGCCTGCTCCACTAAATAAAGCCAAAGAAATGAAAAGCATTGACAAACTTCTATAGATGTGTGATGGAGAGTATATTGACTGTTTTTACCGTAGCCCGGTATGGAGACACTAATACCCTTGTGCAGAAAGCCTACAAAAGTAGTGGATATGGTCCAGTCCATCACGGGTGAAGTCCTCCCCACCACTGAGCTCATCTACATGGAGCACTGTCTCAGGAAATTAACAGGTACCCCCACCATCCAGACCAAGCTCTCTTCTAACTGCTGCCGTCAGGAAAGAGGTACAAAAGTCTCAGGACTCACACCAGCAGGTTCAGGAACAACCATCAAGCTCCTGAACCAGAGGAGATAACTTCGCTCAAATTCTCTCACCCTGTCATTGAACTGGACACACTTTCAGGAACTCTTCATCTCATGTTCTTCATATTTATTACCTAATTATTTATTATTATCATTTCTTTTTTCCTCTTTCTTTTTTATTTGCAGAGTGCGTTGTTTTTTGTTTGCACATTGGTCATTGTCCACCATGTTGGGTACGGTCTTTCATTGATTCTATTGCATTTCTTGTGTTTACTGTGAATGCCTGCAAGAAAATGAATCTCAGGGTTGTATATGGTGACGTATATGTACATTGATAATAAATTTACTTTGAAAGTTGATGTAAATCCTGTCTTCCTGCTGTACTGGATCCTTCCCAGCTCGCTCGTTGCTCAGTGCAGTTACTGATGATATCAAGGGTGGTGGTGTGGAGAAAAGGTTCTACCAAGGGAAGGGACGTATACGGCACCCCTTTCCTCCACAAGCCTGTCGGCCTCACTTGGGTAAGGTGTAGCCCCTGCTTAGCCTTCTGATCCGGGTCACGTGAATCCACTGGTGCAGGTGGCGCATGGTCGTACACATCTCCTGGCTATGCGACCACTGACGTCAGGCAGACAATCTCTGAAGAGTATTGACAATGGCTGTGGTCACTTGCTTTGTAAAGATACTGCCCAGAAGAAGGCAGTGGTAAACCACTTCTGTAGAACAATTTGCCAAGAGCAAATGTGGTCATGGAAGGCCAATGATCGCCAATGTCATATGACACGGCACATTAGGAATATATGATGATGCTGTCGCTTCTACACTTCACTCTGCCCTGACCCCCTTGGACAATGGTTCCTCATACACCAGGATGGCATTTATTGACTTCACATCAGTACTTAATATGATCATCCCTTAGAAGCTGGTGGGTGAACTGTCTTCGATGTGTATCACCTCCTCTCTCTGTCACTGGATCCTGGACTTCTTGAAAGGCCAAGGTCAGTCTGTGCTGGCAGGAACATCTCTAGCTTCATCATGCTGAGCGCCAGCGCCCTCCAGGGCTGCGAGCTCAGCCCGCTGCTGTTCACACTGCTGTCGCATGACTGCATTGCTGAATCCAGCTCAAACCAAACCATCAAGTTCTCTGACGACACAAGGGTGGCTGGTCTCATTGTCAACAACGATGACACTGAGGACGTAAAGGACGTAGAACAGCTGGTGGAACTGTGTGAATACAACAACTTGAGCGTCAAAGTGAATAAGACCAAAGAGATGATTGTGGACTTTCAGATGATGCAAGCTGACCACTCCTCACCTCACATAAATGGCTCCTCTAAGAAACAGTTAAAAGCACCAAGTTCCTGGGACTGCACATAACGGATGATCTCACGCGGTCCTTCTTTGGTCAAGAAAGCGTATCAGCACCTCCTGAGGTGATTGAGGTGAACGAGGCACCCCATCACTCCCAATCTACCAATTTTTACAGGAGCACTATCGAGAGTGTCCTGACCAGCTGCATCACCATCTGGTACAAAAATTGTAAGGCAGCACAAGACCTTAAAAAGGATTGTGAGGACTGCTGAGAGGATATTCAGAGTCTCTCTTCCACACATCAGAGATATTTACCCAATGTGCTGCATATGCAAGGCCCTTAGTGTTGTTAATGTTCCCTCCCATATTTGAACCCCTACCATCAGGCAGGAGGCACCGTAGCATTAGGTCAAGGACTGTTAGGATGGAAAACAGCTTCTTTCCCAGGCCGTGAGATGACTGAGCTTCCTGCCACCACCCAGGTCTCATCGCGTATAAAACAGCAATAGCTTTATGCTGTTTGCTTCTTAACTTGTCTCGTAAATGCACCTTATTATGTGTTAATTTATTTGTGGTGACATTACTTTTTGTGTTGTGTGTGTGAGTTGTGCACCTTGGTCCTGAGGAACATTATTTCGTTTGGAGGTATACATTGAATGACAACAAACTGCACTTGAACTTGATCTTGAGTACAACGTGATTGTGTGTGGACTGATCGAATAACAAATTGGAGCAGAGCATAGAAAACTACAACACAGTGCAGGCCCTTTGTCACATGGTATTGCGCCGGCCGTTTAACCAATTCTAAGATCAATCTAACCATTCCCCCCTGCAGAGACCTCCATTTATCTATCATCTATGAGCCTATCTTAAGAACTTCTTAAATGTCTCTAAGGTATTTGCCTGCATGACCACCCCTAGCAGGATGTTCCACACACTTACCACTCTGTGTAAAAAACCCTACTTCTGACACCCCATTATACTTTCCACCTGTTATTGTAAAATTATGTCCCACAGGCACTCAGAGCACAGAACGTCCATTCTAGATACTTGTCCAGTAAATCTGTTCCCGACTGACTCCAACACATTAACGTGGAGGCCCTCTGTTCATCAGGGTCAGTTATGGACGTTGCATCCTAGCTTTCTACATGATACGCAAGCCAGGGCTGTACATCACGCACAGCAAGCTGTTGCCCATGCAGAAAGGCAGCAGAGGTTTGAGATCAGAGTTTTCCTTCTCCTAGATGAGCTACTGACCACAGCCTACGATCCCCATCTGCCTGAAGCGATTGATTCTAAGGCACCAATAATCCGCCTTTTGTCAGTAGAGACAGTTCTGCAGGGCTTAGCCACACGTGAAGGCTGGGATTTGGACTTGATTATCAAAGGCTATTTGAGATGCACACCATTGTGTGCATTTGATAGGTAGCAGGTGATTATCCCCACTGCCACTCCTGGCTATGATAACTATTAGAACTCATCAATGTCCTTCCTTAAATAAGAATGCCAGTACTCTAGGTGATGGTGTAGATGTGGGCTCTCCAATGTCCTATCTAGCAAAAGCATAGCCTCCTTTTTCAATGGAGTTTCCATAGCTATAAGCTATAATATTCTTCTAGCTATTTTTAATTTTAGAGATACAGCATGGTGCCAGGCCCCTGCAGCCCAACGAGCCCACAGCCCCAAATACCCCATGTGACCTGGGCAGGGCTGTATGGCAGACCAGCTGTTGCCCATGCAGCAAGTCTCCCCTCTCCACACCACCGATTTTTTCCAAGGGAAGAGCAAGGGCCGATACAGTTTGGCACCAGTGTTGTCACAGGAGTTGCCAGAACGAGTTTGAAGGCAACATCAGACTGCCTTAAGGACTCCAGCTCCGGATTTGTCCCCAGGGTTTACTCCCGAAGCCTTTCCCATGAGTGGGTATGGCCACAGGGCAGCGGAGGTTTAAAATCAGAGTTTTCTCCCTCTTAGATGGACTGCCTTCCCAGGCTGACGAAGCACTGGCTTTAAGGCACCAGGACCCACCATTCTCCTGCCAGTAGAAACAGTTCCACCGGGCTTAGAGGCTAAGCCACACGAGAAGGCCAGGAGTTGGACTTGGTTGTCAGAGGCTGTTTGAGGCGCGTGCTGTGAGGAGCATTTTTAGGTAGTGGGAACTTGTCCCCACTACCACTCCTCGGCTTGACAACCTTGGGACCATGCTGGATCTCTAAATAAAATGAGTAAACAATGATATAGTACTATTTTAGTCACCCACACCCACAGCTACGCTATATGTATGTGCCAAAGATGTTTGCACAGTACTGTACACTGGTTACAATAGGAAACTGGTTGGGAAACAGAAAGAAGAGCTTTAACTTTGTATTAACTCAGTAGTATTAAGTGTTATTTGGTAACTGGAAAGACATGGTATATAGTATTGTGCAAAAGGAGCCTCGCCTTCCTGTCAGATTGCCAGCGGTTAAGAGTGGGCTTCCTCACCTCTGCCCCTCTGACCCTCAACACAGGAGCCCCTCAGGGCTGTGTCCTAAGCCCCCTCCTTTACTCTCTGTATACCCATGACTGTGTTGCTACCCACAGCTCCAATTTGCTGATGATACTACATTGTTTGCCCTTATCTCAAATAATAATGAGGCAGCCTACAGAGAAGAAGTCATCACCCTGTCTCTTTAAAGGCTCCGGGACAACTTCTTCCACCAGGTCATCAGACTGCTTAATTCATGCTGATACAATTGTATTTCTATGCTAAATTGACTGTCCTGTTGTATATACTGTTTATTACAAATTACTATAAATTTCACATTGCTCATTTTGATAGAGATTTTTACTTCTCATGTATGCGAAGGATGTAAGAAATAAAGTTAATTCTATTCAATTCAAAAAGGCAACATCTATTATTAAGGACCCCCACCAGCCAGGACGTATCTTCTTCTCATTATTACCATCAGGAAGGAGGTACAGAAACCTGAAGATACACACTCATTGATTCAGGAACAGCTTCTTCCCCTCTGCCTTCTGATTTATGAAAAGACATTGAATCCATGAACACTACCTCACTACTTTTTATTTCTATTTTTTTGCACAGTTTATTTAATTTAACTGTACTATATACAGCTACTGTAATTCATGGTTTTTTTCTATATTATCATATTTTACATTGTACTGTGAAATTAATAATTAATATTAAACTTGATTCTGTTTCTGATTCTGATTCTGAAACCTTGTTCTGGGGTATGGTGGGTTGCGTGTCTCAGTGACCCAGAGAGCTATGTTGGCTGGAGTCAGGTCTTTATGCTTTGGCTCTTGGTAGGGTCACCCATGACAAACAGGTCAAAGGGTAGAGGCCAGACTACGAGTGGTCCACCGGTCCTCCACGTTTGAGGGTTCAGTTCAAGACCAATCAACCCTGACTGGTCAAACAAAACTGTTATGGAAACAGCAATGAAGAATCCTTCTACAACTGAGTGTGGCAGTATTCCTGAATCTCAACCTGGGACTTGCATGACTGACCAAAAGGAAGCTGCTGACATGATGAAGGAAGCCCTGAACCCCGGCAGAAATTGAGTTCTGTCATTGCTGCCTGAAATGCCAGTAGAGTAATGGGCAGTAGAGAGAGCAAAAGCCTTAACATCCTTGCTACATATATGTACATGCCCAGGACTTTTGCAGAGTACAATGTAATAGTCATATTTCAAAATCAATGACAACAGAAGAGGACATTGTGGCTTGGATATTATTAGGACAGTGAAAATCCTGGGTAGTATAACATCATGCCACAAGATGTAATGGCAGTAAATATTTTATGAGCCAAATCAATGTTGAAGTTAATGTAAGAGTCTCTCTAAAGACAAGAAATTCTTTGACACATTCTTCTAATTAGTTAATTCTTGTGCAAGGATGCCACAACCAACCTAATTTGAGTTGAGTTTTATTAAACCATAACTTGCATTACATATAAAGTAATTCACAATTTAAATGTTGAAGTTTTAGTTCTTGAGGTACTTAAATACTCATAACCTTGAAGAAGTAAAATTAAAAGTAAATCAGTATCAGCAGATCATTTGATTCACAAGAGCGGTGTGGAACAATTGAAATATCCATATATATATATGGATATAATTTCTGAGTTGCTGTTTTAGTCAGAATATTACACAGTTGTTCCAATTTGTCCAGTATGAAGAACAATTATTAATAATTGTATGAACTTATTGTACAAGAATATACATCAGACTTAAATTTACAAAGTGACAAGACTTTAGTATTTGAACAGCAATAAAATATTCAGACATGAAGATATAAAAATTTTTCTTTATACAATTACTACAAACAAAATGCCCAACATATTAACATAAAAGTAAAATTAAGTAAAAAAGTAAATATTTAAGCAGGTGTCATAAATTGTGCGTGTTTTTAGTATCTGTCTACCATGGAGAATGCTTTTTTATTGTTCCTCTCTACATCTCATGGCACATCGGATGGCAACTTTACTGCTTCTTTAGCATTTGTCTGTTCTTGTTGAGGCTGAGGTGTTTGATACAGAACCCAGCACAGATGGAAAATGTGCAAGGAGCTGGCCAGTTTCGAACCCAGGACCACTTGCCTCAAAGTCTGGTGTGGCTGCCACTACACCGCCAGCTGGCTAATGCCAGCTGATTACCATGGTTACACTTGCATTATTTAACCATAAGACAGAGGAGCCAAATTAGGCATTGGCCCATTGAGTCTACTCTGCACTGGTAATGAACAAAACGTTTAGAATATGGGACTGAGAATTTTCTCTCACTGAGCTATAATTAACAGGAGAGAAGTTGTGGAATAATTGGGGCTTATTGGAGTGATTGTTCAAGTTGTCTGTTCTGTAAGATTTGCTTACAGAATGAGTTTGATTTGACAGAGATTGAGAATCAGAAATGATTCACTTTAAGCTGCTCCAGAGACCTCCTAAGGTAACAAATGGCACCCTAGTGAGGAAAGGGAAGTTTCTAAGAGTGACATCATATTCTGTCACAAGGTATGGGTGATAGAGGCCATGGCTTACTTTTTCCCCTGCCTGAGCAAAATGGAAAATATTTTAACTCTTGAGTTGCTACAACAATGAAAAAGATTAAAGAGATAAAGAGATTAATTTTATTTGTCATGTGTACATCAAAACATACTGTGAAATCTGTCATTTGCATCAATTCAAATTAACGAGGATTGTGTCAGGTCAGCCTGCAAGTGTCAAAGAGTCATGGAAAAGAACAGCCCAGAAGTAGATCCTTCGGCCCATCTAGTCCATGCTGAACCATCTAAACTGCCCACTCTCATCGACCTGCACTGGGACCATAGCCCTCCATACCCCTACCATCCATGTACCTATCCAAACTTTTGCTAAACCTTGAAATCAAACTCACATTCACCACTTGTACTGGCAGCTTGTTCCATCCCCTCACAACCTCTCTGAGTGAAGAAGTTTCCCCTCAAGTTCCCATTAAATTTTCCACCTTTCACCCTCAACCCATGACCTCTGGTTATAGTCCCACCCAACCTCAGTGGAAAAAACCTGCTTGCATTTACCCTATCTGTACCCCTCTTAATTTTGTATACCTCTATCAAATCTCCTCTCAATCTTCTACATTCCAAGTGTCGTCGCGCTTCTGACACCAGCATTGTATGCTCACCACTAACTAATGTTAACCTGTATGTGTTTGGTATGTGGGAGGAAATGGGGCACCCAGAGGAAACCCGTGTGGTCATGCGGACAATGTGCGAACTCTTTATAGACAGCAGCAGGAATTGAACCCAATCTTACTGCTGGTGCAATATTAGTGTTACGCCAGCCTCCGCCCCTATTCTGCCCATCTTTACTGACTGTAATAGAGGTGTGCAGACTCTGCCGGCTGGCTCAGCTCGCTGCTCTGTGAGGTTTATTCATCTCTGCACTGAACTAAAGCTGTGGTCTGCAACTCACTTTCATAAACTTTAGTTCTGAATGCTATTTGTTTACTTCTATTGTTTGCATGACTTGTATCTTTTTCTGCACAATTGGGGTATATGATGGCCTCTTTTTAAATTGTTTCTATTGGATTTCATTGCATTTTGGTTGCTGGTTATGAGAGTTCGTATAAAGTATACACACTTTGAACTTTGAACTTTTGGAAATAGAAGGAAATGAATGGGTTTTTGCTCTACCGCTAAGGTCCAATTCATTGTTCCCAAAAAGCAAGGCACAGAGGTAATAAAGTGCATTTGCAGTGGTCAAAAGGGAAATGAACACAATATATAACCACATCTAGATGATTAGCCATCAAAATAAAGTGAGTATTTTGAGAAGAAATTCTTGTACTTCAGTCAATGAAAGCAAGCATGCAGGTACAGCAGGCAGTGAAGAAAGCTAATGTCATGTTGGCTTTTATAACAAGAGGAAATGAGTATAGGAGTAAAGAGGTCCTTCTGCAGCTGTACAGGGCCCTGGTGAAACCCCACCTGGTGTATTGTGTGCAGTTTTGGTCTCCAAATTTGAGGAAGGACACTTGCTATTGAGGGAGTGCAGCGTAGGTTCACAAGGTTAATTTCCAGAATGGCAGGACTGTCATATGTTGAAAGATTGGAGCGACTGGGCTTGTATACACTGGAATTTAGAAGGATGAGAGGGGATCTGATTGAAACATATAAGATTATTAAGGGATTGGACACACTGGAGGCAGGAAGCATGTTCCCGCTGATGGGTGAGTCCAGAACTAGAGGCCACAGTTTAAGAAGGAGGGGTAGGCCATTTAGAACAGAGATGCAGAAAAACTTTTTCACCCAGAGAGTGGTGGATCTGTGGAATACTCTGCCCCAGAAGGCAGTGGAGGCCAAGTCTCTGGATGCATTCAAGAGAGTTAGATAGAGCTCTTATAGATAGCGGGGTCAAGGGATATGGAGAGAGGGCAGAAACGGGGTACTGATTGTGTATGATCAGCCATGATCACAGTGAATGGCGGTGCTGGCCAGAAGGGCCGAATGGCCTACTCCTGCATCTACTGTCTATTGTCTAAATCTATTTCATCATTTAATCATTTACATACTGGCAAATCTCTTCCTTGAAACCCGATTGCTTTTGTTGTTATTGTTGAAGGAAATAGAACTTGAGTTTATTACTGGGGTTTGTGAGCTGTTATTTTCCAGGCACAAGGGGGGAAGAAAGCTAGGTAAAGATTTTGAGGAAGTCACATTGTTTGAAATATCTTTTACATTTTTCATGGAGTAGTCACAGAGATTTTTCAAAAATGAACTCTTGGTGTTATTTTCTTTCTTAAACAAAATAATGTAACATTTCGGGAAAAATTGGCAGCACAATATTCCATAGGTTGAAGATAGAATTGTAACCACTTCCACTGCAGGGAGAAACTGACCTTTAGTGGTGACATAGACAGGTACAAACGTAATCCACGAAATGAAGTATATTAACATGCTGAATGTAATAAACTTGGCCTCATTATAATTTTCTGGTAGTTTTCTACCTTTAAAGGCAAATATAAAGCAAATCAGTGCCAGAAATGCTATGTACCCCAACATAACTGCAAATGCTACATAAGAACCCTCGTTACATTCCAACAAGATTTCTCTGGGGTGTCTGTTAACATCCCGGAAAGCCAGAGGACCATTAAAGATTAACCACATTACACAAGTAATAACCTGAAGTCCTGTACAGAAACTTATGATGAGCCATGGATTGTAGAGAGTTTTCAAATAATCTTGATTGGCCGGGTTAAAGTTAAATGCTAATAGTATTGCGAGTGACTTTGTCAGAGCACATGAAACAGAGAGAGTGAAACTGATGCCAAATAAGCACTGCCTAATTTTGCACGTGACGTCGCTCGGCCTTCCAAGAAAGAAGTAAACACTTGCAAAACTGAGCATCAAAGAGGAGAGCATTATGAGTGATAGGTTACCGCCATTGGACTTAACGGCTGGCGTGTCAATATTCTTGATGAAGATAACAACTATTACTAAGCTTAAAACTATTCCCAGTGCTGAAAGTACCAGCAAGACTATAGAAAACGCATTCCTCCGCTCAAGAAATACGATGGATTTTTTGTTGCACGAAGCACTTCCCGATGGAGCCCACTCATCTTCTTGGCAATAAAAGCATTCCTGTGCATCTGAAATGAAGGGAAAAAATGATACAAGTTAGTATATTAAATTATTTGGTTATATATACTTTTAGTGCAGGGGTTCCCAACCTGGAGTCTATGGACCCCTCAGTTAGTGGTAGGGGTCCGTGGTATAAAAAAGGATGAGAACCCTTGTTTTAGTGGGGAAAAATATCATTAGGGCCTATCCAAAGGATTTGCTGATGAATGAACACATGCCATGCCATTACTGAGACACTATTACAGCTTGGACCATTCCGGAGGTCAGAGTTCAATTCTGTAAGGAGTTTGTATGTTCTCCCCTTGAACCACGTGGGTCTGCTCTGGTGTCCTCCCACAGTCCAAAGGTGTACCAGTTAGGAGGTTAACTGTCCTGTGCTTAGGTTAGGGTTAAGTATGTGGGTTGCTGGATGGTGCAGCTTGTTGGGCTAAAGCTGCATCTGTAAATACGTAAACAAGAGATTCTGCAGATGCCGGAAATCCGGAATAGCACACATAGGCAAGATCATGGAGGAACTCAGTAGATCAGGCACCAGTTTCATCAGGGTCACAGCCCAAAACGTTGACTACTTATTCCCCTTCATGGATGCCACCTGACCTGCTTCCAGCATTTTGTGCGTGGTATTGATGAGCTTGCCCAGTGAACAACCTAGCAACACATTATTGATAAAGATAGCAATTAGAAAGACAGCGTGCAGTGGCCACTTTATTAGTTACACCTGCTTATTAATGCATTTAACTAATCAGCTAATCACGTGGTAGCAACTCAAGTGCATAAAAGCATGCAGACGTGGTCAAGAGGTTCAGTTGTTGTTCAGACCAAACATCAGAATGGGGAAGAAATATGATGTAAGTGACTTTGACTGTGGAATGATTGTTGGTGCCAGATGGGGTGGTTCAAGCATCTCAGAAACTGCTGATCTCCTCGGATTTTCACACACAACAGTCTCAAGACTTCACAGAAAAAGTGTGCACCATTTTGTTAATTAGGAATTTAACTAATCAGCTAATCACGTGGTAGCAACTCAAGTGCATAAAAGCATGCAGACGTGGTCAAGAGGTTCAGTTGTTGTTCAGACCAAACATCAGAATGGGGAAGAAATATGATGTAAGTGACTTTGACTGTGGAATGATTGTTGGTGCCAGATGGGGTGGTTCAAGCATCTCAGAAACTGCTGATCTCCTCGGATTTTCACACACAACAGTCTCAAGACTTCACAGAAAAAGTGTGCACCATTTTGTTAATTAGGAATTTAACTAATCAGCTAATCACGTGGTAGCAACTCAAGTGCATAAAAGCATGCAGACGTGGTCAAGAGGTTCAGTTGTTGTTCAGACCAAACATCAGAATGGGGAAGAAATGTGATCTGAGTGACTATATTGGCTATAAATGAATTGATTCCACTGCATTCCTTATTAAAAAGGGAGTTATTCAGAAATATTGCCACTATGCTTGGACTTTTGTACTTTACAATTGTGAGAAGTAAGTATTTCAAAGGGATCTGAGCGGTAGATTTTTAATATACAGAGATTATTTGATATATAGAAGTGTTGCCAGGGAAAGTGGCAGAATCAGATACAACAGTTAGGTTTAAGAAATACTTAAATAGGCAAGGCTTAGAGCAGGGTGTGCCAACCCCTTCTTATGCCATGGACCAATGTCATGAAGCAAGGTGTTTGCGGACCCCAGTTTGGGAATTCTTGGTGTAGAGGGACATCTCCTTAGAGCTGTAATAGCCTTGTGCTAACAACAACACTACCTTGATGCCTCTGATTAGTGTAGGTGGGTCAAAGGCCTCACTTTTATGCTGTACCACTTTGCTGTTCTATGGTAAAGAGTTTGGCTATACAAATGGACAACACAGACAAATAATTTACTGGTAATTTTGTTTGTTCCTTACCAGTTGTATTCGAGAATGTATCGACACTGCAGTTTTTACAGTTGTAACAGCATGTGTGTTGGCCTTCAGAAGACAGTTTTAGCTGCCCAGGTTGGCAGGGGTTCGAACATATTGATGTCACATTCTTCAAAACAAAAATTGAAACAACTGTTTAAGAAATTTCAAAAAATATGTTCTCTATCTGTTCCAACAACTAGGGGTGATATGTTCTCAGGGTAATATACACTAGTAATATAAAACAAAGAATAGCATTCTGATGAAGGCACACCATCAATTCTAATTTAATTAGGATTTTGAGGAGATCTGGTATATCACCAAAGACTGTGGAAAATTTCTACAGCTGCATTGTGACTGGGTATGGGGGAGGAGAAGAGGGCACTGCACAGGATTGAAATAAGCTGCAGAAAGCTGTAAATTCAGCCAGCTCCATCATGGGCACTAGCCTCCCCAGCACTGAGGACATCTTTAAAAGGAATGTTTCAAAATCAGGGCATCTATCATTAAAGGCAAAAACCATCCTGGATGTTCTTACTACTACCATCAGAGAGGAGGTACAGGAGCCTGAAGACACATACTCAACATTTTAGAAAATGCTTCTTTCCCTCTGCTATCAAGTTTCTGAATGGACAATAAAACCATGAACTTTTTCTTACTATTTTTGGTCTTTTTCTGCACTACATATATATCGAGTGATGAATAGAGGTACACACTGTATATGCATGTATACATATTTTAAAATCAGAATCAGGTTTAGTATCACTGGCATATGTTGTGAAATTTGATGTTTGCAGCAGCAATACATTGCAAGACATAATAAAAAACTACAAATTACAATAAAAATATAAAATTAAATTAAGTAAGTAATGCAAAGAGAGAGCAAAAAAGGGGGAAAAGCCAGTGATGTAGTGATCATGTGCTGGTTCATTATCCACTCAAGAGGAAGGGAAAAAGATTTTTCTAAAATGTTGAGTGTGAGCCTTCAGGCTCCAGTACCTCCTCCCTGATAGTAGCAAAGAGAAGAGGGCACGTTATGGGCAATGGGGTCCTTTTTGAAGATGTCCTGGATCCTAGGGAGTCCGGTGGAATCACTTCAGAGTTAAGGTGACTGATGTTATCCGTGTCAGTTCAGGTGCTTGATGGTTGTAGGGTAATAACTTGCTTTCACCAAATAAATCATATACAAGTCCATTATCACATCTTTTCAATAAAAATTGATATGATATTCTTAGCATTATTTATATACATCAAAGTTCAAAGTACATTTATTATCAGAGCAAATGACTGCGAAATTTGGTGTGCAGTTTGTATTTAGTTTCACTTTTTGATATCTTTCAGGAAGAATATTAGAGGCAGAGGGAAACCCGAGTAGACCATTCCCTGCTCTGGCATTCAATAAAATCAAACCTGCTCTTTAAGCACAGCATTAATCCCAAGGGAACCTTAATAGCTAAAGATCTATCAATCACTGTCTTCAATATACTGTGAGCTGAGCAGGATCCTACAGCACTCCTGGGCAGAGAATTCCAAATATTCAACACCATCTGGAGAAGAAATTTCTCTTCGTTTCAGTCCTGAATGGCTTTATTTGAGACTTTGAGCCCAGCCAGTGGAAACCAAGGCTCGGAAGATAAAAATCTTTAAAATTAATTTTCACCTGATTTATGAAAAAAACTGACTGCCACACCCAAATTAAATTATAAAACTAGTTTACACACACACAGACACACTGTATCTATATATATATATTTGCATAAATAACCAAACTTCTCCATGTTTCCATGCTTGAAAGATACATGGAAATTAAAATCATGCTGAGCTGTGGTGGTTCATGGCATCTGGCAAATCGCATTAAAAAATACAGAATCTGGTTGTAGATCCAACCCATCAGTTTCATATCATAGGTGTCTAAATTATGTGTTGGGAGCAGACAAATACGGTTAGGAAGCAATAACTGAGGAATTGGCCCTCTGAGATTTCTCCAGCATGTAATAGAATCATAGCTGATCTGGTTCTGACCAAAATTCATCTTCCCTTCCAACCCCAAGTAATCTTTCACCCCATGCATACCGAGCATATACCCTCAGTCGCCACCACATTTGGTATCTAATAAAACGTACACTTAGTGTACGTTCATGGTCTTCTGCTGCTGTAGCCCATCCACTTTAAGGTTCGACGAGTTGTGCATTCAGAGATGCCCTACCGCACACCACTGTTGTAATGCAAGTTTATTTGAGTTACTGTCACCTTCCTGTCAGCTTGAACCAGTCTGGCCATTCTCCTCTGACCTCTCGAACTAACAAGAGCTGATACTCACAGAACTGATACTCACTCAATTTTTTTTCTCCTCACACCCATTCCCTCTAAACTCTAGAGACCGTTGCATGTAAAAATCTCAGGAGATCAGCAGTTTTTGAGATACTCAGACCACTCTATCTGGCACAAACAATCATTCCACGGCCAAAATAATTTAGATCACATTTTTTCCTTATTCTGATATTTGGTCTGTTTGACAACTGAACCTTCTGACAATGTCTGTATATTTTTATGCAATGAGTTGATGCCACATGATTGGCTGAATTGAAGGATAAAGATGCCCACTCAGTGGCCACCCTAATAGGTACACCTGTTCACTTGTTCATTCTCCCTTTCTGCTGCCCTTTAGGGAAGCTCAAGGAACTGATGCTTGGCAGCTAACTTTTCAGAAGAATTCCAAATAGATTTGTCAATCAGTTTCTATTCATGAAACTGTGCTCTCTTTAACTACTGTAATTTTCTGACTTTTGTCAAGAAGCAAAGAGCCTATGATCTCCTGGTCCCCATTATTTGCTACAGAAAATGCAAAGGAGATGGATTAAGGAGACTATTCGTTGGAGAGTAAAGAAGATCGAAATTATTTCAGGTAATGTTTTCAGAAGAGGGTATGGTGTGCAATCAAATCTAATGTTAGGAAAATAAATTATAAGACAAGAGGATTGTAAATCTTAGATACAGAATTAGGCCATTCAGCCCATTGAGTCTGCTCCACCATTCAATCATGGCTGATCAACTGGTATCGACTACATTTCTAGGACATGAGATTCAAAGCTGGATAGAAGATTAAGTGAGGGATTGTCAGGAGATTAAGGCCTTGGCTGATGTCAAGATCATCAAAGTAGAGAGAAGGAAATGGATAAGGAAGTTGTTCATTGGGAAAATATATAGTGGTGGATATCATACTAAAGGCAAGTTTAATAGTTAAGAGACCATAAGATAAGATGTAGGAACAGAATTAGGCAATTTGTCCCATTGAGTCTACTCCACCATTCCATCATTAGAAACATAGAAAATCTACAGCACAATACAGGCCCTTCAGCCCACAAAGCTGTGCTGAACATGTCCTTACCTTAGAATTACCTAGGCTTACCCATAGCCCCCTATTTTACTAAGCTCCATGTATCCATCCAGGAGTCTCTTAAAAGACCCTATTGTTTCGGTCTCCACCACCATCGCCGACAGCCCATTCCACACACTCACCACTCTCTGCGTAAAAAACTTACCCCTGACATCTCCTCTGTACCTGCTTCCAAGCACCTTAAAACTGTGCCCTCTCATGTTAGCCATTTCAGCCCTGGGGAAAAAGCCTCTGACTATCCACATGATCAATATCTCTCATTATCTTATAGACCTCTATCAGGTCACCTCTCATCCTCAGTCACTCCAAGGAATAAAGGCTGAATTCACTCAACCTATTCTTATAAGCATTGCTTCCCAATCCAGGCAACATCCTTGTAAATCTCCTCTGCATCCTTCCTTTAGCAAAATGCTGTAGGGGTTCACTGATAATGTAATGGGTTCTCTGTAGCAGCAATGTTTGGGTTGTGACTAGAGATAACGGGGTTAGGAATGCTGTTGTTCTTTCTTGTGAGCTGGAAGAGAGATTTTCACGGTCTTTTGCCGGGGAGAGAGGTGGAGAGAAGATGCGAATGGAGAGAGTTGGTAGCCTGCCAGACAGGGTGGACATGGATCCAGGATCCGAAGGGCAGTGACGATCGGAGGGGGTCGATGGTGGACAATCGGCTTATCGGTGAGCTCCAACATTGCGCAACAGACTGTTTCATAAGAAATCTGTTAACTTAGCAGCAGCAGTTCAATACAATACATAATCAAGCAGAGAGAGAGAGGAAAAAAATAAAACATAATAATAATCAAACATGTAGATCAATTACATATATTAAATAGATTTTTTTAAATGTGCAAAAACAGAAATACTGTAAATTAAAAAAAGTGGAGTAATATTCTCCATCGCTCCAAGGAGAAAAGGCCGAGTTCACTCAACCTATTCTCATAAGGCATGCTCCCCAATCCAGGCAATGTCCTTGTAAATCTCCTCTGCACCCTTTCTTCCTGAAGTAAGGTGACCAGAACTGAGCACAGTACTCCAAGTGGGGTCTGAACAGGGTCCTATATAGCTGCAACATTACCTCTCGGCTCCTAAATTCAATCCCACAGTGGATAAAGGCCAATGCATCGTATGTGTTCTTAACCAGAGAGTCAACCTGCGCAGCAGCTTTGAGTGTCCTATGTACTCAGACGCCAATATCCCTCTGATCCTCCACACTGCTGAGAATGCTATATTCTGCCACCATATTTGACCTACCAAAATGAACCACCTCACACTTATCTGAGTTGAACTCCATCTGCCACTTCTCAGCAGAGTTCTGCATCCTATCAAAGTCCCGCTGTAACCTCTGACAGCCCTCCACACTATCCACAACACCCCCAACCTTTGTGTCATCAGCAAATTTACTATCTCTCCATTTCTCTGAATCTCATTTTCAAATGGATGCCCCTCTACCCTGTAGAGGCTGTGCTGTCTTGTCTGTGACTCTCCCACTATGGGAAACATCCTTTCCACATCTACTCTGTCTGGGCCTTTCAACATTTGAAAAGTTTCAATGAGATCCTCCCTCATCCTTCGGAATTCCAGTGAGTACAGACCCAGAGCCATCAAACGTTCCTCGTATGAAAACCCTTTCATTCCTGGATAACCCCTCAACTGTTAGGCTCTCGAACAAAAGAGAATAATTACACTCATCTATTGTCAGAATCAGAATCATGATTAATCTCACTGGCATATGTCAGGAAATTTGTTAACTGAGCAGCAGCAATTCAATGCAGTACATGAAAATATAAAAATATAAATAAGTAAATCAATTACAGTAAGTATATATATGAATATAAGATAGTTAAATTAAAAATACTGCAAAAACAGAAATAGTAATAAAAAATGAAGTTCCCACAATCAATGATCTCACTTTAAAGACTCTTTTATTTTGTTATTTAGGGCACTCGTTATTTATTGCTATTTATTTATATTTTGTATTTGCACGGTTTGTTGTCTTCTATGCTCTTGCTCTTTCATTGATCTTGTTTACAGATACTATTCTATAGATTTGCTGAGTATGCCCACAGGATAAAAGATTCTTAGAGCTGTACGTGGCAGCATGTAGGTACTGTAATGATAAATTTTACTTTGAATTTTGAACTTAGTTGACATGTATATTTGCTTATCAGCTATACGCAGGTTAGCTCTACATTTATACCTGTAGTTACGAGGGTGTATATTACAATCTATAATAATTACCTTTAAAATATTGAACTGTGGATTCCTAATTATAAGTTTATCCTTCTCGATATCATACTCTCCAACTGTGTTATTAAATGACATCTTTCCATTGATTGATTTCCACAGGACGATATCATATCCAGAGATAAAATCTCCCGAAGTATTAAAGTGGATTCTACTGCCATCTTCAGTTACGTTCACTTTCTTCAATGAGTCCAATAGCTGTAAGAAAATTCAAAGAATACAATGTATATTTTTTGTTAAGGGAACATTGCTTTGGTTAATATTGTCTCGTAATAACATGAATCAACATCGAATTACTGCTCTAATATTGTACAATAGAAGTAATGAAAAAGAAACCCTATTTCTAATATATTGCTGGTCGACATGATAGTGTAGTGGTTAGTGCATCTCTTTATAGCGCCAGCGACTGGGAATCAATTCCCATTGCTGTCTGTAGGTTCATTCTTGCTTATTTCTGCCAAGTGTCACTGAGTCATAGAAAAGTACAGCATAGAACCAGGTCCTTTGGCCTATCTAGACCATACCAAACCATTTAAACTGTCTTCTCCCATCAACCTACACCAGGATCATAGCCCTCCTCACCCCTACTATCCATGTACCTATCCAAACTTCTCTTAAATGTTGAAATCGAGCTTACAAGCACCACTCGCGCTGGCAGCTCATTCCACACTCTCACGACCCTCTGAGTGTCCGACCCAGCCTCAGTGGAAAAAGCCTGCTTATGTTGACCCCATTCACATCCTTCATAATTCTGTTTCTTCTGTCAAATCTCCTCTCAATCTTCAACGTTCCAAGGAATAAAGCCCTAACCTATTCAGACATTCCGTATAACTCAGGTCTTCCAGACCTGGCAACATCCTTGTAAATTTTCTCTGTACTCTTTCAACCTTATTTACATCTTTCCCGTAGGTAGGTGACCAAAACTGCACACACAATACTCTGAAGTGCTCCGGTTTCCTGGCCCATTCTGAGGATGTGCAGCTTCGGAGGTTAATTGGTCACAGAGGTGTAATTGGGTATTGTGGACACTTTGGGCCAGGAAGGCCTGTAACTGTGCTGCGTCTCTAAATTTAAGAAAAATTAATTAAAAATACACAAAGATCGACAAACAATCAAAGCACGAAAGAAATGAAATTGTGCAAATGAAAAAAATACTGAGAACATGAATTGGAAATAGTCTTTGAAAGTGAATTTGCAGGTTGTAGAGTGTGTCAGAATGTTAATGAATACGAATGCTGAGAAATAATTGTTACCTATAAGACCATAAGTCTATACAATATAGGAGCAAAATTAGGCCATTTGGCCCATTGAGTCTGTTCATCATGAGTCATTTCATTGAGTCATTTCATCATGGCTGATCCATTTTCCACTCAGCCCTAACATCCTGCCTTCTCCCCATGTCCTTTTGCCTGACTAATTAAATAAAATCAATCTCTGCCTTAAATATACCCAATGACGGCCTCCACAGCTGCCTGTGGAAACGAATTCCACAGATTCACCACTATCTGCCTAAAGAAGTTCATCCTCATCTCCGTTCTAAAAGAACGTCCCTCTATGCTGAGGCTGTGTCCTCTGGTCTTAGGCTTCCCCACCATAGGAAACATCCTTTCCACATCCACTCTTCTGAGGCCTTTCGCCATTCGATAGGTTTCAATGAGGCCATTTCTTATTCTTCTGAATTCTATTGAGTAGAGACCCAGAATCAACAACACTCTTCATTTAATGAGCCTTTCAATCCCAGAATCATTTTTGTGAACCTCCTTTGAACCCTCTCCAATGTAATGTAAATGTTTTGAGAGGCTGGTTAAAGACTACATCTGCAGCTTGCTACCATCCACTGGACTCCCTACAATTCAGCTACTGATGGAACCAGTCTATGTCATAGGCACAGCACAACACATCATCCTCACTCACCTGGAGGAGAGGGATGCATACCTTGCTGTTCCTGGACTACAGTTCAGCATTCAACACCATAACTCCCTCCAGACTTGACAGGAAGCTCAGAGACCTCAGCCTGCACCCTACCTTGTGCAGTTGGATCCTAGACTTCCTATTAGATCACCGACAGGTGACAAGGATGGGCTCCCTCACCTCTGCCCCTCAGCACAGGTGCCCCCCCAGGGTTGTATCCTGAGTCCCCTCCTTTACTCCCTTTACACCCACGACTGTGCTGCCAGTCTGCTGTTCAAATTTGCAGATGACATGACCTTGATTGCCCTTATTTCTAGTAGTGATGAGATAGCCTACAAGACCTTCTACAGGGGTACCTTTGAGAGCATCTTGACTGGCTGTATCACACTCTGGTATGGGAACTGCACCAATCTTGTTTGCTGGACACTGCAGAATGGTACATTCTGTGTCCAGCACATCTGTGGATGTGAACCTCCCTCCACTGAGGACATTTACAGCAGCAGGTGCAGAAAGAAGGTCTGGAGGATCATCGAGGACACCAGTCACCCTGACCATAAACTGTTTCAGCTGCTTCCATCTGACAAACAGTATTGTGGCATTTAAGTTTGGACCAACAGGCTACGGGACAGCTTCTTACTACAAGCCAATAGACTTATAAATTCACATGCTTGTACATTGCGATGGAGTCATAACGCAAAGATCTAAATGCCCTCACATTGTGGGATGGATGCAGGATTTGAATAAATAAATATATAAAGTTAATGAGGGGCCCAGATCTGCTCATAATACTCCAGGTGAGCCCTCACCAGTGCCTTACAAAGCCTCAACATTACATCCTTGCTTTTATATTGTAGTTCTCTCGTAATTAGGGCTAGTGTCACATTTACTTAGAAAAGAGGACCAAAGCACATAGCTTTGTTAAAGGTGATCTCATTTACAATAACAAGATTCAAGATTCATTTATTATCAAAGGAATGTATAAATTATACGACCTTGAGGTTAACTTGCTCACAGGTAGCAAGAAATCTGAAAGAACCCAATTAAAGAATAAAAATAAAAACAAAAGACCAACCCTCGATGCCAGGAAAAAAGTAAATCATGCAAACAATTGAAGCGAACAGCAGCATTCTGGCCCAAAATTGAGTCCTCAGATCCGAACCCTGGAGTAGGCTCAAGGAATCGATGATCAATTCATCACATGAGCATCGCATTGAGTATCTGCATTAATTATACAATTAGTCTGTGAGAAGGGGTATTGACCTATAAATAAAGACTTACCTCCCAAGGTGCAAAATCTAATGACCGTTGGCAAGTTCCTTCATCGCATTGAAGGAGAGCGTGGAGTGCGTGTGCAAGAGCAACAACTGACCACTGTATGCTTGAAGTAACACCTGGTTCAATGTTTCTCAGAAGGAAGTCATTTTGCTGGGATTGCAATGTCATATCATTGGTGACAGCATCACCATTCTGAAATCTCTCATCTGAAATACAAGTATCTATATCGTTATTTTGATTGCCCTGACAAGAGTTGTAAAGCATGGAATATTTCTTTAGAAAGGTGTTTGGATGTGTCAAACTAAGTGACAAATTTTTCACATATTTTTCAAACTTTGAGATATTCCCTTTTTGAAATGAAAATCCCACAATATCCCCAATGTTATGAACTTTTTCCAGGCGAGTGATGTTATTGTTACTTGACCAGCTGTCACTGGCAATCCAGATTTTCTTCAGGTTGTGAACACTTAATATTTCGAATAGCTCGACGACATGAGACGCTCTAGCGAACATAATGATGATATTCGCCCGTGTCTGGTTGATGATGGTGCTTGCTACTTCTCTTATCCTGGAAGTTGTTACCTGATCAGACGAGTAAAATGGAATAATCTCATGGAAAGCGATGCATATACCCAGTTTCTCTGCCTCGGAAATGAAGCCGTCTATCCCTGAGCGGCTGTAGTCATCGTCACTTGCAATCGCTCCCACCCAGTTCCAACCAAATTTGTGAACCAAACGGGCCATGGCTTTACTCTGAAAGGCGTCGCTCGGAATAGTTCTCAGGAATGCCGGGAATCGAGTCTTATCGCTCAGAATTCTAGCCGAAGCCGAGTAGCTGATCTGTAAAAGATTCAGATGGTCAAAAGTAAAGCCTCACTTTGAAGTCTAAATTTATTTGTTTATTGAGGTACAGCGCGGAATAGGCTCTTTCCGGCCCTTCGAGTCTCACTGTCCAGCAATCCTCCCATTCACAGGACAATTTACAATGACCTACCAACCAGTAAGTCTTTGGGCTGTATGAGGAAAGTAGAGCACCCAGAGGAACTCATATGGTCACGTACAAACTCCTTATAGGCATCAGTGGGACTGTAAAACGTTGTACCAACTACTACCCTCCAGTACCACTGTATATCTATATTCCAGATAAAGGAATGTGATTAAATTAAAACCAGCCACTCACGAACCAAGTTAGAATATGTTAAATTAGGGAATAAGGAAATGAATGAATGAATGAATGAACAAACAAACAAATAAATAAATAAATAAACGTGTCTTTAGTTTCACAGAAGAATAAGAATCAGGTTTATTCTTATTCTCAGCCCGAAAAGACAGCTTATTCCCTCATAGACGCTGCTTGATTGTGGAATTCCTCCAGAATGTTGTGTATGTTGCTCTGGGTATTCTGATAACTTTTAGTGGGTTTGTTCAAAATTGACTTTTACCTATGACTTACCCTTAGTATTTGTGGTTTATCTTGTCATCAGCTGAATTGTTGGTCTTGTATGGGTGTTGGGTGATGTTCCCTCTAACTTGTAATGACTATGTGTGCAAAAACCTTGTGCTGGGCAATTTTTTGCCCTATGACAACAACATGTGGCACTGAACAATTTCTTCAATAAAAACAGTACAAATAAGCCAGTTCTAATATCTCCAGACAGATCATTGCAAACTCCACGTTGTCAACACTGTCTACATCAGAAACCGGAGAAGGAAATATGATTGTGTACGATTGTGAAATATACTTAACATGCCAATGAGGTAGATGGTGACAACCTTTCACATGTAGTTTGAACTCCTTTGAGCACTACCAGCAAAAGATGTGTGTGCACTCACACTCGCCCACCTTACAGGGAACATTGGTGGCAGGATGGAGATACATTTATACCAAAGGAGGTGTAAAGTGCTCCTTCCTTCTGCTTAGGTAAGGTGTAGCATCTGCTTAGTGCCCTTCCCCCCATCCAGGGTCACATGAAGCCATGGGAGCAGGTGGTGGATGTCCTGGTTACGCGACTACTGATGCCAGGCAGACAGAAGAGTATTGATAATGGCGGGGGTCACCCATCGTGTAAAGAAACTGCCCTGAGGAAGGCAATGGCAAACCACTTCAGCGAAAAAGTTTGCCAAGAACAATCATGGTCATGGAAAGATCATGATTCTCTACATCATACAATAGGGCACGTAATGATGATGTCACATGACATGGCACATGTTGATGATGATTTTGTGCAATGTGTTGTTTTGCAGTTGCAACAGCACAGAGAGATAAAATCACTAAAGGCATCAAAAATTAAATAATGAAAAAAGGAGTAATGAGGTAGCATTCATGAGTCCATGGACTATGGAGAATTCTGATGGCAGAGGGAAGACGCTCTTGGAAATGGCAATGTAATATATAATACTCACTCAGCAAATCTCACACACACGTATACACAAAGTATATATATATAGCTAGGGTGCCTCCTACTTTTATATATCCAGTGAGGCACCCTGGCTATATGTGCCTAAGACTTTTGCACAGTACTTTTGTAATTTCATGTATCGCACCATCCTGTTGATGTAAAAACAAAACACACATTTATGTGAGTGATGATGAACCTGATTCTGAGACAGGTCTCTATTGAGGACTGAGAGTGGGAAGGGAGAGGGGAGTCATTTATCTATGTTTATTGAGTTGCAGTGTAGGATATGTCTTTATGGCCCTTCGAACCATGCATCCAGCAACTCCCCCAATTTCATCCTAGCCTAATCATGAGGCAATTTACAATGGCCAATTTACCCACCAAGCACTGTGGGGGGGGGGGGGGGAAGTGGAGCATCCAGAGGAAATGCACGTGGTCACGGGGAAAACGTACAAACGTCAGCGGCGGGAATTGAACCCGGGTAGCTGGTAAGCGTTGTGCTAACCAGTACATGACCATGACAAAGGGAAGGGAGGGAGCGGAGCAGCAAGCACCAGATAGGCATTCTGTAATGATCAATAAAATAATTGCTTTGAATCAAATAACCTTGCCTGGTGTTTCAAGGCTGGGTGTATAATATAACGTACAGTACTATGCAAAAGCCTTAGCCACCCTAGCCATATATATGTGCCCAAGACTTTTGCACCGTACTGTAGCTCTAGAATATATTCACCTAATCATTTATCCTCTTTCTAATTTTAATTTTCTTTGATTCTAAACATGTATAATCTAGTAAAATTCTAGCTATGTACCGCTCTGTACAGTACAAATGTAAACAGAACCATCAAAGATTGTAGCAGCACACACAAAATGCTAGAGGAACTCAAAAGAGTCAGCCGACATCTGTAAAAGAAATAAACAGTCGATGATTTGGGCCATGACTGGCCAGTGGGACTGGAAAGGAAAGGGGAAGGAGCCAGAATTAAAATGTGAGAGGATGAGAAGGAGTACAAACTGGAAGGCGATAGGTGAAGCCAACTGGATGGGGGAGGGAGGATGAAGAGAGAAGCTGGGAAGTGATAGGAGGGAAAGCTGAAAGGCTGAAGAGGGTAGAATCTGATGGGAGAGGAGAGTGGACCATGGGAGAAAGGGAGGAAGGATGGGCACCGAGGGGAGGGAGCAGGCAGGAGAGGAAAAGAGGTAAGAGGGGAGACAGAGTGAGGAATGGAAGAGGAGGGATGGGGAAGGGGATCAGCTGTTGTGTTCATTATTGAGGGATAGTGTAGGCACAACAGATGGCCAACCTGCAAGATAATCAACTGACTTCTTCCGCCCTTCTCCACCCATCTAGCTTCTCTTATCACCTTCAAACTTGTACTCCCCCCTCTTCCCCCTGCTTCTTATCCTGGCTACTTCCCCCCCTTTCCTTTCCAGTCCTGATGAAGGGCCTTGGCCTGAAATGTTGACCGCTTATTCCCCTCTGGAGACGCTGCCGGACTTGCTGAGTTCCTCCAGCATTTTGATGTGTCTCTCTGGATTTCCAACGTCAGCAGAATCTCTTGTATTTCATGATCAGCAAGACCAAATGAGCTCAGTGTAGAAGTGAAAAATGAATATTTTATAGGTAACTGTAAATGATCAGACTCCAATGATTTCATTACCTGAGGCATAAGGTTTATGTTCAGTAACCGTGCCACTGAAATGCTAACTTCTGATGTAGCAGCTCCAATAACTGCCTTAACCGCTGGCAGGTAAGCGGTATAATTGCAGTGAACTTCAACGCAGTTATCTGAAGAGTTGGCTTTGGAAAGGAACTTCAGGACTGCCCTCAATGCCATTGTGGGTTCTGTACAGGTGTCATATATTTTGTATCCTAGTTTGATTCCAGGTAACAGAGTCGAATTGTTTATCATCTCTATGGAGTGGATCATGGCAAGAATTTTCACCAGACCTCGCACGTCAAACCTGAAGATCAGAGAGGAAAGTGAAGAGAAATAAAGATAACTAAATTATGCAGTAGACATACGTTAATGTTAGTATAATCACTGTTCCCTCTGAGCTGCGCAGGTCCGCGGCCGCACAGTAACTGAAATGCTCCGGCGCATGTAGTCTTTGTTGTTGTGCAGCTGGAATTCCCTTTCATATATAATGACAATATAACTTTGAAATTATGCTAACATAATTTCAAAGCAGCGTAGACCAAGGAGAATTGGTTGATGTTCTGTAATTGGGTTTTCAGAAGGCTTTTGACAAGGTGCTGCACATGAGGCTACTTAGCAAGTTAAGAGCCCCTGGTATTACAGGAATGATTCTAGCATGGATAAAGCGGTGGCTGATTGGCAGGAGGCAAAGAGTGGGAATAAAGGGAGCCTTTTCTGGTTGGCTGCTGGTGACTAGTGGAGTTCCATGGGGGTCTGTGTTGGGACTGATTCTTTTTATGTTATATGTCAATGATTCAGATGATGGAATTGATGGCTTTGTTACGAAGTTTGTGCATGATATGAAGATAGGTAGAGGCTGGTAGTTTTGAGGAAGTAAAGAGGCTACAGAAGGCCTTAGACAGATTAAGCGAATGGGCAAAGAAGTGACAGATGAAATACAGTGTCAGGAAGTGTATGGTCATGCACTTTAGTAAAAGAAATAAAAGGGTAGACTATTTTCTAAATTCAAATAAAGTTCAAAAATCTGAGGTGCAAAGAAACTTGGGAGTCTTTCTGCAGGACTCCCTAAAAGTTAATTTGCTGGTTGAGCCTATGGTGAGGAAGGCAAATGAGATGTTAGCATTCATTTCAAGGGGACTAGAATATAAAAGCAAAGATGTACTGTTGAAACTTTATAAAGCGTTGGTGAGGCCTCACTAGGAGTATTGTGAGCAAATTTGGGCCCCTTATCTTATAAAGAATGTGCTGAAACTGGAGAGGGCTCAAAGGAGGTTCACAAAAATGATTCCAGGATTGAATGACTTGTATTTGAAAGTGTTTGGTGTCTCTGGGCCTGTATTCTCTGGAATTCAGAAGATTGAGAGGTGACTTCATTGAAACCTATCAAGTAGTGAAAGGCTGTGACAGAGTGGATGTGGAAAGGATGTTTCCTATGGTGGGAGAGTCTAAGATCAGAGGACACAACCTCAGAATAGAGGGACATTCAATGAGATGAGGAGAAATTTCTTTAACCAGAGAGTGGTGATTCTGCACAATTTGTTGCAGAGGCAGCATTGGAGGCCAAGTCTTTATATGTACTTAAGGCAGAGGTAATAGATTCTTGATTGATCAGGGCATGAAGGGATATGGGGAGTAGGCAGGAGACTGGGGTGAGAGGAAAATTGGATTATCCATGATAAAATGGTGGAGCAGATTGAATGGGCCAAATGGTTTAATTCTGCTTCTATATCTTATGGTCTTAGAATTTTGAAATCTATGTTAATATAATTGTGAAATACCATTATGTAATTATGTATTAATGAATATAATCCACAAATTTTCTAAATATAAATGTTTACCTTTACTTTGAAACCTTTTATAGCTTTGATATATTACATTGTCAGTGTTTCAAGTTACAATACTGTTATAAATTGTAACAATAAACACAGAACGGAAGTTGGTAGTTCATTGTTAATAAACTACAAGCCCGCTGAACGCCAATGCCAACTAGTCCAAATATTTTACTTTTATCTTTGTGCCTATCAGTTGTTTTGACTATCTGACATTGTTTAATTGTCTTGTGGTTTGTGTTTGATGTGTATATTACAAAAAAAATTAAAATACAATACAGTTTACAGACTATGTAAATCTTTCATGCTAAGAGCAATGGTTGGTCTGTTCAGCTCTAAAACGTAGAGGGAACGTTGATTATAATCCTTGTATTGTGGACGACACGGTAGTGTACAATGCCTACAACCTGAATTCAATTCCACCCACTCCTGTAAGGAGCTTGTCTGTTCTCCCTGTGATGGGATGGATTTCCTCCCACATTGTAAAGACATACAGGATAATAAGTTGGGGCTAGAAGTATGCTAACACTTACAACTCCCCCCAGCACAATCCTTGGACTGTATTGGTCATTGAGGCAAACGGCACTTTTCACTGTATGTTTCAAAGTTCAAAGTAAATTTATTATCAAAGTAAATATATCACACCAAGTACTACCCTGGGATTCATTTTCTTGCAAGCATTCCCAGTAGATTAAAGAAATGTAATAGAATCAACGGAAAACAACACACACAAACTGACAAATTGTGAAAATCCAAAAAGAAACAAGTAATGATAATAAGTAGATAAATAACACTAAATTATTATTAAAGTACTAAAACCATGATACTACATCAATATACATGTGAAAAATAATTTTTGAACTTTTTGTTATTTCTATTTTTATCCTGATCATGAAAGCTACTTGGCCAGGATGATTATTATTCTGATCAACACAAAGAACATCTAACTGTGCATATTCTTTCACAATCTCAAGATCTTCCAAGATTGCATCAGCAAACAACAATAGCAAATCTCTTACATTATTTATTTTTTATGCTTTCTGCCTGTTCTTCATGTCTTGTTTGTGTTACGGAAACTGTTGGACCCTGTGATGGGTAGTTTGGAACTTGATCGAATGATCTATGCTCTGCTGTGCCCGGAGATCAGAGACGTGGACCCCAAAAGGACCAAGAACATGAGCTGACTCACGGAAAAGACCAGAGGAGGGACGTGGGGGTCATGAACCACTCCATCTCGAAGTGGCGAGGAAGATTGAAACATCGAGGTGAATGCGGAGGAGATCAGTGATTGCTCGCAACAGAGGCTGCTGGGTTGGCAGCATTCTGACCCAGTCAGCAAACAGTCCCTATGGAGCTCACCAAGGTGAATGCGGAGGGGGTCGGCGATCGTACCCAATGCAGGCCAGGCGGCCAGCGATCGTTCCCTATGGAGCCCACTGAAGTGAATGCGGAAGGAGTCAGTGATCGTACCCAATGCAGGCCAGACGGTCAGTGATCATTCCCCAAGGAGACCACCTAGGCGTTCTGAGTCATGGAAGGACTATTCAATGTTCTGACTATTCAATGTGATTGGACCGTATTTTATATTGGTCTCCTTCAGTTTTTTTTTAGCATTTTTTTGCTTGTGACCAATCGGTGGGTGGATGATCTATTAATTCTTTGTGCATGGGGGGGGGGACAGGGGCGACGGTTTTTGTCGTAGTTCTTTTTTGTGAGTGAGGGGGTAGGGGATTGTCATTGTCACTTCTTTCTGCAGGGGAGGGGTGGAGGATTTGATGCTATTGTTGCTGTTTTTTCTGTGGGGATGGGGTAGGGGATTTTGGGGTTCACAAATTATGTTTCTTTTTCTTTTTTTGATGTGGGGGCAGAGTTGATGCATTGTCTTTCTGTATTTCCTGGCCATCTGGAGAAAACAGATATCAGAATTGTATTGTACATGCATGCCTTAACAGTAAAATCAACTTTTGAACCTTTGTTGAGTGGGCAAGTCTAGGATCAGAGAGTCCAGCCTCAGATTACAAGGATATCTGATAAAACAGAGATGAGGAGGAATTTCTTTAGTCAAAGTGTGATGAGTCTGTGGAAATCTGTGCCACAGACAGCTGTGGAGGCTAAGTCATTGGGTATATTTAAAGCTGAGGTTGATAGGTTTTTGATAAGTCAAATGTTACAGGGAGAAGGCATGAGAATGGGGTTAAGAGGGATAATTAATTAGCCTTGATGGAATGGCAGAGCAGACTCAATGGGCCAAATGGCCTCATTCTGCTCCTGTGTCTTACGGTTTAATTGTGGTGTGACCAAAGATACTGAGTCACTCAGGCCAGTGCCTGCTGTTTTAACTGTGTTGGGGCTGCTGCTACAAACTACAGGGTGTTTACTGGGCAAGGACAGTGTGGCTGAAGGCTCCAGTATTCATCGAGTAACCTAGGTGAGTTGAGTGAAAACCAGATTAAAATTAGCATTATTTATCCCATTTACATTAAAACACTCAGTAAAATGCACTGCTTGTGTCAAGAACCAATGTAGTCTGAGGATGTGCTGGGCACCACCTGTAAGAGTCACCATATTTCTGGTGCCAACATACCCTTGCGTACAACTTACTGACCTTAAACCATATGTCTTTTGGATTACGAGAGGAAACCAGAGCAGCAAGAGGGTACCCAGATGGGAAGAACAGACATATACCCTACCGACAGCGGCAGCAATCGTACCCTGATCACTGGCGCTGTGAACATTACACTAACTGTTATGGTGGGTGACCGTATGAGCAGCTGGTGTATATCACAAGTCCTGGTTATGTAACCACTGACACCAGGCAGACAATCTCTGAAGAGTATTGATAATGGCTGGAGTCACCTGCCTTGTAAAGACACTGCCCAGAAGAAGGCAATGGCAAACCGCTTCTGTACAGAAATTTTCCAAGGACGATCACAGTCATGGAAAGACCATGATCGCCCACATTATATGACATGGCACATAATGACGATGACAGCTTTTTGTTGTTTGAATTCAACACTGACCTGCTCTAAGACTCTCTGCATGACCTAGGTGCCTCTGATCTGCTGTTTAGCTATTTAAATGCTGGAGGTTTATTTTGTTGGCCCACAGCTCTGTCAGGTATTGTTTTTCTTTCCGTCTTCAGTACCTGTCATTGCCAGTATATGTGACTGGTTCTACTGGTTTGTCAATCTCGTTTCTGATTTAATTCCTGGTTAGGATTTCACACAACATTTCATACATACAGTACATTTCTCATCAACTCCCCTCACCTGATGTTCTTCCTCCTTCCCATTGTCCCATGGTCCACTGTCCTCTCCTACCTTCTTCAGCTCTTTACCTTTTCCACCTATCACCTCTCAGCTTCCACCTTCATTGTCCCCTCCCCCATCCCACCCACCTTTCCCTTCACCTTTCAACCTGCCCCGTGTGGTCCTGTCCCTCCCCTCACCTTCTTATTCTGGCTTCCTCTTTCTTCCTTCCCTGTCCTGATGAAGGGTCTTGGCCTGAAATGTCAGCTCTTTATTCCCTTCCATAGCTGCTGCCGGACCTGCTGAGTTCCTCCTGCATCTTGTGTGCTGCTAATTGTTTCTTTGCTCTCTCTGGACCTTATGCTGGCTCCCAGCTCTTTAGTTCTCAGCCTGCTCGGATCCAGAAGATGATCACTAATGAAGATATGTTAGCACGATATCAATACGCAGCAGCCTCTCCGGACTCTGGATTTGGGGATTGCCAAACGTTACATGGATTTTCTGGTGTAGTCTGTTTTGTCATGTGCTTTTGTGATATCATTCTGGAGGAATGTTGTGTAAGGGGGTTTCTCCTTTTGTGGGTTTTTTTGTGTGTAAGGGGGTTCTTTTGTTACTGCGTATGCTAATCAAAATGGCTTCTTTGCTTTGTTAAAAGTAGGAATGCTTCTTTGTTATGATAACTGTGTTCTCTCACAGTTTGTTTGGGTTAAAATTACTGATATTGTGAATTGTATTCATTTGTTAACCAATTGGGATTAATGTTATTCTTTCTTCTGGGTCTGTAAACTGATTGTTGGCAGGCATTTTGGGGAGTCAGCGTGAGGGCCAGAGAGAGAGAGGGCACGATGCTGTAAACCAGGAGATGGAACAGGAGTCCGAGGCCAGGAGGTTCGGCGAGGAGAGGAGACGAAGACAGGCGTGCCGGGGGTGCTTGGTTGATCACTTCGGGTGGTCCTGAGCTGTGAGTCGAGGAGGTCTGAGGGATCGAATGGTGGCCAGAAGACTTTGTTCATTGAGCTCCAACAGTTGTACATGAAGTGGTTTGGACTTTGATAAGTTTTGGCGCCTTTTTTTTAATTTTATTTTCCTTCATATATACTGTATCGTTATTAATCACTTAGTTCTAGTAAGATCGATAAAGTGTAATCATTTAATCGCATATGGTGTAGTATCTGTTATTTGGCAGGGTGGGGACATCACACAGCATCCGCACCAGCTGATTACCCAGTCTGGCGGGGCCGAAGGCTGCTCCCCCCTAGACGGAAGTGAGCTGAGCGAGCCTGAGGCGACCCAGGGGGCGACAGTTGTTTCATTTTTTAACTGCATTGTAGTTGTGGTTTCTAAATGACAATAAACGGAAATCCAACCAATTCAATTCAATCAATCAATTTTAAAGTAGGATCCATGTACCTATGCAAACTTTCCTTAAACATTGAAATAGAGTTTGCACTGGCAGCTGGTTCCACGCTCTCATGGCCCTCTAAGTAAAGAACACTCCCCTTAAACTTTACAACTTTCACCCTTAACCCATGACCTCTAGTTGTCTCACCCAACCTCAGTGGAAGAAGCCTGTTTGCATTTACCCTACGTATACCTCTCAAATGTTGTATACCTCTACCAAATCTCTATCAAAACATGTTCTGACTCCTCACAGTCCTTGCTCCGGTCTGCCATCTTTCCTTGCCTGAATGACTCGACTTGATTCTCTCTCTGACACAGTACTGTCTCTGCCCTTTTTATTAAGCATTATTTATCACATGTATAACAAACAACGACTAACGTAATAAAAGGGTGGCAATTGCCAGCATGTTTCCAGTGCCAACATAGCATGCCCACGACTTACTGACCCATAGCTCTTTGGAAACCGACTTGCACCTGAAGAAAACACACGTTGTCATGGGGAAACATACAAGCAGTGACAGGAATTGTACCCGGACCTTTGGCACTGTAAAGCGTTATGGTACCATTCCCTATTAAAGTTACTGATGACATAGTATGTGGTGATGACAAAGATTATTCAACTCTCTAAACCTTTGACGGTACTACCTTTTCTCTTCCTCCTCCTGCTGTCAAGTTCCACGAGACTGAATGGACCACATTTGGAATATTGTGTTCAGTTCATTGTAATTATTGGGATAGAGCACCGAATAGGCTGAGTGATCCAGTGTCACACGGTCTTCCCATCGTTCTCCTTGTCATTTCTAAAAATCTCCAACGCTTTCTAACATTTACGCTGTTGCTACCAGTTGACATTATCTGCATGTGATCCTCTTCAGATACCTTTGCTGGGACAAAGTAATTCACACAGATGGCCTAAAGATCTCAGACACATAAGATTAATGCAGTAAGGGCTGACTCTCTGCATACACAAATATACAAACTGTTGATTGATCAACTATACCTGTGACCATGTTTGATGTGCTAAGTAACAACATCAGTCTAGTCTGCAAGCTTCCTTGAACTCAGTCACAACGGCACAAACCAGTGTTGGCTGGTTTGATGCAGGCCTATTAACATATCCCTGTTATCTTACACTGATTAAATATTGGCCTACAAAACCTCACTCTTTACTTGTTTAGAACAAAAGGCTGAGAAAGGAATATTTATTAAAAGTTTATCTTAGTCACCAACCACGCTGACCCTTTGGAAAGGTCAGAAAGCTGAGGTTGGCAATAACCATCTCGAGCCCTGGAAAGTGAATACCTATTACAGTTCTCAACACTTTCTTCTGTCTAAGTTGTTGGCCTAATTCTCAGATATCAGACAAGCAGATGTTTCTTGACACTAAATATTGGCAAGACCAGAGCCATTACATTCAACCCAAATGAGAAACTCCACTGCCTGTTCATTGGCCTTCTATTTCTCCCAAGGTCATCATCTGGAGGCTTAATTAAAAATTATTATTAACAGTAAGATGATTTTCCAGTCCTATAGCCAGATGACCACTTTTCACTTTTATTGTCAAGATTGAAGTTTATTGATCACCCATACATGGAAACATCCAGAGCAATGTATTGATTGCATTAATAACCAACACACCCAAGGGTGTCCCTCCGGGCAGCCCACAAGTGTTACTACACAATCCGCCACCAATATATCATACCCACAATGCTCAGCAGAACGAGTCAGAGCACAATAAACAACAAACTACAGCAGCATAAGCAAGCCTTGTTCCTCCCTCCCACTCACACTCATACACAGTCCTTCAACACAAGTCAGGTCTCCAACCACCAGCCTCGGGCCTGTGACTCCAGGCCTTGACCTCCCCAGCAGACTCGCAGGGATTCATTGCTGAACTTTACGCCTGTCACCTACAAAGCCTGCTGACAATTTCCAATGTACAACAGTGAGTGAGTGAGGCCCTCTGTTGGTCTTGGTCAACCATGGATGCTGCATCCAGCTGTCAAACGCAAGCTTGGGTAGTACGATTGCTGCCCAAGTAGCGAGCTTCCTGTCTCCACGCACCTGATGAACCCAAAGGAACGGCAGAGACCGATAATTTGGTGCCAGCAATGTCGCAGGACTTGCCAGTCAGCGTTGAACTCAATGTGGGACTGCCTTAGCGACCTCAGCTCCGTAATTTTCCTTGGGGTTTACTCCCAAAGCCTTCCCCATGAGAGGGTATAGCCACAAGGTAGTGGAGGTTTGAGATCAGAATTTTCCTTCTCCTCAATGAGCTGCCAACCACGGTTGAAGAGCCCCATCTGCTCGAAATGACTGGTTTTAATGTGCTGGTAACCTGCTTTTGCCCCTTCTCCTGTCAGTTGAAGTGGTTCCGCTGGGCTTAGTTTCTGAGTTGTTTTTAGTTGTCAGAGGCTATTTGAGACGCACCTCCTCCCGGTTATAACAACCTTAATGAACCACAAGAACACACCACAGAACAATGCAAGCAACACCAACTAAACCAGTACAAAACAATAGATCCCCAGCAAATCAAATCCCTTTACCACCCCCCACAAACACAAACAGGCCTCTAATATGAGAAAACAAACCCCCTTACCAACCCTCACACACAGACAGGCCTCTAATATCAGACAAACAAACCCCCTTACGACCCCTCACACACACAGGCCTCCAATCTCAGGAAAATAATCCCTTTACCTCCCCCCACACACACAGACAGGCCTCTAATATGAGAAAACAAACCCCCTTACCAACCCTCACACACACAGGCCTCCAATCTCAGGAAAATAATCCATTTACCACCCCCCACACACACAGACAGGCCTCCAATCTCAGGAAAATAATCCCTTTACCTCCCCCCACACACACAGACAGGCCTCTAACCCCAGCATAGGACAGGGAAGTAATTTTTGAGCCATGCAGAGCACTTCCATATCATAATGTTCCAATGAAACAGTCTCAGCAAATGAAATAAACTACTCTGTTGCACAAAAAACTCTGAGCATGTTGGCCTTAAACGTTCTAATGCACGCAAGAAGACACAATGGATGGGATTGAGTAGAGAACCAAAAGAACATTTCAGTCGTGACATGCCACTTCTGCAAGCTTTCTGAGGCTGCCTCCAGAATTCAATACAATCACGGCTGCTTATCTCCCTCAGAACTATATTCCCGGATTGTCCTGTTATCTATCCATACCTTGTCTTATGAGAAAACCAGAATATAAAATCAGGGATGTAACGCTGAGGCTTTATAAGGCATTGGTCAGATACACTTGGCGTATTGTGAGCAGTTTTGGACCTCGTAGGTTCTTGATGAGTGAGAGCTTCAAAAGTTATGGAAGAAGTCAGGAGAGTGGAGTTGAGAGGGAAAATAAATCAGCCATGATTGAATGACAGGGATGAGACTCCATGGGCTGAACATCCTAATTCTGCTCCATTCCCTTTGGTCTTAATGTCTTATGGTCATGTTGATCCCGGGTATATTGCCTTAGGTTATCATTCTCTTCCTCGTTTTCATAGCCTTCCTTCATTATATGCCATGTCGTATGATGTGGGTGATCATGGTTTTCTGTGACCATGATTGTTCTTGGCAAATTTTTCTACTGAAGTGGTTTGCCATTGTCTTCTTCTTTAGAGTGTTTTTAAAAGACGGGTGACCCCAGCCATTATCAATACTCTTCAGAGATTGACTGCCTGGCATCAGTGGTCGCCTAACCAGGACTTGTGATGTCCATCAGCTGCTCATACAACCATCCACCACCTGCTCCTATGGCTTCACGTGACCCTAATCGGGGATCTACACAGGTGCTACACCTTGTCCAAGGGTGACCTGCAGGCTAGCAGAGGGAAGGAGCGACTTTCACCTCCTCTGGTAGAGACGTATCTCCCGTCTGCTACCAAGTCAGTATTCATGTCATTCACCCTCATTCACAAAAGTAAGCCACAGGGTTTCAAAGGAGCATTCTCAACCAAAATTTAATTTAGTACCAAAGAAGACATAACAGGACAGATGATCAATAACTTCATGAAAAAGTATGGCTCTATGACTGACCTTCAGGCTGGAGTGAAATGGTAAATCAGTAAAGTTTGGCGTGAGTGGTAATTTGTAGCTGTGCTTCTGGTCAATAAGCAAGGGAGGTGCCAGTGATGTACTGAAGAAAACTGGGGCGCAGAGGAGCTCAGAGTTCAACGAACCCAGAGAGCTGAGATTGGAAATGACCACAGAAGTATATTGAGAAGGGTCCATTAAAGGAATTGAGGACAAAGATGAGTATTTTAAAAATTTCCCTCCACTCTTCTCTATTCCCCACACTGGCCTCTTAACCTCTCCTATTCGATTTTATCTTCTCCAGCCATTGATCTTTCCCACCCACCTGGCTTCCCCAATCACTCTCCAGCTGGTCTCCTTCCCCTCCCCCACCTTTTTATTCTGGTGCCTTCCCCCTTCCTTTCTAATCCTGAAAAGTGGTCTTGGCCTGAAGGGCAACTTTGAGTTCCTCCCCCATTTTGTGTGTGTGTGCAAGCGTTGCTTTGGATTTCTAGTATCTGCAAAATTTCTTGCGTTTGTTAAGTATTTTGCCAGTAGCAATGACAGCATTCATTATAAAGACGGAAAACAGGCAAAGTTGGTAGAGTCAGGAAAAGCCCCAGACCCAAATCTTTTACACTTAAGCATCTCTGAAATGGATTCAAAATCCATTTCGTTTCATCAAACTAACGAACAATAACTTGCAGACAAAGCTTGGGGATAGTTATGCTGAGCTTTTACGTTGCAGGTTTAATATCACTGAAATACGCCATCAACAACAAATTTCATGACATATGTCAGTGATTTCCTGGATGCAACTACAAAGAAGGCATGACAGTGGCAACATTTCATTAGAGTTTGAGGAGATTTGGAATGTCACTAAAGACTCTCACAAATTACTACAGAGGTACCGTGGAGAGTATTTTAACGAACTGCATCACCAACTGGTATGGGAGGCCCACCGCACAGGATAGAAATAAGCTGCAGAGAGTTGTAAAATCAGCAGCTCCATCCTGAGCACTAACCTCCTTAGTAACCAGGAGAACGGTGCCTCAAAAAGGTGGCAGCCATCATTAAGGACCCCCACCACCCAGGTCATGGCTTGTTCTCATTGCTACCATCGGGAAGCAGGTTCTGGAGCCTGACGGGACACACCCAATGATTCAGGAACAGCTTCTTCGCCTCCACCATCCAATTTCTGAATGAGCCCATGAACACCACCTCACTACTTTTTGTACTATATATTTAATTTAACTACTTATATACTTACTGTAATTCATGTTTTTTATGCTGTTATTTTGTATTGTATTGTACTGCTGCTGCGGGGACAACAAATTTCATAACATATGCTGATGATATTAAACCTGATTCTAATTCTGATTCTAAATCTCCATGGTAAATCATGCATAGGTGTGTAGATATATTACTGAAGCATGTACCTTTGCTGCTAATTAAAAGCTTTAATCTGATCCTGGGAAGGCTCTACTGAAGGAGGTACAAGACACTCCTTTCCTCCGCTGGCCTGCGGGTCACCTTTGGGCAAGGTTTAGCAGCGGCTTAGCCCCTCCTCATGAAGCCATGGGAGCAGGTGGTGGATGGTCGCAGGAGCAGCCGGTGCATATCACAAGGTCCTGGTTATGTGACCACTGACACCAGGTAGACAATCTCTGAAGAGTATCGACAATGGCTGGTGGGGGGTGTCACCTGTCTTGTAAGGACACTGCCCAGAAGGAACCAATGGCAAACCATTTCTGAAGAAAAAATTGCCAACCTGCATGGTCAAAGACTATGATCATCCACGCCATATGATACAGCTCATAATGATGATGACATATGGTATGGCATGTAATGATGATGATGAGGATGATGAGTAGGATCACAGCTAATATGTCCCCCATCTAACTGTGCTGTCAGGGGAAGACTCTAAATATCTATGAGCGTTAAATGAATCTTTGCAGCTTTGATCTGAATTTTGTAATCTTATAAACTGCCCAGTGCATTACTGGCACCCGCCTACCTCCCATCAAGGACATTTATACAGAAAGGTGCCAGAAAAGGGTATTAACATCATGAAGGTTCCCAGCCACCCTGCTCATGGACTGTTCATCCCACTCCCATCAGGGAGGAGGTTATGTGGCATCCACCACAGGACCATCAGACTGAAAAACAGTTACTTTCCAAAAGCAGTATGACATCTCCACCCACTAACCCACTCCTCCACACCCTGAACAACCACGACTTTATCATCTCCTGTCAGAGTCACCTTATATACAGGCTCTCCTGTGCCGAGTGTCACTTTATGGATATACATTTAATCTAAGTATATAAGCTGTGTTATGTATTTATATTTATCATAGTTTTTTAAAATTATTGTGCACTTTATCTTATTGCATTTTCTTTTTGTGCTGCATCGGATCTGGAGTAATAACTATTTTGTTCTCTTTCACACGTGTACTAGAAATGATATTAAACACACAAAATGCTGGAGGAACTCAGCAGGTCAGGCAACGTCTACGGAAAAGAGTAAACGGTTGACATTTCGGGCCGAGACCCTGAATCTGTGTGTGTTGCTGTGGATTTCCTGCATTGCAGATTTTCTCATGATTGTTTCTATTACAAAGGCAGAATTATTTCCTTGACTTAACACATTAAATAATCAATAGACAGATTTAATTTGTATTACTAACTCTAAAAGAGATGATAGGAATTCTACTAAATTACTTGTGTTACAGAATATACTATCATGGTCAATGTCACCTCTCCCCTCTTCACTACAAGAAAAAAAGTAAGATAGAAAATAAACTTGTATCACTTACCTTATTTTATGCCATTTATTAATTCATGAATTACTTGTAAAATTTAAACCGATGGCTTCATATGCCATATAGACTTTAGTTAACTTAAAATGCCTTTAATAATATTTTAAATCAGTCACTCACCCTTTGCAAGTTTGACCCTCTGGTTTTTTGGCATCCAGTTCATTTACAATCTTCACATGTACTGGGAAGAGACCTCCAATCATGATATCACCTGGAGACCAGACCTGGTAAGATTCATACATAGTTTTGCAGGTACTTGGTGCTTTGGTTGATGAGGCATGCACCACAAACAAGACAAGAATTAGAAGTGCCATTATGGGAAATTTTGCCATTTTCTTTCTAATTGGAGCGGTTAGCTCGGGTAGTGATTACCTTCACAGAGTTCACAAGTTCCTGGTATCTCATGGTTACATAGAAAATCATGTCGTAAATATTTAACCACACCCTATTTAAATCTGTTTTAGCTTCTCTTGTTGGTTTGGTAGGTGATTTCCTGGATTACAGAAACACTATCGGTGTCAATCAAACGAGCTCGGTGGATTCGCATTATGCAGGCATTAAATTATGATTTCATATTATGTTTCACTCAGTTGTTCTTAGGCTGATAAATATTCAACATTAAATGAGGAACAAATTCTCCATAAGTGGACAGGACCACAAAGATATTAAGTGAATTGTGAAGCCATGTTTACTCAGGCTTAAGCACAGAGTTGGAAAAAGCTGGACAGGGTTCTAAACTCAGCTGGTTCCATCAGGACTGCTTCTTTCCAGCTCTCATCAGACGGTTGTGAGAGTGTGGAACGAACTGTCGGCACTAGTCATGAATGCAAGCTCAATTGCAAAACTTAAGAGAAGTTTGGGTAGGGGTATGGAGGGCTATGATCCTGTGGAGGTCAAAGGAGTAGGCAGTTTAAATGGCTCAGTACGGACTAAATGGGCTGAAGGGTTTGTTTCTGTGTTATGGCTTTATCACTCTATGGCACTATCCTCCCCAGCATCAAGGACAACTTCAAAAGGCGATGCCTCAGAAAGGTGACATCCACCATTAAGGAACCCCCCACCCAGCCGGGACATGCTCTCTTCTCATTGCTGCTATCGAGGAGGAAGTACAAGAGCCTAAAGCCACACACTCAACATTTTAGGAATAGGTTCTTCCTCTCCACCATCAGATTTCTAAACAGACAATGAACCCATGAGTGCTACCTCACAATTTTTGCACTACTTATTCAATTTATATAATACTTATTGTAGTTTACAGTTTTTTATGTACTGCACTGTATTTCTTGGGTATTTAGCTCCCAATGAAACACAGGCCATTGATGACCTCCCATCTCCATTGTCTAAAGTCGAGTTCATCAACGTTTCTGTAATCCACTGTATCCACTGTACGGGGGATTGGCCAGTACAGCTTCACCTGCTGGCCGAGCTTACCCATTTCCACCTCTCCTGACGAGGACATAGAGTTAGACATTGCACTACACTGCTGCTGCAAAAACAACAAATTTCATAACGTATGTCAATTGTAATACGCTCAATTTTGATCTGGACTATTGGGGTCTAATTAGCAGAAAAAAACTCATTTGGGACTTGGCAATAAGAAGAGGGATGGCTGTTTTGATAATGTTTAAATGAGCTGTTATCACTAGTGTTGAAGTATAACACTGTGCACGTATATATAGTTAGTTTGCCCGAGACTTTTTCACAGATCTGTAGTAATTTTACGTATTGCACTGTACTGCTGCCACAAAAAATACACGATTTATGACATATGTGAGGGATGATAAACTTGATTCTGATATGGGTCTCTATTGTGGACAGAGAGTGGGAAGGGGGTAAGGAGAGGGGAAATCATGGTTGGGAAATGGGAAGGGAAAGGGGAGAGAGTAGGAAGGACCAGAGAGACATTCTGTAATGATAAATAAGCCAATCGTTTGGAATCAAATGACCTTGCCTGGTGTCTCAGGGCTGGTTATATCTGCACCCATGCCACCCACCTGCTGCTGGCTCTCCTTCTCTGCCACCTTTCCCACAACCCTCCCACGAGGCTTCATCCTCGCCATTCCCAACATCCTTTGATCCCTTTACAAACTTGTTCTCTGCTCCACGTGGACCAGTACAATATGGTGCAAAAGTCTTAGGCATGCTAGCTATATGTATGTGCCTAAGACTTTCATTACAGTACTGTATGTGCTTAATGTGTCATGGATATTTTATCAGTCAGCCAATTATCCACCAGTAGCTGACAGTTTTATAGTTGTTTTCTATAAAAAGGGCCTATACTGTGCTGTACTATTCTATGTTCCATGTTCTATGTTCTATGTAATCTCAGGATTACTGCCTGTGACAGTGAGAATAGGAATAGGATGAAGTGGAGGATAAACGCATGCTTGAGGGATTGGAGCAGGGGGCAGGGATTCAGATTTCAGATTTCTGGATCATTGGGACCTCTTCTGGGGCAGGTGTGATCTGTACAAAAAGGACGGGTTGCACTTGAATCTGAGGCAGACCAATATCTTAGTGGGGAGTTTGCTAAGGTTACTGGGGAAGAGTATGGTTGACTCACAAATAGAGAAATCTTGTAGACAGTAAGAGAGGGAGGATAGGCAGGTGATAGAGAAGGGATGAGCTCAGATCGATGGTTTGAGATGTGTCTATTTTAAAGCAAGGAGTATTGTGAACAAAGCAGATGAGCTCAGAGCGTGGATCAGTACTTGGAGATATGATGTGGTGGCCATTACAGAGACTTGGATGGCTCAGGGACAGGAATGGTTACTTCAAGTGCCGGGTTTTTGATGTTTCAGAAAGGACAGGGAGGGAAGAAAAAGAGGTGGGGGCTTGGCACTGTTGATCAGAGATAGTGTCACGGTTGCAGAAAAGGTAGACACCATGGAGGGATTGTCTACGGAGTCTCTGTGGGTGGAGGTTAGGAACAGGAAGGGGTCGATAACTTTACTGGGTGTTTTTTTATAGGCTGCCCAATAGTAACAGGGATAACAAAGAGCAGATAGGGAAACAGATCCTGGAAAGGTGTAATAATAACAGAGTTGTCATGATGGGAGATTTTAATTTCCCAAATATCGATTGGCAACTCCCTAGAGCAGGGGTTTAGATGAGGTGGAGTTTGTTAGGTGTGTTCAGGAAGGTTTCTTGACACAATATATAGATAAGCCCATAAGAGGAGAGACTGTACTTGATCTGGTATTGGGAAATAAGCCCGGTCAGGTGTCAGATCTCTCAGTGGGAGAGCATTTTGATCATAATTCTATCTCCTTTACAATAGCATTGGAGAGAGATAGGAACAGACAAGTTAGAAAAGCGTTTAACTGGAGTAAGGGGAAATATGAGTTATCAGGCAGGAAATTGGGAGATTAAATTGGGAACAGATATTCTCAGGGAAATGTACGGAAGAAATGTGGCAAATGTTCAGGGGATATTTCTGTGGAGTTCTGCAGAGGTACGTTCCAATGAAACAGGGACATTATGGTAGGATACAGAAAGGCTGTAATAAATCTAGACAAGAAGAAAAGCTTACAAAACTTTCAGAGAGCTGGGCAATGTAGACATCTAGAAGATTATAAGGCAAACAGGATGGAGCTTAAGAAGGAAATTAGGAGAGCTAGAAGAGGCCATGGGAAGGCCTTGGTGGACAGGATTAAGGAACAACCCAAGGCATTCTACAAGTATGTGAAGAACAAGAGGATAAGACGTGAAAGAATAGGACCTATCAAGTGTGACAGTGGGTAAGTGTGTATGGAACCAGAGGAAATAGCAGAGGTACTTAATGAATACTTTACTTCAGTATTCACTATGGAAAAGGATCTTGGTGACTGTAGGGATGACTTGCAGCAGACTGAAAAGCTTGAGCATGTAGATATTAAGAAAAAGGATGTGCTGGAGCTTTTGGAAAGCATCAAGTTGGATAAATTACCATGATCAGACAAGCTGTACCCCAGGCTACTGTGGGAGGTGAGGGAGGAGATTGCTGAGCCTGTGGTGATGATCTTTGCATCATCAATGGGGATGGGAGTGGTTCCGGAGAATTAGAGGGCTGCGGATGTTGTTCCTTTATTCAAGAAAGGGAGTAGAGATAGCCCAGGAAATTACAGGCCAGTGAGTCTTACTTCAGTGGTTGGTAAGTTGATGGTGTTACACAACTCCGTCCTTTTTGAGAATCGCAAGATCACTATTAATTCGGGTCTGGGACCCAGGAAATGAGAGAGAATCCACAAGGTTTGGAATGTGTCCTGGCCTCAGCGAAACAAAGCCACTGATAATGGCTATTGTCTCTTGGAGACGGAATTGTGTATTGAGTACTGTATTATTCATTGAAGCCCTCAGGGGATGACCACAGTGCGCTGGTTGAGGGATTGCATCATCCCAACCTGATTGACATCTGAGACCCCGTGAGTAAGGATAAAAGAGGGTCTGGGGAACAATCCCTTTAGACGCACCAGGAGAAACGCTAGAAATCCTGTGACAGCGTTTAATAGCGACAGCCGGTGGGGGGCTCGTGTGCGTCCCTCCCTTGCCTGGGATTGGTGGGCTCGCCACAGAAGAATGGCTTAGCTAAAGGAGAGGCCACAAGTGAACGGCCACAGCAATGGGACTCCCGACGGATCAAAATCATAAAAGGAAAGCCGGCAGGTTTTTCTCCCAAAAAAAAATCTCTCTCTCTCTCCAACCATTGAAAACCCAGCGGTCCCCAAAAGGCTGCAGCCTGCATGAACTGAGTGACTTTTATATTTCCATCGGACAATACATTATCCCCTAGACAACGATAGAGCTTATTTCATATTGATTATTATTATACCTGCACTTTTAGATTTAGTATTGACGACGTACATTACCTGTATATTTGCATTGATACTATTTTTGTGTATTTTTACTAATAAATACTGTTAAAAAAAGTACCATCAGACTTCAACGGACCTCTCTATCTTTGTTGGTAAGTGACCCAGTTATGGGGTTCGTAACCATGGAGAAGATCCTGAGAAGCAGGATTTATGAACATTTGGAGAGGTATAATATGATTAGGAATAGTCAGCATGGCTTTGTCAAGGGCAGGTTGTGCCTTACGAGCCTGATTGAATTTTTTTGAGGATGTGACTAAACACATTGATGAAGGAAGAGCAGTAGATGTAGTGTATATGGATTTCAGCAAGGCATTTGATAAGGTACCCCATACAAGGCTATTGAGAAAGTAAGGAAGCGTGGTATCCAAGGGAACATTGCTTTGTGGATCCAGAACTGGCTTGCCCACAGAAGGAAAAGTGTGGTTGTAGATGGGTCATGTTCTGCATGGAGGTCAGTGACCAGTGGTGTGATTCAGGGATCTGTTCTGGGACCCCTACTGTTTGTGATTTTTATAAATGACCTGGATGAAGAAGTGAAGGGATGGGTTAGTAAGTTTGCTGATGACACAAAGGTTGGAGGTGTTGTGGATAGTGTGGGGAGCTGTCAGAGGTTACAGAGAGACATTGATAGGATGCAAAACTGGGCTGAGAAGTGGCAGATGGAGTTCAACCCAAATAAGTGTGAAGTGGTTCATTTTGGTAGGTCAAATATGATGGCAGAATATAGTATTAGTGGTAAGACTTTTGGCAGTGTGGAGGATCAGAGGAATCTTGGGGTCCGAGTCTATAGGACACTCAAAGCAGCTGCACAGGTTGATTCTATGGTTAAGAAGGCATGTGGTGTATTAGCCTTCATCAATTATGGGATTGAGCTTAAGAGCTGAGAGGTAATGTTGCAACTATATAGGACCCTGGTCAGACCCCACTTGGAGTACTGTGCTCAGTTCTGGTCGCCTCACTACAGGAAGGATGTGGAAACCATAGAAAAGGTGCAGAGGAGATTTACAAGGATGTTGACTGAATTGGGGAGCATGCCTTATGAAAACAAGTTGAGTGAACTCGGCCTTTTCTCCTTGGAGTGACGGAGGATGAGAGGTGACCTGATAGAGGTGTTTCAGATGATGAGAGGCATTGATCTTGTGGATAGTCAGGGGCTTTTTCCCAGGGCTGAAATTGCTGCCACAAGAGGGCCCAGTTTTAAGGGGCTGGGGAGTAGGTACGGAGAAGATGTCAGGGGTAAGGTTTTCACTCAGAGAGTGGTGAGTGCATGGAATGGGCTGCTGGCAACAGTTGTGGATTCGGATGCGACAGGGTCTTTTAAGAGACTTTTGGATAGGTACATGGAGCTTAGAAAAATAGAGGGCTATGGGTAAGCCTAGTAATTTTTAAGGTAGGGACATGTTCGGCTCAACTTTGTGGGCCGAAGGGCCTGTATTGTGCTGTAGGTTTTCTATGTTTCAGGCCAAGACCCTTCATCAGATCTGGAATGTCAACTAGTTCCTCTTTTCCATAGATGCTGCCTGACCTGCTGAGCTCCTCCAGCACTTGGTGTGTGTTGCTTCTTGTGAAAAACATGATTTTCCCCTCTTCCATAGACTTGTACTTCCCGACCTTTATCACAACATTCCTGTGGATTGGTTCTCTTATAATTTCTCAGAACAATCCTGCTCTGAATTAATGACATTTTATCTTGCAAACTAACATTTTATTTTAGCATATATCAAGGAGTATTCACATTTAACTCTTTTCTTACAGGATCATGGTGTGAGGGTGTATGATCTGAATGAGACAGTGACATGGGAACCTAACTGTCAATCAACAAAGATAATTTATCTCTGCTAACTCCCCCCACCCCAAATTTATATGTTCGATTTACAAATGCACATTGAACCCATGAACACTACCTCACTACTTTTTTACTTCTGTTAATTTGTACTACTTATTTTAACTTAACTGTTAAATAGACACATATATACTTAATGTAACTCCAGTTTTTTTCTCTATATGTATTTATGATGTATTTCATTGAACTGCTGCCGTAATTTCACGACGTATGCTAATAGTAGTAAATCTGATTCTGATCCTGATCCTGCCTGTTTAACTTTTGTCTTGATGCCTTGGGGAATTGACATAATCAAGACTATTTCATTTTAATTCCTGACTGTAGAAATAGAGCAAGGAAGGAATGAAAATCCTCCATATTCCATGTATTTTTACCTTTCATTCACATCTGAAAGCATCTACACATGTCCAAAAATTCACACTTGAAAGCACTCCACAAGGCCAGATGATTTCAGAAGAGAGTGGACTCCCTCAAATGTGGACCATTACAAATCACATCATCTCCTTTCTGGGAAGCCTCCAACCTGACAGCATGAGCATAGATTGCTCCAACTTCCAGTAATTTCTACCCCCTCCGCCTTCTTCCTTTTCTCATTTCCCATTTTGGCTCCCCTCTTACCCCGTCTCTTCTCACTTGCTTATCACCTCCTTCTGTGCCTTCCTCCTTCCCTTTCTCCCATGGTCCACTCTCCTCTCCTATCACAGTCCTTCTTCAGCCCTTTTCCTCAACCACCTATCCCCTCCCAGCTTCTTATTTCATCTCCTCTCCCCTTACCCACTTCTTCCTTACCTGGTCTCATCTGTCACCTGGCAGCTTGTACTCCTTTCCCTCCCCACACCTTCATTTGACTTCTTCCCCCTTCCTTTCCAGTCCTGATGAAGGGTCTTGGCCCAAAACATCGACTGTTCATTCCCCCTTTCGATGCAGCCTGACCTTCTGAGTTTCTCCGGCATTTTGCTTGTGTTGCTGTGGATTTGGCATCTGTAGAACCTCTTGTGTTTATGTCCTGGGAAAGACATAGAACATAGAACATAGAAATCTACAGCTCATTACAGGCCCTTCAGCCCACAATGTTGTGCTGACCATGTAACTTAGTTTAGAGACAGCCTAGAATTTCTATAGCGCATAGCCCTCTATTTTTCTAAGCTCCCTGTACCTACCTAAGAGGGTCTTAAAAGACCCTATTGTATCCACTTCCATCACCAGCAGTGCATTGCATGCATCCACCATTCTCTGTGTGGAAAACTCCCTCTGACATCTCCTTGGTACCTATTTCCAAACATCTTGTTGGCTGCCTCATGTTAGCCATTTCAGCCCTGGAAAAAAGTCTCAGACTATCCACATGATCAATGCCTCTCATCATTTTATAAACCTCTATGAGGTCACCTCTCATCCTCTATACCTCCAAGGAGAAAAGGCCAAGCTCACTCAACCTATTTTCATAAGATTTGCCCGCTAATCCAGGCAACTTCCTTATAAATCTCCTCTGCATTCTCTCTATAGTATCCACATCCTTCCCGTAGTGAGGTGACCAGAACTGAGCCCAGTACTCCAAGTGGGGTCTGACCAGGGTCCTATATAGCTGCACCATTACCTCTTGGCTCTTGAACTCAATCTCATGGTTGGTGAATGCCACACACCATACCCAAACAACTTCTTAACAATACAGTCAACCTGCGCAGCAGCTTTGACTGTCCTATCGACATGACCCCAAGATCTCTCAGATCCTCCACACTGCCAAGAGTCTTACCATTAGTATTCTATTCAGTCTTCGGATTTGACCTACCAAAATGAACCACTTCACACTTATCTGGGTTGAAGTCCCACTTAGGGAATGCCTTGGGATTTTCCTTAATCCTGCTCATCAAGGCCTTCTCATGGCCCCTTCTGGTTCTCCTAATTCCATTCTTAAGCTCCTTCCTAGCAAACTTGTAATTTTCTGGAGCTCTAACAGTACCGAGTTTCTTGTACCTTTCATAAGCTTTTCTTTTCTTCTTAACTAGTTTTTCTATATTCTTTGTACACCATGGTTCTTTTACCTTACCATCCTCTCCTTGCCTCAGTGGAACATACCTATGCAGAACTCCACGCAGATGGTCCCTGAACATTTGTCAAATTTGTGCCGTGCTTATCCCTGAGAACATCAGCTGCCAATTTATGCTCCTAAGTTCCTGCCCAATAGCATCATATTTTCCCCACCCCATTTAAATGATTTCCCAAATTGTCTGCTCCTGTCCCTCTCCAGTGCTATGGTGAAGGAGATAGAGTTGTGATCATGACCTCCAAAATGCTCCCCCACCAAGAGACCTGACATCTGACCAGGTTCATTTCCCAATGTCAGATGAAGTACAGCCTCTCCTCTAGTTGGCTTATTGTGTCAGGAAACCTTCTTAAACACACCTAACAAACTTCACCCCATTTAAACCTCTTGCTCTAAGGAGATGCCAGTCAATGTAGGAAATTTCAAATTACCCATCACAACAACACTATTGTTATTGCCTCTCTATCTGCTCCTCGATATCCCTGTTACTTGTGGGGGGGGGGGGTCTATAAAAACTGCCTATAGAATTATTGTCACTTTCCTGTTTCTGACATTGTATCTGCTTGCTCTTGCCCCAGCAAACTTACCTCTACATACTTAGAATCTATCCTTCTCCCCTTGTCCATGTCCCATCAACATCTGGGCTATCCCTCGTGCCTTCTAGTATTTTGACAACTTCTAATTTTCTAATCTTCAATGCCTCATCATCCCCATGGATGCCCAATCTTTATGCACCTCCATTCTCTATTATGAAAGTCTTTAGCGCCTCTGTTTCTTTTTAGTATAAAGACACAACCATATCCCTACCATCAGTACTCTCTTCATCCTTGCAGAACTTGTTTTTGCCCTTAGCAATTTCTCTTTCTATTCTCTCAACTTGTAAATGTCAAAGGTATAGCTTTGGGGCTCAGTTTACACCTAACTTTTTGTCAACTATGTGGAACAAAACTTGTTCCAAAGAGATTCTGGCACCACTCCCGAGCTCTTTCTTTGTGACATTGATGATTGCATAGATGTGACTTAAGGCATGAGGAACTCACTAATTTTATCTCCTTCTACCCTGCCTCAAATACACTTGAACTATTTCTGACACTGTGGCGACCCATTTCCTGGCACGTCCGAACCGACTCACAATCAGATAGCCTACGGGGGTTTGCGAGCACAGAGCTTTGGAGCCTCTGCGCCACGAGGGAGGTTTAAAAGTGAGGCTGAAGATTTCGAATAAAGTTTTTTTCCTTCGACTGCAGTTACCAACTCCGTGTCGTAATTTTAGCGCTGCGTGTAGCACACCGCTACAATTGGTGACCCCGACAGTCCAAACGATTTTTGGACCGGAAATGACCGACACCGCCTCTGTTCATGCGGTTTCGTTGAAACTGCCGGGTTTCTGGACACAGTGCCCGAACCTATGGTTCCAACAAGCCGAAGCCCAATTCCACATTTGCCAGATCACCTCAGAAGACACCCGCTACTACTACGTGGTGAGCTCTACCACACCGGACCGCTACCCTGTGCCGCACATTCAGGACTTTGCAGCAAACCTGCACGGCGCACGGATCTTCTCCAAGGTAGACCTCGTCCGAGGGTACCATCAAATCCCGATGCATCCTGACGACGTCCCCAAAACGGCTCTCATCACCCCGTTTGGCCTTTTCGAGTTCCTCCGCATGCTGTTCGGCCTGAAGAATGCCGCACAGACGTTCCAGCGGTTAATGGACGCGGTGGGACGGGACCTGGACTTCGCGTTCATCTATTTGGATGACATCCTCATAGCCAGCAGCAGTCGTCTTTTTTTTTATTACAAAATCCTTTATTACAAATATCGGTGCTATACAATATATACAAAACAGTGGCAAACACAATTACTGCACTACAAATAGACAATAGACATTACACCAGAATGTTGACATCCCTATCCACGATGGCATTTACACCCCGCGGAGCCCAACGGTCTCGAAACTCCTCCAAGGCCGCTGTGGACTGCGCGTGTTCCTTTTCAATAGTTACCCGGGCATGAACATACCCCCTAAACATCGCCAGGCAGTCTGCCCGGGGAGATCCTCCCGCCACCCATTTCCAAGACCCACGGATGGCGGATTTCGCCAGCCGCAGGAGCAAGTTGACTAGGACATCCTCATCCCTCCTTGCCCCCTTCCTTACTGGATGACCATATATAAACAGGCTGGGACTAAAATGCAGCCAGAAGGCGAGAAGCAGCCCACGCAAATATGCAAAAAGAGGCTGCAGCCTCACACACTCCATGTACATGTGGTACACGGTCTCCTCCAGCCCGCAGAAGTGACTGCAGCCTCAGGAGCATCTGTCCCACCTCCGTCAACTCTGCGCCCGACTGAATGAGTACGGTCTGACAATCAACCCCGCCAAATGCCAGTTCGGACTCGATACCATTGACTTCCTGGGCCACAGGATTACTAAAGACGGGGCAACCCCTCTGCCCGCTAAGGTAGATGCGGTCCGCCTCTTTCCCCGACCCACCACGATCAAAGGCCTTCAGGAATTCGTAGGTATGGTCAATTTCTACGGCCGCTTCCTCCCTTCAGCTGCACCAGGCGACCCATTTCCTGGCACATCCGAACCAACTCACAATCAGATAGCCTACGGGGGTTTGCGAGCACAGAGCTTTGGAGCCTCTGCGCCACGAGGGAGGTTTAAAAGTGAGGCTGAAGATTTCGAATAAAGTTTTTTTCCTTCGACTGCAGTTACCGACTCCGTGTCGTAATTTTAGCGCTGCGTGTAGCACACCGCTACAACACTTCTTTTTTAAAGATCCAAAGATTCGAAGTCCATTTATTATCTAAGTTTGTATACAGTAGACACTTTGAATTTCATCTTACCGCAGACAGCCACAAAACAAAGAAACACTTTGGAACCTGTTCAGAGTAAAACATTCAACCTGCAAAACAAGAACAAATTGTTCAAAATACCAAAAACAAATGAGTGAAAAATACAGAAAGTAAAACATCAAACTACAGAGTCATTGAAACAGTCTAGGACTGTTCAGTTCAGATCAGTCTAGTGCTGTTTTGTTCATTGGCTGCAGGCTGCAGAGACAGTCAGCCTCAATCAAAATCATGTAAAATAGCAATAAACAAAAGGAATAACCAGAAACCAAAAATAGATATAATAAACTGCAGTCAAATCCCCAAACCACACCAGCTTTATGGGTCTCCCTGTCTACAGCTCAAGAAACAAGCTATCCATTAATACCCAATGTAAACTTATTGACTCCCACAGCTACCTCCTCCCACCTTAAAAGGACACCATCACTTTCTCTCACTTTCTGCACCTGCGCCATGTCTGTCCTCAAGATAAGTCTTTCAAACCCGGGACATATGAAATTAAAATTCAAAGTAAGTTTGCTATCAAAGCACGTGTATGACACCATATAGTTATCTTGAGATTCATGTTCTTGCAGGTGTTTACAGAAAAGACCATTAGACATGGGAGCAGAATTAGGCCATTCAGCCCATTGAGTCTGCTCCGCCATTCCAACATGGCTGATCCCAGATCCCACTCAACTCCATACACCTGCCTTCTTGCCACATCCTTTGATGCCATGACTGATCAGGAAGTTATCAACTTCCACCTTAAATATACTCAAGGACTTGGCTTCCACCGCAGTCTGTGGCAAAGCATCACACAGATTCACTACTCTCCGGCTAAAAAGATTCCTCCTTACCTCTGTGGTAAATGGTTGCCCCTCAATTTTGAGGCTGTGTCCTCTAGCTCTGGATACCCCCACCAAAGGAAACATCCTCTCCACAAAAGAAAGAAAAGAAATACAAGACGATTTTATGAGAAGCTACACATAAACAGACAAAGAATGACAAACAACCAATGTGCGAAGGAAGATAAACTGCGCAAATAAAAAGTAATGCTTTTAACATGACTTGTAAAGAGTCCTTGAAATGAGTCTGTAGTAATCAGTTCAGAGTTGTGGTGAACGAAGTTATCCATATTAATTCAGGACTCTGACAGTTGTGGGGTATTGACTCCGTGAGCCTGGTGGTGGAGGACCCAAGGCTTCTGTATCTCCCGTACAGAAGAGGCCATGGCCTGGATGGTGGGGGTCCCTGAAGAACATGCTCTCTTATAGCAGAGCTCAAATGAAATGTATTCAATGGTGGGGAGGCCTTTGACTGTGATGGACTGATTGCATCTACCACTTTTGGTAGCCTTTTCCATCCTAGGCATTATTTTTCTTTACTTTTATTTATTTGCTGTGATACAGTGTGGAACAGGCCCTTCTGTCCCTTCGAGCTGAGCCGCCCAACAACACCCAATTTAATCCCAGCCTAATCTTGGGACAACTTACAAAGACCAATTAATCTACCAACCAGTACGTCTTTGGTCTGTTAGAGGAAACCGGAGCACCTGGAGGAGACTCACACTGTCATAGGGAGAATGTACAAACTCCTTACAGGCAGCAGTGGGGATTGAACCACGGTCAATGTAAAGTGTTGTGCTACCATGCTGCCCTGGTATCGTTGTGATGTTACCAGTTAGGATGTTCTCCATTGTACATCTATGTAGTCTCTTTTAAGGAAACGTGGCCTTCTGTTTACAATCTTTGATGGAGTTCTCACCAGCTTCATTTCCTGGCCATCTGGCCTCATCCTGTCTCCCACCAGATCGACAGAGATCGAGCTCCTTTTGCGTCACCATCCTCAAGATCCAGCATATCATCTTTCACCATTTACCCCACTGCCTATAACATCGTCCCCTCTCCTTCATTTTATGCTTTCCACATGATCATGCTCTCTCTGACTTTTTGGTTCAGTCACCACTCCTCCACCACTGCTTCCCAGTTGCGAAGTTTGTCTAAGTGCCATCTCCCTTGGCATCGTACAGAGACCTACATATGTTTCCAAGTGAGACTGGCATTCCCGTGCAGACTCTCCATTGGCTTTGGGGTCCAGAAGATGGCGAGTCCAGAGGTAGAAGCCTGAAGATCGAAGACCGAAGGTGAAGGACTGACAGAGTCATAAGGGCCCGAGTCACTGGAGTCAGGGGTCTCTGTGCGTCCATAAGTCAAGTCCTAAATGTCAAAACCATGATCGACAAGTCCTGGTGTGAAGTCCAAAGTAGGAGGATGAACGTCTGTGACACTGGGAGCCCATTGCTAAGGACTGAATGTCACAGTGAGTACGGACAGTGACTGACCCCGGGTGCGGAGGGACGACAGACCCTGTCACGGTGAGTACGGACAGTGACTGACCCCGGGTGCGGAGGGACGACAGACCCTGTCACGGTGAGTACGGACAGTGACCGACCCCGGGTGCGGAGGGACGACAGACCCTGTCACGGTGAGAACGGACAGTGACTGACCCCGGGTGCGGAGGGACGACAGACCCTGTCACGGTGAGTACGGACAGTGACTGACCCCGGGTGCGGAGGGACGACAGACCCTGTCACGGTGAGTACGGACAGTGACTGACCCCGGGTGCGGAGGGACGACAGACTCTGTCACGGTGAGTACGGACACGGACAGTGACTGACCCCGGGTGCGGAGGGACGACAGACCCTGTCGCGGTGAGTACGGACACGGACAGTGACTGACCCCGGGTGCGGAGGGACGACAGACTCTGTCACGGTGAGTACGGACAGTGACTGACCCCGGGTGCGGAGGGACGACAGACTCTGTCACGGTGAGTACGGACAGTGACTGACCCCGGGTGCGGAGGGACGACAGACTCTGTCACGGTGAGTACGGACAGTGACTGACCCCGGGTGCGGAGGGACGACAGACTCTGTCACGGTGAGTACGGACAGTGACTGACCCCGGGTGCGGAGGGACGACAGACTCTGTCACGGTGAGTACGGACAGTGACTGACCCCGGGTGCGGAGGGACAACAGACTCTGTCACGGTGAGTACGGACAGTGACTGACCCCGGGTGCGGAGGGACGACAGACTCTGTCACGGTGAGTACGGACACGGACAGTGACTGACCCCGGGTGCGGAGGGACTACAGACCCTGTCCCGGTGAGTACGGACAGTGACTGACCCCGGGTGCGGAGGGACGATAGACCCTGTCATGGTGAGTACGGACAGTGACCGACCCCGGGTGCGGAGGGACGACAGACCCTGTCATGGTGAGTACGGACAGTGACAGACCCCGGGTGCGGAGGGACGACAGACTCTGTCACCGTGAGTACTGACAGTGACAGACCCCGGGTGCGGAGGGACGACAGACTGTGTCACGGTGAGTACGGACAGTGACTGACCCCGGGTGCGGAGGGACGACAGACTGTGTCACGGTGAGTACGGACAGTGACTGACCCCGGGTGCGGAGGGACGAGACCCTGTCACGGTGAGTACGGACAGTGACTGACCCCGGGTGCGGAGGGACGACAGACTCTGTCACGGTGAGTACGGACAGTGACTGACCCTGGTTATGGAGGGATGACAGACTGTGTCACGGTGAGTACGGACAGTGACTGAGCCCGGGTGCGGAGGGACGACAGACCCTGTCACGGTGAGTACGGACAGGGACTGACCCCGGGTGCGGAGGGACGACAGACCCTGTCACGGTGAGTACGGACAGTGACTGACCCCGGGTGCGGAGGGACGACAGACTCTGTCACGGTGAGTACGGACAGTGACTGACCCCGGGTGCGGAGGGACGACAGACCCTGTCACGGTGAGTACGGACAGTGACTGACCCCGGGTGCGGAGGGACGACAGACGCTGTCACGGTGAGGGCTTCAATAACTGGACCAGGCGCAGAGGTACAGTACACCCATGCAGAGATGTAAAGAAGAAGTTAGAGATAGGAATTCTAACAGAACATCGGCGGCACGACCGGGCAACGCCAAGAAACAAATCACTCTCCATTGTTATGTACCCAGAATCGTGTAAAACTATCAGCAGCATAACAACACACCTGGAGTCTGGTTTTGCTGTTAACAAAACACTATTTTATTAGTAACTACATCATATAGTAACTTAAACCGGGTAAATTAAGAGGTAACAGTGTTATGCATATGTAGTTGTAAATATATAAACCCCCAAAACTTCTTCAAGCTCAGGTGGTAAGTGATACAGTCTTAGGATGATGTGTAAGAAAGTTCAGTTGAAATGCACAGTTTAATTAATGTGAGATATTTGTAATCCAAGGGCGAATGTTGTGAGAGGGCAATTATGTCGATATTCCCCAGATTCCACGACAGCAACACAAAATAACAACAGCAGTAGGTTTTATCTCCGAAGTTGTTCCACTCCCCACACAAAGTATCACCGACAGTGATCCTCAATGTATATCCTTTCAACACAAGTAGAATTCAGCTGACACACCAGTGCTCAGACAGGGCAGACTGGAAAGCTCCTCTACTCAGGTGTTTTGGGTGGGACTGAGAAAGGTATAAAGGGGTTATATTAAAAAAAAGTAGAATTCAGCTACGGGACATCTCAAAGTGGTAGCCACAGGATACCCAAACAGAATCCACGTATGGATTATCACTAATAGTAGTTTATCACAAAGGGGACCATCTTCAAGGGAGCCACCACCCAGGGAAGTGTCGACACAGGGGTAGATTCCACAAGGTTACCCAATCACACACAACGTGATAGCCACTTATCCAGTTCCACCACATATGAAATAACTCCAACAGTGATTTGCCACAGGTGTGCCTTTATTAGTGAACTACCACAACCAGACAAAGGGTAAACACACAAGTGGTATTCACAAAGGTTTTCCCCTCACCAGAGAACCCACTCCTGTGGGACAATCACACCTTCATAGCTGAATGGAATGAATCTCACCTTCACGGGCTACTTAGAGAGAGAGTCTGAACAGTGATCTCTTTGTCACAAGGTTTCTTCTGTTTCAAACCTATTTCTCCTCTCCTCTTTTCCTGCAAACTTCTTCTAGTTGCAGAAAACTTGTGAGAATCATTTATCAATACTCTGGATCGCTCTCAACTCACCCCTTTTGGGCTCCTGAAAGTTTAAAGCAGCAACCACTGTGTCTTCCATTTTGACATGACATTTTGACTCTGACTGTGTCTTTCTGTGTGTCTGTGACTGTCCTTGTACAAAGTATATTAAAAAAAAACTGCAGAGAAATCACAACATCAATTGTCCATCAAATAACACCACCTCTCTCTGTCTGGAGCAGCTCAAACAGTGTCCAAAAGTCAGTCTCATTCTCCCAGCATTTTAAAGTGACAGTCTACAGAAAAGTGAACCCTAGGGGTACATAACACCACAAACACAAGGTTTCTGTGATCAGTGCAAAGGAGGAGTCTGAATTAAATAATCACAGAATGCTAAAACCCGAGTCAGTCACAATAAACTTTAGAGGATTAAACAGAAATCTCATTAAGACAACAATTAGGAGATAAAGGTGCTTGAGAAACCTGGAAGGCCAACCCTCTATGGCTCACACTAGAGACATGCAGGGCTTATAGAAACATAAAAACGTACAAAACCTACAGCCCAATACAGGCCCTTCGGCCCACAAAGATGTGCCGAACATGTCATTACCTTAGAAAGTACCTACCGACCTCTATTTTTCTGAGATCTATGTACTTATCCAGGAGTCTATTAAAAGACCCCATCATATCTACCTGCACCACCATTGCTGGCAGCCCATTACATACACTTACCACTCTCTGCATAAGAAACTTATCCTTGACACCTCCTCTGTACCTACTTCCAAGCACCTTAAAACCGTGCCCTCTTGTGCTAGTCATTTCAGCCCTGGGAAGCAGCCTCTGACTATCAACACAACCAATGCCTCTTATCATCTTATACACATCTATCAGGTCACCTTTCATCCTCCGTCACTTCAAGGAAAAAAGGCAGAATTCACTCAAACTATTTTCATAAGGCATACTCCCCAATCCAGGCAACATCCTTGTAAATCTCCTTTACATCCTTTCTATGGATTCTACATCCTTCCTATAATGAGGTGACCAGAACTGAGCACAGTACCCCAAGTGGGGTCTGACCAGGGTCCTATATAGCTGCTACATTACCTCTCAACCTCTAAACTCAATCCCACAATTGATGAAGGTGAATACACCGTATGCCTTCTTAACCACAGAGTAAACCTGCGCAGATGCTTTGAGCGTCCTATGGACTCGGACCCTGAGATCCTTCTGATCCTCCACACTGCCAGTCTTACCATTAATACTATATTCTGCCATCATTTTTGACCTAATAAAATAAACCACCTCACACTTAACTGGGTTGAGCTCCATCTGCCACTTCCCAGTTTTGCTTCCTATCAATGTTCCGTTGTTACCTCTGACAGCCCTCCACACTATCCACAACACCTCCACCCTTTGTGTCATTAGCAAATTTGCTAGCCCACCCTTCTATTCTTCATCCAAGTCATTTATACAAGTCACAAAGAGGAGGAGATCCAGAACAGATCCCTGTGGAACACCACCGGTCACCGTCCTCCATGCAGAATGCAAACCATCTACATCCATCCTTTTCCTTCTGTGGGCACACCAGTCCTGGATCCACAAAGCAATGTCCCCTTGGATCCCATGCCTCCTCACTTTCTCAATAAGCCTTGCATGGGGTATCTTGTCAAACACCTTGCTGAAATCCATATACACTACATCTACTGCTCTACCTTCATTAATGTGTGTAGTCACATCCTCAAAAAAATTCAATCATGACCTGCCTTTCACAAGGCCATGTTGACTATTCCTAATCACATTATGCCTCTCCAAATGTTCATAAATCCTGCCTCTCAGGATCTTCTCCATCAATTTAACAACCACAGAAGTAAGACTCAGTGGTCTATAATTTCTTGGACTATCTCTACTCCCTTTCTTGAATAAAGGAACAACATCCGCAACCCTCCAATCCTCCGGAACCTCCCCTGTCCCCATTGATGATGCAAAGATCATTGCCAGAGGCTCAGCAATCTCCTCTCTTGCCTCCCACAGTAGCCTGGGATACATCTTGTCTTATCCCACTGGATGCTTTCCAAAAGCTCCAGCACATCCTCTTTCTTAATATCTATATGCACAAGTTTTTCAGTCTTCTGTAAGTTATCCCTACACTCGACAAGATCCTTTTCCATAGTGAATACTGAAGCAAAGTATTCATTAATTACCTCCACTATCTCCTCCAGTTCCCTACACACTTTTCCACTGTCACACTTGATAGTTCCTATTATTTCACATCTTATCCTCTTGCTCTTCACATACTTGTAGAATGCCTTGGGGTTTTCTTAACCCTGTCCACCAAGGCCTTCTCATGGCCTCTTCTGGCTCTCCTAATTTCTTTCTTAAGCTCCTTCCTGCTAGCCTGATAATCTTCTAGATCTCTATCACTACCTAGTTTTTTGAACATTGCGTAAGCTCTTCCTTTCTTCTTGACGAGATTTACAACAGCCTTTGAACACCACAGATCTTTTACCCTACCATCCTTCCCCTATCTCATTGGAACATATCTTCGCAGAACCCCACAGAAATGTCCCCTGAACATTTGCCACATTTCTTCCGTACATTTCCCTGAGAACATCTGATCCCAGTATATGCTTCCAAGTTCTTGCCTGATAGCCTCATATTTCCCCTTACTCCAATTAAACATTTTCCTAACTTGTCTGTTCCTATCCCTCTCCAATTAATTCTGATCACTATCTCCAAAATACTCTCCCACTGAGAGATCTGGCACCTGACCGGGCTTATTTCCCAATACCAGATCAAGTACAGTTTCTTCTTTTGTAGGTTTATCTACATATTGTGTCAAGAAACCTTCCTGAACACACCTAACAGACTCTACCCCATCTGAGCCCCTTGCTCTAGGGACATTCCAATCGATATTTGGGAAAATAAAATTTCCTATCATTACAACCGTGTTATTATTACACCTTTCCAGGATCTGTTTCCCTATCTGCTCCTTGATGTCCCTGTTACTACTGGACGGTCTGTAAAAGACACCCAGTAGAGTTATTGACCTCTTCCTGTTCCTAACTTTCACCCACAGAGACTCCGTAGTTTCTCTCCATGTCTTCCTCTTTTTCTGCAGCCGTGACACTACATCTGATCAACAGTGCCACGCCCCCACCTCATTTGCCTCCCTCCCTGTCCTTTCTGAAACATCTAAAGCCTGGCACTTGAAGTAACCATTCCTGCCCTGAGCCATCCAAGTCTCTGTAATGACCACAACATCATAGCTCCAAGTACAAATCCACACTCTAAGCTCATCCGCTTTGTACATAATACTCCTTGCATTAAAATAGACTCATCTCAAATCATTGATCTGAGTGCATCCCTTCCCTATCACCTACCTATCCTCCCTCCTTCTGTATCTGTGATGCAACCACCTCTTCCTCCGTCTCTTCAGTTTTGTTCCCACCCCCTCACCAGTAATGCTATTTAAAAATCTCCCCAATCTGAATCCCTGCCCCCCGCTCCAATCCCTCAGCCACACATTTATCCTCCACCTCATTCTATTCCTATACTCACTGTCACGTGGCAAAGGCAGTAATCCCGAGATGACAACCTTTGTGGTCCTGCTTCTCAGCTTCCTTTCTAACTTCCTGTAGTCTGCTTTCAGACCCTTCTCCCTTTTCCTGCCTATGCCTATTTCCTGCTCATAGTTTCCTGGACTTCCCATATCTGACACTGAGCACAGAACACCATCCTCACACACATACTTCCCCTCTCTAATCTACACAGATAACCTACCTCACCTCCACCCATTATCACCCAAGCCCCGCTGAGCCAAAGCCTTCCTACTCTGTTTCCCTCTATTCTTTCGCCCGCTCTATAAAGCTGACGCCTTTTAAACTCTTCTCGTTGTTCTCTGGCTGACGTCCATGTGCTTGCGCAGTCGTCCCCTGATCAAACTGCTGAAGAAATGATGGGAAGTTCAGAGGTGGGTGATTGTGGGGTTGGAGGTTTGTTTTTATGTGTGAGTGGGTGTAAGGGAGGCTTGTAGGACACTTCTTGTCATGTCTTGTCAACAAGGCAATACCCAATTATACTTACTATAAAACTACAAGATGTAGGAGCAGAATTAGGCCATTTAGCACATGGGGTCACCTCCACCATTTCATCATGGCTAATCAATTTTCCCTCTCAGTACCAATCTCCTGCCTTCTTCCCAAATCGCTTCATTCCCTGACTAATTAAGAAACTATAAACCTCTGCCTTAATTATACTCAAGCTTGTCTAAGTGGTTGAGGAGTGATGATTGTACCAAGAAGTCAGAGAAAGCATGATCCTGTGGAAAGGAATTATACCCAATAACTGTGAATTCCACAGATTCCACATCACTCTCTGGCAAAAGAACATCCCCCTCGTTTCCATTCTAAAAGGACACCTCTCTATTCTGAAGCTGTCTGCTCTGGTCTGGAGCTCCCCCATCACAGCAAAACATCCTCTCCACATCCACTCTATCGAGGCCTTTCAACATCGGATCGGTTTCAATGAGGTCACCCCCATTCTTCTGATTTCCAATGAGTAGATGCCCAGAGCCATCAAATGCTCCTCATATGACAAACCATTCAATGGCAGAATCATTTTTGTGAACTTCCTTTGAACCTCTATCTCCTGCTCACCAACCAATCTTCTACCCATGGCAATGTGTTATTTGACTCAACATTTGATGTGGCATTTTATCAAATACAATCTGGAAATCTAAATAAATACACACAGTTTCCCGTTTATGCACTCCTCATAACTTCAAGGGACTGAAATTAATTGACCAAATGTAATTTCCCTTCCACAGAACTATGTTGATTTCATGTGATTACCTTAAATTTTACTGAGTGCCTGGCGATTACAATTTTAATAATAGCTGCCAACATTTTCCCTATAACAGATGTTGTTAAATCTCCTGTAGTTGCCTGTAACCTGTCTCTCTTCCCGTTTGAGTTAAGTTTCTTCAACTTGGAGAAGTATGAAGTGAACCACTTTGAAAGGTCAGATTTGAATGTAGAATACCAGGGCTGCAGAGGCATTCCTGCACATGTCTGGAGCAGGGCTTGAAAAACCCAGTCTCCATACGGGAGAGATACTGTCTAGTGCGGGGGTCGGCAACCCGCGGCTCCGGAGCCACATGTGGCTCTTTTACGTCTGTGCTGTGGCTCCCTGTTACTTTGGGAAATAATTGGTCAGTATTTAATTAAAATGTATTTTATGTTAGTTTGTTAGTTTTTGAAATGTAATTCTAAATTTGAAGATTATGGTGATCTTGTACAATCTAAATAAGACATTGTGGCGACCCATTTCCTGACACATCCAAACCGGCTCACAATTAGCCTGCGTTCAGGCTAAGGGAGATAGCCTACGGGGGTTTGTGAGTACGTGTCTTTTGCAGCATCCGCGCCCATGGGGGGCGGGTTGAGGGAGGCTTAAAAGCAAGGCTGTTTAGTTCGAATAAAGCTATCTTTGACTGCAGTTTACTGACTGCGTGTAGCACACCGCTACAAAGTGTTTTTATCGCTGGCTGTCCAGAGTGGAGGTGCTGAAACGCTTTGTCGCGTGTCTGGAAGAAGTGAAAACTTTCCTGGGCAGCAAAGGGCTCACCTTTCCTGAGCTGGAACAGCCAGAGTGGCTGGAAAAGCTACACTTCATGGTAGACATGACAGCGCACCTGAACACGCTGAACACAGCTCTTCAGGGGTAAGGACGTACAGCCCTGCACATGTTGGAGGATGTTTTGGCATTCGAGCGCAAGTTGACGTTGCTTGCCAGAGATTTACAGAAAGGCACATTGTCTCACTTCCCCAATTTGAGAGAGTTCAAACAAGGTCATGACATGATAAATTCGGAGTATTTACGTTCTGCAATCATCGCAATGCAAACATCGTTTGGGAAACGCTTCTGTGAGTTCAGAGAGGAAAAAAACACATTATCCTTCCCTTTCACTCCCCTAAGCATCGATCCATCCCTACTGAATACGACTGCATTGTCAGGTGTGAGTCAACCTGACCAAGTATGATAAATATTTTAATTGCCTATTATTTTACGTATATTCATATGTTTTCATTGTTCAGTGAAATAGTCCTTTTATTTTTCAGGTTGACAGCTGGCTAACGTTATTTTTGGTTTGCTGCTGGCGGCAAATTTAAGTTTGGCGTTTTTCATAAATACAAGAAGGACTCAAATAGACGTTGAGTATTTTACCTAAAAGTAACCTTCAACCCAACGTCTTTTTTTCGGAGTTCAAAATGTTTTTGTTGCATGCAGAAATGTAATTTCGTTTTCTCTGCAGGAGTTCATCAATTTCATAAATGCAACACATTATAGTTTGTTTATACATAGCATAAAGGCAAAACAAAACGTTGTATGCAGTGTTATTTCATTTTAAATGTCAAACGGGTTTTGCGGCTCCCAGTGTTTTCTTTTCTGTGGGAAGCGGGTCCAAGTGGCTCTTTCAGTGGTAAAGGTTGCTGACCCCTGGTCTAGTGGAATGGTCTTCCTCAGAGTTGGAGTAGTAAGACTTAAATGTTAAAAGTGAGCCCATCACTTCATCTGGCAGCTCATTCCACACTCCCACCACTCTCTGTGTGAAGAAGCCCCCCCCAATGTTCCCTTTAAACTTTTCCCCCTTCACCCTTAACCCATGTCCTCTGGTTTTTTGCTCCCCTAGCCTCAGTCGAAAAGCCTGCTTTCATTCACTCTACCTTTACCCATCATACCTCTATCAAATCTCCCCTCATTCTTCTACGCTCCAGGGAATAAAGTCCTAATCTATTCAACCTTTCTCTGTAACTCAGTTTCTCAAGTCCCGGCAACATCCTTGTAAAAATGCTTCACAAACAGTACAACACGTTGAATTTAACAAACTAAAGCCTTGGTTTTTATGGTTCTTCAATTCTTAGCATTAACCTGTCAGCTTTAATAGAGCGGTTTAACTGCAGGAAAAGTGATTTTGTTTTGTGTTGTAATGTTGTTTCTTCCATCGTTGTGAAGGATTTACTCAAATTACTTTGAACATTTACAAACCAGCTTTTAGTAATATCAAAGCCAATTAATAGCATTAATGTTGTTTATATATTAAAATAGGCTTTCTACAAATTGAAGTGGTAAAAAAGTAATATTAGGTATTATAAATTCTCTGCACTCTTTCAACCTTCTTAATATCCTTCCTGTGATTCGGTGACCAGAACTGCTCACAATACTCCAAATTCGGCCTCACCAATGTCTTATACAACCTCACCATAACATTCCAACTTCTATACTCAGTACTTTTGTACTGTGTATGTTAGTCAAAATGGCTTCTTTGTTTGTTAAAAGTAAAAATGCTTCTTTGTTATGCCAACTGGTGAGAGAGTGCTTTTCTTGCAGAGCACTCTCGAAGCTTCTCAAAGCTTGTTTGGGTTATAGTTACTGATAACATGGGATTGTATTCATTTGATAACCAATTGAGTTAGATGTTATTTTCTCTTGTGGGTCTGTGAGCTGTGATTGCATGGACTTTTGGGAGTTGGGAAGAAGACCACAAGGAAGACGGACGGATGCAGCACTGCTGATTGGTCACCAAGGGTGATCCCAGGTGCGCGGGTCGCGGAGGTCGGAGGTCGACGAGTGGTCGGAAGATTTGGTGTTTGAGCTCCAACAATGTGCACTCTCATAAGTTTTGGCGCCTTTTCTTTATTTTCTTTCCCTTCATATATATTGTATCGTTATTAATCACTTAGTTCCAGTAAGATTTATAAAGTGTATTCAGTAACCGGACCTGGTGTGAATTTGATATTGTGTGTGCGAGTTTGTATTAGCATGTATTTCACAGCATTCACATATACAGGAGACGCGGTTTGGCAGGTGGATGAATTTTCCCCTAGACATACACCAGCCGGTCATGTAAGCATTACACTTTGATTTATAAAAGCCAATGTATCAAAAGCTCTCTTTACGACCCTATCTACCTGTGACGCCACTTTTAAGGAAATATGTATCTGTATTCCCAGATCCCTCTGTTCTACTGCACTCCTCAGTACCCCACCATTTACCTTGTATGTTCTACCTTGGTTTGTCCTTCCAAAGTGCAATACCTCACACTTGTCTGCATTAAACTCCATCTGCCATTTGTCAGCCCATTTTTCCAGCTGGTCCAAATCCCTCTGCAAGCTTTGAAAACCTTCCTCACTGTCCACTACACCTCCAATCCTTGTATTATCAACAAATTTGCTGATCCAATTTACCACATTATCACCCAGATCATTGATTGGACCCAGTCCTGATCCCTGTGGCACACCACTAGTCACAGGCCTCCACTCAGAGTAACAATCCTCCACTACCACTCTCTGGCTTCTCCCATTGAGCCAATTCTAATCCAATTTTCTACCTCACCATGTATACCTAGGGTCTGAATCTTCCTAACTAACCTCCCATGCAGGACTTTGTCAAAGGCCTTAACTATTGAAAGAATAGGGAGTATGTCTGCAGGGCCAGTGTTCTGTTTTGGGTGTCAGATGTGGGTTTTCCAGACCACTTTCAGCCTCCCCGATGGCCACATCTGCACCAGGTGCGTCAAGCTGCAGCTCCTTAGAGATCGCGTTAGGCAACTGGAGCTGCAGCTCGATGACCTTCAGCTTGTTAGGGAGAGTGAGGCAGTGTTAGACAGGAGCTAGAGGGAGCTGGTCACCCCAATGCTACAGGAGACAGATAAGTGGGTGACAGTCAGGAGAGGGAAGGGAGAACATCAGATAGTGGAGAACACCCTTGGGCTGTGCACCTCCATAGTAAGTACTCCATTTTGAGTAATGTTGGGGGATGGTGGGGAACCTATCCGGGGGAAGCAACAGCGGAATGCCTCTGGCACCGAGTCTGGCCCTGTGGCTCAGAATGATAGGTGATTCTGTGGACACAAAAAAGAAGTTTGCCTCCCAGGCACCCAAGTTTGTGATGTTTCTGTACGCATCCACAATGTCCTGAAAAGGGAAGGTGAGCAGTCCATGGTACGTATTGGTACCAACAAGTAGAAAAAGGGAGGAGGTCCTGAAAACAGAGTACAGACAGTTAGGAAGGAAGCTGAGCAGCAGGATCTCAAGCGTAGTTATCTCAGGATTACTGCCTATGTCATATCACAGTGAGGATAGAAATAGAATGAGGAAGCAGATAAATGTGTGGCTGAAGAATTTGAGCAGGGTGCAGGGATTCAGATTTATGGATAATTGGGACCTCTTCTGGGGAAGGTGGGACCTGTACAAATGGGAAGGGTTTACACTTGAACCTGATGGGAACCAATATCTTCACAGGCTGATCTGATTGAGCTGTTGGGAGTGGTTTACGCAAATATGGCAGGGGGATGGGAACTAGTATGATAATGCTGAGGATGAGCAAGCAGATTTACAAGTAGATGATGGGTGTAACATGAATATAAGGAAGGACAAGCCAATGATTAGGAGCAAATGCAGCAGAGCAAAGAGTTAAATTGTACCACAGAGACGAAACTCAAAAGGGTGAAGAATGCAGGACTGAAGGTGCTAGATCTAAATGCACGTGGTATTCAGAATAAGGTGGATGAACTTCTGGTGCATTTAGACTGGTCAGTATGTCGTAGTGGGCATCAATGATTTGTGGCTGAAAGAAGGACACAGTTGGGAGCTTAATATCGAAGGATATACTTTGTATTGAAAGAACAGGCAGGAAGGCAAAGGTGGTGGCATAGTTCTGTTGGTAAGAGATGGAATTACATCTTTAGAAAGAGTTGACATTGGGTCAGAGAACATAGAATTTTTGTGGGTGGAGTTAAGAAACTGCAAGGGTGAAAAACCATTATGTGAATCCTATATAGGCCTCTGAATAGTAGCCAACATGTGGGGTTGAAAAGGCATGTAATAAGGGTCATGTCACAATTGTAATGGGGGATTTCAACGTGCAAGGGGATTTGGAAAATTAGGTTGGGGTATCGGATTACAAGTGAGGGAATTTTTTGGGTACCTATGAGATGGTAATTTGGAGGAGCTTGTTCCTGTGCCTTCTTGGGAAAGGTTATCTTAGATTGGGTGTTGTGGTGTAATCCGGATTTTATTACAGAGTTTATGGTAAAGGAACCCTTAGGAGGCAGTGATCATAATATGATTGAATTCATTCTGCAATTTGAGAGAGAGAACTATAAGTCACGTGTATCAGTATCACAATGGAATAAAGGGAATTTCAGAGGCATGAGAGAGGAACTTGCCCAGGTGGATTGGAGGATACTGGCAGGGATGACAGCAGGGTAGAGATGGTTCAAGTTTCTGGGAATAGTTCACAAAGTTGAGGTTAGATATGTCTCACAGAGGAAGAGGTTCTCAAATAGCAGGGGTAGACAGCTGTGGTGACAAGGGAAGTTAAAGAAAAGCATAAAAGCCAAATAAAGAGCATGTAAGGCAACTGAAGGCAACTGAAAAAGCTATAAGAAGGGAAAAGATGAAGTATGAGGGCAGACTAGCCAATAATATAAAGCAGGATACCAACTGTTTTTTCAGTTATATAAAGAGTTTTTACTCTTTAGTGAGAGTTGATATTCGACCACTGGAAAATGATGCTGGTGAGGTAGTAATGGGGGACAAAGAAATGGGAGAGGAACATAATGGGTACTTTGCATCAGTCTTCACTGTGGAAGACACTAGCAGTGTGCCAGAGGTCCATGAGTGTCAAGGAGCAGGAGTCAGTGCCATTGCTATTACAAAGGAAAAAGTGCTAGGCAAATTCAAAGGTCTTAAGGTGGATAAGTCAGCTGGACCAGATGGACTACATCCCAGAGTCCTGAGAGAGGTTGCTGAAGAGATAATGGATCTTTCAAGATTCACTTGATTCTGGCATGGTCCCAGAAGACCAGAAGATTGCACACGTCACTTCACTCTTTAAGAAGGGAGGAAGACAAAAAAAAAGGAAATTATAGGCCAGTTAGCCTAACCTCAGTGGTTGGGAAAGTGTTGGAGTCCATTATTAAGGATGAGGTTTCGGGGTACTTGGAAACTAATGAAACTAATAAGTGGAAGTCCCAAACAAACGCAAATCTGCAGATGCTGGAAATCCAGGCAATACACAAAAAATGCTAAAGGAACTCAGAAGGCCAGGCAGCATCCATAAATGATGTACACCATCTGGCCCAGGTAACTTATTTACCTTCCAACCCTTCAGTTCCCTAGGAACCTTCTCTCCAGCAATGGTAACTTCATGGCCCCTGACACCTGGAACTTCCACCATACTGCTAGTGTCTTCTGCAGTGAAGACTGATGCAAAATACTTATTCAGTTCATCTGCCATTTCCTTGTCCTCCAATTTCTATCTCTCCAGCATGGTTTTCCAGAAGTCCAAGGTCCACTCTTGTCTCTTTTACATTTTACGTATCTGAAGAAACTTTTGGTAATCTCTTTAATATTACTGGCTAGCTTACTTTAGTATTCCATTGGAAGATTTAAACCAATGTGCCAACCATCTCAGTGGCCATTTCTTTTATTAGGATTATCAGGACATAGACATTCTCACCTCCAATAGTTAGCTCAATGCCAGGCCCCTGGTGGAAATCAGATCAAAACTGCAGATGCAGGAATGTTCGTTTGAGAGATACAGAGCGAAACAAGTCCCTCCGGCCCAATAAGATGCACCATCCAGCAACCCATGTATTTAATACCAGCCTAATCACAGGACAATTAAAAATGACCAATTTACCTGAACATCTTTGGACTGTAGGAGGAAACTCATGCTGTTACAGGGAGAACTGACAGTGCCAGCATCGAACTCCAAACTCCAATGTCACAAAATGTTATAGATTTATGCTAACCATTATACTACTGTGGTGCCCTTCGACTAATCAAAGTCTAAAACAGAAAATACTGGAAATACTCACCAGGTCAGGATGCTTCTGCAGGAAGAGGGACAGTTAACATTTCAGGTTGGTGACCCTCTGTAAGAAACCGGAACAGTGAACAGCTCGGGTCAGAGATCCCTTTGTAAGAAACTGGAACAGTTAACACTTCAGGTTGGAGATCTCTCTGTAAGAAACCAGAACAGTGAACAGCTCAGGTCAGAGGTCCCTTTGTAAGAAACTGGAACAGTTAACATTTCAGGTTGGAGATCCCTCTGTAAGAAACTGGAACAGTTAACATTTCACTTTGGAGACCCTCTGTAAGAAACTGGAACAATGAACAGCTCGGGTCAGAGATTCCTTTGTAAGAAACCTGAAGTTTCTTAGTTCTGATGAAAATTTTCAGACCTGAAAACACAGACACTATTTCTGTCTGAATAGATAAGAGTTGATCTCTTCCAAAGTGTCTTGTACTTATGTGCGTTGCTTGCTCTCTTTCATTTCCCAATTTACACAGTTTACTTCACAAACACCTACCAAACCTTTTATTTAGATTTCCATTATTTTTAATTGAAGTTTGAACAATTTTTCTGTATTTATTGAGTTACCTTTCACTCTTATATAAAGCATTTTAAATTTTCCCATCTATTGAATTTGTTGCATATAATCAGTTCTTAATAACTTTTAGTTTGTGATTACTAATGTCAGTTCTAACAACAGTGCAGAGGTAAACATACTATCAAAGTGATCAAATAATCCCTTAGTTACAGTAAATAGTTCATATTAGGAACAGATTATAGAGAGTTAAATATATTATTACAATCAGATATATAATCTAATTTGAAATTTCTTTCATATTCTACAAATTTTTGAGTCATAGAGCACTGTAGCACAGAAACAGGCCTTTCAGCCCATCTAGTCTATGCCTACCAATGCACACAAAATGCTGGAACTCAACAGGTCAGGCAGCATCTGTGGAAATGAATAAAAAGTCAATATTTCAGGCCGACTCCCTTATTCAGGACTCAAAGCTTGGTCCCATCTGTCCACATCTGGACTGGAGTCCTCCATATTTATCCCATCAATGTGCCTATCCAAACTCCTCTTAACTGTTTAAATTGACCCCAAATCCACTGCTTGTGTGGGCAGCTCTTCCCACACTCCCACCACCCTCCTAGTGAAGAACATCCTTCAGAGGTTCCCCTTATTGGACGCATTGTTTTATGTTCCTACTTCCTTCTCAGCAAACAATATATGATGTATTGAACACATTCTTTGAAAAAATTGTAAACCAAAACACACCAGAAATGATTGTTTTGGGGAATAAAAAGGATCATAAGCCATACTTCGCAGCACATCTAAGAGAAAGAAAACTCTGATTTCAAACCTCCGTTTACTCACGTTCTCAGTATTACAACTTGTTCAAAAGGGCAAAGTTACGATGGTCATGGGAGATTTCGGCAGGTAGGTCGATTGGGAAAATCTGCTTGGTAATGGATCTCAAGAGAGTGAATTTGTTGAATGCCTTAGTGATGCCCTTTTTATGTCGTTGAGCCTACCAGGGATCAGCTATACTGGATTGGGTGTTAGGTAATGAACTGGAGGTGATTAGGGAGCTTAAGGTAAAAGAACCCTTACTAGGCAATGCTCACAATATGATTGAGTTCAACCTGAAAATTGACAGGGAGAAAGTAAAGTCTGAATATTTCAGTGTGGTAAAGGAAATTACAGTGGTATGAGAGAGGAGTTGGCAAAATTAAACTGGAAGGAGATGCTGGCGGAGATGACAGAAGAGCAGCAAGGGTATGAGTTTCTGGGAAAAATGAGGAAGGTGTAGGATAGATGTATTCCCAAAACAAAGGAATACGCAAATGGCAAAATAGTTGAACCATAGCTGAAAAGGGTAGTCAAAGCTAATGTAAAAGCAAAAGAGAGGGCATATAACAACACAAAAAATAACGGGAAGACAGAGGATTGGGAAGTTGTTAAAAACCTACAGAGAGCAACTAAAAGAATCATTAGGAGGGAAAAGATGAAATATGAAAGAAAGCTGGGAAACAATATCAAAATAGATAGTAAAAGCTTTTTCAGGTATGTAAAAAATAAAAGAGAGTTGAGAGTGGATATAGACTGCTAGAAAATAAGGCCAGAGAAATAATAACTGGGGATGAGGAGATGGCCAATGAAATAATTGAGTATTTTGCATCAGTCTTCACTGTGGAAGACACTAGCAGTGTGCCAGATGTTGAAGGGTATGAGAGAAGAGAAATGAGTGCAGTTACTATTACAAGAGAGATGAAAGACCAAAGGGTACATAAGTCACCCAGACCAAGTGAACTTCACCCTAGGGTTCTGAAAGAGGTAGTGGTAGAGATTGTGGAGGCATTAGTAACGATCTTTCAAAGATCATTGGACCCAGACGTGGCACTGGTGAGGCCTCACCTTGAGTATTGTGAACAGTTTTGGACTCTACTTCTAAGAAAAGAAGTGAGGTGTACTGGCATTGGAGAGGGTTCTGTGGAGGTTCACAAAGATGATTCTGGGAATTAAAGGATTATCACGTGAGCAATGTGTTTGATAGCTCTGAATCTGTACAGTCTGGAATTTAGAAGGATGGGGGGGATCTAATTAAAACCTTTCATATGTGGAAAGGCCTAGACAGAGTAGATGTGGAAAAGATGTTTCCCATGGTGGTGGAGTCTAGAACATGAGGGCACAGCCTCAGGATCGAGGGGCATCCATTTAAAACAGAGATGCGGAGAAATTTCTTCAGCCAGAGGGTGGTGACTTTGTAGAACTTATGACCACATACAGCTGTGGAGGCCAGGTCATTGGGTATACTTGAGGAAGAGCTTGATTGGTTCTTGATTGGACGCAGCATCAAATGTTACAGGGAGAAGGCCAGAGAATGGGACTGAGGAGGGGAAATAAAAAGGATCAGCCACGATTGAATGGCAAACTCAATGGCCCAAATGGATTAATTCTGCTCTATGTCTAATGGTCTTTTGGTCTTCTGTTCATTGTTTTTTGTGTATTTGCACAGTTTGTCTTCTTTATTTGTCAGTCTTTGTGTGTAGTCTTTTCATTGATTCTATTGTAGTTCTTTGCTCTACTGTGAATGCCTGCAAGAAAATGAATCTCAACTCTGCATGACATATACATACTTTGATAATAAGTTTAGTGTGAACTTTGAACTTTAATCTGTCCATTGCAGCATTCAAGGGCTGTCCACTGTCAATGGCATTGTCCACCTAGGGCACGTGGCCGGACAGGAAAGTATCTCCAATCGCTCCATGTGTAATGTGAATGATTCACGTGGATGCTCACACATCCTCAGGCCACTGGCAACACCTGAGCTGAAATGACCTCTCTTCAACAGACGGTATTGCAGATCCAAGCCTCTTGTGCGTTTGCATTTTTACTCTCTGCCTTTTCAGCATCTGCAGACTCACACTGTCTGCCCCATGTTAATCTTACTCCAAAATAAATGTATTATGGATTGCATTCTGACAGGCTGTATCACTGTCTGGAACGGGGGGGGGGGGGGGGGGAGAAGCTACTGCATAGGACTAAAAGAAGCTATAGAAAATTGAAAAATTAGTTAGCTCCATCTTGGGTGCTAGCCTCCATAGTATCCAAGGCAACTTCAAGGAGCGATGCCTCTGAAGGACGGCATCCATTATTAAGGACCTTCCATCACCCAGGACATGGCTTCTTCTCATTGCTACCATCAGGAAGGAGGTACAGAAGCCTGAAGGCACACTCTCAGTGATTTAGGAACAGCTTCTTCCCCTCTGCCATCTGATTCCTAAATGGACATTGAATCCATGAACACGACCTCACATTTTTAATATTATTTCTGTTTTGTAGAATTTTAAATCTAACTATTTAATATATACATACTGTAATTGATTTACTTATTTATTTTCTTTCTACATTGATGTGTATTGTGTTGTATTACTGTTGCAAAGTTAACAACTTACACACACCGGTGATATTAAACCTGATTCTTAATCTGATACTTGGTGTGCAGGGAATGCAAGAACGAGCATCATTGTAGGGTGAAAACAACACAGCTGCCTAATGTTAATCTGGCACAGAGAGCCCCCGGACAAGGGCATGAATATCCAGTCTACTTTTTGCTGTTTTTCTAGCAGCCATGGCATTTTAAAGTTCAAAGCAAATTTATTATCAAAGTACTAAACACATTGATGAAAGTAGAGCAATAGATGTAGTGTATATGGATTTTAGCAAGGCATTTGATAAGGTACCCCATGCAAGGCTTATTGAGAAAGTAAGGAGGCATAGGATCCAAGGGGACATTGCTTTGTGGATCCAGAACTGGCTTGTCAACAGAAGGCAAAGAATGGTTGTAGACGGGTCATATTCTGCATGGAGGCTGGTGACCAGAGTTGTGCCTCAGGAATCTGTTCTGGGACCCCTTTCTCTTTGTGATTTTTATAAATGACCTGGATGAGGCAGTGGAGGGACGGGTTAGTAAGTTTGCTGATGTCACAAAGGTTGGGGGTGTTGTTGGTAGTGTGGAGGGCTGTCAGAGGTTACAGCGGGATAGTGATAGGATACAAAACTGGGCTGAGAAGTGGCAAATGGAGTTCAACCCAGGTAAGTGTGAGATGGTTCATTTTGGTAGGTCAAATATGATGGCAGAATATAGCATTATAAGACTTTTGGCGGTGTGGAGGATCAGAGGGATCTTGGGGTCCGAGTTCATAGGACACTCAAAGCTACTACACAGGTTGACCCTGTGGTTAAGAAGGCATACGGTGCATTGGCCTTCATCAACCGTGGGATTGAGTTTATGAGGTGAAAGGTAATGTTGCAGCTATATAGGACTCTGGTCAGACCCCACTCGGAGTACTGTGCTCAATTCTGGTCACCTCAATACAGGAAGGACATGGAAACCATAGAAAGGGTGCAGAGGAGATTTACAAGGATGTTGCCTGGATTGGGGAGCATGCCTTATGAGAATAGGCTGTGAGAACACGGCCTTTTCTCCTTGGAGAGGTGAGCTGATGGAGGTGTATAAGATGATGAGAGGCATTGATCGTGTGGATAGTCAGAGGCTTTTTCTCAGGGCTGAAATGGCTAGCACGAGACAGCATAGTTTTAAGGTGCTTGGACGTAGGTACAGAGGAGATATCAGGGGTAAGTTTTTTATGCAGAGAGTGGTGAGTGCATGGAATGGGCTGCCGGCAGTGGTGGTGGAGGTGGAAATGATAGGGTCTTTTAAGAGTCTCCTGGATGGCTACATCGAGCTTAGAAAAATAGAGGACTATAGGTACAGCCTAGGTAGTTCTAAGGTAGGGACATCTTCGGCACAGCTTTTTTGAGTATATAAAGGGTAAAAGAGAGTTGAGGCTAGATATAGCACCAATAGAAAATGACTCTGGATATATTATAATGAGAGACGCAGGGACGGCAGAGAGACTGAATGTGTATTTTGCATCAGTCTTCACAGTGGAAGATGTCTACAGTATACCAGACATTCAGGAGTGTCAGGGAAGTGAAGTATGTGCAGTGAAAATTACAACTGAGAAGGTGCTCAGGAAGCTTAATGGTCTGAGGGTGGATAAATCTCCTGGACCTGATGGAATGCACCCTCGGGTTCTGAAGGAAGTGGCTGGAGAGATTGCGGTGGCATTAACAATGATCTTTCAAGAATCAATAGATTCTGGCATTTTATCAGATGACCGGAAAATTACAAATATTACTCAGATATTTAAGAAGGGTGGGAGGCAGCAGAAAGGAAACTATAGACCTGGTCAGGAGAAAACAGAGAGTGGGAATAAAGTGATCCTTTTCTGGCTGGCTGCCGGTTACCAGTGGAGTTCCACAGGGATCAGTGTTGGGACCACTGCTTTTTATAATGTATGTCAATGATTTGGACTATGGGATTAATGGATTTGTGGATAAATTTGCCAGTGATACAAAGACAGGTGGGGGAGCGAGTAGTGTTGAAGAAACAGAGAGCCTGCAGAAAGACTTAGATAGTTTAGGGGAATGGGCAAAGAAGTGGCAAATGAAATATAATGATGGAAAGTGTATGGTCATGCACTTTGGTGGAAGAAATAAACAGGTAGACTATTATTTAGATGGGGAGAGAATTCAAATTGCAGAGATGCAAAGGGACTTGGGAATCCTTGTGCAAGATATCCTAAAGGTTAACCTCCAGGTTGAGTTGGTGGTGAAGAAGGCAAATGCAATGTTGGTATTCATTTCTAGAGGAATAGAATATAAGAGCAGGGATGTGATGTTGAGGCTCTATAAGGCACTCGTGAGACCACACTTGGAGTATTGTGTGCAGTTTTGGGCTCCTTATTTTACCATTATCATTATCATCATACTTTATTGTCACCAAACAATTGATACTAGAGCGTACAATCATCACAGTGATATTTGTTTCTGCGCTTTGCACTCCCTGAAGTACAAATCAAAGTAAATATAATAAATATTTAAATTATAAATCATAATTAGAAAAATAGAAAAGGGAAAGTAAGGTAGTGCAAGTGAGGTCCGGATATTTGGAAGGTACGGCCCAGATCTGGGTCAAGATCTGTTCAGCAGTCTTATCACAGTTGGAAAGAAGCTGTTCCCAAATCTGGCCGTATGAATCTTCAAGCTCCTGAACCTTCTCTTAAACATTGAAATCAAGCTCGCATGCACCAGTTGTGCAGGCAGCTCATTCCATGCTCTCGTAACCATCTGAGTGAAGACGTCTCCCCTCGTGTTCCCCCTTAAACTTTTCACCTTTCACCCTTAACCCATAACATTGTCCCATCCAAACTCAATGGAAAAAAGCTTGCTTGCTTTTACCCTACCTATACCCCTCATAATTTTGTATACTTCATCAAATCTCCTCTCAGTCTTCTACGTTCCAAGGAATAAAGTACTAACAGATTCAGTCTTTCCTTATGACTCGAGTTCTTCAGTCCTGGCAACAGCCCTGTAAAGTTCATCTGTATCTGTGCGAAAATCCAGAACCAAAGGCCAAAACCAAGCACGTAGCAATGAGCTTACTAGATATTAAGGCATTGAAGACAGAGCTGCAGGAGTGAATATTATCATGATAGATGTACTCTTATTGCACAATAAAGGAATGCTGGCATTTACTGCATTCAAGTTCTATTTACAGAAGCAGAATTTTGTAAATCCTTAATTAAAAATAGGAACTAGTCAGCAGGCCAGTGTGTAACTGTGGAGAGCTACACAGACCTAACGTTTCAGGTTTGTGACCATTCTTTCAAGTGGCAAAGATAAGCTTTACTTTACTTTTATTGTCACCAAACAATTGATACTAGAGCGTACAATCATCACAGCGATATTTGATTCTGCGCTTTGCGCTCCCTAGAGTACAAATCAAAGTAAATATAATAAAAATTTAAATTATAAATCTTAATTAGAAAAGAGAAAAGGGTAAGTAAGTTAGTGCAAGTGAGGTCCGGATATTTGGAAGGTACGGCCCAGATCCGGGTCAGGAGTCTTATCACGGTTGGAAAGAAGCTGTTCCTACATCTGGCCGTACGAATCTTCAAGCTCCTCAACCTTCTACCGGAGGGAAGAGGGACAAAAAGTGTGTTGGCTGGGTGGGCCGTGTCCTTGATTATCCTGGCAGCACTGCTCCAACAGCGTGCGGTGTAAAGTGAGTCCAAGGATGGAAGATTGGTTTGTGTGATGTGCTGGACTGTGTTCACAATCTTCTTGCAGCTTCTTCCGGTCTTGGACAGGACAACTTCCATACCAGGTTGTGATGCACCCTAGAAGAATGCTTTCTACGGTGCACCTATAAAAATTAGTGAGGGTTTTAGGGGACAGGCCAAATTTCTTCAGCTTTCTTAGGAAGTAAAGGCGCTGGTGGGCCTTCTTGGCAGTGGACTCTGCTTGGTTAGACTAAGTCAGGTCAATTGTGATATTCACCCCGAGGAACTTAAAGCTTTTGACCTGTTCCACCTGCGCACCACCGATGTAGATTGGGTTGTGCGTTCCGCTACTCCTTCTTAAAACACGAGGGGATTTTAGACTGAAGCAGGGAGCAGTTGAAGACGTCAGCAAACACTCCAGCTAGCTCGCTTGCACAGGCCCGGAGAACCTATCCTGGGTTAGAAAGGATACAGAAAGGATATACGGACATTGGAGGGAGTTCAGTGAAGGTTCACATGAATGATTCCAGGAATGAAAGGGTTACCATATGAGGAACGTCTGGCAGCTCTTTGGCTGTATTCCCTGGAGTTCAAGAGAATGAGCGGTGATCTCATAGAAACATTCTGAATGTTAAAAGGCCTGAACAGACTAGATGTGGCAAAGTTATTTCCCATGGTAGGGGAGTCTAGGACAAGAGGGCACGACTTCAGGGTTGAAGGACGTCCATTTAGAACAGAGATGCAGAGAAATTACTTTAGTCAGAGGGTGGTAAAACTGTGGAATTAGTTGCCACAAGCAACTGTGGAGGCCAAGTCATTGGGTGATTTAAGGCAGAGATAGATGGTTCCTGATTAGCTGGGGCATCAAAGGGTATGGGGGGAAGGCAGGTGAGTGCAGATGACTGGAAGAATTGGATCAGCCCATGATTGAATGGTGGAGCAGAGTCAATGGGCCGAATGGCCCACTTCTGCTCCTATATCTTATGGCTTTATGGTACGGGAACCTCGAGATGCACTTCCCAGCAATGCCCGATTTAATCTGAACCTATCATGGGACAGTTTTACAATGACCAAATAACCCAGCAATAGGTTTGTGTCTGGACTGTGGGAGGAAACCAGAGCTCCCGGAGGAAACACAGGTGGTCACAGGGAGAATGTCCAAACTTCTTACAGGCAGCAGTGGGAATTGAACCCAGGTCACATGTACCGTAAAGCGTTGTGCTAACCACTATGCTACCATGCGTATATATAAAGAAGTTAGCATAGTTTTATTTTATAAGATTGAGTTGCACATTCAGCCACGTTCATACCTCTAGCCAGCACAGCTCTGATAGTCAAGACAAAGAGTCTCAACTCTAAACATTGACTGTCCTTTTCTTTGGAGGCCCCTGTTTGCAGGAGAGTGCAGAGAATTACAGATTTTGATTCTGATTCTCCACAGATGCTGCCTGACACTACCTTCTTCCAGCATGTTGTCATAAATATTACCATGATCCCACACCAGCTATGGCAACATCATTAATTCCTGCTTCTATCTACGTTACCAGTTACGGTCACTTCTACATCCAGCTCCAGACCTGCCCCAGAATGAACTGGGCGCTGACAAGCCAGGACAAAGGGCAAGTTCACACACATCACACCACACTTCCCCACTCATATTTACACATTCAGTATGCCGGAGGTACCTAATAAAGTGGCCACTGAGTGTATGTTCCTGGTTTTCTGCTGCTGTAGCCCATCACTTCAAGGTTTTATAAGTGGTGCATTCAGAGATGCTCTTCTGCACACCGCTGTGGTAATGCATGGCTATTTGAGGTACTGTGACCTTCCTGTCAATTTGACCCAGTCTGGCCATTCTCTGATCTCCCATTAACAAGGCACTTTCACCCACAGAACTGCTGCTCACTAAATATTTTCCCTCCATTCTCTGTAAACTCTAGAGCAGGGGTTCCAACCTGGGATCCATGGACCCCCTGGAAAATCCCAGGAGATCAGCAGTTTCTGTGATACTCAAACCACCACATCTGGCACCAGCAATCAATCAACAGTGAAAGTCAGTTGGATCACCTTTCTTCACCATTCTGATGTTTGGTCTGAATAGCAACTAAATCTCTTGACCATGTCTGCATGTTTTTATGCATTGAGTTACTGCCACATGATTGGCTGGTTAGATATTTGTGTTAACGAGCAGGTGTACAGGTGTACCTAATAAAGTGGCCACTGAATGTGTCTATCTCTTTCATCCCCACCTAAGGGAAATTGTTGATCAACCAGTGAACAGGAAGTTTTATTCCTATCTGACCTGTTTCTTTCCCACAAAAGTAACTGCATTGTTTTCCTTGGTCATGTACGTACAAATTCTTGGTTCTCAAGTGACAAATTTTTACAACGGGTAGGCAAAACTGGGTGACTTCCACAGTATACAAATTCAGCTGATAAATTATCCAGAAAAGTAGTCAGCCAAGTTGTCGCCTTGCTCCCAACAGATCTCCCCGTCACGGCATCCACCGAGGGTCAACTCAGAAGTCCGGAAGTCGAGGTCTGTTGGCTAGACCTCTGGGTCTAGGGATGTGAAAGTCTGCTGAGATAGTTGAACTCAGTTCAGAGTCAGAATCAGCAGATGTCGTGACATTTGTTGTCCCTCTGGCACCAGTACAATGCAATACAAAATAGGTTGCGTGAACTTGATCTTTTCTCTTGGAGACCTGATAGAGGTGTATAAGATGATGAGAGGCATTGGTCACGTGGATAGCCAGAGACTTTTCCCCAGGGCTGAAATGGCTAACATGTGGGGGCATACTTTTAAGGTGCTTGGAAACAGGTACCGAGGGTTAAGTTTTTCACACAGAGAGTGATGGGTGTGTGGAATGCACTGCCGGTGACGGTGGTGGAGGCAGATACAATGGGGTCTTTTAAGAGACTCTTAGATAGGTACATGGAGCCTAGAGAAAGAGGGCTTGGCAGTAGGGAAATTCTAGGCAGCTTTTAGAGTAGGTTACATGGTCGGTACAAGTGCAAAAATAAAAATAAAAAAGTAGTGTTTGTGGGTTCAAAGTTCATTCAGAAATCACATGACAGAGGGGAAGAAGCAGTTCTTGAATTATTGAGTGTGTGCCTTCAGGCTCCTGTACCCCCTCCCTGATTCTATCATTGAGAAGAGGGCACATCCTTTGTGATGGGGGTCCTTAATGATGGATGTCGCCTTTTTGAAGGTGGCCTGGAGACTAGGGCTCATGACTAAGATGACTAAGGTCTTTGTGACAGCATCCAAATCAGAGTGCACTGGAGGCTGAAGGCTGAAGAATATGGATTATCTTGGGGTAGAGGACCATGTTCATGCATGGGTTGGAGGGAGAAACGGGACTGGTTGTACTCTGTGTTTCCTGCTGAGCATTGTGGGCATGCTATGTTGGCACCAGAATGTGTGTGACCCCTGCAGGCTGCCCCCTGTGCACCCTTGGGTGTGTTGATCGTTAACATAAAAAACACATCTCACCGCTTTTTTGATCTGCATTACACGTGATAAATAAATTTGAATCTTGAACCTTGAATCTACTTGTCACAGTGTTTCATGTTCAGAGTCGCATGCTCAATAGAACTTGTGGCTGTGCCAAAATAGAGCAGAAATCTTGTGCAATGGCATGATGGAGAGGCACAAGTAATGCTCCTGCTCTGCTCTATCAACACTCTTTAGGTGATATTTGCAGGTGGACAGGGAGCAGAAATTTGAACACTCATTGTTAATTACAGATCACAAACAAGAGAAAATCTGGAAATCAAAGTAATACAAAGCGAGTGAGTCAGTCCGGGCTGGCCATGGATAAGAACATAAGAACATAATAGGATCAGGATAGACCATCTGGCCCATCGAGCCTGCTCTGCCATTCAATAAGATCATGGCTGATCTGGCCATGGACTCTTCTCCATCTACCTGCTTTTTCCCGTAACTCTTAATTCCTCAGCTATGCAAAAATCTATCCAAACTTACCTTAAATATATTTACTGAGATAGCCTCCATTGCTTCACTGGGCAGAGAATTCCACAGATTCACCACCCTCTGGGAAAAGCAGTTCCTCCTCATCTCCATCCTAAATCTACTCCCCCGAATCTTGAGGCTATATCCTCTAGTTCTAGTCCCACCTATCGATGGAAACAACTTTCCTGCCTCTATCTTATCTATCCCATTCATAATTTTATGTTTCTATAAGATCTCCTCTCAGTCTTCTGAATTCTAGTGAGTACAGTCCCAGGCCACTTAATCTTTCCTCATAGTCTAACCTCTTCATCACTGGAATCTCTGGATGTTGTGTCCTAGTTGTCTAGATACACAGACTAGGGCAGTACAATATGAAGAGCAAGTTGTTGCCCATGCAGTAGGCTTCTGCTCTCCATGCATCTGATGAACCCAAATGAATGGCAAAGATTGATACAGTAACTGTAGATAGATAGATAGATAGATAGATAGATAGATAGATAGATAGATAGGAGCTTTATTTATCCCAAAGGAAATTACAGTGTCACAGTAGCATTAGAAGCAGCATTACAATATAAATATTAGAAGAGAAATAGAAAGAATAAAAAAAATAAGTTTCCTCAAACTTTGGTCGTTTGTTCGACCACAGCCTCCAGTGTGTCCAGTTTAACAGAGGCAGCCTTTCTAATCAGTCTATTGAGCCTGTTGACACCACTCATGCTGATGTCATTTCCCCAGCACACCACCACATGGAAGATTGTACTGGCCACAACAGACTGGTAGAACATGTGAAGGAGAGGACCTCAATCTCCTCAGGAAATAGAGGCAAATCTGACCCTTCTTGTCCACAGCCTCTGTGTTGGTGCTTCACTCAAGCCTGTCATCCCAGTGCACCCCCAGGTACTTGTAGATCCTCACCACATCCACATCCTCACCATCAATAGTAATAAGGAGCAAAGCAGACTTAGTTTTCCTAAAGTTCATCACCGTCTCCTTTGTCTTACTGATGCTGAGCTGCAGATGATTCAGCTTGCACCATTTGACAAAGTCCTCCACCAAGGCCCTGTATTCATCCTTCTGTCCTCCCTTTATACACCCAACTATTGCTGAGTCATCAGAGAATTTCTGCAGATGTCATGACTCATTGTTATATCTGAAGTTTGAGGTATACAGGGTAACTAGGAAGGGAGCCAGTACAGTCCCCTGTGCAACCCCAATGCTGCTTAGAGCCACGTCTGACACCAGCAGAGTCGCAGGAGTTGCCAGTCAGCATTGAACTCAACATAGGACTGCCTTTGGGACTCCAACTCTGGATCTTTCCCTTGGGGCTCACTCCCAAAGCCTTCCCATTCAGTGGGTATAGCTGCAAGGCAGCAGAAGTTTGAGATCAGGGAAAAGATACAAATTCCCCACAGAGAGCAGCGGGAAATGAATCCGGGTCACTGGAGCTGTAAAAGTTTACGCTAACTGCTATGCCACTGTGCTGCCCAGTAACGTTCTATGTTGTACAGTATGCTCCATCACTCAGTCTTTCTACTGGCGCCACACTTATCTGTAACTGTTGAACTTTCTCCTGCATTGTTATTGTTTTACCTCTTTCTGCCTCACTGCGCAGTGTTATAATTTGCTCTGTATGAAGCTCTTCACCCTCCTCGTACATGTGACAATAATAAGCCAATTTCAATTCTAATACCAATCAATATCTATCAATTCCTCCCTTTTTTTTTAGTAGTTTTCCATTTTATTTTAAGTTTATTCAGTTCTGATGAGAGGGCAGTTTCTTGCAATGTTTAATCTGTTGCTGTCTCTACAGGTCTTGCCAAATCCTTCCAGCATTTTTAGTTTGCATTACTGGTCCTTGAGTCTCAGGGATGGTTGCAAATAAAAGATTCATTATTATAGATAGATAGATGGATAGATACTTAATTGATTCCAAAGGAAATTACAGTGTCACAGATATAGAAATGTTGGAAGAGAAATAAGAAAGAATAAAAAATAAAGTTGCCTCAAATAGATAACTAACAGGAGGGGGTCATCACTTCCCCAGCTATAGTTTGACTCATTATAGAGCCTAATGGCCGATGGTAAGAATGATCTCATATAGCAGACTTTGGAGCAGTGCAGTTGTTTTAGTGTATTCCTAAAAGTGCTTCTCTGTTCACCCAAGGTGGCACGCAGGGGGTGAGAAACATTGTTGAGAACTGCCAGGATTTTCCAGAGGGACCTTTGTTCAATCACAGCCTCCAGTGTGTCCAGTTTGACTCCTTTAACAGAGCCAGTCTTTCTAGTCAGTTTATTAGACCATGAAATTATAAGACATAGGAGCAGAATTAGGCCATTCAGCCCATTGAGTTTGTTCTGCCATTTTATCATGACTGATCCCACTCTACTTTCTTGCCATATTATTGATGTCCTCATCAATCAGGTAGCTATAAATTTCCACATTATATACACCTATGGACTTGGCCTCCACCGCAGTCTGTGGCAGAGCATTCCACAGATTCACTACTCTCTGGCTAAAAGAAATTCCTCCATACCTCTGTTCTAAAATGTTGCTCCTTAAATTCGAGGCTGCGCCCTCTGGTTCTGGATACCCCCTTTGTAGGAAACATTTATTTTCTCCATATCCACCCGATCCAGTCCTTTTAACAGTCGGTAGGTTTCAATGTGATCCCCCCCCCCCCCCCCACATTCTTCTATATTCCAGTGAGTACAGGCCCAAGGCTGCCAAACACTCCTTAAATGTTAATCCTTCATTCTCAGAATCATCCTTGTGAACCTCCTCTGGACTCTCCCCAATGACAACACATCCTTTCTGAGAAATGGGGCCCAAAACTGTTGACAGTACTCCAAGTGCATCCTGACTAGTGTTTTATAAAGGGTCAGCATTATCTCCTTGCTTTTATATTCTGTTCTCCTTGAAATAAATGCCAACATTGCATTTGTCTTCTTTACCGCAGACTCAACCTGTAATCTAATCCTCTGGGAGTTTGGCACGAGGACTCCTAAGTCCCTCTGCTCCTCTGATGTTTGAACCTTCTCTCCATTCTGATAATAGTCTGCACTTTTACCAAAATACATCATCATTCAATTCCCAACACTGTATTCCATCTCCCACTTCTTTGTCTATTCGTCCAATTTGTCTAAGTCTTGCTACAATTGCATTGTTTCCTCAGCGCTACCAACCCTGCCACCTATCTTTGTATCATCTGCAAACTTTGCCACAAAGCCATCAATTCCATTATCCAAATCATTGACAAACAATGTGAAAAATAGTGGTCCCAATACTGACCTCTGAGGAACACCACTAGTCATGGGCTGTCAACCAGAAAAGGCCCCCTTTATTCCTACTTGCTGCCTCCTGCCTGTCAGCCATTCCTCTATCCATGCCAGTATCTTCCCTGTAACACTATGGGATTTGATCTTGTTAAGCAGCCTCATGTGAGGCACCTTATCAAATGCCTTCCGAAAACCCAAGTCAATGATATCCACTGCCTCTCTGTCCACCCTGCTTATAACTTCTTCGAAGAACTCTAAAAGATTTGTCAGGCAAGATTTCTCTTGACAGAAACCATGTTGATTTTGATGTATTTTATCACTAGTCTCCAAGTACCCTGAAACCTCATCCTTACTAGTAGATTCCAACACTTTCCCAACCACTAAGGTTAGGCTAACTGGCCTATAATTTGCTTTCATTTGCCTTCCTCCCTTCTTAAAGAGTGGAGTGACATTTGCAATCTTCCAGTCCTCCAAGACCATGCCAGAATCAAATGATTCTTGAAAGATCATGACCAATGCATCTGTTATCTCTTCAGCAACCTCTCTCAGGACTCTGGGATCTAGTCCATCTGGTCCAGGTGACTTATCCACCTTAAGACCTTTCAGTTTGCCTAGCACTTTTTCCTTTGTAATAGCAATGGCACTCACTTCTAACCTCTGACACTCATGGACCTCTGGCACACTGCTAGTATCTTCCACACTGAAGATAGATGTAAAGTACCCATTAAGTACATCTACCATTTCTTTGTCCCCCATTACTACCTCACCAGCATCAATTTCCAAGATCAACTCTCACCTCCCTTTTACTCTTTATATAATTGGGAAAAAAAATCTTTTGGTGCCCTGCTTATTGGCTAGTTTGTCCTCATATGCAATCTTCTCTCTTCTTATAGCTTTTTTAGTTGCATTTTGTTGGATTTTAGAAGTTGCCCAATCATCCAACTTCTCACTCATTTATGCTACCTTATACGCTCTTTATTTGGCTTTTATCCAGTCCTTAACTTCCCTTGTCAGCCACAGTTGCCTACCCTTACCATTTGAGAACTTCTTCTACTGTGGGACATATCTGTTTTGCGTCTTATGATCTATTCCCAGGAATTTCAGCCATCTCTGCTCTGATGTGGAGAGAATGTTTCCTAAGTTGGGGAAGCCTAAGGGCATAGCCTCAGAACAGATGGGTGTCCATTTAGAACAGAGATGAGGAGGAATTTCTTTAGCCAGAGAGTGTTGAATCTGTTGAATTCATTGTCATAGCTAGCTGTGGGGGCCAGGTCACTGGGTATGTTTAAGGTAGAGATTGCTAGGTTCTTGAGTACGGAGGGCATAAAGGGTTATGGGGAGAAGGCAGGAGATTGGGACTGAGAGGGAAGATGGATCAGTCATGATGAAATGGTGGCACAGACTCAATAGGCCAAATGGCCTAATTCTGCTCCTATATCTTATGGTCTTATGGTAACACTCTACTCTGAATTGTTACTGTTTTATCTTCACTTTTTTATTCTTTAATTTACCTTACACAGAGGGGACATTATTAAGTACCTACTTGTTTTTTTAATTTATTGAATTTTCAAATAGGTTACAGAAGGAAAAAAAATTATCAACCCTTCCCCCCCCTCCCCTTAACCCCTCCCCCATAACATATCCCTATAGAAAAAAAAGAAAAAAGAAAAAAAGGAAAGAAAGAATGCCTGGATATCGGAAGATCCCCACATGCTCCATGGAGTTCATAATAGCTTTAATATGTATATTTCTTTCTTTCCCCAGATAACCAATAATTTTATCTTCAGACACCTATATATTCAATCCTATTTTTTGTAAATAAGGGCGCCAAATTTTCAGAAATATTTCATATTTATCTCTTAAATTATAAGTAATTTTTTCAAGTGGAATGCAGCTAAAATGTACCTACTTGTTAAGGCAAATATCTAATCAGCAGTATACACGGTCAAGAGGTTCAGTTGTTGTTCAAACCAAACATTAGAATGGGGAAGAAATGTGATCTAAGTGACTTTTCCCGTGGAATTTCTGGTGCCAGATGGGGTGGTTTGAGTATCTGAGAAATTGCTGATATCCTAGGGTTTTCATGCACAACAGTCTCTGGAGTTTACAGAGAACGGTGAGAAAAATGAAAAAAAAAAATTCAGTGAGCTGGTGTTCTGAGTGCGAAAATGCTTTGTTAAGCTGACAGGAAGCTGGTAGTAACTCAAATGACCCTGCTTACAACGGCGGTGTGCAGAAGAACACCTCTGAACACACAACGTGTCGAACCTTCAGGTGGATGGGCTACAGCAGCAGATCACTATGAACATATACTCAGGAGGTACAGAAGGTACAAATAAAGACAAACATCATTATCATCATTATGTGCCTCGTCACGCTGATGTGGGCGAACGTGGTCTTATCCATGACCATGACTGTTCTTGGCAAATACTTCCACAGAAGTGGTTTGACAATAATAAATCAATGACCAATTCCAATTCGCGTTTTGTTTCAACCTTTTGTGGGAAGTCTTGTTGTTGGTGTTCTGCTGGTTTTTAAAAATCCCCTTCCATGTTAGTCATGATTTCCTTAAAACAGTCTTGTGATGCAGAACGATGCTGGCAATCTTCTGATTAGCTCATACCTGTTTAATTCTTCAGTCGTTTTTACTGGGTAGCAACAAATAATTGGGAGAAAATTAAAACAACAACAGAATTGCTGGGATTCTAAAATTTTAAAAAGTGTCCCCGTTGTAAGAGAAATGAGCTTTGTCAAAACTGGGAAAAACACAAAAGAAGCTTTCTGAACACACACTAAGTGCATGACAAGAGGCTGTATCGATGGAGGGGAATATACATACAGAATCAGAGTCAGAATCAGGTTTATTATCACCGGCATATGTTATGAAATTTGTTAACTTAGTGGCAGCAGTACAATGCAATATATGATACATATAGAAAAAAAGAATTATAGTAAGTACTGTATATGCATGTTAAATAGTTAAATTAGAAACAGTGTGCAAAAACAGAAGTAATTAAAAAAGTGAGGTAGTGTCAATGGGTTCAATGTCCATTGAGAAATCAAATGGCAGAGGGGAAGAAGCTGTTCCTGAATCGCTGAGTGTGTGCCTTCAGGCTTCTGTACATCCTACCTGATGGTAACAGTGAGAAAAGGGCATGTTCTGGGTGGTGGGGATCCTTATAATGGATGGCACCATCCTAAGGCACCGGTCCTCCAAAATGTCTTGAATACTACAGAGGTTGGTATCCATGATGGAGATGACTAATTTTACATTTTCCTACAATTTATTTTGATCTTATGCAGTAGGCCCCCCACCCCCAGCATACCAGATGGCGATACAGACTGTCAGAATGCTGTCCATGGAACATTTATAGAAGTTTTCAAGTGTTTCAGTTGACAAACAAAATCTCCTCAGACTCCTAATGAAATATAGCCGCTGTCTTGCCTTCTTTGTAGCTGCATCAATATGTTGCATCCAAGCTAGGTCCTCAGAGATCTTGACAACTAGGAACTTGAAACCACTCACTCTCTCCATTTCTGATCCCTCTGTGAGGACTGGTATGTGCTCCTTCGTCTTACCCTTCCTGAAATCCACAATCAGCTCTTTGGTCTTCCTGACGTTGAGTGCAAGGTTGTTGCTGCACAACACTCAACCAGCTGGTATATCTCACTCCTGGACAGCCTCTCATCACCATCTGAAACTCTGCCAACAATGGTTGTATCATCAGCAAATTTATAGATGGCACTGGAGCTATGCCTAGCCACACAGTCATGGGTGTAGAGAGAGCAGTGGGCTAAGCACACATCCCTGTGGAGTGCCAGTGTTGATTGTCAGCAAGGTGGAGATGTTGTTTCCATTTCACACAGATTGTGGTCTTCCAGTTAGGAAGTCGCGGATCCAGTTGCAGAGAGAGGAACAGAGGCCCATGTTCTGTAGATTTTTGGTTAGGACTGTAGGAATAATGGTGTTAAATGCTGAACAATGGTCTATAAAGAGCATCCTGACGTAGGTGTTTGTATTGTCCAAGTGATCCAACGCTGTGTGTGGAGAGCCATTGAGATTGCTTCTGCCATTGAGCTATTGTGGCCATAGGCAAGTCGCAGTGGATCCAGGTCCTTGCTGAGGCAGGAGTTAACTCTAGGCAGGACCAACCTCTCGAAGCATCTCATCACTGTAGGTGTGAGTGCTACCGGACAACAGACATCGAGGCAGCTCATGTTGCTCTTCTTGGGCACTGGTATTATTGTTGCCCTTTTGAAGCAGGTGGGAACTTCCAAGTGTAGCAGCAAGAGATTGAAAGTATCTTTGAACACTCCTGCCAGTTGGTTGGCACAGGTTTCCAGAGCCTTACCAGGTCCTCTATTGGGCCCTGCTGCCTTGTAAGGTTTCACCCTCCTGAAAGACAGCCTGAGGACAGAGACCACAGGGTTGGGTGCTGTAGGGACCCTCATAGCAGTGATCTGCCAGAGTAGACATGCATCTGATGTCCTGGGTGATTGAGGTCATTCATAATGGATGCTACCATTCTGAGGCACCATTCCTTGAAGATGTCTTGAACGCTTCAGTTGGAAACCCTTCATCAGGACTGGAAACGAAGGCAGTAGATGCCAAAGTAAGAAGGTGGGGGGAAGGGAAGCAGTACAGCCTGGCAGGTTATTGGTGAGTCCAGGTGAGGAAGGTGGGTGAGGAAGGTGGCCTTTATGCTTTTCTATGACATGTGTCTCGCAAGACGATCCGGGTATTCCCTAACCGGAAGCCTTGGATGAATTATGAGGTCCAGTTCCTTTTGAAGGCTAGAGCTGCGGCTTTTAGGTCCGGAAATACGAGTCGCTACATGGAATCCAGGCGTGAACTCCGGAAAGCCATTGAGGGCGCCAAGAGGCAATATCGAGCCAAGTTGGAAGCCTAGGCTAACCAGAGGGATGCCAGTAGACTATGGCAGGGTCTAAATGAGATCACTGGGTGCAAAGAAAAAGCTGGGAATATAAATAACTGTAGCGCTTCTCTTCCTGATGAAATTAACGTATTCTACGCAAGATTCAAACAGAAGAGGAGCGTCCCACCCCCTCCAGATGAACCGGACCTGGTGGCATCGAGATTCATCGTCACCGAAGGAGACGTTAGAAGAGCTTTCCTGAAGATAAATCCAAGGAAGGCAATGGGCCCAGATGGCATCCCAGGATGGGTTCTCCGGGCCTGTGCAAGTGAACTAGCTGGAATGTTTGCTGACATCTTCAACTGCTCCCTGCTTCAGTCTAAGATCTCCTCGTGTCTTAAGAAGGCAACAATAATCCCGGTGCCGAAGAAAAGCAAGGTGGCATGCCTGAATGACTATCGACCTGTGGCTCTGACAGCAATTGCTATGAAATGCTTCGAGCGATTGGTTATGGCACACATCAACCATAACCTACCGGTCAACCTCGACGCTTTGCAATTCGCCTACCGGGGCAACAGGTCAACGACAGATGCCATCTCTCTGGCACTACATTCCTCCTTAGAACACCTGGAGAATAAAGACACATATGTAAGGCTCCTTTTCATTGACTACAGCTCTGCCTTTAATACCATCATTCCAAATAAACTGATTCCTAAGCTCCAGAACCTGGGTCTTAGCACTCAGATCTGCAGCTGGATCTTCAACTTCCTCACAGACAGGACCCAGGCTGTAAAAATAGGGGACAAGCTCTCCTCTACAATCACTCTGAGCACCGGTGCCCCACGAGGCTGTGTACTCAGCCCCCTGCTGTACTCACTGTACACCCATGATTGTGTAGCCAAGTTTCCATCAAACTCAATATATAAGTTTGCTGATGACACCACAATTGTAGGCCATATCTTGGGTAATGATGAGTCTGAGTACAGAGAGGAAATTAAGAACCCGGTGGCATGGTGTGAAGACAATAACCTATCCCTCAATGTCAACAAGATGAAGGAATTGGTTGTTGACTTCAGAAGGAGTAGGGGACCACACAACCCCATCTACATTGGTGGTGCGCAGGTGGAACAGGTCAAAAGCTTTAAGTTCCTTGGGGTGAATATCACAAATGACCTGACTTGGTCTAACCACGCAGAGTCCACTGCCAAGAAGGCCCACCAGCACCTTTACTTCCTGAGAAAGCTGAAGAAATTTGGCCTGTCCCCTAAAACCCTCACTAATTTTTATAGGTGCACCGTAGAAAGCATTCTTCTAGGGTGCATCACAACCTGGTATGGAAGTTGTCCTGTCCAAGACCGGAAGAAGCTGCAAGAAGATTGTGAACATAGCCCAGCACATCACACAAACCAATCTTCCATCCTTGGACTCACTTTACACTGCACGCTGTCGGAGCAGTGCTGCCAGGATAATCAAGGACACGATCCACCCAGCCAACACACTATTTGTCCCTCTTCCCTCCAGCAGAAGGTTCAGGAGCTTGAAGATTCATACGGGCAGATTTGGGAACAGCTTCTTTCCAACCGTGATAAGACTCCTGACCCGGATCTGGGCCGTACCTTCCAAATATCTGGACCTGACTTGCACTACCTTACTTGCCCTTTTCTATTTTCTAATTAAGATTTATAATTTAAATTTTTATTATATTTACTTTGATTTGTACTCTAGGGAGCGCAAAACGTAGAATCAAATATCGCTGTGATGATTGTACGCTCTAGTATCAATTGTTTGGTGACAATAAAAGTAAAGTAAAGCTTATCTTTGCCACTTGAAAGAATGGTCACAAACCTGAAACGTTAGGTCTGTGTAGCTCTCCACAGTTACACACTGGCCTGCTGACTAGTTCCTATTTTTAATTAAGGATTTACAAAATTCTGCTTCTGTAAATAGAACTTGAGTGCAGTAAATGCCAGCATTCCTTTATTGTGCAATAAGAGTACATCTATCATGATAATATTCACTCCTGCAGCTCTGTCTTCAATGCCTTAATATCTAGTAAGCTCATTGCTACGTGCTTGGTTTTGGCCTTTGGTTCTGGATTTTCTCACAGATACAGATGAACTTTACAAGGATGTTGCCAGGACTGAAGAACTCGAGTCATAAGGAAAGACTGAATCTGTTAGGACTTTATTCCTTGGAACGTAGAAGACTGAGAGGAGATTTGATGAAGTATACAAAATTATGAGGGGTATAGGTAGGGTAAAAGCAAGCAAGCTTTTTTCCATTGAGGTTGGATGGGACAATGTTATGGGTTAAGGGTGAAAGGTGAAAAGTTTAAGGGGGACACGAGGGGAGACATCTTCCCTCAGATGGTTACGAGAGCATGGAATGAGCTGCCTGCACAACTGATGCATGTGAGCTTGATTTCAATGTTTAAAAGAAGTTTGCATAGGTACATGGATGGTAGGGGTATGGGGGGGGGGGGCTATCGTCTGGTGCAGATGGAAGGGAGTAGGTGTTTAAATGGTTTGGCGTGGATTAGATGGGCCAAAACCTGTTTCTGTGTGTATTTTTCTATGACTCCACGAAATCTCATTTGGTTAGAATGGGTCAGAGATTTTCATTGTTTTGTTCTTAAGATAATAAACTGATTGGGCTGGTGTTATCATATGCACAAGTACATACATGCACAGATGTAATAACATGTTTACTTCTTCTACTCCGAATGCAGAGGCAACTTGATCTTCAGATTTGCTGCTGACACCACTATTGCTGGCTGGATCAACAGGGTTCAAGATTTCAGATTGTTTAATATCACGAGTGCGACTAACAATGAAATAATTGTTACAGCAAAAGTGGTGAGGCAGAACACAGAAATGAGATTGTAATCTTTGTGGCATGGTGCTAGAGCAAAAACTTAACTCTTAATTATGTTAAGATTAAGTTGCTGATGGCAAGACAAAAAGAGCTGCTTGTTATCTCAAAGATGCAGGGGGTAGGGTTGGAGTCAAAAGCAAACTGCCCCCATCAGCAGAGCTGTTGTGGGAATGGTCAACAGATTCAAGCTGCAAGGCATCCGTGTCAGAGTGAAAATCAAAGTACATTTATTACCAAAGCATACGACCTTGAGATAGGCAGGCCCTGATAAGCAGCCACAAAACAAAGAAATCCAATGGAACCCATCAAACAGAAGGCTGTCAAACACTGTACATGCAAAAAAACCACAAATCCTGCAAACAGCAAACGTAAATGATGTTTACGAAAGTGAGTCCACAGCCATGAAGTCAGTCATCACTGCAGCCACCTCAGAAGCCTGTTGGTTTCTAGCCACAGCCCAAGTGCAGAGACAAGTCAAACTTTGAGGCTGAACAAGCTGAACACCAGCACATCCCGTCTCCTCTGGTCCCGGCACCCTGACCCGGTGCTTAAATTGTTCAAACCGCGGACTATTCCTCACTGTCAGGCTTGGGCCCTGGCGCACCAATATGATCTTGGGCCTGGGCTCCAATGCCTTGATTTGCTCTGTCCCTGACCTTTCCAATTCGGCTCCTTCCTCGCTCTCGGACCCGCTGCCACGACTTTGCTTCATTTCTGCTCTCCTCGGCTCGACTCTGCTGCATCAAATCGCCTCTAAGTTCAGCCCAGCAATAGCCAAACATTGGCTCATTCCCCGCTATCAATGGCTCCGTCTCCTGGTCCCTCCACACTGATGCAGTGATTAAGAAAATACATCAGTGTATGTAGTTTCAAAGTACACTTATTATCAAAGGATTATGTGGAATACAGCTCTGAGATTTGTCTTCCCACAGACAGCCACAAAACAAAGAAAACCGTGGGACCCCTTCAGAGAAATATATCAAGCCCCCATCACTATAGGCAAAAAAAAATCATGCCAAACGGTAACAAAACGAAAGAGTGAAAAACACAGAATATAAAACACAAAATCGAAAGAGTCCATATTCGGTTCAGATCAGTGTTCATTATCTGCAGGTCTCCCTGATTCAAAGTCACCCAAAATAACAAGAAATAACGGAAGCACCGAAAACAGAAGCTCACACAACGTGAAACCACAGAGTCCAAGCCACCCACGCTGCGTTGATTATTCCTTAGGTGTCTGAGATTTCATCTGTCCATGAGGGTTTCCTTTCATGTCTACGGCGTGTACTATAAAAAATATATTGACAAGTTTTATCCCAGTAAGGTATGGCAACAGCTTTGCTTTGGGCTGATGGAACCAGCAGATAGAGGCAAACACTGCCCAGTCCATCACAGGCTCAATGCATCCTCTTCCCGGTGGTGCTGCCACTGTTCTCGAATGCCACATCAATCATCAGCATTTCTTCTTGCCCAATGTCAGTTTAGTCCATTTTACACCGGGTTGCTACCTTGCACCCTGCGATAGTCTTTGCACTTCTCACTGTATAAATGGCTATGTTCACTATTACTGTTCACACTGAGTTTCAGGTGAGGAAAGAATTTCATTTCACCCTGGTGGACATGCAGGGTTGAGATGTCTAATATCAAAGGGGATACATTGAAGGTGAGAGGGGGTAAGTTCAAAGGGGATATGTGGGGAAAGCTTTTTACTCCGAGAGTGGTGGATGTCTGGAATGCGCTGCCTGGTATGGTGATGAAGGCAAACAGATGAGGCTTTTAAGAGACATTTGGATAGGCACATGGATGTAAGGAAGATGGAGGGAAATAGGCAGTGTGTAGGTCAGAGGGATTCATTTCTTGGTGTTTTTTGATTTACTTTTTAGCTGGTTTGGGCTGAAGAGCCTCTTTCTGTGCTGGACAGGACTGGAAAGAGAATCTCCATGGACAGAGCAAATCTCCTCAGACACATGATGTGGTTTAAGTGGATTAGACACTGTGGTTCACGTTGTGATGTGCTTCCAGTTGCTCCATTTTTTGATGTTATCATGGACAACTTTGATCTGGGCATCCTGCAGGAAAGGAATCGAGCTGAACTGAATATAGACTCTTTTGAATTTGTGTGTTGTATCCTGTGTTTGAGGCTCTTTTTTTTCGTTGTTGCTGCTGGAATGATTTTTTTTTACACGATTTCTTTGAATGGGTTCCATGGCTTTCTTTGTTTCCTGACTGTCTGTGGGGAAGACGGAGTCCATGGTTGTATATTGTATATACAGTTTGGTAATAAATGTACTTTGGAACTTTGAGCTTTTAAAGTACATATGCCAGTGTCCTTTCTTGATCACTATGTTCTAATCTGAATCTGAATCTGCTTATTATCCAGGTTACTTGCTTTAGAGTTTAGAGACTTTAACAATGTTTTTGCTGTTGGTATCGGTTGATTATTGTCACATGAACCAAGATACAGTGAAAAGCTTGTATTGCATATTGTTCATAGTGCATTACTCAGAGTTCATTACACAGTGCATTACGCAGTGTTCATTACACAGTGCATTATGCAGTGTTCATTACACAGTGCATGGACGTGTTGGTTGTCCTTCGAGGACAGGAAACCTGCGCAGAAGAGTTCTTAAAGTGGAACAACTGTTGCACTGGGCCAGTTCCACTCTCTCCACCTCAGAAGTCTGGGCCAATGGTACAAAACAATCGACACAAACTGGGGTCTTCCCTTGTTGCACTGGAGGACCTTGACATCTTCTGTGCCTCGTCATGCCCTATGCTCTCCATGGAGCATTGTAGTACCGCCTTCCTAGCCATGGATCTCACTGTAGATCCGATCCACCCAGTCCGCCAGAACTGACTTTGCATACTAGGCCAGGCATATCCCTATCTCACCGGGGTAGGAGGCCGTCAGCCACCCTCACATGGCTTAGCCTGCCTATCAAAGCGTTGTACCGAGGGGTGGCCCCAGTGGCATGCAAACAGCTTACTTGGAGCCTCAGATGAGAATTGAGTGTTGGGAGGGGACCTACGGCGAGTGATCTGGCCTGGAATGGACATGACAGCAAGCCAGAGGTGCTACCCCTCCCTGGACACCTCATAATGGTATTGGTTTATTATCATCACAAGGTCCAAGATACAGTGAAAAGCTTGACTTGCAGACTGTCCATACAGTGTCCTTGACGCTATCCTGTAGCCTGGTGGTACACGCTTTTAGGCTTTTGTCACTTCGACCTGAAGGAAAAGGAGAGAAGAGAAGAGGAAATGTCTGGTGTATGTAGGGTTTCTGATTACTGAGGCAGTGCGAAGTAGACGGGGGGTTGGTTTCTGTGATGTGCTGAGCTGCTCTCCGCACTTCCTTACAGTCGAATGCGGAGCATTTGCCATTCCCAGCCGCGATGCGTCGGGTCAGATGTTTGATCTGGTCTGGAGCCACACATTCGGGTGCTGGAGGAACTCAATGGGTCAGGCAGGAGGGAAATGAGCAATTGCTGTTTCAGGTCGAGACCCTTCATTGAACTGGAAAGAAAGATGGGGGTAGCTCGTCTGAAAAGCTGGAGAGAATGGATGGAGCAAGATCTGGCAGTTGAGATTGCTACTCTTCGAGGGTCTGATCAAAAAGCTCCAAAACCTGGGCCTCTGTACCTCCCTCTGCAACTGGATCTTTGATTTCTTAACTGGAAGACCACAGTGTGTGTGGATCAGAATTAACATATCCATCTCACTGACAATCAACACTGGCACTGCTCAAGAATGTGTGCTTAGCCCACTGCTGTACTCTCTCTACACCCATGACTGTGTGGCTAGGGTGCCATCTGTAATCTATAAAGTGCCATCTGTAAATTTGCTGATGATCCAACTGTTGTTGGCAGAATTTGAGATGGTGTTGAGAGGGCGTACAGGAGTGAGATATATCAGCTAGTGGAATGATGTCGCAGCAACAACCTTGCACTTAATGTCAGTGAAATGAAATCAAATCTGTTTACTTATCATTCAACCAAGCATGAATAGCCAAATGAGGCAACATTTCTTTGGGGCCAAGGTGCAAAACATACACAGCAGATTCAAAATAGTGAGCAAATAACAGAGTCACACCAAAAAAATGTATAGCCCAAGTTTCTGAGCAACATGTTCCGCAAATTGAGGGTACAGTTCTTGGCAGTGCACAGACGCACACGATCGAGCCTGTCATTCCACTAGTCGAACCCTGCAGGGCAGCGCGAAAGGGAGAGACCAGCCTCCAACCAAGCATGGGCGTCTCGCTACAACGCCTCTGGCATCTCCTCCATTACACCGCAGCAGCAGTCAAGCCGGCTACTTGAGGCCTAGTCCCCGCTACAAGTGAGTCAACGCAGCTTCCCCCACTGTCTGCCTTGCCACCAAACAAGGGAAACAGACGTGCGGCATCTTACATTATTAATATCCAACGGAGTCTTGTGATCGGAAGAGAAACATCCGAGACAATCATCCCAGGTTACTCTGCACATCGCATCTGTGCACCAACTCCGATCCATTTGATGCCTTCCTGCAGCAAGGTCTGCACCAAGTCCAGCACCTCTGCCAATGAGCTGCTCACTGATGGGGTAGAAAAGCAGTACCTGAAGTTCTTGGAGTCCAGCATTGTCTTGCGATATTCAAAAAGACATTTAACAAAGTAAAAAAAAAATGGTGGGGCCCCCAAGAGGCTGCTGCAATCCTGCATCTTCTGTGGAAGACACCAGTAGTGTGCCAGAAGTCCATGAGTGTCAGGGAGCAGGAGTGAGTCCCATTGCTATTACAAAGGAAAGAAGTGCTGGGCAAACTCAAAGGTCTTAAGGTGGTTAAGTCACCTGGACCAGATGGACTACATCCCAGAGTCCCGAGGGAGGTTGCTGAGGAGATAACAGATGCATTTATCATGATCTTTCAAGAATCATTTGATTCTGGCATTACCCCGGAGGACTGGATAACTACAGATGCCACTATGCTCTTTAAGAAGGAAGGAAGACAAAAGAAAGAAAATTATAGGCCAGTTAACTTAACATCAATGGTTGGGAAAGTGTTGGAGTCTATTATTAGGGATGAGGTTTTGGGGTACTTGGAGACTAATGACAAAATAAGTTGAAGTTTCTGTCAAGGGAAATCTTGCCTGACAAATCTGTTAGAGTTCTTTGAGGAAGTAACAAGTAGGCTGGACAAAGCAGAGGTAGTGAATATCATTTACTTGGATTTTCAGAAGGCATTTGATAAGGTGCCACACATGAAACTGCTCAACAAGATCAAATCCCATGGTGTTACAGGGAAGATACTGGCATGGATAGAGGAATGGCTGACAGACAGCAGCAGCAAATGGGAATAAAGGAGCCTTTCTGGTTGGCTGCCAGTGACTAGTGGTGTTCCACAGGGGTCACTATTGGGACCGCTGCGTTTCATGTTGTTTGTCAATGATTTGGATCATGGAATTGATGACTTTGTGGCCAAGTCTGTGGATGTTACAAAGATAGGTGGGGGGTAGGTAATGCTGAGGAAGCAATGCAATTGTAGCAGGACTTAGACAAATTGGAAGAATGGGCAAAAAAGTGGCAGATGGAATGCAGTGTTGGGAAATGTATGATAATATATTTTGGTAAAAGGAACAATAATGTGGACTATTATCTAAATGGGGAGAAGGTTCAAACATCAGAGGTGTAGAGGGACTTGGGAGTCCTCATGCAAGACTCCCAGAAGGTTAATTTACAGGTTGAGTCTGTGGTAAAGAAGGCAAATGCAATGTTGGCATTTATTTCATGGGGAATAGAATATAAAAACAAGAAGATAATGCTGAGCCTTTATAAGACACTAGTCAGGCCACACTTGGAGTATTGACAACAGTTCTGGGCCCTGTATCTCAGAAAGGATGTGTTGTCATTGGGGAGAGTCCAGAGGAGGTTCACGAGGATGATTTTGGGAATGAAAGGATTAACATATGAGGAGCATTTGACAGCCTTGGGACTGTACTCACTGAAATTTAGAAGGATGTAGAAGGGGGCAAGGGTATCTCATTGAAACCTACTGAATGTTGAAAGGACTAGATAAGGTGGATGTGGAAAGGATGTTCCCTTTGGTGGGGGTATACAGAACTAGAGGCACAGCCTCAAAATTGCGGGGCAACCATTTAGAACAGAAGTAAGGAGGAATTTTTTTCAGCCAAAGAGTGATGAATCTGCAAAATGATCTGACACGGACTGCAGTGGAGGCCGAATCCAAGGGTATATTTAAAGGGGAAGTTGATAGATTCCTGATCAGTTGGGGCATCAAAGGATATAGTGAGAGGGCAGGTGTATGGGTTGGAATCTGGGATAAGAGCATAAGAAACAGGAGAAGGAGTAGGCCACCCAGCCCATCAAACCTGCCCCGCCATTCAATAAGATCATGGCTGATCTGTCTGTAAACTCAGCTCCACCTACCTGCCTTTTCCCCATAACCGTTAATTCCGTTCCTATGTAAAAACCTATCTAACTGTTTCTTAAATATATTTAGTGAAGAAACCTCAACTGCTTCCCTGAGCAGAGAATTCCACAGAATCACCACTCTCTGGGAAAAACAGTTTCTCCTCATCTCCATCCTAAATCTTCGCCCCTGAATCTTGAGGCAATGTCCCCTAGTTCTAGTCTCACCCACCAATGGAAACAACTTTCCTACTTTTATCTTATCTATCCCTTTCAAAATTTTGCATGTTTCTATAAGATCCCCTCTCATTCTTCTGCACTCCAGAGAGTATAGTCCCAGGCGACTCAATCTCTCCTCATAGGTTAACCCCTTCATCTCTGGAATCAACCTGGTGAACCTCCTCTGCACTGCCTCCAAAGCCTGTATATCCTGCCTCAAGTATGGAGACCAGCACTGCACACGGTTCTCCAGGAGTGGCTTCACCAGTACCCTGTATAGTCGCAGCATGACCTCCTTGCTCCTGAATTCAATCCCTCTGGCAATGAAGGCCAACATTCAGAATCAGAATCAGAATCAGACTTTAATCGCCAAGTACCTGTACACATACAAGGAATTTACTTCCGGCAGATGTTGTCTCTCTGCTCATAACAATAATAATGATAAATATAAATGAAAATACAGATTATACATACAAGTAGTGCAATCCAAGTAATAGTTAGCCGACAGTTAACCGGCAGTTAACTGTTCAGCAAAGTGACCGCAGTAGGGAAAAAACTTCTCCAGTGCCTATTAGTCTTAGTCTGGAGGGATCTGAAGCGCCTACCAGACGGAAGCAGTTCAAACAGTCCATGCGCAGGATGGGAGGAGTCCTTTATGATGTTCCCCGCCCTCTTCTTCAACCTGGAAGAGTACAGGTCCACAATAGAGGGCCTTCTTAATAACCTGTTGTACCCACAAGCCAACTTTTTGTCATTCATGAACAAGCACTCCCAAATTCCTTTGCACAACAGCATGCTGCAATCTTTCACCATTTAAATAATAATCTGCTCTTCTATTATTCCTTCCAAAGTGGATGATCTCGCATTCAGCCCTGATGAAATGGCAGAGTGGACCTGATGGGCTGAATGGCCTAATTCTGCTCCTATGTCATGGTCTTACAGTCTTACGATTGTGAACTTCAGAAAGAGTAAGACGAGGAACACACACCAGTCTTCATCAAGGGATCAGAAGTGGAGAGAGTGAGCAATTTCAAGTTGGTGGATATCAATATCTCCGAGGATCGATCCTGGACCCAACATGTCGATGAAGTTACAGAGAACTTCATTAGGAGTTTGAGGAGATTTGGTCTGTCAACAAAGACACTTCCAATTTTCTACAGTTGTAGAGTGGAGAACATTCCAATTGGCTGCATCGCTGTCTGGTACAGGGGTGGGGGTCTAAATCAGAGTAAATTGTCAAAGTTTCAGGCCAAGACCCTTCTTCAGGATAGGTCTTGTCCCAAAATGTCACCTGTTGAGTTCATCCAGCATTTTGTGTATGTTGCTCTGGATTTCCAGCATCTGCAGATTTTCTTGTCTTTGTGCTATACTGTAATTTACAGTTCTTATTATGAAGTATTGCAATGTACTTCCGCCACATAACAACAATTTCACAACATATGCCCGTGACAATAAACCTGATTCTGATAACACAGAACAGTGCGTCAATCTGACACTGCTTGTGAAAGTCTGACAAAGATTAAAATCTGTCAAGGTAATATTCCTCGAACAGCCTTTTCATGTCTTCCATCACTGCAGAGACTGAAATAGAAACAGCAAGTGTTAAAAATATTTAAAAGGTCATGCAGCAACCATGAAGAAAGAAACAGAGTTAATGTTTTCAGTTACAAAGAAGAGAAAATCTGCAGGTGCTGGAAATCCAAGCAACACCTACTGTTAAAATACTGGAGGAACTTGACAGGACAGGTAACATCTATGGAAAAGAGTACAGACAATGTTTCAGGCTGAGACCTTTTGGCAGGACTGGAGGAAAAAAAACTGAGCAAGTAGATAAGGTGTGAGAGGGAAAGGGGATGGGAAATAGTGAAAGGGGGGGCTGTAAGGGGCATTACCGGAAATCAGAGAAATCAATGTTTGTGCCATCAGGTTGGAGGCTACCCAAATGGAATACAAGGTGTTGTTTCTCCAACCTGAGTGTGGCCTCATCACGACAGTGGAAGAGGCCATGGATGGACATATCAGAATGGGAATGGGAAGTGGGACTAAAATGAGCGGCCACTGGGAGATCCTGCCCAGGATAAAAATAAGCTACAGAGAGCTGTAAGTGATCTAAATTAATTACAAATATAAAACACAAAATAATCGATTGCATAAGTATTCACCCCCTTCAAGTCAGTATTTAGTAGATGCACCTTTGGCAACATTTACAGCCTTGGGTCTGTGTGGATAGGTCTCTATCAGCTTTGCAAGTCTGGAGGCTGCAATTTTTCCCTATTCTTCCTTACAAAACTGCTCAAGCTCTGTCAGATTGCATGGGGATTGTAAGTAAACAGCCTTTTTCATGCCAGCCACAAATTCTGGATTTTGACTTGGCCATTCCAGCACATTAACTTTGTTGCTTTTAAACCATTCCTGTAAGCTTTGGCTTTATGCTTGGGGTCATTATCTTGCTGGAAGACAAATCTCCCGAGTTGCAGTTCTATTGTAATCTGCGTCAGGTTTTCCTCCAGGATTTCCCTGTATTTTGATGAATTCATTTCACCCTCCACCTTCACAAGTCTTCCAGGGCCTGCTGCAGTGAAGCATCCTCACAGCATGATGCAGCTACCACCATGCTTCACGATAGGGATGGTGTGTTTCTGATTATACGTGGTGTTTGGCTTATGCCAAAGAATGCGTTTAGTCTGATGGACAAAAAAACTCAATTTTCCTTTCATCAGACCACAGAACCTTCTTCCACCTGACTTCAGAGTCTCCCACACGCCTTCTGGCAAACTCTAGCTGAGATTTCATGTGAATTTTCCTCACCAGTGGCTTTCCCTTTGCCACTCTCCCATAAAGCTGTGACTGGTGAAGCACCCGGGTAACAGTTGTATTCGCGGTCTCTCCCATCTCGGCCGCCAATGCTTGTAACTCCTCCAGAGTTATCACAGGTCTCTTGGTGGCCTCCCTCACTAGTCCCCTTCTTGCACGGTGTGGTGAACTACATATACCTGCCTGGACACGCCTCCTCCTGCTGACTGCTCCTGTGGCTCCTCCCACTGACCGTGGCTCCTCCCACAGACCCCAGTATAAAGGCGATTGGAGACACAGCCCCTTCCTCAGTCCCCAGGATGTTGTGTGGTGGTCACTTGCTGCTTGTGCTTCCAGCCAATAAAAGCCTACCTTAACTCACGTCTCAGAGTTATTGATGGTGCATCACACGGTCACTCAGTTTAAGAGAGTGGCATGTTTACAGTTGTCACATATTCTTTCCATTTCTTGATGATTGACTTAACTGTACCTCAAGGGATATTCAGCAACTTGGAAATCCACCTCCTGACTTGTGCTTTTTGCAGAGTTGCTTGGAGTATTTTTTATCTTCATGGTGTAGTTTTTACCAGGATCCTGACTCACCAGCAGTTGGACCTTCCAGATACAGGTGTATTTTTACCACAGTCAATTGAAACACCTAGACTGCATACACGTGATCTCCATTTAGCTAATTATGTGACTTTTAAAACCAAGTGGCTGCACCAGTGTTGATTTGGAGTGTCATATTGAAGGGGGATGAATACTTTTGCAATCAATTACTTGGTGTTTTATATTTGTCATTAATTTAATTCACTTTGTAGAGAGCTGTTTTCACTTTGGCACGAGAGAGTATTTTTCTTTTGGTCAGTGTCAAAAAATGCCAAACTCAATCCACTGAGATTCAATGTTGTAAACAATAAAACATGAAAACTTCCAAGGGGTTGAATACTTTTTACAGACACTTTATATACTTACCACAGTCTCTCTATTATTGTGTATTGCATTGTACTGCTGCTGCAAAGACAACACATTTCACAGCAAATGTCGGCGATATTAAACCTGATTCTGATTCTGACTGGGCTGTTTCCACTACTTTTTGTAAAAAAGTAGAAACATACAAACACAGAAAACCTACGGCACAATACGGACCCCTGGGCCCACAAAGCTGTGCCGAACATGTCCCTACCTTAGAACTACCTAGGCTTTACCCATAGCCCTCTATTTTTCTAAGCTCCATGTAGCCATCCAGGAGCCTCTTAAAAGACCTTATCGTATCTGTCTCCACCACCACTGCCATCAGCCCATTCCACGCACTCACCACTCTCTCCATAAAAAACTTACCCCTGACATCTCCTCAGTACCTACTTCCAAGCACCTTAAAACTGTGTCCTCTCTTGCTAGCCATTTCAGCCCTGGGGAAAAGCCTCTGACTATCCACACAATCAATGCCTCTCATTATCTTATTCACCACTGTCAGGTCATCTCTCATCCTCCGTCGCTCCAAGGAGAAAAGACCGAGTTCACTCAACCTATTCTCATAAGGCATGCTCCCCAATCCAGGCAACATCCTTGTAAATCTCCTCTGCACCTTTTCTATGGTTTCCACATCCTTCCTGTAGTGAGATGACCAGAAACAAGCACAGTACTCCAAGTGTGGGGGTCTGACCAGGGTCCTAGAAATATCCTGGAAATGAGTTAAAAACTGAGTTCAAATTACAGGTGACAGACTCAAAATGCTGGAGGAACTCAGCAGACCAGGCAGAATCTATGGAAAAGAGTACAGTTGATGTTTCATGCTAAGAAGCTTCCTCAGGCCTGTACTGGTGAAGGGGCTCGGCCCGAAGCATCGACTGTTTACGCTTTTCCACAGATGCCGCCTGGCCTGCTGATTTCCTTCAGCATTTTGAGTGCGTTGCTCTGGATGTCCGGCATCTGCTGACTTTCTCATGTTTGTAAAATTACAGGTGGACTGTTTTACCTCAGAACTAGCCACAAACAGGTAACACTGGAAATACTCAGCAGGTCAAGTCTCATCTACGGAACGAGAAACAGAATTAACAATTCAGAGCCAAGATGTGGTGTTCTTGACTCTGTGACAGTCCTCAGGAGAATCCTTTCTTTCCCAGCTTCTTTTTTTTTGTGTGTGTGTGCCTGGAGGTGACCCATTCCCTCTCCGTGCACTCTCTCAACTTCCAAAATGTGTTACTCATGAAATAGTCAGCCTCTCAAATGACCTGAAGTGATGGCAGCTGCTGCTCCCGTTCCCCCACCCAAAGATGAAGTTCCTCTAGTTGAACCCAGTTACTGCACCTGCTGACATCCAGGATATGGGAATCATCCCGGAGATCTCAGATGGCACAGGATGTGCATTCCACGGACTTGAAGTTCACCAGCATAACCTTATTTATTAGATTAACTCCACTAACGGATAAAAGTATCCAAATGACACCCACAATTAGATTACTTCTTGTTTCACGTACCCTGAAGGAAGTTATTTTATCTTCTCAGCTCTTTTGATCAAATCCAAAACTCTTTTGCACACTCCTTTCACATGCACTGTGGTCTTCTATCCAGTACTCTACAAACAACACAGCTTTTCTCCTCAAGCTCCTTTTAACAACTTCTATCTGGTACCTCATCAAAGTAATTTTGAACTTCTAAATTACTAATAAGTATACACACTCAGTGATCATAGTATTAGATACCTCCTGTACTTAATAAAGTGGCTACTGAGTGGACGCTTGTGGCTTTCTCATTGATTACAGACCATTCACTCCAAGGTTCAATGCGCTGTGCATTCAGAGATGCTGTTCGACACACCACTGTTGTAACGTGTGGTTATGTAAGTTACTGTCGCCTTCCTGTTAGTTTGAACTCATCTGGCCATTCTCCTCTGACCTCTCCCATTAACAAGACGTTTTCATCCACAGAACTGCCGCTCACTGGAATTTTTATTTTTGCACCATTCTCTGTGAACTCTACTGGCTGCTGTGTGAGCAAATCCCAGGAGATCAGCAGTTTCCAAGATAATCAAACCACCCAGTCTGGCACCATCATTCCATAACCGCAGTCAGAGTCATTTAGATCACAGTTCTTCCCTAATCTGATGAAAAAAAGAATGGATAGGCATATTGTCAGGAAAGGAATGGAGGGTTATGAGCTGAGTGCAGGTCGGTGGGACTAGGTGAGAGTAAGCGTTCGGCACGGACTAGAAGGGCTGAAATGGCCTGTTTCCGTGCTGTAATTTGTTATATCGTTATGTGGTCTGAACAACAACTGAAACTCTTGACCATGTCTGCATGCTTTTATGCATTGAGTTGCTGCCACGTGATTGGCTGATTAGATATTTACATTAATGAACAGGTCTACAGGTGTACCTAATAAAGTGGCCACTGAGTATACTACCTGCTTTACAGTTAACTTGTTTAACATTTGCATTTGGTCTGTTTTGTTAAACGTGCAATGTGCTAGCAGCCGTCCCATGTATTCAGCTACCAAACCGGAGTACAACGAAATGCCACACTATATTTTATGTTTAGTTGAAGAATCTGTTGATGCCACTCTGCTGGTTGGGATCGACCATGGTCGTTATCCCAGCTGTCTACATGATATGCAAGCCTGGGCAGCACGAGATGGGGAGCAAACTGTTGCCGATGTTGCAGATGCTCCCACTCCATGGAGCTGATGAATCCAAAGGGACAACAGAGACTGCGCCGCAGGAGTTGCCAGTCACCACTGAACTGCACGTAGAGCTGTCTTAGGGACTCCAGCTCTTAGGGACACAGCTGATGAGTCCTGTCTGCCCGAAAGTTTTAAGTTGCTTGTAACCCCTTCTTCTGTCAGAAAAAACAATTCGACTGGGCTTTGTAGCTAAGCCACTTGTGAAGGACAGGAGCTGGACTTGGTTGTCAGTGGCTATTTGAGATGCAGACAACTGGGAGCATTTAATAGGTAGTGAGGGCTTATCCCTAATACCACCCCTGGCTCTAACAACCTTAAGGAACCTTGAAGATCAGAATCAGATTTATGATCATTAATATACAATGTGAAATTTGTGGTTTTGTAGCAGCAGTACTGAGCAATACAGGTGTCCCCTGCTTTACGAATGTTCGCTTTACACCGCTTCGCTTTTACAAAAGACCTTCATTAGTAACCTGTTTTCGCATTACAAAGAGGATTTTCACTTTTAAGAAAATTTTTCCCATATAAATTAACGGTTCTTCGTTTTATGCCATTTTGGCTTAAGAAAGGTTTCATAAGAAGGCTCTACCTTTGTAAAGGGGGGACACCTGAACATTAAAAATTGCTAAAATTTACAACAAGGAATATAATAAATAATAAATAGGGCAAAAAGAGAGCAAAAGCATTTAAAACAATATTCCATAGAGCGGAGGACCAATCTATTCCTCAAAAGGGAAAAAAAAGAAAATTAAGCATGCATGTGTTTCATTGAAAAGTTGGCATTGGAATATGGTGACTGAGTAATAGATGTAACAATGTTACAGGTCATGGCAGGTATATTAAATCCATAACACAAAGTACACTGCAAATGCTGTGGTCAAACCAAGACGTACAAACAAGCTGGATGAACTCAGCAGGTCGGGTAGCATCCGTTGAAATGAGCAGTCAACATTTCGGGCCGAGACCCTTCGTCAGGATTGACGAAAATATTAAATCCATATTTTACATCAGTGTTTACCAGGGTCACAGAGAAAGTGAAACTGGCATTTGTCAATGAGATTATTAATCATCACTATCATCAGTGGATTAAATGTATGATATTCATTCATCAATATGTATCCTGTTGTATCACTCGGGTGATTATGGTCTTTTCATGGTCCTGATTGATCTTGGCAATTTTTTCTACAGAAGTGGTTTGCCAATGCCTTCTTCTGGGCAGTGTCTTTACAAGACGGGTGACCCCAGCTGTTATCAATAGATGTTGTTTGGTTGGAGACAGTGCTCACATAACCAGGACTTGTGATCTGCGCCAACTGCTCATATGAGCACCCCCACGTGTTCCCATGGCTTTATGTGACCCTGATCAAGGGGTTAAGCAGGTGCCACATCTTGCCCAAGGGTGACCTGCAGACTAGAGGAGGGAAGGAACTCCTTACTTTTCCTTTGGTAGAGACATATCTGCACCATGCCTCCTGCGAGATAATTAGGAAGTATATTTAAAATAAATGAAGAGGATTGATTAATTAATAACAAAACTCTCATCCAGATGTATCAGATCCAGATTCAAATTTGTTCATTTTATGTGCTTCAAAACATATAGCGAAATGTGTTGTTTGTGTTAACAACCAACGCACCCAAGGATGTCACAAGCAAGAGAAAATCTGCAGGTGCTGGAAATCCAAACAACACGCACACACACAATATGCTGGAGGAACTCAGCAGGTCAGGATGTGCGGGGAACAGCCCACAAGAGTCACCACACGTTCTGGCACCAACCTAGCATGCCATCTATGCCAGCATTGCATCTGATTCAGAATCTTAATCATATTTTTAATATTTTTCAAAAGAAGATATACCTCTAGATGGTGGTGTCTTATAATGACACCACCAGAAGGTGTAGAATAACTTGCCGAGAACAGTCATGGTTATGGAAAAACCATAATGGCCCATGTGGTTATGTGCCAACATGGCTCATAACCAATGAATGATATCTCCAGGAGAAGATAGCAGAAGCATGCCTCCACCTAATCTTAATAATCACAAGAGAAAGATGTAGTGCTAGAGATCTGATAGATAGCTACAGTGATGTATTGCCATACTTAAGAAGGGGAATATTCAGAGAATTATAGACCGCTATCTTAGTGTCAGTGTCAGGAAAAATAATGGGATCCTACTCAAGGAGACAAGTGGTGGTGAGAGGGAGGGTTGGTGCAAGTGGCGGGGGGGGGGGGCAGGCTTTGAGCTTCTGCTGTTATTATCATTCTTTGGGGTTTCTTGTTTTGTCACTAAGGAGTAAGAATTTCAGGTTGTATACAGCATACGTTCTCTGATATTAAATTGAACCATTGAACCATTTGAACAATAAATTAAAAGTATAAACGACAGCTAATCAGGCCACATCACCAAGCTGATGAAAGCTTTTGATCGGGTGAATACAGAGAGAATATTTCCACTTGTGAAGAGGCTTTCACTATGACAGCAACCAAGAAATCTAACAGTGATTCGGATGAGACTCATTCTCATAAAAACTGGTGAGAACAAGGAACCTGTTTTCCCAAAGAATGCCATATGTTAGCAATAGTTTTTAAAATAGCTTTCCGGCGTGGCACAGTAGTGTAGTAGTTAGAACAATGCTTTACAGTACCAGTGACCCGGGTTCAATTCCTACCACTGCCTGTAAGGAGTTTGTACATTCTCCCTGTGACCACGTGGGTTTCCTCCCACAGTCCAAAGACATATTGGTTAGCAGGCTAATAGGTCATTGTAAATTGTCCCGTGATTAGGCGAGGGTTAAGTTGAGGGGTTGCTGGGCAGTGTGGCTTGAAGGACCAGAGGGGCCTATTCCTTGCTCCATCTTAATAAGCAATAAATAAATAAAATAATAATAAAAAGAAGCATATGGGGGAGAAAGGAATATGGGATCTCACACAGAGTTTCATCTGTGTAGAAAGAGGTGGAGGCTTGAATCAAGTATTATTGTTGGGCCAAATGGTGTGTCTCTGTGTCTTATAAGCATCAAGGCTCAGCTAATATACTTACATGTGTTAGGAATTTCCTGTGGTGTGTTGGTGTGACATGCAACAAAAATACAACGACATTCAAGAATAAAGAATTACATAAAAAATAAAGTTAGAGGTCAAAGTACAGATATGGAATAAAATCTGTATAAACACATAAATACCATAGTGTAACCAGCAATATAAAATGACTGTTGCAGAAGGTCCCAAGCCCAGCTGTGAAGGGAGGAGGGTTGTGCGTAGGGCTGGCAACCCCAGCCTATAAAATACCTAGAGCTACAGAAAGGCCAACAGACGGATCCCTGGGACAGGAAGGATCTTTCATGGACTACACCTGAGGACAAGTTGGAAGACTGGCCCAGGACAGAGGACCCTGGTGAGCTGCTAAAGGTGGCCCATGCCCCTGTAGGAGTGATGGCCTTAAATACACCAGTGAGTATTATAAAAGTGGTTTAAAGTGCTTGCAGTGTAGTGTGGTGATTGGGGTGACATATAGAGGGGGTGGGGTCACTAACTGGAATGGTTAATCAGATTAAGATTGAAATATATTTGTTTGTCCATTTCTCTGCAAAACCCCAACAAATGTCAAAAGTTCATAACTGTGAAGATGTGTAGCCACATATTTATAATCCAGGGCCACCTTGTCCTAATTGTTTTACAATGAAATGCAGTACTGTGTAAAAGTCTTAGGCACATCTGTGTACTGTAGCTACGGTGCCTAGGACTTTTCCACAGTACTCTATTTGTCAACGTGAAGTGCAGAGCAAGTTTGTAAATCTAGTGGAGTCAAAGGATATTGAGAATGGTGAGGGTGGAGTGCCATGGGAGGGGTGAGAAAGAATGCCAGGGTGGAGGGGTGGCGCAGGTACAGGCACGTCCAGCCCTGAGATGCCAGACAAGGTCTTTTGATTCCAAAGAATTGGTTTATTGATCGTTACAGAATGTTTCTCTGGGGCTTCTCAATCCCTCCCCTTTCCCAACCATGACCCCCACTGTAGCAGCAAAAACAAATCCAAAGAGAAAACAGCTGCCGCTAGGCTGTGACGGCTTTACAGTTGTTATACTTGTGTGACACGCCCTCAGCTCCAAAGGAATGTTTGTTCCAAAGAGTTGCAAACGTGCCATCTTGAAGCGATCAGTGATCTTAAGTGGCCAGCAAAGAAAATGACCTCCGCTGGTCTCAAGCTACAGCCTGCCAAGACGTAGCAACGCATTCCCTTCCCTTTTACCACACCCCCTCTAATGAGTCTGGTTACCACAATAAACTTAATGAATGCACAAGACAGAATACAAAATAAATAGAGAAGAGATACATGGCTCCAATATGTCTCACCCTGGTCTCTTCCTACTCTCTGTCCATAATACAGACCCCCATCAGAATCAGGTTTATCAACATTCACATACGTCATGAAATTTGTTTTTCTTTGCAGCATCAATACAGTGCAATGCATAAAATTACTACAGTACTGTGCATACATTTGAGCAACAGAAGTTTTTTTGTTTCAAATGAGAAGAATAACTTGAACTATTGAAGTTACAATTATGTAGCTGTTTCTTCAATCTGTCATCTGTGGCTTTGTTGGTTAATCGTACAGGGATTTGTTCTGGGAGAGCACAACGCTCTCTTCAACGGTGAAATAATTAATTCCAGACTAATCTGCCTTGCTATTGATTGCATTGTTCCAACCACTCTCCGCTGAGTATTTGAAAGCTTGTCTAGCCAAGCCTTTACTATGCTAAAGATCATTTGGAATTGTCCTCAGAACTACAGCAATCTCTTTCAGAGGTGCAGCAGCTAACAAGATAAGCCAGCTGTAAATGTATTCAGAGCAGCCGATTTGCAGCTCTCTCTGATTGTATGAATTATCAGCATCAGTGTCTTTAACCAATACATGGACCCAACAGAGAATTACGGCTTACAGTAAAACTGAGAAACTGCTATCCATTTCTTTGGAAATCCTGATAGTTTGCATTTGGCTAAAGAGAGCCTTGTTTCCCATTCGCATTTTAAACTCATCAGGGCCCTGTTACCCTTGTTCTGATTAATATCACTGGCGCCTTGGTTTCAAATAAAATAAATTTATTATCAAAATATGTACTTACTTTCTGCCTGTTATACCACCGACATTTAGGGCAGTAATGGAGGTCCTCCATCTCTGTCTGTCCCTGGCCATCTTGTCTAGTATGCCCCAGGGGCCTCATTTCTATGCTGCCGCACGCAGGTATGGAAGGGTTCTTGAGAGTGTGGAATGAGCTGCCAGCTCAAGTGGTGCATGCAAGCTTGATTTCAACGTTTAAGAGAAGTTTGGATAGGTTCATGGACGGTGAGGGTACAGAGGGCTATGGTCCCAGTGCAGATCGATGAGATTAGGCAGATTAAATTGCTCTGCATAGACTAGATGGGCCAAAGGGCCTGTTTCTGTGCTGTACTTTTCTATGACTATTGATGTTTCTGGAACAATGACTTTTTTTTTGACCAGTCAGGGTTGTTAGCCCAGAGCAGAACCCCTGAACATGGAGGACCGATGGACCACTCTTAGTCCGGCCTCTAACCCTTGATCTGTTTGGCATGGGTGACCCCACCAACAATCAAAGCATAAAGCCCTGACTCCGGCCAGCAGAGCTCTTTGGGTCACTGAGGCATGCAAGCCTCCAAACCCAATCTAAATATACCACATCCACTGGCTCTCCCCTATCCCTATCCAAGGAGTTTTGAAAAATTATCACTAATGCATCCACTATTTCTTGGGCTACTTCCTTTAGCACTCTGTGATGCAGACCATCCAGCCCTGGGGATTTATCTGCCTTTAATCCCTTCAATTTACCTAACACCATTTCCCTACTAACATGTATTTCCCTCATTTCTTCCATCTCACTAGACCCTCGGTCCCTTACTATTTCCGGAAGATTATTTATATCCTATTTAGTGAAGACAGAACCAGAGTAGTTATTCAATTGGTCTGCCATGTCTTTGTTCCCTATGATCAATTGACCTGTTTCTGACTGTAAAGGTCCTACTTTTGTCTTGACCAATCTTTTTCTTTTCATGTATCTATAAAAGCTTTTACAGTCAGTTTTTATGTTCCCTGCCAGCTTTCTCTCATAATCTTTTTTCCCTTTTCTAATTAAGCTCTTTGTCCTCCTTTGCTGGTCTCTGAATTTCTCCTAGTCCTCAGGTGTGCTGCTTTTTTTTTGCTAATTTATATGTTTCTTCTTTGGACTTGATACTATCCCTAATTTCCCTTGTCAGCCATGGGTGCACTACCTTCTCTGGATTATTCTTATGCCAAACTGGGATGAACAATTGTTGTAGTTCATCCATGTGAGCTTTAAATGCTTGCCATTGCATATCCACCGCCAACCCTTTAAGTATAATTTGCCAGTCTATCTTAGCTAATTCACGTCTCATACCTTCAAAGTTACCCTTCTTTAAGTTCAGAACCTTTGTTTCTGAATTAATTATGTCGTTCTCCATCAATACAGCAAAAAAACTGGTCCTAACACTGACTCCTGTGGAACACCACTAGTCACTGGCAGCCAAACAGAAAAGAATCCTTTTATTCCAACTTTCTGCCACCTACCAATTAGTCAGCTCTAACCATGTTAGTAACTTCCCTGTAATACCATGGGCTTTTAACTTGTTAAGCAGCCTCATGTGTGGCACCTTGTCAAAGGCCTTCTGAAAATGCAAATATACAACACCCACTTTATCTATCCTACTTGTAATTTCCTCGAAGAATTCCAACAGCTTGGTCAAGCAAGATTTTCTGTTAAGGAAATCAAGCTGATTTTGTGCTATCTTGTCTTGTATCACCAAGTACTCCATCACCTCATCCTTATCAGTTGACTCCAACATCTTCCCAACCATTGAGGGTAGGCTAACTGGTCTATAATTTCCTTTCTGCTGCACTCCTCCTTTCTTAAAGAGTGGAGTAACAGCTGCAATTTTTTGGCCTTCTGGAACCATGCCAGAGTACAATGATTCTTGAAAGCTCATTTCTAATACCTCTACAACCTCTAGCACTTCCTCTTTCAGAACCCTAGGGTGCAGTTCATCTTGCTCGGGTGCCTTATGTACCCATATGTCTTTCAGCTTTTTGAGCAACTTCTCCCTTGTAATAGTAACCGCACTCACTTCTCTTCCCTCAGACATTTCAACATCTGGAACACTGCTAGTATCCCACAGTGAAGGCTGATGTAAGATTCTCATTTAGTTCATCTGCCATCTCCTTGTCCCCTATTATGTTAACCTGCATGTTAAAATTTCCCATGACATTGCCCTTATGACACGCCTTTTCTATTTCCTGTTCTAATCTGTGGTCCACATCTCAGCTACTGTATGGAGGCCTGTACATAACTGTAATCAGGGTCCTTTTACCCTTGCAGTTTCTTTACTCAACCGACAAGGATTCAACATCTTCCGATCCAATGTCACAACTTCCTACTGATTTGATGCTATTCTTTACCAGTAAAGCCTACCTTCCTATCCCTCCGATACAATGTGCAACCTTGGACATTCAGCTTCCAACTACAACCATCCTTCAGCCACAATTCGTTGATGGCCACAATATCATACTTGACAATCTGTAATTGTGCAACAAGATTATCCTCCTTATTTCTAATGCTCCATGGATTGAGATATAACACGTTGAGTACTGTATTTGCTACCCTTTTTGATTCTGCTTGCCTATTATACTGATACTCACCCTGCTGGCTGCAATCTTATCCTATCACGGGCCTGCCCACCCTGACTGTCTGACTACACGCTATCTTTGCTTTTTTACCATCCATCCTATCCTGAGTCCCTTCTCACTGGTTCCCATTCCTCTGCTAAATTAGCTTAAACCCTCCCCAACAGCTCTAACAAACCTGCCTGTGAGAATATTAGTCCCCTTGGGGTTCAGGTACAACCTGTCCCTTTCGTACAGGTCATGCCTCTGCCAGAAGAGGTCCTGATGATCCAAGAACCTGAAGTCCTGCCCCCTGCACCAGCTTAAAAATGTAGAAAATGTGAAAGATAGCATTTCCATTACATAATATTAAAAGTTCTTTCCAATAGTTCTGGAAGACTGTGGTGACAGCAAACATTGAGAAGAAGAATGATGACAGTTCTTCAAACCATCCCTGTGACCTGTTTTTCATTGTATAGGGGGGGGGGGCTGTCCATCATGTCCAACGATGGAAGGGAACCTGTGCGGGAGAGTTTTGAAAGTGGAAAAGCCATTGCACTGGGGCAGTTCCACTCTCTTGACCTTTGAGGTCCGGCTCCAGTGATGCAAACATGCGAAACAAACTGAGATCTTCCTTGGTTGTAGTGGGTGCCCATGACATCTTCTGTGCCTCGTTGTGCCCTTCGTTCCCCATGGAGCATTACAGTACAGCCTTCCTGGCTGTTGGATCTCACTGTTGGTCTCGTCCTCTCAGCCTGCCAGAGCTGACTGTGTATGCTAGGACAGGCATGCAAAGAGCTACTTGGAGCCACAGGTAAGAGCTGAGTGGGGATCAAAGGTGAGTGAGCTGGCCTGGAGTGGACATGATAAGCCTCTTCGCCAGAGGTCCCACCCCTCCCTGGACACTCCACACTCCCCATTTTTACACTATGTTAATCAGATACAAAGCTGTCAAAGTAAAAATTACCAAAGCCTGAATGTTAGAGAAGGATGTAAAATAACCGTGCAAGCCTAATAAAATCCAAATGGCAGCAAAGAATGCCTTTAATTAAAGCAATATAAATTCCTCAAATCAGTTGTCCAAAGAAAAATAAAAACTGATAATCTGAGAGCTTGTATTTTGGTTAAAATATTAATGAAGCATTGTGGTACCATTACTACATTCCCAAAACTGTAGCATTTCTTTTATACGAAAGTAATTTGCTAACAGAATTTGCACACTGAATGTTTTTTTAAATTGAAAGTAGATCCATTTGTATTTTATTTGGTAAGATTTATTTTTGAAGATGTTATGAAATATCACTGGCATACATTGGGAAACTTGTTGTTTTGTGGTAGCAACACACCACAATATGTAACAAAAAACTATATGTTACAATAAGAAATATATAGTTGAAAATTAAATGAAATAATTAGTGCAAGAAGAGAGAGAGAAAGTGAAACATATTTTGAGGCAGTGTTCATGGATTCATCGTCTGTTGAGATGCCTGATGGTGGAGGGGAAGAAGCTGTTCCTGAAACATTGAGTGTGTGTCTACAGGCTCCTGTACCTCCTCCTTGATGGTAGTAATTAGAAGAGGACTTGTCCTGGGTGATGGACGAGGTGAGTTTCAGTTGAAGGTATTGGAGAGGAACAACCTGTGTGGCCCAAATTTCTGGTTTAGTTGCTGCTTCACCGCATGGGAGATAGGCTGTTTGCATACTTCTTATCTTACACAGTAATATCCGGAATTTGGCAGACTGGACTTCGCTTCCCCACCGTTTCCCATTTAACTAACATATTCTCTCCATCAATCCTTCTTGTTTGCCAATGTCAAAATTCAATTCTGTTACTTACTCTTACATCTCCTGCCCATTGTCTGGACAGAAGGCAATCTTACCTCACCTGTCATTGTCCACTATCCTATATCTTTAGCAGGCTCAAATCCATGCTGTTTTGTGCTTCTGCACTTCATACCTTGTTTCTATCCCCTTCCTGACAAATATGCTGTCTTCGGCCCCTTGAACACCTCACATTTAATTTCCTGTGCTTAGCCTTAGCAGTCCCAAATCAATAACCTCCAGCTCTCTCCACTCCTTGAATTCCCCATTCCTCCAGCTCTGCTTTAATGTGTAACCTCCCCTCCATTGTCCAATGCCCGATGTTGTCATGCATTTTGTTTCCTGGGCCACATGCCCTCAGTGGGCACCTTATTATGTAGCTCCTGTACCTGAATATATGTTCATGGTCTTCTAACTGTCTGTACCACCGTCAGGTATGAGGGGAGGCATGGCACAGGATCAAAATAAGCTGCTGAAAGTTATAAACTCAATCAGCTCCACCATGAGCACTCGTCTCCCTAGCATCCAGGATATGTTCAAGGAGTTATGCCTCAAAAAGGTGGCATCCATCATTAAGGACCCCCACCACCTAGGACATCCTCTCTTCTCATTGCTACCATCAGGGAGGAGGTCCAGGAGTCTGAAGACACACATTCAACAATTCTGGAACAGCTTCTTCCTCTCTGCCATTAGATTTCTGAAAGACACTGCCCAGAAGAAGGCAATAGCAAACCACTTCTGTAGAAAAAATTGGCAAGAAAAATCATGGTCCTGGAAAGACGGTGGTTATGTCCCATGTCATACAACTTAGGATCATTATCATCATCATCATCATCATCTCCTCAATAAATAAATAAATAAACTTTGCACAAAACTCTTTTCCTTCAAATTCTCTTAAAAACTCCTTTCTCTTACCTTGTGACAGAAATGTAAGACAAGCACCAGAGCCTGCAATTCCCAAGCATTTAAGAGCAATGAGGTGTACAGTGACTAGCTTTGGAGCCAATTAGTAAGTGAGAAATTAGATTTACTGTCTGGTGCGGTTTGATGTGCTCTGCTGTGTGATGAACTGGGGCTGAGGCTGTGGGCCTGCTCCAGGCTTTGTGTCTGTGAGCTCTGCTATGTGATAAACTGAGTCTGAGGCTGTGGGCCTGCTCCAGCTGCTGCAGGCTTTGTGTCTGTGAGCTCTGTGATGTGATAAGCTGAGGCTGAGGCTGTGGGCCTGCTCCAGGTTTTGTGTCTGTGAGCTCTGCGATGTGATAAGCTGAGGCTGAGGCTGTGGGCCTGCTCCAGGTTTTGTGTCTGTGAGCTCTGCGATGTGATAAGCTGAGGCTGAGGCTGTGGGCCTGCTCCAGGCTTTGTGTCTGTGAGCTCTGCGATGTGATAAACTGAGGCTGAGGCTGTGGGCCTGCTCCAGGCTTTGTGTCTGTGAGCTCTGTGATGTGATAAGCTGAGGCTGTGGGCCTGCTCCAGCTGCTCCAGGCTTTGTGTCCATGGACATACCTTTCGTTCTGAATGCTGTTTCTTTGCTTTTATTGTTTGCATGATTTATGTCTTGCTGCACATTGGGTGTGTGTTGGTCTTTTATTAATGGGTTCTTCTGGGTTTCTTATTTTGTGGCTGCCTGTAAGGCGATGAATCTCAAGGTTGTATAATTTATACATACTTTGATAATAAATGTACTTTGAATTTTGAATTTTGAAGACAGAACCTTAATGTCAAGAGGTGAGAATCTTATCTAAGCTGCCAAGATCAAAATCAAGTTCACTGAACTTTGTTCTAAAAAATATAAAGTTTGAAGTACATTTATTATCAAAGTATTTATAAATTGTACAGCCTTGGGATTCTAATTTGTCCATGGTGTCCTATTTTTACACCATTTGTAAAAAATGGTTTGCATTATTTTTGATCAGTGTTTTTCTTATAGTGGGCGCATGAACAGAGACTTTAGCAAGTTCTTGAGATTTCTACAGGTGTTATCGCTGGGTTCTTTTTCACTTCCTTCAGCTTTGCACGTTGTGCTCTTGGTGTGATCTTTGTGGGATGCCCACTCCTAAGGAGAGTAGCAACAGTACTGAGTTTCCTCCATTTCCAGACAATTTCTCTTCCTGTGGACTGATGAATGCTCAGGTCTTTAGAAGTGCACTGGTAGCCTTTTCCAGCTTCATGTAGCCCTAAAGTTCTTCTTCTAAGGTCCTCTGAAAGTTTTGATCAATGCATTGTACACATAAGCAGGTCTTTCTTGAAGAGCACAGGCTCTGTCAGTAACCTGACTTAGTGTGTCTTTTTGATAGGGCAGGGCACCTCTACAATCCACACCTCATGTCATTGACTGAAACACTTGACTCCAAATAGCTTTTGTAGAAGGCATTACCCTAGAGGTTCATATGCAACCACATAAGACCATAAAACATAGGAGCAGAATTAGGCCATTTGGCCCATCGAGTCTGCTCTGACATACAATCATGGCTAATCTATTTTTTCTCTCCTCAACCTCTCTCCCCAGACTTCTCCCCGTAACCTTTGAAGCCATGCCCAATCAAGAACCTATCAAGCTCTGCCTTAAATAAACCCAATGACCTGGCCTCCACAGCTGCATGTGTTAACAAATTCCACAAGTTCACCACCCTCTGGCTAAAATGGACACCCTCTATCCTGAGGCTGTGCCCTCTTGTCCTAGACTACCCAACCAAGGGAAATATCCTTTCCACATCTAGGCCTTTCAACATTTGAAAAGATTCAATGAGAAACCCCTTGATTCTTCTAAATTCCACCAAGTACAGATCCAGGGCCATCAAACATTCCTTGTGTGATAACCCTTTCATACGCAGAATCATCCTTGTGAGCCTCCTTTGGACCCTCTCCAATGCCAGCTCATCTTTTCTTGGATGAAGAGCCCAAAAATGTTCACAATACTCAAGGCAAGGCCTTACCAGTGCCTTATAAAGCCTCAGCATCATATCCCTGCTCTTGTATTTTAGACTTCTTGGAACGAATGCTAACATTGCATTTGCCTTCCTCACCACCAACTCAACCTGCAAGTTAACCTTTAGTTGTTCTGCACAAGGACTCCCAAGTCCCTCAGCATCTCAGATTCCTGGATTTTTTCCCCATTTAGAAAGTAGCTTGCATACTTTTTTCTACTACCAAAGTGCATGACCATGCATTTTCCAACATTGTATTTCATTTGCCACTTTCTTGCCCATTCTCATAATCTGTCTAAGTCCTTCTACATCCTTCCTGTTTCCTCAACACTACCTGCCCCTCCACCAATCCTCGTATCATCTGCAAACTTGGCAACAAAGCCATTTATTCCATTATCTGAATCATTGATATACAGCATAAAAACAAGTGATCCCAACACCGACCCCTGAGGAACACCACTAGCCACTGGCAACTAACCAGAAAAGGCCCCTTTTATTCCCACTGCCTCCTACCAATCAGCCAATGCTTCAACCATGTTAGTAACTTTCCTGTAATACATGTAATAATATTGGATCATTTTTCGCAATAAATAAATGAACAAATAAAATGTTTGTTGTGCTATTTATTTAATTGTATTCCTTTTTTTCTAGTTTTAGGACTTAAATGATCACATTTTAGGTCATATTTATGCAGAAATAGAGGAAATGTTATTGGTTTCACAAACTTTCTAGCACCACTGTGTCAATATTAAGTAAGATTAACATGTGTGAGGACACCAAGGTTGCTTCTGACTAATGTATTTGATATTTTAAGTCAGATTGTTCACACATATTTATCTTATGCATCATGGTATGATTAAATAGCTGTCAAAGTGTAGACAATGGGAGAACATTGCTTTTATTCAGAGAAAGATATTGAGGGAAAATATTTATATAATTCAACTACTCTAAATAGACTTGCAAAACAAAATGATTCATCATGTTCCCTTCAGGTGCTTAAACAGAAAAGCCCCATACCATCATCTATGATAACTACAGGGGTAGATTTTTATTGTGAATATATTTCGCTTTTCCTTTAGACCTACAGCTGTGCTGTCCCATTTCTGAATTGACTCAGTTATTTGCCTCAAACCAAAATATTTGGAGTTCAATTTTTAGTACCTCTTGAAGAAGATTCTGAACAGTTTGTCTATGCTTCCACGATTGCATGCACATCAGAATCAGGTTTAATAGCACCACGTTTGTCATGAAACTTGTTAACTTTGCAGCAGCAGTACAATGAAACATGATAATGTTACGGAACCCGGTAACTGGGTCACTTACCAGCAAAGATAGAGAGGTCCGTTGAAGTCTGATGGTACTATTTTTAAAAGTATTTATTGATAAAGGGGCACAAAAATAAGATTAATGCAAACATACAGATAATATACGTCGTCAATACTAAATCTAAAAGCGCGGGTATAATAAGAATCAAGAAGAAATAGCTCTTTCATTGTTTAGGGGAATAATGTATTGTCCAATGGAAATACAAAAGTCACTTTTAGTTCATTCAAGCTGCAGCATTTTGGGTTTAAGAGAGAGACGGTTTAAACTTGCCCAGTCTTTAGGGTGCCAATCCGTTGAGTCGGGGAGTTGGTTTCCCCATTGTTAGCTAAAAGCCGTTTTCCGTGTTACACACCACCAGTCCCAGGCAACGGAACTGAACGCACGTAGCCTCCTTCAAATGGCCTCCCGTTGTCACGCGAGTGCTAGCGTTTCTTCTGGTGCGTCTGAGGGGGTTGTTCCCCAGACCCTCTTTTATCCTTACTCACGGGGTCTCAGATGTCAATCAGGTTGGGATGATGCAATCCCTCAACCAGCCCACTCTGGTCATCCCCTGAGGGGCTTCAATGAATAGTACAGTACTCAATACACAACTTGGTCTTCCGGAGACAATGGCCATGTCCCTTAGCTTTACATTGCCGGGGAAACGAGGCATTTTGCATGTCCCTCTCTCATTTCCTGGGCCCCTTGACCCAACCCAACAGTGATCTTGTGATTCTCACAAAGGAGGGGGCTACAGACGTAACAATAAAAATAGGAAAAAAGTAGAGTTCTGGTAAGTATATATATGTATATTAAATAGTTGAATTAAGATATATAGTGCAAAAAACAGAAATTAAAAAAAAGTGAGGTAGTGTTCATGAGTTCAGTACCCATTCAGAAATCTGATGGCAGAGGGGAAGAAGCTGTTCCTGAGTCACTGAGTGTGTGTCTTCAGGCTTCTGTATCTCCTGCCCAATGGTAGCAATGAGAAGAGTATCTGATAGGATACTGCCCACATTAGAGCAGTAAGGCCTTGACAGTTTCATTGTCAAAGGCTTGTTCAGTGACTTTCCTTTCCTACAGTCAGAAGTGAGGATATTCACTGCTGTTTGCATGACGCTTACTTCCATTCATAAATCCTCAGCACTGAACTACAGTGAAGGACAGGGGACGCAGGCTCCTGTGAACCCATCCCCAAGCTACACACTATCCTCACGTGGCAGGGTAACACCTGGCCTTCAGGTTTGCAGGATCTAGTTCCTAGAAAGCACCCAGCACATCCTTGGGTGTATTGGTTGTTAAAGCAAACAACACATTGGTTTCCAGTTAATTGGGCCACTGGTTAATCAGGCAGCCATTTATTTGGGACAACTCTTAAAGAACAAAAACTAAACGGGAAAATAGCCAAGATTCCCTTCACATATTTGGGACACAATTAGGATAGGAAACTGTTGCCAGACAGTTAGTAACTAGCGTCAGCCACGTGCACTTGTCTGCTATGCTTAAAGTAAACAGTTTTTACATCGTGTTAGTTGGGCGTGTTTCTGTTCAAAAAGCAGCGATTTTTGTCACTGATAGTTGACAAGAAATAAACAGTAAGACAATTCAGAACTGTCTTGCTCACTGCAGTCTCAAGCATTCAGGCTTGGCAATGCCAGAAACACACGGGAGTGAAAATGAAATGATTTTACTGCGTTTACAAGTTAGGATCAATGAGAAATTTAATCTTGAATGTTACAATGAAAATGAAGATTTTGGAGGATACAATTGTCAAAAGCTTTACATAAAGGCAGCCCATGATTTGCACTGTTTATGTTCATTTACAGTCAATCAAAAGAACATGGCAGTGTACAAAGGATGAATTCCTCTGTCAATAACTATTAGGAAATAATACACAGTTTTATTGTATTGTAGTAGTTTTGGTAGCTTTCTAATTTTTTTCTGTATTTCAATTGAATACATAATTTGTTACTCAGTTTGTCTTTTTATACACGTTTAACTATTTCCATGAAACTCCAACTAATTGGGGCAGCCACTTAAATGAGCCAAAATGTACTAGTCCTGATGTGTCCCAATTAATCAGAATTCAGTGTATATATTTTGGTATACATGTGATAAATAAATCTGAATCTGTATCAGAAGACCTGGAGCAGTTTAAGGAAGTCTTCTTACATGACCGTCTACACAAAGTCTCTTAGCTTGTAGTAAGCAGATCCTGAAAAGGGATAAAAAGAGCTAGTTTCCTCTCCTGTGGAATTTAAGAGACTTTACTGGTATAATAGCAAGCAACAAAATGGAACGTGGCAGAGATCAGTAGCTGTAGCCGGGAGTGATTCTGGGACCAGGAAGCTGTGCATGGCCGTGACCCTGACAAGCAATTCAGTTTAACGTGTTAGTGTGTGTTTGAGATCGGAGCAGGTAGAAAGTGTCAACAAGGGCAAAGAATGCAGGTACTTTGATTAGCTTGGTTTCAGGGTAAAGAGGATTGGTAAAAGCTAGTCTGTGATTGAATAAGAACTGCCTTGTCAGACAGGGGAGCACAGAGAATTAAGCTGAAAGACTCTTGGGCCTGAAGTGATTCTGAAACCAGCAAGCTGAGCATGGCTTTAACTCTGACATGCTTGGGTAAAGCCACTCATGTTAACATGGTGTACAAGACTTCAATTCCTCCCAGCTTAGCCATTATTGCCTTGGCAATATTTGCACAGGTGACCATTAATTAGGGTAGAACAATCTGAAGTGTTTATTTATCACAGAGAGTGGTTGGTGCATGGAATGCACTGCCAGCAGCGGTGGTAGAGACAGATACAATAGGGTCTTTTAAGAGCCTCTTAGGTACATGGAGCTTAGAAAAATGGAGGGCTATGCGCTAGGGAAATTCTAGGCAGCTTCTAGAGTAGGTTACATGGTCAGCACAACAGTGTGGGCCGAAGAGCCTGTAATGCTCTTTTAATTTAGAAATCCAGCACAGATCAGGCCCTTCCAGCCCAATGAAATGTACCATTCAGCGACTGGTTTAACCCGAGCCTAATCACAGGATTACTTAGTTACCAATTAACCTACTAACTGGAAACTGTGGGAGGGAACTGGAGGACCCGGAGGAACCCATGCGCTCACGGGAAGGACGTACAGACTTTTTCCAGAGGATGCCAGAATTGAACTCTGGACTCTGACCCCCCAAGCTGTAATAACGTCACGCTAACCACTACGCTCGGTAAATTCTGATCTCTGGTGGGCTGAATTTAGCATGTCGCACCACGAATAAAAGAGGGCGGCACAGTAGCGAAGCGGTTAGCTTAATGCTTTACCCAAAGTAAAATTATTATCAAAGTATACATGTGTCACCATATACTACCTTGAGATTCATTTTCTTGCAGGCATCCATAATAACTACAAAGAAACACAAGAGAATCAGTGAAAAACAGGACTGTATACAACAAAGGCAGATGAATAAAAATGTGCAAAACACTACAAATTGTGCAAATAATAACAAGATCTAAATGATAATAATAGGTAAGTAATAAATATTGAGAACAGGACTTGTAGAGTCCCTGAAAGTGAGTCCATAGGGAGTGCTGGTGATTAGCAATCCGCGATCACTGCAGTGAGGAGTTTATGCGTTCTTCCGTGACCACGCGGGTTTCCTCTGGGTGCTCGGGTTTCCTTCCACAGTCCAAAGATGTGCAGGTTCTGGTTAGTTAGACGTGGGCATGCTATGTTAGCTTCAGAAGTATGGCAGCCCTCGTGGGCTGCCCCCAGCTCGTATTCCAACTGTGTTGGTCATAGGCACAAACGACACATTTCACTGTATGTTTCGATGTACAGTGTCAAATAAAGCTTCATCTTTGACCTTTAAAGTCCTTCAAAGGAGTCCAAAAACCAGTGGGCACAGCTTCAAGAAAAGAAGGGAAATTGTTTTAAAGAGATCTGACAGGGCACCTGGAATGAGCTGCCAGAGGAAGTCATCGAGGTGGGTGCAATTGCAACATTTAAGAGATTGAAGTCAACAAGGATGAGAGCTCTCTTCCCTCTCTCTCGTTCACTGCTGTTGGAGGAAGCTGCAGGAGACTTGGGGTTTGGGAAACTGTTGATTGGCACCATTTGTGGATTGGACTCATTTTTAGAGGACTCTGCAGTTCACATTATACGTGGTTCTGGTTACCAGTTACTCCTCTTTTTATCACTATTTTGCCAGTTTTGACCAGAGCGGACTGGCTCTGTGGCCTGCGGTCAATGAACGACACCACGCTAAACTGAACGGAACATTCCTAGATTGTTTCAAGGACTCTGTGGTTTGATGTTTAATGTTCTGTGTCTTATTCACTTGCTTTTACCATTTATGCATTTGGTGTTTGACAATTCCTTTGAATGGGTTCCATTATGTTTCTTTGTTTTGTGCCTGATTCAGGGTTGTATACTACATACATACTTTGATAGTAACTGTACTTTGAATTTTGAACTCGGAACATTTATTTATTTATTGGCCTACGACGTGGAATAGGCCCTTCCCACAATCCCCCAATTTAATCCAAGCCGAATAACAATGGCCAGTTAACCTACCAACTGGTATGTCTTTGGACTGTAGGAGGAAACCAGAGCACCCAGAGGAAACCCAAGGGGTCACAGGGAGAGCGTATGAACTCCTTATAGGCAGCGGTGTGAATTGAATGCCGGTCACTGATGCTGTAAAGTGGTGTACTAACCCCTTGGATAGTTAATTAGAGAGGAAGGACTTGGAACGAGCAGTGAGTATGCTGTGGTTGGGATAAGCTAGTTGGGCTGAACAGCCTGTTTCCCAGCTGTATTATCCAATGTCCAAAATTATTTACATTGGAGAAAAAGTGAAAATAGAAATCATACCAAAGTATGGAGATATAAATTTCATAATGTACGCTAAGGACCCCAGTATCTTGTGAAAACTCTTCTACTTTGGCTTAGACTCACACGCAACTGTATTTTCTGTGTTGTCTGCCTGACCACATTTCTAGAGTGCATTCCTTCAGTATGTGTCAACCCTAGCTGTGTAGAACTTAACGAGTCAATTACAAATAAACCTGTAATATGCACAACAAATGTCACAGTGATCTTCCCACATCTGTAGGCATTAACAGTGCACATGCTGAAACTCCCAACCATACGTCAAGCTGCAGAATTTGTGCCGCATTAAAATTATTCCAGCATCTTTATTGCCAAAACAACTTGTGCTAAAGAAATTTATAGTACCGATCTGGTCATCTTCCCTGTGGTTGAATATACAGATCAGTATTCTACCTCAATAACGCCAAGGTTGTTTAATGTTGTTTCCAGTCCACAGGTGGAAAGGAAAAATACGAAATTGTGACTCCAGAATCAAATGCAGCACAGAAGAAATAATTACAATAACACAATAATTAAAAAAACATAATAAACATAAATACATAACACATATAAATTTCTGGAGGAACTCAGCAAGTCAGGCAGCATCTATGGAAATGAATAAACAGTTTATGTTTTGGGCTGAGACCCTTCTACAGGACAGGGAGAAGATGGCAGATCATAGATATATAAGGTAGCTTCTATACGTTGATTGATTATATATCCATAAAGTGACACAAGGCTCAGGAATGTCTGTACATTGGGTGGCTCTGACAGGAAATGATAAATAGTGGAGGGTTGGGTTAGTGAGTGGAAGCATTTGTGGAAAGTGACTGCTTTTGAATCTGGTGGTCCTGGTGTGAATGCTACTTATCCTCCTCCCTGATGGGAGTGGGATAAACAGTCCATGTGTAGGGTGGTGTTTTGTAGATGAAGGATGCTATAATGCCTCATGGTACAGATAGTGCCTAAAAAAAGTATTCACCCCCCCCCCCCCCCCTTGGAAGCTTTCATGCTTTTTGTTATATGACATTGAATCACAGTGGATTTAGCTTAAGTTTCGTTTTTGGCACTAATCAACAGAAAAAACCCATTCGCGTCAAATTGAAAACAAATTTCTACAAATTGGTCTAATTTTATTACAGCTATTAAACACAAAATAATTGATTGCATAATTACTCACTCCCTTAAAAGGATCCTTTTCTGTTTGGCTGCCAGTGACTAGTGATGTTCTGCAGCGGTCGGTGTTGGGACCGCTTCTTTTTATGCTGTATATAAATGATTTAGATGATGGAATAGATGGTTTTATTGCCATGTTTGCAGATGATATGAAGATTGGTGGAGGGGCAGGTAATGTTGAGGAAACAGGTAGGCTGCAGAAGGACTTAGTCAGATCAGGAGAATGGGCAAGAAAGTTCCAAATGAAATACAATGTTGGAAAATGCATGGTCATGCACTTTGGTAGAGGAAGTAAACATGAAGACTATTTTCTAGATGGGGAGAAAATCCAGGAATCTGAGATGCTGAGGGACTTGGGAGCACCCAAAAGGTTAACTTGCAGGTTGAGTTGGTGGTGAGGAAGGCAGATGCCATGTTAGCATTCATTTCGAGAGGTCTAGAATGCAAGAGCAGGGATGTGATGCTGAGGCTTTATAAGGCACTGGTGAGGCCTCTCCTTGAGCATTGTGAACAGTTTTGGGCCCCTCATCTTAGAAAAGATGTGCTGGCATTGGAGAGGGTCCAGAGGAGGTTCACAAGGATGATTCCAGGAATGAAAGGGTTATCATACAAGGAACGTTTGATGGCTCTGGCTCTGTACTCTGGAATTCAGAAGGATAACGGGGGATCTCATTGAAACCTTTCTAATGTTGAAAGGCCCAGACAATAAATGTGGAAAGGATATTTCCCATGGTGGGAGAGTCTAGGACAAGACGGCACAGCCTCAGGATAGAGGGGCACCCTTTCAAAACAGAGGGTGGTGAATTTGTGGAATTTGTTGCCACATGCAGCTGCGGAGGCAGGTTGTTGGATGTTTAAGGCAGAGATTGATAGGTTCTTGATTGGACATGGCATCAAAAGTTACCGGGAGAAGGCTGGGAACTGGGGTTGAGGAGGAGGTAAAAAAGGATCAACTATAACTGGATAGAGGAGCAGACTCGATGGGCCAGATGGCCTTATTCGGTTCGTATGTCTTATGGTCTTAAAGTCAGTATTTAGTAGATGCACCATTGACAGCAATTTTAAACTATTCCTGTGTAGCTTTGGCATATGCTTGGGATCATTGTCTTGCTGGAAAAGAAATCTTCTCATAAGTCGCTATTCTCTTACAGACTGCATCAGGTTTTCCTCCAGGATTTCCCTGTATTTTGCTGCATTTATTTTACCCTCTACCTTCACAAGCCTTTCAGGACCTGCAACAGTGAAACATCCCCACAGCACGTTGCAGCCAACACCATGCTTCATGGTAGGAATGGTGTGTTTTTGATGATGTGCAATGTTTAGTCTGATGGCCAAAAAGCTCAATCTTGGCTTCATCAGACCATAGAACCTTCTTCCAGCTGACTTCAGTGTCTCCCACATGCCTTCAGCAAACTCTAGCCGAGACTTCATATGAATTTTTTTTCAACAGTGTCTTTCTCTTTGCCACTTTGTCATAAACCTGTGACTGGTGAAGCACCTGGGCAACAGTTGTATGTGCATTCTCCCCCATCTCAGCCATTGTGCCATTTTCTTTCCATTTCATGATGATTGAATTAACCATACTCCAACAGATATTCAGTGACTTGGAAACATTCTTGAATCCGTTTTCTGATGTGTGCTTTTCAATAACCTTTTCAGAGTTGCTTGTAGTGTTCTTTCCAGATACAGGTGTATTTCTACTACAATTAACTAACTATGTGACTTCTAAAACCGATTGGCTACACCAACGATGACTTGTTGTGTCACACTAAAGAGGGTGAATACTTATGCAATCAATTATTTTGAGTTTTATATTTGTAATTAATTTAGTTCATTTTATAGAGAGCTGTTTTCATTTTGACACGTGTCTTTTTCTGTTGATCAGTGTCAAAAAAGAAAATTAAATCCATTGATTCAATGTTGTAAAACAATAAAATATGAAAACTTCCAATGGGAGGGTGAATAACTTTTATAGGCACTGTAGATGACGCGGTAGATAGATGGTGTGACATGCTATATACTGTAGATGTGGATGCTATGGAAGAGGTAGTTGCTACGTAAGGGGTGGATGTTACGTAGATGGGAAAACGATGTATCGTCCTCCCTGATGGGAGTGGGACAAACAGTCCATGAGCAGGGTGGGTGGGATCCTTCATGATGTTACTGGCCCTTTTCCAGCAGTTTTTTTGTCCTTGATGGCATGTAGGCTTATCTATCTCTGTAAAAATAAGCAAGAAGTTGTACTTTGAGTCCACTATCACCCAAAACACTTACAAACTTGTACAGCTTGCACCTCTGACTCTAACAAACTTCCTTGTGACAAGGACAACACGGTGTTGTGTTTCAAAACCTTTCAACCCCTTGTCTAGATATTAGTGTGCCCAAACAGTTTCCTTTGTGTACATAGTACAGTAATACTCACCAAGCATCACCAAGCAACACGGTGAGGTCCTCAATCCAGTTTTTCCAGCTTATTGCAGCATATTATTTCACAAAGTGCCTTATGCTGTTGCGTCGTTCCTGTCTGAAGCTCATTCCAAAAAAAAACAATTTATATTTTCTTTGCATTGCACTTTGTCAATCAAGGTCTTCTTAGAAGTGACTACATTCCTCAAGTTCTCTAGGAAACAATTGTCACACACCTGATTAACACTTACCAGCAAGACACGCCTTTAACAGTATGACAATTGTTATTTGACTGTGTCATTTGATATTGGTAATTTTTTCAGTTCACTGCTCAGCTTCTCTCTAATCACTTAGACAAGAAAGTCTGTTGATGCTGGAAATCCAGAGCAACACATACCAAATGGCAGAGGAACTCAGCAGGTCAGACAGCATCCATGGAAATGAAGACACAGACTTTCTTCAGGACTGGAAGGGAAGGGGGAAGACACCAGAATTAAAAGGTGGTGGTGGGGGGGGGGGTACAGGAAAGAGGCCAGCTGGAAAGTGATTGGGGAAGGCAGGTGGGTAGGAAAGGTCAAGGGCTGGAGAAGAAGGAATCTGATAGGAGAGGAGAGAGGACAATAGGAGAAAGGGAAGGAGGAGGGGACCCAGGGGGAAGTGATAGGCAGGTGAAAAGAGGTAAAAGGTCACAGTGGGGAATAGAGAAAGAGGGGAGGGGGAGGAAAAAGAACGAGTTTTACCGGAAGGAGAAATCAATATTCATGCCATCTGGTTGGAAGGCACCCAGATGGAATATAAGGTATTACTCCTCCACACTGAAGATGCCTTCATCTTGACACAAGAGGAGGTCATGGACCAATATTTCTATGATGCCTAAGACTTCTGCACATACTGGATTTGTTAACATGGAGCAGAGATTGAGTTTGTGAGTCTGGCGGGAGCAAAGATTGTTGGGAATGGTGAGGGTGGAGTGCTGTGAGAACGACGAGGGACTGGTGCTGGAGAAGGAATGCCTCATTAACAAATGAAGACACACCCAGTCCTGATACACCAGACAAGGTCAATTGATTCCAAATAATTGATTTATTGATCATTACAGAATGTGTCTCTGGCATTTCCCATTCCCTCCCCTCTCCCTTCCCCTTTTCCCAAACATCATTCCCCTCTCCCTGCTCCCTTCCCACTCTCAGTTCACAACAGAGACCCATATCAGAATCAGGTCTATCATCACTCACATGTGGCATGAAATGTGGGTTTTTTGCAGCAGCAGCAGTACAATGCAAAACATAAAATTACTGCAGTACCGTGCAAAAGCCTTAGGCACCCTAGCTACAGTATATATATATATATCTATATCTATACCTAAGACTTAGGTGACATACTGTACTTATATGTACTTTGGTAATAAATCTACTTTTATCTTACGTTCTCACAATGCAAGGGTTGGTCCTCTTGTTGCTTCTGTGCATTCCGGTTGCTGAAGAATTTCTACTAGCAGAAATATGCTGTTACTCTAAGATCAGATCTGCAGTGAAACGTCAGAGCCCGCGATCTCTGTCTCATTGAATACTAGAGTTTTGTTTGCTTATCTGGAGATACGGCACGGAGTAAGCCATTCTGGCCCTTCAAGTTCCTCCGCCACACAACCACCGATTTAACCCTAACCTAATCACAGGGCAATTTATGATGACCAATTAACCTACTAACTGGTACATCTTCAGACTGTGGGAGAAAGCCAGAGCACCCAGAGGAAACTCACACACATATGGGAAGGAACGTACAAACTTGTTTACAGAGGGTGCTGGAATTGATCTCCGAACTGCTACTCCCTGAAGTGTAATACTGTCAAGGTAACTAGTAAGCTACGCTCAGAGCAATGGTTGATCTGGACAGCTGTAAAAAAAACTGGGGGGGAATGTTGGACAGATCCATAGAACATATAATAGTACAGCACAGTACAGGCCCTTCAGCCCACAATGTTGTGCTGACCCTTAAACCCCCACCTTAAATTTCTCCATATACCTGCCTAGTAGTCTCTTATTTTGAGATCCACTCAAGAGCCCAGATGAAAGTGACTCTTAAATTTATCACCCCATAAACATTAGCCTTGAAACCTGGGGTTGAACCAGTGACCTTTTGATCTTCAATCTAACACTCTTCCAACTGAGCTATTTTGCCTACCGAATACTTCAGTTAGTTTAATGCAGTTCAATTGTTTTGTTTTGCATGTATGATTGGAGCAGGAGATCCCAACATTTGCTATGTGGTGGACCAATGCCATTAAGTAAGGGATGCATGGATCCCAGGTTGGGAACTCCTACGTTAGAGTGTGGGTCAGCAAGGCTCCTCTTATTATACAGAGAATGTTTGGACGTGCAGCAGTAACCACAGGCAATGAACAAAATAAATTTATTAAATAGTGTTTCTCAGCCACAGATGCAAAGTTTCTGGCACATATTTTGCCTATCTTTTGCAATGCCACACAGCACCAACAATCAGCAAAAGGTTCAATTCCCGCTGCTGTCTATAGGAAGTTTGTATGTTCTTCCTGTGGTGTCTGGTTTCCTCCAACATTCCAAAGATGTAGGGGTTTGGGTTAGTGAGCTGTGAGCATGCTATGTTGGCACTGGAAGCATGATGACACTTGTAGGCTGCCCCTAGTACATCCTCGGATTATGTTGGCCATTGCTGCAAGCATCGCATATCACTGCATATTACAATGTTTCGATGTAAACTTCTCTTCCTGTTCTTAATTGTTCATTTCTCACTTGACAGGGCATAGTAGTCTAGTGATAATGGCTCCAGGGGCAGTGTTTTGTACTCTGTGTGGGATGTCTCCAGTCTTCCAGATCATCACATCTGCACCAAGTGCACTGAGTTGCTGCTCCTAAGAGAAGGTATTAAGGAACTGGATGCTGTGTACTTGGATTTTCAGAAAGCCTTTGACAAAGTGCCACACGTGAGGCTGCTTAACTATGGTATTACAGGGAAGATGCTAGTTTGGATAAAGCAGTGGCTGATTGGCAGGTGGCAAAGAGTGGGGATAAAGGGAGATCTTTCTGGTTGAACGCCAGTGTCTGGTGATGTTCCACAGGGACTGATTCTTTTTTACGACATATGTCTATAATTTGGATGATGGAGTTGTTGATTTTGTGGCCAACTTTGCAGACAATATGAAGATAGATAGAGAGGCAGGTTGTTTTGTTGATGTAGGGAGGCTAAAGGACAGATTAGGGGAATGGACAAAGAAGTGGCAGATGGAAGACAGTTTCTGGAAGTATATGGTCATGCAACTTGGTAGAAAAAATGAAAGAGTTGACTATTTTCTAAATGGAGAAAAAAAATACAAAAAAAATTGAAGTGAAAAGGGACTTGGGAGTCCTTGTGCAGGATTCCCTGAAGGTTAATTTGCAGGTTGAGTCTGTGGTGAAGAGGACAAATACAATGCTCACACTAATTTCAAGAGGCCTAGACTATAAAAGCAAGGATGTAATGATAAGACTTTATAAAGCAGTGGTGAGCCCTCACTTGGAGAATTGTGAGCTGTTTTGGGCCCATATTTTAGAAAGGATGTGCTGAAACTAGAAAGAGTTCAAAGGATTTCACAAAAATGATTCCAGGATTGAATGGCTTGTTATATGAAGAGTGTTTGATGGCTGTGGGCCTGTATTTACTAGAATTTAGAAGAAAGAGGGGTGACCTTATTGAAATCTACGGAGTGGTAATAGAGTGGATGCGGAGAGGATGGTTCCTATGGTAGGAGCTTCTGACCAGAGGACACAGCCTCAGAATAGAGGGGTGTCCTTTTAGAACGGAGATAAGGAGGAATTTCTTTAACCAGAAAATGGTGAATCTGTGGAATTCTTTGCCATAGGCAACTCTGGGGGCCAAGTCTGTATCTATATTTAAGGCAGAGGTTGATAGATTTTTGTTTCGTCAAGGCAAGAAGGGATACAAGGAGAAGGCGGGAGATTGGGGCTGAGAGGAAAATTGGGTCAGCCATGATGAAATGATGGAGCAGACTTGAGGGACCAAATGGCCTAATTCTGTTCCTGTATCTTATGTTGTTTTGGTAAATGTGGCAAATAAAGATCTCATTTTTTTTCTTGTTCTAATCTCACAGAAATCATTTTATCCTGCCTTAACTCCAATCATCAAGGATTCCCACTGTCCAGACCATTCCCTCTTCTCACTCCTGCCATCACAAAGAGGCCTCAGGACTCGCACCACCCCGTTCAGGAACAGTTATTACCCCTCAACCTTCAGGCTCCGGAACCAGAAGGGATAACTTCTCTCACTGAACTGTTCCTTTAACCTATAGTTTCATTCTCAAGAACTCGTCATTTCATATTTATTGAGATATTTATTGTTTATTTATTATTATTATTATTTTGTTTGTCTTCTGCCCTTTGTCTTTGCACAATTTGTTTTTTTTTTACATATCAGTTGTTTATGCATCTTGTGTACAGCTTTTTATTGATTCTCTTATATTTCTTTGTGAAGCTTTTCTTTATACAGTGAATGCCCACAAAAAATGAAGCTCAGGGTTGTATATGGTAACATATGTGAACTTTGATAATAAATTTACTTAGAACTTTGAACTTAGAATCTTCCCTTGTCCAGTGTGTTCTGATGTACTGTACAGAAACAGACCCTTTGGCCAGTCTAGTCCATGCTGAACCATTTCCCATTGAGCTGCACTGGGAGCATACTCCTCCATATCCCTGCCATCTGTGTACCTACCCCAACTGCTCTTAAACATTGAAATCAAGCTCTCATGACCACTTGCACCGGCAGCTCATTTTATACATTTACCACCTTCTGAGTGAAGAAGTTAGACAATAAGACCATGAGACACAGAAGCAGAATTAGGCCATTCAGCCCATCGAATCTGCTCCACCATTCCATCTTGGCTGATCCTGGATCCTACTTAACTCCATACACCTACCTTCTCGTGTTATCCATTGATGCCCTGACCGATCAGGAAACAATCAACTTCTGCTTTAAATATACTACAGACTTGGCCTCCATCACAGTCTCTGGCAGAGCATTCCACAGATCCACCACTCTCTGGCTTAAAAAAATCCTCCTTACCTCTGTTCTAAAAGGTTGCTCATCAATTCTGAGTCTGTGCCCTCTTGTTCTGGATACCCTCACCATAGGAAACATCCTCTCCGCATCCACCCTATCTAGTCCCTTCAACAGTCAGTAGATTTCAATGAGATCCTCTCACATTCTTCTAAAATTCCAATGAGTACAGGCCTAATGCTGCCAAATGCTACTTGTATGTTAACCCTTTCATTCCCAGAACCATCCTCGTGAACCTCCTCTGGACTCTCTCCAGTCTTTCTGAGATATGTGGTCTGAAACTGTTGACGATTCTCCAAGTGTCTCATAAAGCTTCAGCATGACCTCCTTGCTCTTATTTTCTATTCCCCTTGAAATAAATGCCAACATTGCATTTACCACACATGTTCTCCTTAAACTTCTCAACTTTCACATTTAACCTCTGGTTGTAGCCTCACTCAACCTCAGTGGAAAAAGTCTGCTTGCATTTATCCTGTTGATACCCCTCATAATTTTGTGTACCTCCATCAAATCTCCCCTTGTTCCCCTGCATCCAAGGAATAATGTCACTGGACATTCTGATGTCAGGTCAACCATCTGAAGCATTTGTTCTGTTTAGTTACTTGACAGATACTAAATCATCAGCAGAGCATTTCAGGCAATCACTTTTATTTCAGATTTCTGTAGGTGCTGTATTCTGAACCTCATAGTTCAAGGATTGGTTGTAAGTAGGTTTAAACTCTTCTGACAGATCATCTCTGAATAACGCTTTCTTGAATAGCAGCAGCTTCTGTTACTTGGACAATCTGCCTTCCACCCTATCATGAAATATATGTGAATTTCAGTTACATGTAAACCTATATGGTGAATAAAACTTGTCCTTGATCATTTACCATGGACATTCCCTCTGTTCCCTCTCCAGGGGTGCTGCTGAATTCCTCGGGGTGGCGCAGTAGATTAGCAGCTAGCATAATGCATTAGGGCGCTGGGGACCAGGTTTCAGTTCCTGCCATTGTCTGTAAGGAGCTCTCCCCATGACTTTGTGAGTTTCCTCCAGGTGCTCCAATTTGCTCCCAAGTCCAAAGACCTACAGGTTTGTGGGTTACTTGGTCACATGGATATAACGGGGCAGTGCACACTCATTGGGCCAGAAAGAATGGTTACCATGCTGTAATTTAAATACAATAGTGAAATAGATACTCTGCTTTTATCCTGAAGAAGGGTCTTGGCCCAAAAGGTCAACTGTTTACTCTTTTCCATAGATGCTGCCTGTCCTGCTGAGCTCCTCCAGCATTTTGTGTGTCTTGCTTTGGATCTCCAGCATCAGCAGATTTTCTCCTGTTTGTCTGTTTTTATATTGAATAAAGTTGTTGATTACTGAAAGAATTGTTACCAAGATCATTTAATAATGAGCCAAAATCATTAAAACTTCCAGTTTTAAGATGGGGCTGGTGAAACTCAGCGATGACTTGCCGGCAATAAATAAAACTATTAATTACTTTATTAATCACATTTTTTCTGCTAAACGATCTGTATTGTAACAGCCTGTAACATCCCTTTTGGAGCTGAGCTTTTGAAACTCCCTTGTGACCTGGCATTTTTGAGGTGTGAAGTCTAGAAGGTGCGGGTTGGCTGTGGTGTGTTGGGCACAGGCCAAATTGAAGCGGTGGGGCCAGGGTCCGAGAGCAGGGAAGGAGCCAATGTTTGACTAATTTAAGTGCCAGGCCGGATTGAAAAGGTTGGGTATGGGCCAAATTGAGCCGGTGGGGCCTAAGCCCAAGAGCATATCGAAGCAGCCAGGCCTGGGTCCAAGAGGGAGGGACTTATTAAGGTTTGGCCGATTGAAGCACCTGGCCAGATTGAAAGGGTCTGGGCTGGAGGAGAAGGATGGGCCAGTTTAGTTCAGCACACTGCTCAACAGGTTTAATCATCTCCGCACTAAAATGAGGCTGTGGCCTGCATCTACTGGGCTTCTGGATCGGCTGGGATGATTGACTTTGTGGTTGTAGACTCACTTTCGGGAACTTCATTTGCTTATTTTTATTTGTTGCTCGATTTAATTCTTTTTTTCTCCACACTGCTTTTTTGACGGCCTTCGTTTTTTAATGCATTCTGTTGAATTTCTTTGCTTTGGGTGTGGCTGCCTGTAAGGAGACAAACCTTGAGGAAGTATATAATATACATGCTTTGATAATAAATGTACTTTGACTTTGAGCTTTGAAGTTGAGCTAATATTGATAAGAGTTTGATACAGTTTACCAGACATTAACGAAAACAAAGTGCACGGTGGGCCAAGACAGTGAGTGGGTATAACTGCACAGTGCAGTAAGTCTACAACCACAAAGCCAATCATCCAAAAGCTTTAGTGGAGAAGGACTGGCTGAAAGAACTTGAGATGATTGGGAAGACCTTTCCAACTTAGACACTGAAAAGTGTTTCACCTTCAAAGATTCACTCATTATCGAAGTACACCACTCTGAAATTCTCCTTCTCCAGATAGCCACGAAGCCAAGAAAGGAAAGGATAGAATGGCAGTACAACCATCACCCCCCAAATCCCTCCCCCTGCACACAGAACAAACAGAAACATAACAGATATATCCACCCCCCAAATCCCCCTCCCCTGCACACAAAAAACAAACACAAACTTAACAGGTATATCCACCCCCCCCATCTCCTCCCCTGCACACAAACTTAATCGATATATTGACCCCCCCACATCCCCTCCCCCACACACAAAACAAACAGAATCATAACAGATATATCCACCCCGCCAAATCCCCCTCCCCTGCACACAAAAAAAAACACAAACTTAACAGGTATATTGACCCCCCCCCCATCCCCTCCCCTGCACACAAAAAACAAACACAAAAAGCTTGACATGACATTGCTCCGATGACTTCACTAGGAGTTAAAGGGCAGGCGCGCGCGCGCACACCCACGCACAGACACACACACACACACTCACACACACACACAGACACACACTCACTCACACACACACACACACACACACACACACTCACACACACACACACACACACACACACACACACACACACACACACACTCACTCACTCACTCACTCACTCACTCACTCACTCACTCACTCACTCACTCACTCACTCACTCACACACACACACACTCCAATATAGGGTCGTGCTATATAATAGCCCATAGCCAATTGGAGACACTGTGAATATGCCAAAATCTGAGGATAAAGCAGAGCAAAGAGATGATGCATCACTATCTGTCATAGTGCATGAAATTTGCTTCAGACCATTTGATCTTGTTTGCAAATTGCTTGAATTGGAACAGTGTGAAAATGCTCCCCCTTATTCTTGTAATCTGGACTCAGATGGGTTAGTCAGGATCGTTGAGGAGATTGTCAAAAGGAAGGGATATCAGTTCTCTATGTTGTGTCTCTAAATACATAAATAAAGTCAGCATAATATTGGTCAATTTTTTTGCTGAATTACAAAATGCTATGCACATTACTGTAGGCTATAGGCCCACAGATTTCTTGACCGAGAACACACCAGAGCTTTGTTCAATTAAATTTGGCTTCTAGACTTGCACATTAGCAGTGAGCCAGGAACAGCACTTTTGCACTGATCAGAAGGAGCAGCGTTTGAAACAAAATGAGTGGGTTTGTATTCTTACCCACTCATCGTAAGCCAAGTGTGAGGTAGGAGCCATAATAAAGTTTGTAGGACCAGGACGTATTTGTGGTGAAAGATCAAATGAGCTGGACCCAGTCCAGACATCAGGAAGTAGAATGCCAAATCCAAGCATGCCTGACAAAGGAACAGAACTCCCTTTGAGTTTGCCTCCCGAAACTCTCCAAAAGGTGATTCAACATCAAAACCTGAAAGGCAATCGGAAAGATTCCAAAAATTGGTGGCTGGACTAGGATCACAATAGTTGCTCATTTAAAAGAGAAAAAAAAAACGCTTTTAATTATGTGAAATGTATATATTTTCTCTGTGTTTTTTTGTTTAAAATGTTAAATGGAACATTGGTAAAATGTCTTCTTTTAAAGCAGGGATTCTCAACCTGGGGTCCATGGATGCCTCAGCAAATGGTAGGGGTCTATGGCATTAAAAGGGTTTGGAACCCCTGTTTTAAAGAATAGGTGATGGAGAGTCACAGAGTCACAGAGGGTTACGGGACTGATACAGGCCCTTCAGCCAGTACCAACTAGTTTTCATCAGAAACAGGTTTAATAGCACTGGCATACTGTATGCTGTGGAATTTGTTGTTAGGCGGCATTACAATACATAATAATAAAGACTGAATTACCGTAAGATATCTATATATCCAGGTATATAAAAGTTAAGTTAAATAAGTAGTGCAAAGAAGTATTTAGGTAGTCAAGTCAAGTCAGTTTTATTGTCATTTAACTATATACATGTATACAACATATGTAACCATATAATGTATATAGAAACAAGACAACATTTCTCCGAACCAGGGTGCAACGCACAACAGTACACATAACACACGATAAGAGATGCTGCTGCCCACACGGACTGACTGTGGCCTTACTGTTAACAAGTCCAATATCCTATTGCAGAGGGAGGTGTTAAACAATTGAACACACATCCATTACTTCGGCTGGGACCTCGTTCCACACACGCACCACCCTCTAAGTGAGAATCCCTTTCAGGTTTCCCTTGAATACTTTACATCACACCCTTAACCTATGACCTCCTACTCTCACCTAACCTGAGGGCAAAAGACCTGATTGCATTAACCTTATCTATATTCATCATAATTTTGCATCCCTCTTACAAACCTTCCCTCATTCTGCTACACTCCAGGGAATAAAGTCATAACCTATTCAACCTTACCCTGAAACTCAGCTCTCAAGTCCTGGCGACAAGTATTTGAAAATTTTATCTGTACCCTCTCAGTCTTATTGATACCATTCCTGCAGGTAGGTGATCAGAACTGGACACAATACCAAATTCGGCCAATGTCTGTACTGTAGCGCTTTGTGACTCCATCACTCTAACTGGGTGTTCTGAATCGACATTTCGGCCCATGACCTTTCATCAGCACAGAAATAGGCCCTTTGGCCCATCTAGTCTGTGTCAACACCACTTAAGCTGCCTGCTCCCATTGACCTGTACCAGGACCATAGCTTTACATAACTTTACCATCCAGGTACCTATCCAAACTTCTCTTAAATGTTGAAATCGAGCTCGCATGGACCACTTGTGCTGCCAGCTCATTCCACACTCTCACCACCCTCTGGGTGAAGAAGTTTCTCCTCACGTTTCCCATAAACTTCTCACCTTTCACCCTTCAATAGGGTTTCAGTAGGTACATTTAATGTCAGAGAAGTGTATAAAATATACACCTTGAAATTCTTTTTCTTTGCAAACATCCACGAAAACAGTGGAGTGCCCCAACTAATGAATGACGGTTAAATGTTAGACCCCAAAGCACCCCCAGCTCCCCCTCCCACGCATAAACAACAGCAAAGTGATGACACCCCTCCTCCAGCAGCAAAAAAGCATCTGTGCATTTCACCGAGCACTCAAGCGCGCAGCAAAACTACAGCAAAGACACAGACTTGCGGTTCCCCAAAGAATACTCGTTCACCCAGTAATTCAACATACCATAGGCTTGATCTCTCTCCCTAATAAGGGAAAAAGTGGTGTCCCTTTTTCATAGCAAAAGGGAGGACATAACAAAACAACTCTTAAGAACATAAGAAATAGCTCACTGATCTATGGAGTTAAAAGTTGTTCCATTGCTTTTTCCAAGCTCTGTGCCCAAAGAACTCAGGTCTCTGGGCATACAACCAGCTTGCTTCCTTCAATCTCCTGTGTACTCTCGCTACCCATCAGGCAACTGCACCGATCTCGAATCCGCCCGCCTCCAGAGCCAGGAAAATCCAGCACTCTGAAGGCACGCTAGTATTCCAGGCCGTGTCCTTGGCATATCGAAAAGCGGCCGGTCGCGGGTCCCTGAGAGCAGGTTCCAGTTCCGCGACAGCATGTAACTCCAGGTCAGGGTCTTCAAAAGAACCCTGAAAAGGAAAAAAGAAGACATTAAAGATAGAAATAGAACTGTTTCTGAAGACACAAGTTTAAGAGTCTCTGTTAGACACCACCATCCGCAGCTCCACCCGTAACCCATGACTTCTGGTTGTGGTCCCACCCAACCTCAGTGGAAAAAGTCTGCTTGACTTTACCCTATTGATACCCATTATAATTTTGTATACCTCTTATCAAGTTTCCTCTCTATCTTCTACATTCAAAAGAATGCAGTCCTAATCTATTCGACCTTTTCTTATAACTCAGGTCCTCCAGACCGGCAACATCCTTGGAAATTTTCTCTGCACTCTTTCATCCTTGTTTACACCTCTCTTGCAGGTGGGTGACCAAAACTGCACCCCCTACACCAGATTAGGCTTCACCAACTCCATCATAGCATCCTACCTCTGTACCAAGTACATCGATTTATGAAGGCCAACGTGCGAAAAGCTTTCTTTATTACCCTACCTGTAACACCACTTTCAATGAATTATGCACCTGTATTCCCAGATCCATTTGTTCAACCACATTCATTGATGCCCCACCATTTACTGTGTAAGACCTACCATGGTTGGTCCTACTGAAGTGCAAAACATCGTACTTTTCTGCATTAGATTCCATCTGCCATTTTTCAGCCCATTTTTCCAACTGATGCAGATTTCTCTGCAAGCCATGATAGCTGTCCTCACTAAGAAATGCACTAAGCAATGCACAAAAAATGCTGGAGGAACTCAGCAGGCCAGGCAGCATCTGTGGAAAAAAGCACAGTCGATGCTTCAGGCCAAGACCCTTCAGCAGGACTAGAAAAATAATGACTATTCATTACACCCCCAATCATATAACCATATAACAATTACAGCATGGAAACAGGCCATCTCGGCCCTTCTAGTCCGTGCTGAACGCTTTCTCTCACCTAGTCCCACCGACCCCAATCATGATATCAACTGCAAATCTGCTGATCCGGTTAACCACATCATTCTCTAGATCATTGATATAGGTCGATTGCAAACAACAAAGGACTCAGCACCGATCTCTGTGGCACACCGCTCGTCACAGGCCTCCAGTCAGAGGAGGCAACCATCTACAACCACTCCCTGACCTCTCCCACAAAACCAATGTCGAATACAATTTCCTACCTCATCCTGAATGAAATTGATGCCACTTTGCCTCAATTCTATAGACTCTGTATCCATCTCCTGAGTAAATACTGATGTGAAGAATACATTTAAGATCATCCTCATCTGTTTTGGCTCCACACATGGATCACCAATCTGGTCTTCCAGAGGACCTATTTTGTCCTTTGCAATCCTTTTGTTCTTAACATATATGTGATTTCCTTCTTAAGTATTTTCCTGCATTTCTGATACTCCATAAGGACCTCATTTGTTTCCACATGCCTGAACCTGCTTTGCTTCTTTTTCTCTGAACCTGGCCCTCAACCCAAAGCGTCCCTACAATAGTTATCTTTACCCTTTATTCTGACAGGCACATAATAGCTTTGTACTCTCAAAATTTCATTTTTGAAATTTTGAAATCCTAGACATCTTTGCCAGAAACAGCCTGTTCCAATCCATGTTTGGCAGGTAATTTCTGATACCATCAAAATGAGCCTTTCTCCACTTTAGAATCTCAACCTGCGCACCAGACCTATCGTTTGCATATTTACTTTGAAACTAATGGCACTGTCGTCACTGGATGCAAAGTGTTCCCTGGCACAAACTCTTGTCACCTGCCCTGACTCAATCCCTAATAGCAGATCCACTACCATACGCTCTCTTGTTGTACCGATGAAGGAAACTCTATCCCATCTAGTCATTTTGTAGTATGGGATTATCAGTCAATATGTGGAAAGTAAAAATCACCTACTATATCAACCTTATGTTTCTTGGAACAGTCTACGATCTCTTTACAAATTTATTCCTCTAAATTCCTCAGACTGTTGGGTGGTCTGTAATATAGCCCCAATAACATGGTCATACTTTTCTTATTTCTCATTTCCACCCTTAACATCTCACAAGTCAAGTTCTCCAGTCTGTCCTGACGGAGCACTGCCGTGACGTTTTCCCTAACTAGTAACGCCAACCCTCCTGTAATCCCTCCCGCTCTGTCATGTCTAAAACAATGGAACCCTGAGATATTGAGCTGCCAGTCCTGCCCTTCCTGTGTATAAGATGATGAGAGGCATTGATCATGTGGATAGTCAGAGGCTTCTTCCCAGGGCTGAGATGGCTAGCACGAGAGGACACAGTTTGAAGGTGCTTGGAAGTAGGTATAGAGGAGATGTCAGGGGTAAGTTGTTTACACAGAGAGTGGTGAGTGTGTGGAATAGACTGCTGGTGACGGTGATGGAGGCAGATACGACAGGGTCTTTTAAAAGACTCCTGGACAGATACATGGAGCTTAGAAAAATAGAGGGCTATGGGTAACTTCTAAGGTAGGACATGTTCGTCACAACTTTGTGGGCCAAAGGGCCTGTATTGTGCTGTAGGTTTTCTATGTTTCTGTGTTTCTATCTAGGTCTTACTAATGGGTACAACGTCATAATTGCAGGAGCTGATCCATGCTCTGAGCTCGTCCACCTTTCCTACAGTTCTCCTTCCATTGAAATATATGGAGCACAGCTCAGAACAGTGGTCGCACCACGCTCAACCCTTGTGATTTCTAACTTTGCCTGAGGTTTTACCAACATCTGCTTCCACAACCTCTCCACTAACTGTTCTGGCACTCAGGTTCCCAACCCCCTGCAACTCTAGTTTAAACCCCACCGTGCAGCATAAACAAACTTTCCTGCTAGGATATTAGTCCCCCTCCAGTTCAGCTGCAAACCGTCCTTTCTGTACAGGTCCCACCTTCCCTGGAAGAGAGCCCAAAGATCCAAAAATCTTAATCCCTCCCAACTGCACCAACTCCTTAGCTACATATTAAACTGCATAATCTTCCTATTTCTGGCCTCACTAGCACGTGGCATAGGTAGCAATCCTTGGAGATCCTGCCTTTTAACATAACATCTAACTCCATGAGTTCCCTGTGTAAAACCTTGTCACTTGTCCTACCCATGTCATGTGAACCTACAAACGTACATGGGCCATGACTTCGGGCTGTTCACCTTTTCACTTGAGAATGCTGAGGACTCGATCTGAGACCCTGGAGGCAACATGCCATCTGGGAATCTCGTTCTCACCGATAGAATCTTCTGTCCGTTACCCTATTTAATGAATCTCCTATTACCACTGCATGCCTTTTCTCCCCATTTCCCTTCTGAATCACAAAGGCAGACTCAATGCCAGAGTCCCAGCTGCTTTCCTCTGTTAGGTCAACCTCCCCACCCCCCCAACAGTTTCCAAAATGATATATCTGTTGATGAGGGGGCAGCACAGGGTTACTCTGCACTGGCTCCTTAACCCCTTTCGCCTTTCTGACTCTCACCCAGTTTCCCGTGTCCTGCACCTTGGATGTAACTACCTCTATCATGTCCTATCTATCACCCTCTCAGCCTCCTGAATGATCCGGAGTTAATCCAGTTCCAGCTCCAACTCCTTAATACTGTTTGTTAGAAGCTGCAACCGAATGCACTTCTCACAGTGTAGTCGTCAGGGTCACTGCCTTCCCACATCCTGCAAGAGGAGCATTTCACTATCCTGCCTGTCATCTCTCCTGTCCTCGCTGAGCAGATATAAAGGGAGGTTTAAAAAACTTAACCTAAAGCTTTTCCTTCTTGCATTCTCTGACTGAAGCCTTAAGATCACCACTGTGATTCTGTCCACTCAGCCACCGAATGATGTGACAATGTCCCTGCCTTCTTTTAATTTGCTCTGGACTGGTCATCGGTCAAAGCCGTATTACGCCGCCCTAACCCGTTGCTCACTTTTTCTACTCGGGTGGTGGACCTGAGTGAAATCTCCTCCTTGCAAACTTCTGGTGTCCAGACTGACTGCTGGTCAAAGTTCTGTTTCGGCAAGATGGAGGCGTGCATGGATGCAGAGGCCTCTGCAGGGCCCACCAAAGTTGTTCTTGTCTTTCTTAAATGTCACATCCAAGACAATGCCTCCGGGGCTTCACAAGACCCTGATCCAGTGGGGGTGGGGGGGGGGTCCGGGGGTAAGCAGGTACTACACCTGCCCCAAGGGTGACCTGCAGGCTAGTGGAGGGAAGGAGAACCTCACACCTCCTTTGGTAGAGATGTTTCGATGTACTTTTGGTAAATTATGTTAATCCTCTCTTTAATCTTCTTAGAACTATTAATGCTGGGGTTGGAATCTTTTTTGGGGGAATAACCTTTGCAAATTAATTACCCAAAGCTCTAGCGCTTTGCCCCCACTTTATCTGATTACTAAGTCTATTTTGCAGAATTATGTAAATAAGTTCTTAGGGCATTTCATGTAATCTTTTTCGATGTGCTAACTATCCTCCCACAGTTCAGCTTCACAAGAAGTTCCACCCTTTAAATATGTCCAAAACCAACAAACATCTTGTATAGCGGCATGTATAGGCAACAAATTTGCATGTTCAGACACAGGTTTCCTGAGACATACTAGCTGATGAGAACAGTAAACAGATATTAAGGGAGGGATATGAGGGGTATAGATAGGGTAATGCAAGCTGGCTTTTTCCACTGAGGTTTGCGTGGGGGCAAATTAGCGGGAACCTGCTTCCTGCCTCCAGTGTATCCAATCCCTTAATAATCTTATATGTCTCAATCAGATCCCCTCTCATCCTTCTAAATTCCAGTGTATACAAGCCTAGTCGCTCCAATCTTTCAACATATGACAGTCCCGCCATTCCAGGAATTAACCTTGTGAACCTGCGCTGCACTCCCTCAATAGCAAGAATGTCCTTCCTCAAATTTGGAGACCAAAACTGCACACAATACTCCAGGTGGGGTCTCACCAGGACCCTGTACAGCTGCAGAAGGACATCTTTACTCCTATACTCAATTCCTCTTGTTATAAAAGCCAGCATGCCATTAGCTTTCTTCACTGCCTGCTGTATCTACATGCTTGCTTTCATTGACTGATGTACAAGGACACCTAGATCTCGTAGTACTTCCCCTTTTCCTAACTTGACTCCATTTAGTAATCTGTCTTCCTGTTCTTGCCACCAAAGTGGATAACCTCACATTTATCCACATTAAACTGCATCTGCCATACATTTGCCCACTCACCCAACCTGTCCAAGTCACCCTGCATTCTCATAACATCCTCCTGACATTTCACACTGCCACCCAGCTTTGTGTCATCAGCAAATTTGCTAATGTTACTTTTAATCCCTTCATCTAAATCATTAATGTATATTGTAAACAGCTGCGGTCCCAGCACCAAACCTTGCGGTACCCCACTGGTCACAACCCGCCATTCTGAAAGGGACCCGTTAATCGCTACTCTTTGTTTCCTGTCAGCCAGCCAATTTTCAATCCATGTGTCGGGGTCCGGTCCGGTCCGGAATCCGCGTTCCAGGTCTCGATCTGGTCCGAGGGCTCCAGACTCCGGGTCCTGCAGTTGTCCCTCCCATCACCCGTGATCTAGTTAGGACCCTCCTGGCTCAAGGAGGCACACCTGTGACTCATTGAGCTGCAGGTGCTTATAAGGGGCCTTGGGACTGGGCCCAGGTGGGTGGTCGTTTGTTTTGTTTCCTGTTCTCTGCCAGCTCCGAACTCATCTCTGTATTCTGTTATGCTGTCCGGGCTCAGATCTACTCCTCATCATGCTTCTCTGCCCCGTGCCAGTACTGCCAGGTTGGTCCTCTCCCCCATCTTTCTTCCCATGCGCTGGTCCCGCTTCTCCGCTTGTTTGTGTTGTTCGCGCGGTCGTGCCGTCTGCCGGCCTTTCCCGATTTTCCTGTTGTCATGACTGTTGTGTTGGTCACCCTGGACCTATGCCTGTTCCTATCCCTTGCCTCCGTCGGGCAAAGTCCGGCTGACCTGCCACTGCCCGGCGGGGGTTCTGCCCCGTCCTCCTCTTCCGCCCGAACCCTGGGATTGTGCCCCGCACTCGCCGAGGAGTTTGTGTCTTGCCCAGGCCTCCAGTGTTTCCGCCTGGGAGGCGGCCCTACCCGGGACATATGCGGCCCGCCCAGGGAGGGCTCTCCGCCAGCCTATCTAGCCACCTAGACCTACCTGTCTGCCTGAACCCCAGGGACCTGCCTGCCTGCCTGCCTGAACCACGGGAGCCCGCTCCGCTCTGCCTGCCAGAACTCCGGGAGCCCGCACCGCTCTGCCTGCCTGACACTCTATCTACCTGAACCCCAGCTCTACCCTTACATGCCATGGCATCCCCATCCTGTCCTCCCCCTAGTACTTCAGTGTCTGCGTCCTGCGTTTGGGTCCATCCGGCCGCGTTCCTGACACCATGTCAGTACTCAGCCCCCAATACCATGTGCCCTGATTTTGCCCACTAATCTCCTATGTGGGACTTTATCAAAAGCTTTCTGGAAGTCCAGGTACACTACATCCACTGGCTCTCCCTTGTCCATTTTCATAGTTACATCCTCAAAAAACTCCAGAAGATTAGTCAAGCATGATTTTCCCTTCATAAATCCATGCTGACTCAGACTGATCCTTCTACTGCTATCCAAATGTGTTGTAATTTCCTCTTTTATAATTGACTCCAGCATCTTTCCCACCAATGACGTCAGGCTAACCGGTCTATAATTTCTTGTTTTCTCTCTCCCTCCTTTCTTGAAAAGTGGGACAACATTAGCCACCCTCCAATCAGCAGGAACTGTTCCTGAATCTATAGAACATTGGAAAATGATTACCAATGCGTCCACGATTTCTAGAGCCACCTCTTTAAGTACTCTGGGATGCAGACCATCAGGTCCCGGGGACTTATCAGCCTTCAGACTCAACAGTCTATCCAACACTGTTTCTTGCCTAATATAAATTTCCTTCAGTTCATCCTTTACCCTAGTTCCTTTGGCCACTATTACATCTGGGAGATTGTTTGTGTCTTCCCTAGTGAAGACAGATCCAAAGTACCTGTTCAACTCATCTGCCATTTCCTTGTTCCCCATCACAAATTCACCCATTTCTGTCATCAATGGCCCAATTTTGGTCTTAACTATTTTTTTGCTATTCACATACCTAAAGAAGCTTTTACTATCCTCCTTTATATTCTTGGCTAGTTTACCTTCGTACCTCATTTTTTTCTTGGCTTGTTGCCTTTTTTGTTATCTTCTGTTGCTCTTTAAAAGCTTCCCAGTCCTCCGGTTTCCCGCTCATCTTTGCTATGTTATACTTCTCTTTTATTTTTATACTGCCCTTTACTTCCCTCGTCAGCCACGGCAGTCCCTTACTCCCCTTGGGATCTTTCTTCCTCTTTGGAATGAACCGATCCTGGACCTTCTGCATTATTCCCAGAAATACCTGCCATTGTTGTTCCGCTGTCTTCCCTGCTAGGGTATTGTTCCATTGAACTTTGGCCAGCTCCTCCCTCATAGCTCCATAGTTCCCTTTGTTCAACTGTAATACTGACACATCCAATTTTCCCTTCTCCTTCTCAAATTGTAGGTTAAAACATATCATATTATGGTCACTACCTCCTAATGGTTCCTTTACCTTGAGGTCCCTGATCAAATCCGGTTCATTGCACAACACTAAATCTAGAATTGTCTTCTCCCTGGTAGGCTCCAGTACCAGCTGTTCTAAGAATCCATCTTGCAGGCACTCCACAAACTCCCTTTCTTGGGGTCCAGTACCATTCTGATTCTCCCAGTCTACCTGCATGTTGAAATCCCCCATGACAACTGTATCATTATCTATGCGACATGCCAATTTTAACTCTTCATTCAACTTACACCCTACATCCAGACTGCTGTTTGGGGGCCTGTAGATAACTCCCATTATGGTCTTTCTACCCTTAGAATTTCTCAGTTCTATCCATACTGACTCTACATCCCCAGATTCTATGTCCCCCCTCGTAAAGGACTGAATATCATTCCTCACCAACAGAGCCACCCCACCCCCTCTGCCAGTCAGTCTGTTCTTTCGATAAGATGTATATCCTTGAACGGCAGACTCTGTCCCAGTGAGCACTGACACTGACTGACCCCGGGTGCGGAGGGACGACAGACTCTGTCGCGGTGAGTACGGACAGTGACTGACCCCGGGTGCGGAGGGACGACAGACCCTGTCACAGTGAGTACGGACAGTGACTGACCCCGGGTGCGGAGGGACGACAGACTCTGTCACGGTGAGTACGGACAGTGACTGACCCCGGGTGCGGAGGGACGACAGACTCTATCACGATGAGTACAGACAGTGACTGACCCCGGGTGCGGAGGGACGATAGACCTTGTCACCGTGAGTACAGACAGTGACCGACCCCGGGTGCGGAGGGACGACAGACCCTGTCATGGTGAGTACGGACAGTGACTGACCCCGGGTGCGGAGGGACGACAGACCCTGTCACGGTGAGTACGGACAGTGACTGACCCCGGGTGCAGAGGGACGACAGACTCTGTCAGGGTGAGTACGGACAGTGACTGACCCCGGGTGCGGAGGGACGACAGACTGTGTCGCGGTGAGTACGGACAGTGACTGACCCCGGGTGCAGAGGGACGACAGACTCTGTCGCGGTGAGTACGAACACGGACAGTCACTGACCCCGGGTGCGGAGGGACGACAGACCCTGTCACGGTGAGTACGGACAGTGACTGAACCCGGGTGCGGAGGGACGACAGACCCTGTCACGGTGAGTACGGACAGTGACTGACCCCGGGTGCGGAGGGACGACAGACTCTGTCACGGTGAGTACGGACAGTGACTGACCCCGGGTGAGGAGGGACGACAGACTCTATCACGATGAGTACAGACAGTGACTGACCCCGGGTGCGGAGGGACGACAGACCCTGTCACGGTGAGTACAGACAGTGACTGACCCCGGGTGCGGAGGAATGACAGACTCTCTTACGGTGAGTACGGACAGTGACCGACCCCGGGTGCGGAGGGACGACAGACCCTGTCACGGTTAGTACGGACAGTGACTGACCCCGGGTGCGGAGGGACGACAGACCCTGTCACGGTGAGTACGGACAGTGACTGAGCCCGGGTGCGGATGGACGACAGACTCTGTCCCGGTGAGTACGGACAGTGACCGACCCCGGGTGCGGAGGGACGACAGACCCTGTCACGGTGAGTACGGACAGTGACTGAGCCCGGGTGCGGATGGACGACAGACTCTGTCCCGGTGAGTACGGACAGTGACCGACCCCGGGTTCGGAGGAATGACAGACCCTGTCACGGTGAGTACGGACAGTGACCGACCCCGGGTGCGGAGGGACGACAGACCCTGTCACGGTTAGTACGGACAGTGACTGACCCCGGGTGCGGAGGGACGACAGACCCTGTCACGGTGAGTACGGACAGTGACTGACCCCGGGTGCGGAGGGACGACAGACTCTGTCACGGTGAGTATGGACAGTGACTGACCCCGGGTACGGAGGGACGACAGACTCCCATGTAGAGACAGAAACAGGAGTTTATACATCGGAACTCCCGATCATTGGCATGACCAAGTAACACTGTGAGACGAATCATTCTCAAAACAAGGAACCCTCAATAGGTGCTAATGAGGAGTATGTTTTAAATCATCTCAGAGTGCAGAAAACCCTTTCCAGTCAAAATAAACTGTAAGATTGCACAGAAAGCACAAGGCCTTAACAACACTAGTTCAGACAAAAATTAAGAAATAGATGTGCTTGAGAACTCTGGGAGCTCAGCACTCTATGGCTCACCACAGAGGGCCGTAAGTCTCATAAAGTAGATCATAGAAGAATAGAGGGCAGTACAGGCCATTTGGCCCATGATATCATGCTGACTCTTTAACCTGCTCCAAGATGAATCCATCCCAGGTGTAAAAAAACCTCCCTCTAACATCTCCCCTATACGTTCCTCTAATTGCCTTAATATTATCATCTTCATTATGAGCCCTGTTGTACGATGTTAGCAGTCATGTTCTCTTTGTCCATGATTGTCATTGGCAAATTTTTCTACAGAAGTGGTTTGCCATTGCCTTCTGGGCAGTGTCCTTACAAGACAGTTGACCCCAGCTATTAACAATACTCTTCAGAGATTGTCTGTCTTATGTCAGTGCTCACATAACCAGGACTTGTGATATGCACCAGCTACTCATTTGACCATCCACCGCCTGTGCCCATGGCTTCACATGACCAGGACTGGGGGGGCTAAGCAGGTGCCACACTTTGCCAAAGGTTGACCTACGTACTGGCAGAGGGAAGGAGCACCTTACATCTCCTTTGGTAGTAACATATCTCCACCCCACCTCCCATATTAGATAAGGGACCAAAATTGCTCACAATGCTCCAATATTTTTCTAATTTTAGATTTCCAGCATCTGCAGTGTGCAGTTATTGAAAACCATGGGCCGAGATTTGAAAATTTACCAATGAGGTTATGAGGAATGTAGAATCCTTTCACGTTACCCTAATGCCCTGGTTTGCAGAAGATGCCTACATCAGGTTCTCAACTTGGTCATCATTGCTGAGGTATTATATTTATGTTTGCCTGTCATGTTTAATGAATCGTGGCATTGAATTCAAAATTAGCAATAGTTGCACCAGATTGCTGGTCATGACTGCAAAGGGCTTAGTTTTTTTTGGTACTGTCTGGTTAATTGTCTCAATTAAAATAGTTATGTGTATGATTTCAAACCATTAGACAATAAGACAATAAGGTATAGGAACAGAATTAGGCCATTTGGCCCATCGAGTTTGCTCTACCATTTCATCATGGCTAATCCATTTTCTATCTCAGCCTCAATCTCCTGCTTTCTCCCCATGTCCCTGAGTAATCAAGAATCTATCAGAAACTACTTTAAATATAAACAAAGACCTGGCCTCCACAGCTACCAGTGACAATGAATTCCACAGGTTCACCACTCTCTGGCTAAAGAATCTCCTCATCATCTCCATTCTAACAGGACAACCCTCTATTCTGAGGCTGTGTCCTCTGGCCTTCGACTTCTCCAGCATGGGAAACAACCTCTCCACATCCACCCTATTGAGGCCTTTCAACATTTAATAGGTTTCAATGAGATCACCCATCTCATCATTTTTCTGAATTCCTGTGAGTAGAGGTCCACAGATATCAAACACACTTCATATGACAAGCCTTACAATCTTGGAATCATTTTTGTGAACCTCCTTTGAACCCTTTCAAATGTCAGAACACCCTTTATTAGATACGGGGCCCAAAACTGCTCACAATACTCCAAGTGAGGCCTCACCAGTGCTTTATAAAGTCTCAACATTACATCCTTGCTTTTATATTCCGGTCCTTACAAACTGAAAGTGAACTTCACATTTGCCTTCCTCACCACAGACTCAACCTTCAAATATACCTTTCAGGAATCCTGCACGAGAACTCCTAAGTACCTTTGCATCTCAGTTTAAACCAGTCATTAAAGAGTAAAGATTTGCTTTGCCACATTTACATCGAAACATTGGGAGATACAATAGAAGGGTCATTTGCACTAAATTCAATCAGTGGAGGATTGTGCTGGGGAAGCCCACAAGTGTTACCACACTACTGGCACCAACACAGCATGCCCACAACTCACTAGCCATAAACTATACGTTTTAACACTAATGGTACGTTTCCAGAATCTGGGAGGTAAAGGTTATGGAGTAAAGAGTAAAAAGTAAAGGTTAAGGAGCGAATCTAAAACAGTGCTCACTCCATGAACATCTCCTGGTGCTGAGGATTATTGAGACATGTAGACATAAGCTGGGTGACTGTTTGATGATATTGATTACAAATGTTGAGGGAGGAGGGGTGCTGGTTTGATACCCAAGTTCTCTCTGCACTGATTCATAGTCATGCTGGGTGTTTGAGACTGGACTGTGCTTTGGATGGGCCATTAGTTTTGACCAACATTCTCCTGTGTTATATATTGTATGTAAACCTTTGAGAATTACAGTACTGTGCAAAAGTCTTTGGCACATATTTATAGCTAAGGTTTCTAAGACCTTTGCACAGTACTGTAGTAATTTTATGTATTACACTGTACTGCTGCCGCAAAAGAAACACAAATTTCATGACGTATGTGAATGATGATAAACCTGATCCTGATGTGGGTCTTAACCGTGGACTGAGAGTGGGAAGGGGCAGGGAGAGGGGAGTCGTGGTTGGGAAGGGGGCAGGGAGAGGGGAGTCGTGGTTGGGAAGGGGGCAGGGAGAGGGGAGTCGTGGTTGGGAAGGGGGCAGGGAGAGGGGAGTCGTGGTTGGGAAGGGGGCAGGGAGAGGGAGTTGTGGTTGGGAAGGGGGCAGGGAGAGGAGAGTCGTGATTGGGAAAAGGGGCAGGGAGAGGGGAGTCATGGTTGGGAAAAGGGGCAGGGAGAGGGAGTCGTGGTTGGGAAGGGGGCAGGGAGAGGGGAGTCGTGGTTGGGAAGGGGGCAGGGAGAGGGGAGTCGTGGTTGGGAAGGGGGCAGGGAGAGGGAGTTGTGGTTGGGAAGGGGGCAGGGAGAGGAGAGTCGTGATTGGGAAAAGGGGCAGGGAGAGGGGAGTCATGGTTGGGAAGGGGGCAGGGAGAGGGGAGTTGTGGTTGGGAAAAGGGGCAGGGAGAGGGGAGTCATGGTTGGGAAAAGGGGCAGGGAGAGGGGAGTCGTGGTTGGGAAAAGGGGCAGGGAGAGGGGAGTCATGGTTGGGAAGGGGGCAGGGAGAGGGGAGTTGTGGTTGGGAAAAGGGGCAGGGAGAGGGGAGTCGTGGTTGGGAAAAGGGGCAGGGAGAGGGGAGTCGTGGTTGGGAAAAGGGGCAGGGAGAGGGGAGTCGTGGTTGGGAAAAGGGGCAGGGAGAGGGGAGTCGTGGTTGGGAAAAGGGGCAGGGAGAGGGGAGTCGTGGTTGGGAAAAGGGGCAGGGAGAGGGGAGTCGTGGTTGGGAAAAGGGGCAGGGAGAGGGGAGTCGTGGTTGGGAAGGGGGCAGGGAGAGGAGAGTCGTGATTGGGAAAGGGGCAGGGAGAGGGGAGTCATGGTTGGGAAAAGGGGCAGGGAGAGGGGAGTCATGATTGGGAAGGGGGCAGGGAGAGGGGAGTTGTGGTTGGGAAAAGGGGCAGGGAGAGGGGAGTCGTGGTTGGGAAAAGGGGCAGGGAGAGGGGAGTCATGGTTGGGAAGGGGGCAGGGAGAGGGGAGTTGTGGTTGGGAAAAGGGGCAGGGAGAGGGGAGTCGTGGTTGGGAAAAGGGGCAGGGAGAGGGGAGTCGTGGTTGGGAAAAGGGGCAGGGAGAGGGGAGTCGTGGTTGGGAAAAGGGACAGGGAGAGGGGAGTCGTGGTTGGGAAGGGGGCAGGGAGATGGGAGTCATGGTTGGGAAAAGGGGCAGGGAGAGGGGAGTCGTGGTTGGGAAAAGGGGCAGGGAGAGGGGAGTCGTGGTTAGGAAAAGGGGCAGGGAGAGGGGAGTCGTGGTTGGGAAAAGGGGCAGGGAGAGGGGAGTCGTGGTTGGGAAGCAGCAGAGAGACATTCTGGAATACAAATATGAGAAAATCTGCTGATGCTGGAAATCAAAACAATATAAAATCAAAACAGGCCAGGCAGCAGCTATGGAAGAGAGTAAACAGTCAATGTTTCAGGCCAAGACCCTTCATCAGGACTGGGAAAAAAAGATGAGAAGTCAGAACAACAAGGTGGGGGAGGGTAGGAAGAAGTACAAAGTGGTAGGTGATAGGTCAAGTAAAGTCACTTTTATTATCATTTCGACCATAACTGCTGGTACAGTACACAGTAAAAATGAGACAACGTTTTTCAGGACCATGGTGTTACATGACACAATACAAAAAACTAGACTGAACTACGTAATAAAAAAAACAACACAGAGGAAGCTACACTAGACTACAGACCTACACAGGACTGCATAAAGTGCACAAAAACAGTGCAGGCATTTACAATAAATAATAAACAGGACAGTAGGGCAAGGTGTCAGTCCAGGCTCCAGGTATTGAGGAGTCTGTTAGCTTGGGGGAAGAAACTGTTACATTGTCTGGTCGTGAGAGCCCGAATGCTTCGGAGCCTTTTCTCAGACGGCAGGAGGGAGAAGAGATTGTATGAGGGGCGCGTGGGGTCCCTCATAATGCTGTTTCCTTTGCGGATGCAGCGTGTATTGTAAATGTCCGTGATAGCAGGAAGAGAGACCCCAATGATCTTCTCAGCTGACCTCACTATCCGCTGCAGGGTCTTGCGATTCGAGGTGGTGCAATTTCCAAACCAGGTAGTGATGCGGCTGCTCAGGATGCTCTCAATACAACCCCTGTAGTATGTGATGAGGATGGGGGGTGGGAGATGGACTTTCCTCAGCCTTCGCAAAAAGCAGAGATGCTGCTGGGCTTTCTTTGCTATGGAGCTGGTGTTGAGGGACCAGGTGAGATTCTCCGTCAGGTGAACACCAAGAAATTTGATGCTCTTTACAATCTCTACCGAGGAGCCGTCGATGTTCAGCGGGGAGTGGTCGCTCCGTGCCCTCCTGAAGTCAACAACCATCTGTTTTGTTTTGTTTACATTCAGAGACAGGTTGTTGGCTCTGCACCAGTCCATTAGCTGCTGCACCTCCTCTCTGTAAGCTGACTCGTTGTTCTTGCTGATGAGACCCACCACGGTCGTGTCATCGGCGAACTTGATGATGTGGTTCGAGCTGTGTGTTGCAGCACAGTTGTGGGTCAGCAGAGTGAACAGTGGACTGAGCACGCAACCCTGGGGGGCCCCCGTGCTCAGTGTGATGGTGTTGGAGATGCTGCTCTTGATCCAGACTGACTGAGGTCTCCCAGTCAGGAAGTCTAGGATCCAGTTGCAGAGGGAGGTGTTCAGGCCCAGTAGGCTCAGCTTTCCAATCAGTTTCTGAGGTGAAACTGAGAGAGGGGGAGAGTGTGAAGTAAAGAGCCGGGAAGTTGTTTGGTGAAAGAAATAAAGGGCCGGAGGTGGGGGTAGAATCTGAGAAGAGACAGTAGAAGACCATGGAAGAAAAGGAAAGGGGAGGAGACTAGAGGGAGTTGATGGGGAGGTAAGGAGAGAAACAGGAATGGGAATATTGATAGGGAGGGTGGGATGTTCCTGCCATCAGGTTGGAGGCTACCCCAATGGAATATAACGTGTTGCTCCTCCAACCTGAGTGTGGCCTCATCATAGTAGTAGAGGAAGCCATGGACTGACATGTTGGAATGGGAATGGGAAGTAGAATTGAAATGGGTGATTACTGGGAGCTCCCTCAATTTCTGGCATGGGTGCTTAGCAAAGTGCTCTCCCAACCTATGTCGGGACTCACCGATAAACAGGAGGCCACACCGGGAGCACTGGACGTAGTAAATCATCCCAACAGATTCCCAGGTGAAGTGTTGCCTCACCTGGAAGGATTGTTTAGGGCCCTGAATGGTAGTGAGGGAAGAGGTGTCGGAGTTGTTCTACTTGCAAGGAAACCATCAGGAGGGAGATCATGGGGAGAAATGAATGGACAAGGGAGTCACGTAGGGAATGATCCCTGCAAAAAGTGGAAAGAGAGAGAGGGAAAGATGTGCTCAGTGGTTGGATCTCATTGGAGATGGTAGAAGTTATAAAGCATTATGTGCTGGACATGGAGGCTAGTGGGGTGGTAGGTGAGGACTAGAGGAACCCTTTCCCTGGTGGGAAGGTGGGAGGGCAGACGTGCGTGAAATGGAAGAGGAGCCGATGAGAGCGGAGGAAGGAAAATCGCTTTCTTTGAAGAAGGAGGACATCTCATTGGCTCCGAAATGTAAAGCCTCAGCCTGGGAGCAGATGCGGCAGAGATAGAGGGACTGAGAGAAGGCGATGGCAATTCTTACTAGGGGCGGGGTGGGAAAATGTATCACCCAGGCAGTTGTGGGAGTCAGTGGGTTAATAAGAACTAATATAGGTAAACTGTCTCCAGAGACAGAGAGATTGAGAAAGGGGAGGGAGGTGTCGGAAATGGAGCAGATAAATTTGAGGGCAGGGTGGAAGTTGGAGGCAAAGTTGATGAAGTCAACGAGCTCTGTATGAGTGCAGGAAACAGCACCAATGCAGTCATTGATGTAGCGTAGGAAAAGTTGAGGGTGGACGCCAGTGTAGGCTTGGAACATAGACAGTTGTACGTAGCTGACAAAAAGCTGGGCCCATGCGAGTCTCCATGGCTACACCTTTGGTTTGGAGGAAGTGGGAAGAGCCAAAAGAGAAATTATTGAGAGTGAGGAGCAGTTGCACCAGACAGAGACATCTGTAATGATCAATAAACCAATTGTTTGAAATCAAATGACTTTCCGTGGCTGGTGTCTCAGGGCTGGGTGTATCTGCATCTGTGTCACCTCCAAGCTCCTGGCACTCCTTCTCTGCCACCTGTCCCATACCTCTTCCACGGTGGTCCACCCTCACCATCCCCAACATCCTTCGCTCCTGCCTGATTAACAAACTCACTTTCCGCTCCACATTGACAAATACAATACTGTGCAAAGGTCTTAGGCAGTCCAGCTGTATATTTGTGCCCAAGACATTGGCACGGTACTGTATGTATCAAGAGGTATGGGCCTTGTTGTATTGTTGTTACCACCCACAGCATTGGCAGCATTTAATAAAGTTACTTTATCTATCCTTGTATAAGAATATCCTTGTAATTTGCCTTAACGAAAGGAGTCTATGGATACCACACTGTCAACATGTTTGGGATGTCACAGCTTGAAGAAGTATGCAAACTATAATCAGATATGAAGTAACAGCAAGTTGACTTGTAGACCATAAGACATAGAGGCTGCAAAGTTGGTTACTTAATCCTTGTCCGGTGCTTCTGGTGTGGCCTTTTATATATTGGTGAGACCTGACACAGACTGGGAGACCGTTTCGCTGAACACCTATGCTCGGTCCGCCAGAGAAAGCAGGATCTCCCAGTGGCCACACATTTTAATTCCGCGTCCCATTCCCATTCTGATATGTCTATCCATGGCCTCCTCTACTGTCAAAATGAATCCAAACTCAGGTTGGAGGAACAACACCTTATATACCGGTTAGGTAGCCTCCAACCTGATGGCATGAACATTGACTTCTCTAACTTCCGTTAATGCCCCTCCTCCCCTTCTTACCCCATCCCTGATATATTTAGTTTTCTCCCCCTCCTTTTTTTTCTCTCCCTCTGCCCATCACTCTGCCTGTTCTCCATCTCCCTCTGGTGCTCCCCTCCCTCTTTCTTTCTCCTGAGGCCTCCCTTTCCCTTCTTCAGCTCTGTATCCCTTTTGCCAGTCACCTTTCCAGCTCTCAGCTTCACCCCACCCCCTCCAGTCTTCTCCAATCATTTCGCATTTTCCCCTCCCTCTCCTACTTTCAAATCTCTTACTAACTTTCCTTTCAGTTAGTCCTGATGAAGCGGCTTGGCCGGACACGTTGACATTGCTTCTTCCTATAGATGCTGCCTGGCCTGCTGCGTTCCACCAGCATTTTGTGTGTGTTACTTAATCCTTATTATTTGTCTTTGTCAGTAGCAACACAAAAGGGTCTTTAGAATTGGAGTTGACCTCTTTCTCCAGAATAAAAGTTGTATTTTCTTATTGGGGTTAATACGTGTGAAGTTAATTGCCTGAAACATTTTCTAAACTGCTTCATTAACAAGATAAATGCATATTATGGTTTTCACATGATCTTGTTTCTGCATGATTATCAATCTCATCTACTAAAATACAACTAAAATAATTTAACACAATACAATAAACACATCAATTCCTCATTCTGGTTAAGCAAATTCCTGAGCTCTTTCTCTATTCCCCACTCTGACCTTTTACCTCTTCTTATTTGTCTATCACTTCCCCCGGGTCCCCTTTTCCTTCCCTTTCTCTTGTCCTCCACTCTCCTCTCCTATCAGATTCGTTCTCCAGTCCTTTATCTTTCCTACCCACCTGGCTTTCCATATTATCTTCTAGCTATCCTCCTTCCACTCTCCCCAGCTTTTAATTTTGGCATCTTCCCCTTCTTTCTCAGTCCTGAAGAAGGATCTTGGCACAAAACATCGACGTTTGGCCATTTCCATAGATGCTTTGTGTCCTTCTGAGTTCCTCTAGCATCTTGTGTGTTTTGGTCCGGATTTCCAGCATTTGCAGACTTTCTCATGTCTACAATAAAAAGCATTCTGTATTTTAGTGGTGGAAACAGAAGACTATGTGCAAGATATACATATTCACCCTAACCTGGTTATATGCGGGGGATACGTTCCCCGCAGCCAATGCATAATGTAAAAGTGCATAACGTGAATAATTATTTAAATGGAGAAAATAGGGATGTGTTTTGAAGGGCTTCCTAAATATGTTTTATCTTTAATTTATTCACATTTTCATACCAATCCGACACAAAAGCAATACCACAAGGCAACATTCGTATTATATATCATCAATTTAAGGTAACATTCAACGTAATAAATCATAGAATGTTCACATACTGGGGTGTACAGTACTCACCAACAGTGGCAGGTGTGTTGGCTCCGGGAGATGAGTGGTTGTTGTGGTCCCGGGCAGCTTTACGTGGATGAGGTGGATGGTTGTGGGTCGTCAGGATCATATCAAGGACAGCAAGGGGTGAAGGAAGACTCACAGAATGCTCAGTACTGCTGGCAGCAGGAGATGACACCGGTTTGAAGGAAGTGATGAGGGTTGTTTTCTTGGCAGCATTTTGTTTTTCAGCATAAGTTTGCTTGAAGGGAAGAAGGCTCGACGGCAGGGAACGACTGAAATGCTGACTCCGTTCTAAACTTGGGTCCGTGTCCATCACCATTTGTGCCAAGTGTTCTGCAGCCTTAAAAAACGTTGCCAGTTGCTTCACCGTAAAATCCTTCACCTGCAACTCGACACTTTCCTCTTCATCACTATCACTTTCGGTCCGAGTTAAATGCGGAAGGTCATCCACACTTAATTCTTCACCATGAGAATCCAGGAGTTCTACCACATCAGCAGTCTCAAGATCTGAGAATCCTTCCCCACCAATTTTAAGGCTGAGAGCCACACAATCCTGGAAAGCTGCAGTGAAGGCAGGAAACCCATTGAGGGTGTGCACACACTCCACCCAAATTGATTTCCACGCTCCATTGAGAGCAGAAGACATGACCTCTTCCCAGGATTCATCAATGTTGTTGATGGCATGTCTGATGTTGAAGGATTTCCACCATTCCCTCACCGTTGGTAAGCTCCCTGGATTTTCAAAATCATCTGTTGCTTGCAGCATCTAAGAGATAGTTTGTTGTAAAAAAAATATGCCTTGAATGTGGATATCACAACTTGGTCAAGTGGTTGAATCAGTGATGTTGTGTTAGGCGGCAGGAAACGCACTGTTATGTTAGGATGAATGCTGTCCAAATGTTTAGGATGTCAAGCATTGTCAAGCAACAAAAGAACTTTAAAGGCAAGATTCTGTTCCCGGCAGTAGCGTTTGGCCTCAACAGCAAAATGATTAGCAAATCAATCTTCAAAGATCTGACCAGTGACCCATGCTTTCTTGTTGGCTGCCCAGTGGACAGGAAGCATATTCTTACTCAAACCTGTAAGAGCACGGGGGTTTAGTGAGCAGTAAACTAAGAGAGGCTTCATCTTACAGTCTGCTTTGGCATTGGAACACATAAGCAAAGTCAATCTGTCCTTTGCTTCCTTGAAACCTGATGCAGTCTTTTCATCCTTACTTATGTGAGTGCGTTTTGGCATACGCTTTCAAAAAAAACCGGTCTCATCTGCATTAAACACCTGCTTTGGTGTGATGTCTGACTCAGCTGCCATAGCTTGCACAGGGTAGTGTTCAGCAGCTTCGTGGTCAGCACTAGCTTGCACAGCTAAGTTGTGAAGCCTGTGACCATGGTAACAATCTTTGAAGACACTTGTGATGAATCAATCACTGCACTTTTTATTTTCTCAGCGTTTTTCTTTATGTTACTGATTGTGGACTCACCCAGGCCGAAGTAGCATCCCAGAGCTGTGTTACCTTCACCAGACGCCACCGTATTTGTAATTTCCAACTTTTTTTTCAAGTGTTAAAGAGGTTTTTTGCTGCTTGGCTGATGGCCCAGGACTTGACATCGGATACTTCGGAGGCATTGTTGAATATTTCAAGCACAAAATCACTGCACCGTAGATAAAAACAACAAAAGTTTAAGAGAGCAAGGTCGCACATCCACACGTTGCCAAAACCAATGTGAGACTGGTGGGAGTGAGACTGTGAGGCGAGCGCACGTGACTGGATAGGACGTGACAGGCGTGCCCAGATAGGACGCCAGTCCATCGCGAGGTTAACTTCCAGCATTTTGCCAGTACCCATTTTCAGCTGGGTGGACTAGAGCAGTGCCTTGCTCAAGGACACAACACGCTGCATCGGCTGGGGCTCGAACTCACGTCCTTCAGATCGCTAGTCCGACGCCTTAACCACTTGGCCACGCACGAGGATAGGGTGTTTTTATTTTTGTTGTGAAGATAAAAGCATAAACTCTCTTTCCCATTGGATATCAAACCAGCATACAACTTTGATTAAAGGTGATATTACAAATTATTCACCCATACAAAATATCATGCAGCTTTTCAATTTACGTTTGTAATTATTTTCCTGGTCAACTAAAATCACCTCTTTCTTAGATCAATGTGATTTCAGGGGACATATTCAAAGTTCAAAATTCAAAGCACATTTATTATCGGAGCATGAATACATTACACGTTCTTGGGATTCGTCTCCTTACAGGCAGCCACACAACAAAAAAAACATTAGAACCCATTTAAAAAAGATTGTCAAACACTCAATGAGAGGGGAAAAAACAAATCATGCAAACAATAAAATAGCAAACAAGTGCAAACAAAATAGCATTCAGAACATGTTTTGTATGCCAAATGTTCTCAACCATAGACTGTTTAGCAAAATAAACAACTTTAACTTTGCAAGATAAAAAGAAATAGTAAGTTAATGGAGCAGAAGTGATCAAACAATCTGTCGGAGAAACCTGATGGGGTAGAGCAGAGTCTGTTGGGGGGGGGGGTGGGTGGGAAGAATTGTTGACATTCACTTCAAAAACTTGCATTAGGTCTTGTGGGGGGTGGTGAATAGTGGGGGGTGTTATTTCTGGACTGAGTTAGATTCGCCCATGAAATACACTGAAAGAGATCATGAAGGACCTTTAGTGAGATGGAATTTCTTTAGCCGGAGGGTGGTGAATCTGTGGAATTCTGTGCTACAGCCACCTGTGGAGGCTAAGTCATTGGGTATATTTAAAGTGGAGGTTGATAGGTTCTTGATTAGTCAGGACATCAAAGGTTATGGGGAATTAGAATCAGGTTTAATAACATTGGCATATGTCGTGAAGTTTGTTGCCTTTGTGGAAGAAGTACAATGCAATACATAATTATAGAGAAAAAAATTGTGTATTACATTGTAAGTATATATCAGGTAGATGGAGCTTGTCAGCCTGGGAAGGCAGTCCATCTAAGAGAGGGGAAACTCTGATTTCAAACCTCCGCTGCCTTGCGGCCATACCCAATCTTGGGAAAGGCTTCGGGAGTAAACCCTGAGGACAAATCCAGAGCTGGAGTCCCTGAGGCAGTCTGACGTTGCCTTCACCCTCGTTCTGGCAACTTCTGTGACGACACTGGTGCCAAGTTGTATCAGCCCTTGCCCTTCCTTTGGACAACATTGGTGGCGTGGAGAGGGGAGATTTGTTGCTTGGGCAACTGCCAGTTTTCCATACAACCTTGCCCAGGCCTGTGCCCTGGAGAGGGCACAGACTTTCCAGGCACAGATCCAAGGTCTCGCGATACCAACAGATGCCATCACAATATAACTTATATAAGTGCAAAACATAAAAATACAAAAGTAGTGAGGTAATGTTCATGGGTTCAATATCCATTCAGAAATCTGATGGCAGAAGGGAAGAAGCTGTCCCTGAATCGTTGAGTGTGTGCCTTTAGGCTTCAAAATCTCCTTCCTGAAGGTAGCAATGAGAAGAGGGCATGTCCTAGGTGATGGGGATCCTTCATGATGGATGCCGCGTTTTTGAGACATTGCTCCTTGACGCTTCCTGGATGCTATGAGGCTGGTGCCCATGATGGAGCTGACTAAGTTTACAACCCTCTGCGGCTTATTCCGATCCTTTGCGGTGACCCCCCCCCCCCCCACACACCAGACAGCGATGCAGCCAGTTAGAATGCTCTCCACCGTACATCTGTAGAAATTGGCAAGTATCTTTGGCGACATAACAAATCTCCTCAAACTCCTAACGAAATATAGCTGCTGTCTTGCCTTCTTTGTAGATACATTGATACATTGGGAAGGAGGTTGTGATGGATAATGGATCATGGTGAAATGGTGGAACAAGTTCAATGGGCCGAGTGGTCTAACTCTGCTCCTATGTCTTATGATCTTATGGAATGTGTTTGTACTGCATTCTCCCTGGTTCCCTTGTCCAATATTTTGCCATTTGAAAGATTAAGCTTTTTTTTCCAGGGCCCAGGACCGACTGATTATCATCTTGAAATCCAAAACTTTCATAGTGTTTGACCCTAGTGCAGGGCCCTGGTCAGGAATTTGGAACTGGTTTATTATTGCCACATGTCATATACTTATTGTTGCCCCAGTAAAACAGCCAACAGCAGCAAAGGCCCTACCTACAGAACTTTGCAGAAGTCTTAGGCACATATATATATTGCAGGAATGCCTGGGACTTTTGCACAGGACTGCAGTAATTTTATGTACTGCAGCAAAATAAAAAGCAAATTTCATGGCGTATGTGAGTAATGATAAACCTGATTCTGATATGGGTCTCTACTGTGTACTGAGAGTGGGAAGAGGACAGGAAGAGGGAAATCATGGTTGAGAGAAGGGGAAGGAGTGGGCAACACCAGAGATGAATTCTGTAATAATCAATAAACCATTTATTTGGAATCAAATGACCTTGCCTGGTGTCCCATGGCTGGGTGTGTCTGCACCCACATGCTCCCCCCCCCACTCCCCATCCTTGGCACTCCTTCTTTGCCACCTGTCCCACACCCCTCTTGTGGTGCTCCACCCTCGCCACTCCCAACACAATTGTTCCTGCATTATTTACAAACTCTCTCTTCGCTCCACATGGACAAATACAGTACTGTGCAAAAATCTTAGGCATCCCAACTATACAGGTGTGTGTACTAAGGCTTTTGCACAACACTGTAGATACTCTCTTCTCCCGTCTGCCATCGGGCAGAAGATACAAAAACCCGAAAGCATGTACCACTGGGCTCAAGGTCAGCCTTTACCCGACTGTTATATGATTACTGAGCAATTTCCTGGTCAAAATCAAATTGACTCTTGACCTGACAATACACCTTGTTATAATCTTGCACTTTAATGCTTGTTTCAGAATTTCACACACACGTCACACACTTGACAATTCAGGAACAGCTTCTTCCCCTCTACCACCAAAAATCTGAATGGACATTGAACCCATGACCATTTCCTCACCACTTTTTTACTTCTATTTTTGCACTACTTATTTAATCTAACTATTATTTGCAATAATTCGCAGTTTTTCTCTATTATTACATATTGCATTGTACTGCTGCTGCAAAGACAACAAATTTCACAACATTTCACAGTGATATTAAATCTGATTCTGACTCAGGTTCACTTGTGCTGTTGTTGTTACACTTCATTTTGTTATTTACCTTGGTCTACACTGTGTAATGATCTGATCTATATGGACAGTAGACTGGACAAGCTTTTCACTCCATCTCAGTATATGTGACAATAATAAACTAATGCCAATAGCAATTCCAAATGACTATATAAAGAACAAGGCCTCAAACCCAACACCAAGCTCATGGTTAAGTTCTCTCAAGGGACAGGGCCTGAAAGTCAATATAGGACACTCTAGTAGTGTAGTGGTTAGCATAACACTATCACAGCTCCAGTGACCCAGTTTCATTTTGCCCTGCTGACTGTAAAGACTTTGTATATTCCTCTCATGACCACGTGGGTTTCCTCTGGGTGCTCTAGTTTTCTCACACATTCCAAAGATGTACGGGTCAGTAGGTTAATTGGTCACATGGGTGTAATTGGGTGGTGCAGGCTCGTTGGGCTGGAAGGGCCTGATGTATCAGTGCTGTGTCTCTAAATAAAATAAATAACAAGTCATCCTCAGTCCCATGACGTCCTACGAAGGATAAGAATACTTGAGCTATACTTGGTGTGAGCACTCATACTTTGGGGTCACCCTCTTGTTTCTCATATAAGGCTACAGCTCAGGAATCATTAGCTAAGGAAGTCCCAGCCCCGGTCTGCCCCGTCTCCTTTACACTGATGAATAACAGAGGTTAGAAAATAGTGTAGTGTTCAAAAGCCAAACAGAAATGTTAACTGATTGTGAGCCCTTTCTTTTCCTGAAAAGGATGGCTTACAGAATGTGCCAGGACACAAGGACAGAGACCAGGAGGAATTTGCTGAATCAGCTGAAGCTGATGAATCTGTGGAGTGCATTGCCTCTGACAGCTGTGGAGACTATATCATTGTGTATATTTAAAGCGGAGATTGATAGGCTCTTAATTAGTAAAGGCATCAAAGGATACAGGAAGAAGGCAGGTGAATGGGGTTGAGAGGGTTAATAAATCAGCCATGACATGAAAGAATGGTAGAGCAGATTCAATGGGCTCAATTTCCCAACTCTGTTCCTATGTCTTATAGTCTTTTGGTAAACAAAGTTCAAAGTGAAATTTATTATCTGAGTACATATATATCACCACATACAACCCTGAGATCTGTTTTCAGCGTATACTCCGCAAATCTATAGAAAAGTAACTGTAAACAGGATCAATGAAATGGCATAGAAGACCAAAAAACAGTGAAATGCAACTAGAAGTAAATCTCAATAAATAAAGAGAGCATGAAATAACAATGTTGGTTGTGGTAGGGACACAACTACTGCCTAGGACACTCTGGATGTTAAGCTGGAGGGCAATTGTTAGAAGTCTGTGTCCTTTCCTATAGCTGCCTGCAACTTGGCCACTAAAGCTCATATATCCAATCATACTGCAATACGGTTTATTATGGTTTGATATAAAGTGCCATCATTATGCTATGTTGGCACTGGATGCACAGCGACACTTAACGGGCTGTCTCCAGCACATCCTCAGACTGATGATCGTTGACGCAAACTATGCTTTTCACCATTTGTTTCAATATCTCATTGTACTGTAATGTGACAAATAAAGCTAATCATTAATCTTTAATCAAATACTGCCTAGGACACTCGAGATCTCAGGTACAAATTTCAAAGTAATTTTCAAAGTACCTGTTTCTTACCGGCTATGAGCTTGAAATTAATTTTCTTGCAGACATTCACAGGAAAGTAAAGAAATGCAATAGAATAAGACCACAAGACCAGGAGACATGGGAGTAGAATTAGGCCATTTGGCCCATCTGCTCCGCCATTCAATCACAGCTGATTTATTTTCCCTTTCAACATCAGTCTCCCGCTTTCTCTGTGCAATCTTTGATGTTCCTACTAATGATCTCCATACTTGAGGAAGGATATACTGGCTTTGGAGGCAGTGCAGAGGAGGTTCACCAGGCTGATTCATGGGATGAAGGGGTTAACCTATGAGGAGAGATTGAGTCGCCTGGGACTATACTCTCTGGAGTTCAGAAGAATGAGAGGGGATCTTAGAAACATACAAAATTTTGAAAGGGATAGATAAGATAGAAGTAGGAAAGTTGTTTCTATTAGTAAGTGAGACTAGAACTAGGGGACATTGCCTCAAGATTCAGGGGAGAAGATTTAGGATGGAGATGAAGAGAAACTGTTTTTCCCAGAGAATGGTGAATCTGTGGAATTCTCTGCTCAGGGAAACAATTGAGGCTTCTTCACTAAATATATTTAAGATACAGTTAGATAGATTTTCACAGAGTAAGGGAATTAAGGCAGAAAGATTGAGCCATGGTCTTATTGAATGGCAGGGCAGGCTGGATGGGCCGGATGGCCTACTCCTGCTCCTATTTCTTATGTTCTTATGTAATTAAGAACCTATCAACTTCTGCTTTAATTATACCCAGTGATTTGGCCTCCACAGCTGTTTATGGAAATAAATTCAAAAGATTCACTATCCTCTAGTTAAAGAAATTCCTCCTCCTCTCTTTTATAAGGGAACGTCCTTCAATTATGAGGCTACTCCCTCTGGTCCTAGTCTCCCCCACAATTGGAAACATCCCTTCCGCGTCCACACTACCTATGCGTTTCAATATTTGATAGATTTTCAATGAGATCCCCCTTCTCATTCTTCTGAACTCCAGTAAGTAGAGGCCCTCAGCCATCAAATGCTCCTCATATGTTAACCCTTTCATTTCTGAGATCATTCTTGTAAACTTCGCTGGACCGTCTCCATTGCCAGAACACAAACAACCAATGTGCAAAAGAAGACAAACTGTAGAATTTTTATAAGTCTGTGCCCTTTTCGACTACTGTCAACAACTTGTACACTGAAAGTTTTGTTTAACTTTATGCTCAAATTGATGGTTGCATTTTCCACTTTGCAGCGGTAACATAGTTTCAATGTCGGGGTGCCTGTGGGTATGCAAAGTACTGTGTAAATCCAGATCTTTTCATTCCTTAGTTTACAAAGTACCCCCCAAAATTTAAACTAATTTACAGGAAAAGTGGTTGGAACGCAGAAATTATGGTCGAAAGAGGATCTGCAATTTTTTTCAGAATCAGGTTTATTATCACTGCCATGTGATGTGAAATTTGTTTTAAAGGAGGTGTGCAAACTACCTGGAAAGGAGAAATGTTAAAGAGCAAGGGAAGAAGGTATGAGAGTCAGATCACATGGGGAGAAATGATTTTGACTCCATTGACCATAAATAGCCTGTCCTTGTCTAGAGCGTTCACTCATTGCATAAATATTAGTTTGTCAATTCCACTCTTAATTCAGAATTTCCACTGAGATCTAAGATCAGAGGACCTCAGAATAGAGGGATGCCCATTTAGAGCAGAGATGAGGAGGAATTTCTTGAGCCAGAGAGTGTTGAATCTGTGGAATTTGTTGCCGCAGGCACCAGTGGAGGCCAAGTAATGGCTTGGGTGTATTTAAGAGAGAGGGTGATTGGTCAGGGCACGAAGGGATACGGGGAGAAGGCAGGAGATTGAGGTTGAGAGGGAAATGGGTTAGCCTTGATGAAATGGCAGAGCAGACTTGATGGGCCAAATGGCCTAATTCTGCTCCTATACCTTATGGTTTTATGGTCCTGCTAATGCATGTAATTTAGAATGGTTTGATGAAAGGTCGTGAAAGGGAGAAGTTAGCTCCATTTCTTTCTGAACAGGTCGTGCCTGATCTGAGCAGTTGGTTCCTGGATTCTCTGTTGATAAGAAGATTCTACAGTGCATCTCAGCTTGAAACATCGACACTTTATTCCTTTCCATAGATTCTGTCTGACCTGCAGAAGTTTGTGTACGTTGCTCTGGATTTCCAGAATCTCTTGTGTTTATTGTGAACCAAGCTTTTTTGTTTTAATGGTTCAAATGAAGTAGGAAGTCCAAGAGCCTTTTCAACTAACAGTGGACATTAGACTAGAAGACTAGAGCTTAATTAGGCCACTCAGCCCATCGAGTCTGCTCTGCCATTCCATCATGGCTCTCTCAACACCATTCTCATGCCTTCTCCCCATAACTTTTGATCTCCTTACTAATCTATCAACTTCTGCTATAAGTATACCCAACAAATTGGCCTCCACAGCTGCCTGTGGCAATCAATTCCACAGACTCACCATGCTCTGGCTAAAGAAATTCTTCCTCGGCTCTGTTCTAAATGAGTGTCCAACTATCTTTGGAACAGCAATAAACTTGGCCACATAGTCATCCAAATCATTAATGTACAATGTAAAAAGAAGCAGTCCCTATAGTAACCCCTGAAAAATGCCACTAGTCACCAGTGGCCAACCAGAAAAGGCCCCCTTTATTCCCATTTTTGCCTCCTGTCTATCAGCCATCCATACTAGTGTATTTCCTGTAATACTTTGGGGTCTTACCCTCTTTAAGCAGTCTCATGTGTGGCACCTCCTCAAAGGCCTTCTGAAAATCCAAGTAAACAACATCTATTGTCTTTCCTTTGTCTATCCTCACTGCTATTTCCTTGAAAAATTAGGCAAGATTTCCCCTTGAGGAATCCGTGCTGACCTTGGCTTATTTTATCATGTGCCTCCAAGTATTCCAAAAGGTCATCCTTAAAAAATGGACTCCAACGTCTTCCCAACCATTGAAATCAGGCTAAATGGCCTGTAATTTCTTTTCTTTTGCCTCCCTCGCTTCTTAAAGAGAGGAGGAGATGTTTGCAGTTTTCCAGTCATCCAGAATCATTCCTGAATCCAGTGATTCTTGAAAGATCATCACTAATCAAAGTTCAAAGTAAATTTCATTACAAAGTACATGTGTGTCACCATGTACAACCCTGAGATTCATTTTCTTGTGGGCATACTCAATAAATTCATGATAGAATAATGAACACAATAGAATCAATGAAACACCACACCAACTTTGGCATTTAACCAATGTGCAAAAGGCAACAAACTGCGCAAATACATAAATAAATAATAAACAAACAAACAAGGAGGATGAGAGGAGACATGATAGAGATGTACAAGATATTAAGAGGAATAGACAGAGTGGACAGCCAGTGCCTCTTCCCCAGGGCACCACTGCTCAGTACAAGAGGACATGGCTTTAAGGTAAGGGGAGGGAAGTTCAAGGGGGATATTAGAGGAAGGTTTTTCACTCAGAGAGTGGTTGGTGCATGGAATGCACTGCCTGAGTCAGTGGTGGTAGGCGGATACACTAGTGAAGTTTAAGAGACTGCTTGACAGGTATATGGAGGAATTTAAGGTGGGGGATTATATGGGAGGCAGGGTTTGAAGGTCGGCACAACATTGTGGGCCGAAGGGCCTGTAATGTGCTGTACTATTCTATGTTCTATGTTCTTAAACAAACAAATAAATAAATTATGAATTATTTATCCCACTCCACGCCTACCCTTTAATCTGGAGCATCCTGCACTGTTTTACAAAGAGGGCTAATGCAAACCCTCATAATCCATTTAGGTACATTGTAACATTGGTGGGTGTGTGGAACGGTACGCTGGGGTGGTGGTAAAGGCAGATACATTAAACAACTGGGAACAATCTCTTAGATAGGCACATGGATGATAAGGACTATGCTACCAAGGGCGGCAGTACACTACAGTATCGGTGCCCACATGGGCTTTCCTCCCACAGTCTAAAGGCTTACCGGTTGGTAGGTTAATTGGTCATGCGAATGTGGCCCGTGATAAGGCTACGATTAACTCAGGGGATTATGGGTAGCACAGCTCGAGGGTCAGGAGGGCCATGGTGTATCTCAATACATAAACAAACAAAACTGGAGGGCTATGTAGGAGGGAGGGGTCAGACTTTATAAGACCTGAAGACCATAAGATATTGGATCAGTATTAGGCCATTAGGCCTATCGAGTCTGTTCAGCCATTTCATCATGGCCTTCTCCCTGTATCCCTTCATGAGCTAACCAGTCAAGAATCTATCAACCTCTGTCTTAAAGATACATAAAGACCTGGACTCTACAGCCGTCAGTGGAAAAGAATTCCACAGATTCATCACTCTCCAGCTAAAGAAGTTGCTCCTCATCTCCATTCTAAAAGGACGTCCCTCTATTTCAGACTTTGCCCCCACATCCTCTCCGCATCCACTATCAAGGCCTTTCATTATTCGGTAGGTTTCAATCAGCTCTGATACACCATCAATAACTCTCGGAGACGGGAGGCAAATGACAGGCTTTTATTAGCAGCAAAAGAGACCACAGCATCTTGGAAACTGAGGGAGGAGCAGTGCCTCCAATTGCCTTTATACAGGGGTCTGTGGGAGGAGCCACAGGAGCAGTCAGCAGAGGGGCGTGTCCAGACAGGTATCCATAGTTTACCACATTCACCCCCGCTTTGTTTTAAAAGAGAGTCTCCACGGGGCGAAGTTTCTTACAAGTATATTTACAGGTTAAGTCTATCAGGTGGTCGAGTCTGTCGCTGCGATCTACGTAGCACCGGTGCCGGTGGTGCTGGGTGGGATGCGCAGGTCGGTGTGTGTGTGTGGTCAGTAGCGGGGTATGTGACAAAGTCCCACAAAACTGAGGATTTCTGACAGTGATTGGTGGGAGTTGTCACACTTTTCAGGTGGCTCTGGAAGCCGAGCCCCAATAGCACAGGGGCACACAGTTGAGGCATGACCAGTAACGCAAAGTCCTGATATTCTGTGCCCTGTACCACCAGTGTCGCTACACAACCCACCCGGATGGTGACCTTCTGGCTTACTGGCTGTGCCAGGAGTCCGCAGCATTGCACTGTGTCCGGGTGAACAAAACTCTCAGTGCTGCCCGTATTAAACAGGCAGCTAGTCCTGTGCCCCTCCACCAGGATGTCCATCATTGACCTTGCAAGCTGGTGTGGAGCACTCTGGTCGAGGGTCACAGAGGCCAGAGTTGAATCGCCGTCTTGGTGCCCAGTAAGCACCCGTGGGTCGGAGGCGGGGCGAAGTGGCGCCGACAAAGATTGCCGCCCCCATGCCTCGCACGCGGCGGGCAGGCAAGATGGCGGCGACCAAGGTGGCTTTTATTAGCAGCAAAAGAGACCACAACATCTTGGAGACTGAGGGAGGAGCAGTGCCTCCAATCGCCTTTATACAGGGGTCTGCGGGAGGAGCCACAGGAGCAGTCAGCAGAGGGGCATGTCCAGACAGGTATCCATAGTTTATCACAAGTTCACCCTCTCATTCTTCTGAATAACCATGAAGACAGAACCAGAGCCATCAAACGCTCTTCATATAACAAGCCATTCAATCCTGGAATCATTTTCGTAAACCTCCTTCGAACCCCTCTCCAGCTTCAGCACATCCTTTTTAAGATAAGCAGCCCAAAACTGCTCACAAAACTCACAGTAATGCCTCACCAGTGCTTTATAAAGTCTCAACATTACTTCCTGGCTTTCAGATACTAGTCCTTTTGCAATGAATGCTAACATTGCATTTGCCTTCTTCACCACAGAACTTGTAAACTAATCTTTAGGGAATTCTGCAGGACTACTCCCAAGTCCTTTAGCATCCCAGTTTTTTGTATTTTCTCTCCATTTAGAAAATAGTAGCCCTTTTATTTTTTTTTACCAAATTGCATGACCAAACATTTCCCAGCATTCATTTGCCATTTCTTTGCCTATTCTAATCTGCCTAAGTCCTTCTGTGGCTCTCTACTTCCTCAAAACTACCTGCCTCTCCACCTGTCTTCATATCGTCTGCAAACTTTGCAGCAAAGCCATCACTTCCTCCATCCAAATCATTGACATAAAACAGAACAAGAATCAGTTCCAACGCAGACCCCCTGTGAAGCACCACTGGTCACTGGCAACGGGTCAGAAAAGGCTCCATTTATTCCCACTGTTTGCTTCCTGCGAATCAGCCACTGCTTTATCCATGATAGAATCTTTCCTGTAATACCATGGGCTCACAGCTTGTTAAGCAGCCTCATGTGTGGCACCTTGTCAAAGGCCTTTTGAAAATCCAAATGCACATCAACTGATTCTCCTTTGTCTGTCCTGCTTATGGTGACTTTACACACTTCATGAGCTCTGATGCAAAATACTTATTCAGTTCATCCGCCATTTTTTTGCCCCTCATTACTACCTCTCCAGCATTGTTTTCCAGATATCCAGTCTCGCCTCTCTTTTACACTTAAGGTATCAGAAGTGGTTTTTGGTATCCCCTTTAATATTATTGGCTAGCTTACTCTCATAAACCATTTTTACCTTCTTAATGTCTTTTTAGTTTCCTTCTATTAGGTTTTTAAAAGCTTCCCAATCCTCTAACTTCCCACTAATTTTGGCTCTATTGTATGCCCTCTCTTTGGCCCTACTGCTGGCTTTGACTTTTCCTGTTAGACATGGTTATGTCATCTTTCCTTGAGAATACTTCTTCCTCTTTGGGATGTACATATCCTGTGCCTGCTGAATTGCTTCCAGAAATTCCAGCCATTGTTGTTCTGCTGACATCCCAGCCAGTGTTCTTTTCCAATCAATTCTGGCCGACTCCTCTCTCATGCCTCTGTAATTCCCTTTACTCCACTGTAATGCTGATACATTTGACTTTAGTTTCTCCTTCTCAAATGTCAGGGTGAATTTGATCATATTATGTTCACTTGTCCATAAAGGTTCTTTTATATAACCTTATAACCATATAACAATTACAGCACAGAAACAGGCCATCTTGGCCCTTCTAGTCCATGCCGAACGCTTACTCTCACCTCGTCCCACTGGCCTGCACTCAGCCCATAACCCTCCATTCCTTTCCTGTCCATATACCTATCTAATTTTGCTTTAAATGATAATACCGAACCTGCCTCTACCACTTCTGCTGGAAGCTCATTCTACACGGCTACCACTCTCTGAGTAAAGAAATTCTCCCTCATGTTACACTTAAACTTTTGCCCCCTAACTCTCAACTCATGTCCTCTTGTTTGAATCTCCCCTACTCTCAATGGAAAAAGCCTATCCACGTCAACTCTATCTATCCCCCTCATAATTTTAAATACCTCTATCAAGTCCCCCCTCAACTTTCTACACTCCAAAGAATAAAGAGAGAGCTTATCATAAGCTCTCTAATCAATTCTGGTTCATTTCACAACACCCAATCCTGAACAGCTGATCCCCTAGTAGTGGCTCAACCATGAGCTGCTCTAAAAAGCTATCTTGTCGCCACTCTAGAAATACCCCCACCTGGAATCCGGCACCAACTTGTTTTTCCCAATCTGCCTGCATATTGAAGCCCCCCAACACTATTGGCATGCATTTTCTATCACCTATTGTAATTTGTAGGGCACATCCTTACTACTGTTTGGGGGTCTATATACAACTCCCATCAGTGGGGTCTTTAGCTACTTCCACAATGATCCAACACCTTCCAACCCTATATGCGGTGGAAACACAATGCATAAAAGCATGCAGACATGGTCAAGAGGTTCAGATATCAGAATGGGGAAGAAATATGATCCAAGTGACTTTGACTAGGTGCCAGACTGGTCGGTTTGTGCATCTCAGAAATACTTCGGGACATACATGGAGAACAGCCTCTAGAGTCTACAGAAGATGGTGCGAATAACTAAAATGCATCCTGTGAGTGGCAGTTCTGTGGCTTAATTACTTAGAGAGATCAGAGGAGAAAGGCCAGACTGGTTCAAGCCGACAGGAAGATGACAGTAACTCAAATAACCACGTGTTATAACAGCAGCGTGCTGAAAGTCGTCTCTGTACACACACTTTGAACCTTTAAGTGGATGGGCTACAACAGCAGAAGACCACAAAATACACGTTGTGGTCACATTATTAAGAACAGGAGGTACCTAATAAAATGGCCAGTGGGTGAAAGTGCAGATGGTGTTGTACTTTCGCTGTCCCTCACTGTTTCCCTGCCTCTGGGGTACATGTTCTAAGAAGTCATGTTATTATACACTATGGTGTCTTTTGTTTACTTTGCCGCTTTGCCCACCTCCCAACTTGCCTTTGAGGTTACACTTCGACATTCCAGATGAAGGAGGTGAAGATGTCACTTCCTTTTTTTCTCAGATGTGCTTAGTCATTCATAACAGAAGTTGAAGATTCTCCTCTCTTTGAGAGAGGATAAAAGCCGTTGGTGTTGGGACAGTGGTGTTTTTTTTCCAGTTCTTTACAGCAAGGCTCTCTTGGACATATGCAGGCTCATTCCAAGAACAAAGGCTCAAATTATTGAATTTGAATTAAAATCAGACCAGACAACAAAAGTCTACTTTTGCTTCGCACTAGGAATCTAAGCACCTGCTGCCTAAGAGATAATAACTTTAGTGAAATTCATTCATTCCGTGGCCAAAGGGCAAACATCCACATTATAGACTGGATCAACATCATATTTCCCAGATGTATTTTAACAAGCCTGCCTTTAATTAAACGTGGTAGAGTTGACAAAAACTCTACGGCATTGGCCAGAAAGGGGTTTATGTGGAAGGAATTGTCCAGCGCACAGAGCTGGGCCCTTCTCAGTTATCTTCCGCGATCTTGCAAAATTTCATCTTTGAAACGATAACCGATGATTCAAGAGTGGCTCTGCTAAAGGGAGCTACAGCACACAATATCACGGCTGAGGTAAGACCCTTCACCGGCACTAGAGAACAAGCGCGGATTTGTTGTACTCTAATTGAAATGAAAGCAAAATGCATTCGGGTAACAAAGGAGTTAAATTAAGTCAGTTTGTGTGAGGCTTGGCTAACATTTTTCTTTTCAGTACATTTTACCCAGCTGTAGCTCAATTACTCGGAGCTGCCTTTCCTCCCTAACCACACACACACTGATTCAATTAAAGTGCATTTATACTACCACCATTATATTGGAATGTGCATGGGATGGATTAACTCCGTTATAAAAGTTATAAGTGAAAATCCTCTTTTGCACTGGAATGAACTTAGAAAATGTTTACTGGAGTAGTGTTCAGGCAGTACCTGCAGTCCCTTGTAAGACTCGGGATTAAATCCTAAAGGGGTTGAAATTCCTGACTTCATTAGTTTGAGCAGAGAATATCATCTGGAATCCAAAAGTGAAGGAATTCGGGAGACAGGACTAGCAAGCTATTTCTGCATGCTTAACAGAACTGCTCTTTGAAATATATATTTACATATGATAACAGCAAGAGAAATGAACAACTTTTGATTATTGATGTTGCTTATTAGTAAGAAAAATGTGTAGTATTTCCTTGATGCATTCCAAAGCAGTTTAGTTCATGCTTCTGGTATTTGTAGTATAAAATATCAATGTTATTGGCATTGTTAATGTTAATGTCACAAATCAGAATCAGGTTTAATATCACATGCATATGTCTTGAAATGTTTTAACTTTGTGGCAGCAGTACAATGCAATACACAATAATACAGAGAAAAAACTATGAATTACAGTTTGTGTGTATATAAATAAATATGAATGTAGTGTAAAAAGTAGAAATAAAAAGTAGTGAGGTATTCTTCATGGGTTCAATGTCCATTCAGAAATCAGATGGCAGGGGAGAAGAAGCTGTTCCAGAATCATTAAGTGGGCACCTCCTTCCTGATGGTAACCAAGAGAACAAGCCATGTCCTGGGTGGTGAGGGTCCTTAATGATGGACGCTGCCTTTCTGAGGCGTGCTCCCTACAGATGTCCTGGATACTACAGAGGCTAGTGTCCATGCTGGAGAACAGCTTCCCTGGCAGCAAAATCTAGGCCTGGAGCGACGTGCTGCAGCAGGACAGGGTCCTAATGCAAGGTCTGGACGATTTAAACACTGCCCCCTATAGTCTGGGGGCTCCTCTCTCCACGACACTAAGGCTGAGAGTGTCTCTGGCTGCTGTGCTTCATGTCTGTGAACATTGCATCAATTTCCCAGCTAATACAATGAACTAAATTCCAAGGCTTTGGGCCTGCTCTGGGGATTTGGATCCAAGGACTCAATTTGGTTCAGAATGCTGTTGTTGATGCTCGGTTCTATGGTTTGCATGACTTGCTTTGTTATTTCATTCTCTTTCTCTGTTGGCATTCGGAGGGTTGGTCTTACTTTTTTTAATTGAGTTCTTTTGGGATCCTTGCTTTACAACTGTCTGTAGGCAAACACATCTCAAGGTTGTATAATTTATACACTCTTTGATAATAAGTTCACCTTGCATCTTTGAATGATGTAACTGACTTAATTTTACAACACTCTGCAGCTATACTCCAATCCTGTACAGTAGCCTCTGACCCCCGCCAACAAGCGGTGATACAGTCAGTTACAATGCCGTCCATAGAAATTAGAATTTGCGAGCGTTTTAGGTGACATACCGAATATCCTCAAACTCCGAACGAAATGTCTTACCTGTGTTGATTTGTTAGGTCCTCAGAGATATTGACACCCAGGAAAATAAAACTGCTCATTCTCCACTTCTGATCCCTCTATAAGAACTGGTTTATGTCCCCTTCTCTTACCCTTCCTGAAGTCCACAGTCAGCTCTTTGGTCTTTCTGACGTTGAGGGCCAGGTTGTTGCTGCGACACCATTCATTGATCAATAATGCTTTAACCAATCACTGTGTTTAAAGTATCGGTACATCTATGTTGATACTTGAACAGTAAATAGGAATTTTTAAGCAGGATATCTGGGTATTGCAACCATCAGTTGATAAACCACAGGGCGATGACAGGGTGACCTGTTAACACAGAAAGTACAAGAGAGAAATTGATCAAGAACAAATGCTACTGAAAGTCAGCTTGTAGGGTGACCAATTCCATTGTGAGATGAGGCGTATAATGGGCTTGGCATGGACTAGATTGGTTGAAGGGCCTGTTTCTGTTCGGTACTTCTCTATGACTCTATTCTACAATTCACTAAGTCTTTGATGTTGAGCATATTGTTTGTTAAGCATCACTTATGGCAGAAAGATACCCTGATTGGCAACATCTTTCTGGATTTGTTCAGAAACTTTCAGGAGTCGATGACTTTGTTTACAACTGGCACTTTCTTTATCATGCTTCAGAAAGATATAAAATCCTGGAGCATGTCACTTCTTCCAAAGCTGAGGGAAAACTTTCAAGTAACGTATCTCACAACTGCCCTCTCAAGGACAGCTAGGTTTATGGATTTACCACTGACGTCAAAGGGTAGTGCTACAAGACGTGAAAAGGAATTCATCCAGTTGCAAAGGCCAATGAAGCTAATGTGGTTTACTTTGCATTTGCTTCTGGATAAACCGCTCATTGCTGAATTTTATAACCCTCTATGTACTAGCTTTATTTGTCACATGTACAAAACACGTACAGTGAAATCATATCAAATCAAATCTGCGAGGGTAGCCGGGGTCGACTTGCGTCACCACACTTCAGCGCCAACATAGCATGTCCACAGCTGACGGACCTGAGCCCTAACTGTACGCCTTTACAGATGGTGCCGGGAATCGGACCACGATCAGTGATTGCGGTAACTGCTACACACCGTGCCACACTAATAAGTCATTTGACATGCATGAAGTCAAGGAAATGCAAAATGAGCACGTGGTATGTGATGCCAGTGGTCTGAGCTCGCAACCAATCCTGATGCATCCACATCAATTCAAACTGACTGAAACAGTTGCATTCAGAAATGTGACATCGCATGTCGGCATGTCATCACAACAATTAATACACGTTCTTATTATACCTCATTTTCTCCAATTCTCCACTAGCCTGCTTCAAAGGAGAATGATCAACACTTTAAACTTACTGCCCACTTTTCCCTACATCTAATCTCAAGTGATTCTAAGCTATTTTGAACTAGGAGTTTAAGTTTCAAATTCTCTAGAGGGCTGGATATGAGAGTAACAATCTATGTGAGATCTTTACTGAAGGCTTGTCGATGTTGTCAATCCCCTTGCACCGATACATATAAACCCCGAGATTCCGGCACACCACCATGAATGGTGGCCAACCATAACTTAGTTGTGGGTCAGTTCCTCAGATTTGCCTTAGAGAATTGCCCTCAAGGGAAAGCCAAGGAGTGGATCCAAAAGAAAATGGCCACAGTTGGTGGACATTAGGGGATGCTCCCTGCATTCAGCTGAAGGATATTCCCAAGAAGGACAGTCAGTGAAAACGTAGATGGTAAAAAGATGATAAGAGGCATAGATTGAGTGGACAGCCAGAGTGGATGCGGGTAATATGAGGGGGGATATTTTAAGGTGATCGGAGGAAGGTATAGGGGCTGTCAGAATTAAGGTCTTTATGCAGAGAGTGGTGGGTGCATAGAACGCCCTGCTGGAGGTGGTGGTAAAGGCAGATACATTAGGGGCATTTAAGAAAATCTTAGACAGACACATTGTTTTGTAACCTTAAAACATGAAACTAATTCAAAGGAAGACACAGGAGTCTGAAATGTGCGTCTAACTTTGTGTTTTATTTTAAGTGAGGTGCCCACATATCACGTGGTAGTGTCATGACGTTATGCAATTCACATATTTTACATATAACCATAATGAATTATATAAACAATAAAGAATGCTTAATTAAATAATATATTTACAATATTACTCAAATATCACTGAAATATTAAACATGCAATACATGTGGATGATTGAAAAATAGAGGGTTATAGAGTCAGAGGAAAATACAGGCCCTTCAGCCCGTCTGCTCCATGCTGAAACCAGTTAAACTGCCTACTCCCATCGACCTGCACTGGCACCATAGCCCTGCATATCCCTACCATCCATGTACCTATCGAAACTTCTCTTAAACATTGAAATCGAGCTCACATGCACCATTTGCGCTGGCAGCTTGTTCCACACTCTCACCACCCTCTGAGTGAAGAAATTTCCCCTCATGTTACCCTTATGCTTTGCTCCTTTGCTCCTTAACCCATGACCTCTGGATGTAGTCACACCCTACCTCAGTGGAAAAAGCCTGTTTGCATTTTACCTTAGCTATACCCCTCATAATTTTGTAAAACTCGATCAAACCTCCTCTCATGTAGGAGGGAAGGGTTAGACTGATCTTAGGGTAGATTAAAAGGTTGGCACAACATCATGGACCCGAAGGGCCTGTACTGTGCTGTAATCTTCTATGTTTTATGTTCTAAATGATAGTAAACAAAACAGTAAACCGTAAATCGTACAAATCACAGTAATATTGTACATCACCCGTGATTAGCCAAGGATAACTATTTTAATATCACAATAAAAATATGCTTTATGATCGCCTGCCGTCATTACATTGTTAGATGCCCATTGCATAATTCATGACTGGAAATGGTAAGAAAGAAAAATAAAGAACAAATAAAACAGACACTTGGAGTTCAGGGCAGAAGCGAGCTGCCTCAGGCTACAGGAGAAAAAGGAGCAAGGAAAGCTTCTCTAGCAATGTGTGGGGATTGTGTGGATCACAGAAGTGATTCCTAGCAACCCTCAGACATGAGGAAATCAGCGGCATGTTAAATGGCATTTATAGCCAGATGATGAGCTGGAAGGTTAACATTATAGCCTGTATTTAATAGAATGCTGCGAAAGCTAGCTAACGACAACATTCCAGAAAGAGAAAAGCGGCAGCATTTTGTTCTGTCCATGCCCGAACTCAGTATTATTTCAATTGCTATTTAATATGATGATCAAACGTCCGTGACAAGCAGCATCAGCAGGGAGCACCAGTGCACTTCCCAGTCAGATGCTTTAACATTCGTAGGAATAACAACATCTTAAGTTGCAGAACACTTGGAACACAGGCCTGGTTCAGATTCCGTCTCCTCCCTTAAATCTTTTCCACCTCCCATTATTCCACAATTTCCTTTCCAGGAAGAGTTTTTTTTGGATTAAGAACTGAACCGTTATAGTGTGACAACGCTGGTACAATGCTCTAGCAAGATCATGCGCTGTGTTTGACAGCAGACCAGGTTCAAGGCACCTTGTGAAATGGAAAACAAAGTTGCTGCACTATAAAATTATGTGAGTCAGCCTGATGATTTTAGCACTAACTTCTGTTTAAATGACGCAACTCTGGTTTAACAAGGAGAAAACAAGGATTTTTTAACAGAGAGGTAAGCCATTCCAATTTTACACTAGCAATGTGCTGTGTTTTTAATATGAGCAATAAGACTGGAAATTAATAAATAAACTTTTATTATTGCATAAAAAGTTATGTTGTTGCAGGGTTAATGAGGGGCAAGAGAATCAGCTTCTTTCTCTTGAAAAATATGACAATATTAACTAAAAGGAATTTTTGAATTCAATAAAAGCATAGATTGCCTTGAAGGCATTTTTGAGGAATTTTGTGCATCCCAGCAGGGAAATGATACTTATGTCAAGTTCTGAAGATTGAGCTACAAAACTCTATCCTTCTGTTGGTGTAAAAGTTGTTTCCTTGATGGAATCGTTGTGCTGGGCGAAAGCTCGACATGGGGGTGTTATTAATCTGTGCAACCTGGGGGTAAGGATTTCCTTCTGTTACGCACAACAATATTTAAAATATGGTTGGCAAGTTTTCAACGCTGCTTGCTTTAACAAAATAAGAAACGTATACTAAAAGAGAAAATTGATAATTTGAGTGAGTGCATGTGAAATCTTCATAAACACCAATAAAGTAATGAGTGATCAGAGTGGAATTCTTAGTCCTGAGGTGTGATCGGTAGCTAATTTCAATTAAATGCTGTACTTTGTTGCATTTTCAGTTGGGATAAGATAAGAATAATTTTAAAGGGTGAAATGTAGGAGTCCACCAACAGTCAGGTGGCTTCTGTAGAGAGAGAAGACTAGAATTAGCATTATAAGTGAATTAAAGATCGCTTTCCACGTGTGCAGTGAGATGCGTCGTTTGTGTCAATGACCAGCACAGTCCGGGGAATATGCTGGAGACAGTATGCAAGTGCTAATTCCAACATGGTATGCCCACAATTTACTAACTCTAACAAATAAGTCTTTGAAATGTAGGAAGAAAAGTGATCACCCAGAGGAAAGGCACTTGGGCATGGATAGAACACTCAGACTCCTTGCAGACAATGGTGGAATTAGAGCTGTACCACAGATCGCTGGCTCTGTAAAGTGCTGCGCTAAACCACTACGCCATTGCGCTGCCCTTGATAAAGTAAATGACCTAATGTCAGAAAATGTCCCAGACAGGGAATATTAAAAGCAAAGTAGAGCCCGGAAAAGTGGAGTGTAGAGAGGGATCAATGACTATGTTACAACATCATATACAGTAATTAAACACCAGGTAATTGGTGCAAGGCAAAAATAGATAATAGTTAAAAATGTTAAGGAAATTGAGGATGTTTTCTAGAGAGCTGTAGGTGGTTGTGGATTAATGCAATATGTGGGAATAACATGTCACATTATTTCAACACCAGTGACCTTGGGGAAGCAAGGTAGGGCAACGCTCTACAGTACAGGCGACACAGGTTCAACTCCCGCCACTGCCTGTAAAGAACTTGTACGTCCTCCCCATGACCATGTGGGTTTCCTCTGGACGTTCTGATCTCCTCCCACAGTCCAAAGACCTCTGCAAATTGTGAGCATGCTCTGCTGGTGCATGGAAACACGCGACACTTGTAGGCTGCCCAGTACAGCCCTCACTGATTTGATTTGACCCAGTGACGCACTTCACTTTGTTTTTCAATTTATATGTGGCAGATAAAGCTGATGTGTTTCTTTAATCAGTATGATTAATTCACTGTTTGCCTCCTTTCATCATACTCCACTGGACACAGACCTGAAAATGTCTGTGAGGGAAGAGAAACCTGATGCTGGTTGTTTGCCCACTCAGGAGTGACAGTTTCCATTGGGGTGTGTGGGGAAGGGAGTGTTGAAGAATAGAAGCTCTTGAGGTTGTAGTACCTCAGAGTCTATGCCCAGAATCCAACCACAATCCTGCCCCTAACCGCACATCTTTAAATCATTAAGGACCACAAATGTGTTTCTCTCAACGCTTCAAGGGGAAAATACACACAAAAAAATCCCAACCTACCAACTAAGTGGCAAGATAATCACTCTATTATCAAAGAGCATATCCGAGTCTCTTGACTGCCGAGACCAACTGGTGGCTATAACCCTTCATGAAAAGGAGCTGGGGGATGGGGGGAGTATCTTTGCTGTGGCCCAGTCTGTCTCTGAACAGAGGTGCTTGCTAGGTTTGGGAGAAGAGCACATTTGGCAGGAGTAGGTATTTCTCTGAAATCCTCTCGCCACATTTCACTCTGAGTGGATAATAGGCTGAGAGAAACCCTCAGCTGAAGGTACCCCCACTGTTGTTTGGACAAATATTTGAAATAAGCTGTGCTTCATTCAGCCTGGCGTAAGTAACGCTCTTTCAAGTCAATGGCTGGGGCAAGGACTGACGTGAAGCAGATGTTCTTTGCGGTGGTGACTGGCGTGAGCCCTCTCCCACTGTGTTACTTTACAAGTCAGCTGCGTTTTAACTGGCAGATCATGTTTTCATAAGAACATGTAACACAGCAAAATTACACCTTCCCTTATGTGAGAAAACAGACCAGAATATTCTTGTGTGAAATACTTCATTTATTTATTTATTAAGATACAGTGCAGGATAGGCCAGGCTGGCCGTTTGAACAATGGCACTCAAATCCCCTGATTTAACTCTAAGCTAATCACTGGACAATTTACAATGACCTGCCAACCCAACCAGTAGATTTTTGGACGGTGGGAGGAAACTGGAGCACCCGGAGGAAACCCTTGTGGTCGTGGGGAGAACGTGCCCACTCCTTACAGGCAGCAGCAGGAATTGAACCCAGGTCACTGGTACCGTAAAGCATGTGCTAAACACTACGCTACCGTGCAGCCTTAATTAACCTATTTTGTACGTCTTTGGGCTGTGGGAGGAAACCAGAGCACCCGGAGGAAACCCAGCAGTCACAGGGAGAACATACGAACTCCTTACAGGCAGCGATGGGAATTGAAACTGTGTCATCTATACGGTAAAATGCTGTGTGAAGCACCACACTACTGTGCTGTCAGTCATTAGTTATAATCTTTGGTGTTATTTTTGACATCATTAGCAGTCCTACCATTGTTTATTTATTGTATTTAATAACAGGTTTACACTTTGCAGTTATGTTTTTGCAATGGCTGTCGACAAAATTGCAGGTCAATTTGGCCGTCTGATTGGAAAGGTCAAGGTGTGGGGGCCGGAGGTGAGGTTGGGCCAGAACATCTCGCTGCTCCACGAGGTTTACTTGTCTCTGCATTGAACTGAGTCTGTGACCTGTAACTAATAGGCTACTGGATCAGCTGCAGTGATGACGGGCTCAAGAGCTAATAAGAACATAAGAAATCGGAGCAGGAGCAGGCCATCCGGCCCATCGAGACTACCCCACCATTCAATAAGATCATGGCTGATCTGTCTGTAAACTCAGCTCCATTTACCTGCCTTTTCCCCATAATCCTTAATTCCTTTCCTATGCAAAAACCTGACTAACTGTTTCTTAAATATATTTAGTGGAGAAGTCTGAACTGCTTCCCTGTGCAGAGAATTCCACAGATTCACCACTCTCTGGGAAAAACAGTTTCTCCTCATCTCCATCCTAAATCTTCTCCCCTGAATCTTGTCCCCTAGTTCTAGTCTCACCTACCAATGGAAACAACTTTCCTACTTCTATCTTATCTATCCCTTTCAAAATTTTGTATGTTTCTATAAGATCCCCTCTCATTCTTCTGAATTCCAGAGAGTATAGAACCAGGTGACTCAATCTCTCCTCACAGGTTAACCCCTTCATCACTGGAATCAACCTGGTGAACCTCCTCTGCACTGCCTCCAAAGCCAGTATATCCTTCCTCAAGTATGGAGACCAGAACTGCACACAGTAATCCAGGTGCAGCCCCATCAGTACCCTATATAGTTGCAGCATGACCTCCCTGCTCTTGAATTCAATCCCTCTAGCAATTCCGTTTCTTTCTTAATAACCCGTTGTACCTGCAAACCAACTTTTTGTGATTCATGAACAAACACTCCCAAGTCTCTCTGCACAACAGCAAACTGCAATCTTTCACCATTTAAATAATAATCTGCTCTTCTATTATTCCTTCCAAAGTGGATGATCTCACATTTACCAACGTTGTATTCCATCTGCCAGACCTTGACCCAATCACTTAACCTATCTATATCCCCCTGCAGACTCTCCACATCCTCTGTACAATTTGTTTTTCCACTCAGTTTAGTGTCATCAGCAAATTTTGCTACACTACACTCAGTCCCCTCTTCCAAATCATCAATGTAAATGGTAAACATCACCAACCCCTGTGGCACCCCACTCACCACTGACTGCCAACCAGAGAAACACCCATTTATACCAACTCTCTGCCTCCTATCAGTTAACCAAACCACTATCCATGCCAATACACTTCCTCTGACTCCATGCATCCTTATCTTATTTATGAGTTTCTTGTGCGGCACCTTATCGAATGCCATCTGGAAATCCAAGTACGTAACATCCACCTGTTCCCCTCTATCCACTGCACTCATTCTATCCTCAAAGAACTCCAGTAAGTTTGTCAGACAGAACCTGCCCTTTCTGAATCCATGCTGTGTCTGTCTAATGGAACCACTCTTTTCTAAATATTTCACTATTTCTTCCTTAATGACAGCTTCAAGCATTTCCCTGACCACAGATGTTAAGCTAACTGGCCTGTAGTTGCCTGTCTTTTGTCTACATCCTTTTTAAAAAAGTGGCATGACATTTGCTGTTTTCTGATCTGCCGGGACCTGCCCAGAGTCTAGAGAATTTTGGCAAATGATTACCAACGCGTCTACTATAACCTCCGCCAGTTCCCTCAGCACCCTGGGATGCATTCCATCAAGACCTGGACACTTATCTACCTTCAGGCCCTCTGGTTTGCTCATCACTATCTCTTTAGTGACAGTGATTTTATCAAGGACTTCACTTCCCATTTGTCCATAATATCATTCTTTGGCATATGAGACGTGTCCTCCAACATGAAGACCAACACAAAATAGTCATTCAATGCCTCAGCCGTTCCCTTATCACCCAGTATCAATTTCCCCTTCTTGTCTTCCAAGGGACCTATGTTGACTTTAGCCACCCTCTTCTGCTTTATATATTTATAAAAACTTTTGCTATCTGTTTTTATATTTTGTGCTAATTTACTTTCATACTCTATCTTCCCTTTCCTTATTTCTTGTTTAGTTGTTCTCTGTTGCTTTTTAAAGTTTTCCCAATTTTCCAGTCTCCCTCTACTCTTTGTGACTTTGTACACATGAGCTTTTAATTTGATACTATCTTCTATTTCCTTAATTGTTCAAGGCTGGCTCTCCCCACACTTACTGTCCTTACTTTTGACTGGAATATACTTCTGTTGAGCACTGTGAAAAATCTCTTTGAAAGTATTCCACTGTTCCTCAACTGTCCTACCAAATAGCCTGTGCCCTCAATCCACATTAGCCAACTCCTCCTTCATTGCAAAATACACTAGTTTTAGATCTAACTATTTCATCCTCCATTTGAATGTAAAATACAATCATACTATGATCACTCTTTCCAAGAGGATTCCTGAGTAAAAGATTGTTAATCTTACCCGTCTCATTGCACAGGACTAGATTTAAGATAATATTTCCCCTTGTAGGTTCACCAACATGCTGCTCAAGAAAGCCAACACAGATACACCCCCGTGGGCAGGGATATCCATTTAGAGCAGAGACAAAGAGGGATTTCTTTGGCCGGATTCATTGTCACAGGTGGCTGTGGGGGCTGCACACTTACTTTCGTGAACTTCGGTTCTGAATGTCTCTTGCTTACTTTTATTGTTTGCATGATTTTTTTTCTCTGCCCATTGGGTGTTTGACGGTCTTTTTTTTTGATGGGTTCTATTGGGTTTCATTGCTTTGTGGCTGCCTGTAAGGAGACGAATCTCATAGCATACATACTTTGATAATAAAAAAACTCTGTTGCATTTGCACTTTGGTGAGGAATGCAATGTTAGCGTTCTTTTCAAGAGGAGCAGAATATAAAAACAACAATGTAATGCTGCTGAGGCTTTATAAGACATTGGTCAGATCACATTTGGAGTATTGTAAGAAAATTAGGGCCCCTTATCTGAGAAAGAATGTACTGGATCCAGAGAAGTTTCAGGAGAATGATCCCAGGAATTAAAGGGTTAACCTATGAGGAGTGCTTGATGGCACTGTGTATTTGCTGGAGATTAGAAGAATGGGGGGGGGGGTTCTCATTGAAAGGCCTTGATAGAGTGGATGTGGAGAGGATGTTTCCTGTGGTGGAGGAGGGAGGAATCTAGGACCGTAGGGTAGAGCCTCAGAATTGAGGGATAACCATCTAGAACAGAGACAAGGAGGAATTTCTTTGGCCGGAGAGTAGTGAACCCGTGAAATTCATTATCGCAGGCGGCTGTGGGGGTAATGTCATGGATTTTACTTAAAGCAGGGTTTGATACTTTCTTAATTAGTAAGGGTGTCAAAGGTTATGGGGAGGAGTGTATTGAGAGGGATAATAGATCAGTGGTGGTAGATTGTTTGAACAGACTGATGGGCTGAATGCTCCTATGTCTTATGGTTCTACGATCTGAAATTACAAAAGCATGGATAGCAGGAAATGACAAAGTGAAAGAATTGACCGTTTGTCTGGTATTTTCACTAATGCTGCGTTTGAGTGTTTGGATGGAATTTGACCCTAATGGAGTTCTGAACTGGCTCTTCAGCAAAGAGTCCATGAGAAAAAGAGAACTTGTCTCCAAAACTAAGATGTAGTTGTTAAAATTCAATTCCTTTGAAAATATATTCCCTTTATATATTTTTCAAATAAAGAGAATATTGTAATATTGGTGAGATTTTGCAAGGTGGAATATTGCAAGGCAGAAGGTCCCAATGGAGTACCTGGTAAGGCTCTGAAAACCTGTGCCAACCAACTGGCAGGAGCATTCAAGGACATTTTCAACCTCTCACCGCTACGGGTGGAAGTTCCCACTTGCTTCAAAGAGGCAACAGTTATACCAGTGCCTAAGAAGAAAAATGTGAGCTGTCTTAATGACTATCGCCCAGTAGCACTCACATCGACAGCAATGAAATACTTTGAGAGGTTGCTCATGACTAGACTGAACTCCTGCCTCAACAAGGACCTGGACCCATTGCAATTTGCCTATCGTCACAATAGATCAACAGCAGATGCAATCTCAATGGCTCTTCACACGGCTTTAGACCATCTGGACACACAAACACCTACGTCAGGATGCTGTTCATCGACTAGAGCTCAGCATTTAATACCATCATTCCCACAATCCTGATTGAGAAGTTACAAAACCTGGGATTCTGTACCTCCGAGTGCAAATTGATCCTTGACTTCCTAAACAGAAGACCATAATCTGTGCGGATTGGTGATAACATATCCTCCTCGCTGACAATCAACACTGATGCACCTCAGGGTGTGTGATTAGCCCACTACTCTACTCTCCAAATACAATTGACTGTGTGGTTAGGCATAGCTCAAATACTAACTATAAATTTGCTGACGATACAACCATTGTTGGTAGAATCCCAGGTGGTGATGAGAGGGCGTACAGGAGTGAGATATGCCAACTAGTGGAGTGGTGCCGCAGCAACAACCTGGCACTCGATGTCAGGAGGACGAAAGAGCTGATTGAGTCCTGAATGAAGTCCAGTATGAGGAGATGTCATCAGTGAGCACTTAACAGTGCACTGACAATGTCTCATTACGTGCTGACGAAAAGCTTGCAAGCAAATTGCCAAGATCAGAGAACAGCTCAACCCATCCATCAACCACCTGATCGACACATTTTTCCAAATTACTCCCAAACCCATTAAAAAAGAGATCACCGAGCGCCCAATGTGAAGAAAAAAAGAAGAAACAATAAAAGTAAGCAAATACCATTCAGAACTGAAGTTCATGGAAGTGCGTGCACAGCCACAATCATCACTGCAGATGATCTGGGAGCCTTTTAGTTGTAGGCCGTCACCTCAGAGTGCAGAGAAGACTAAGCCTTGTCGAGCACTTGGCTGAACACTGGCCTGTCCCTCACCTTTGACCTTCTCAATATGGCCCAGCACTTCTGACTGGGCAATCTGGTCGCTGCCCTCCGAGGGGCCTTTGGGTCCCGGTGCTCTCGGAGATATTATCGAAATTCTGAGATGGGTCGGTAGTTCATATTGGCCTCTTTCAGATCTGTGTTTCTTTTGTGTTCCTGTCCATCCTTTCGTGTTGCCGATAGCAGGGCTGGCGTTTGGGGTTTGATGTTCTTACCATTGTTTCTCCTTGAGGGTGATCTGTTAGTTTTTGTGTAAGGGAGGGGTTGGGGGTGTTTGCAATTTTTGTTTCTTCTTCATTTCATGAGGGAGGGGTGGAGTTGATGTCTTTCTTTCAACTCCTTCTATAGTTTACTGTATTTTACAGCTATCTGAACTTTGCATACATACTTTGAAAATAAAATGAACCTTTGAACCTTTGAACCCTTTTTCTGAACCATTAGATCGCCCAAACATCGGCTCAGTATTCGACCTCAGATCCAGGCTCTGCTGCTTCAGTACGCTGGGCGCCGCTGCCTCAGCTTGATGTACTTCCAAGCAGCCAAAGTATAAACAGATGAAAGAAAATGATCCATTCTTTGCTAATCTGTGTCCTTCTATCAGAGTCTCTATTTCACATAGAATCAATAGCCTGGAAACAGGCTCTTCAATGCAGATGTTTCACACTAACCATCAGCTACTCATAGAGTCGTAGAAAAGTACAGCACAAAAACAGCCCTTTGGCCCATCTAGTCTGTGCTGAACCATTTAAGCTGTCTGCTTCCATTGACCTGCTCCCAGACCATAGCCCTCCATACCCCTACGACCTTTATAAGCCATCCAAACTTCTCCTAAATAATGAAATTGAGCTTGCGTGCACCATGTGCGCTGATAGCTTGTTCCACACTCTCATGACCCACCGAGCGAAGAAGATTCCCCTCATGTTTCCCTCAAACTTTTCACCCTTCACCCTTAGCCCATGACCTCAGGTTGTAGTCCCACCCAACCTCAGTGGAAAAAGCCTGCTTGAACTTACACTATATATACCTCTCATAATTTTGTATACCTCTGTCAAATCTTCTCTCAATCTTCTACGTCCTAAAGAATACAGTCTTAACCTATTCAACCTGTGGTGGCCAGTGCTATCATGTTTGCTGTTGTGTGCTAGGGCAGCAGGCTGAGGGTAGCAGACACCAACAGAATCAACAACCTCATTCGTAAGGCCAGTGATGTTGGGGTGGAACTGGACTCTGATGGTGGTGTCTGAAAAGAGGATGCTGTCCAAGTTACATGCCATCCTGGACAATGACTCCCATCCACTCCATAATGTACTGGTTAGGCACAGGAGTACATTCAGCCAGAGACTCATTCCACTGAGGTGTAACACTGAGTGTCATAGGAAGTCATTCCTACCTGTGGCCATCAAACCTTACAACTCCTCCCTCAGAGTGTCAGACACCCTGAGCCAATAGGCTGGTTCTGGACTTATTTCCACTTGGCATGATTAACTTATTATTATTTAATTATTTATGGTTTTATATTGCTATATTTCTTCACTATTCTTGGTTGGTGCGGCTGTAATGAAACCCAATTTCCCTCGGGATCAATAAAGTATGTCTGTCTGTCTGTCTGCCTTTCCCTATAACACATATATAGGGAAATATAGGGAAACATTCCCTATAAATGTTCCAGACCCGGCAACATTCTTGTAAATTTTCTCTGTACTTTCAACCTTATTAACATCTTGCCTTTTGGTAGGCGGCCCAAACTGCAAACAATAATCCAAATTAGGGCTCACCGATGTCTTATACAACTTCCGTGTAACATCCCATGTCCTGCACTCAGTACTTTGAGTTATGAAGGCCGATGTGCCAAAAGCTTTCTTTGTGACACTACTTGCCTATGATGCCACTTTCAATTAACTATGGACCTGTATTCCCAGATCCCTTTCTTCCACTGCATTCCTCAGTGCCCTACCCTACACTAATCGATTTGTTCATTCTCTCCACATTCTCTTCAATTGCCCTCCAGGTTCTCTCACTCAGCTGCATCCTAGGGTCAACTTACAGTGGCTGTTGAGCTTACGAATCTGCACATCATTGAATTGAATTGACCTTTTACTTACATCCTTCACCTACAAGAGGAGTAAAAATCTCTGCATTGCATCTCTGTTCAAATGTGCAATGTGCAAATATAGTAAATTATAATAAATATTATGTACAACAGGACAGTGAATATAATGTAGAAATACAGTTGTGTCAGCATGAATTAAGCAGTCTGATGGCCTGGTGGAAGAAACTATCCCAGAGCCTGTTGGTCCTGGCTTTTATGCTGCGGTACCATTTCCCAGACAGTAGCAGCTGGAACAGTTTGTGGTTGGGGTGACTCAGGTCCCCAATGATCCTTCGGGCCCTTTTTACACACCTGTCTCTGTAAATGTACTGAATAGTGGGAAGTTCACAAAAAACAGATCCACTCTCTGCAGCGTCCTGCAATTGAGGGAGGTGCAGTGATGCAGCCAGTCAGGATGCTTTCAATCGTGTCCCTGTAGAAAGTTCTTAGAATTTGGGGGGGCCAGACCAAACTTCTTCAACCATCTGAAGTGAAAGAAGTGCTGTTGTACTTTTTTCACCACACAGCCATATGTAAAGACCACGTGAGATCCTCGGTGATGTATATGCCGAGAAACTTAAAGCTGTTCACCCTTTCAACCCCAGACTCATTGATATCAATAGAAGTTAGCCCATCTCCATTCCTCCTGTAGTCCACAACCAGCTCCTTTGTTCTTGCGACATTGAGGGAGAGATTGTTTTCATGACACCACTGTGTCAGGGTGGTGACTCCTTCTCTGTAGGCTGCCTCATTATTATTTGAGATTAGGTCAATCAGTCTAGAGTTGTCAGCAAATTTAATTAGCATATTTGAGCTGTGGGGGCGACACAATCATGGGTATACAGAGAGTAAAGGAGGGGACTTAGTACACAGCCCTGAGGGGCACCTGTGTTGAGAGTCAGAGGGGCAGAGGAGAGGGAGCCGACTCTTACCACCTGCCGGCAATCTGACAGGAAGTCTAGGATCCAGCGGCACGAGGCAGGGTGAAGGCCTGAGAACATTCTGAGAACCCGCCCTGGATGCCGTCCAGTCCTGTAGCCTTGCGAATGTCCACTCGTTGGAAACACCTGCATACTTCGGCCTCAGAGATGACCAAGCTGCCGGTCGCATCATCTGCAGGTCTCCTCACGGGTTCAGTATTGGTGACATCGAATCAAGCATTAAAAAGTTTTAGGTCGTCTGGGAGAAAGGCCTCGATGTTGGAAACTCCACTGTGTTTACCTTTGAAGTCTGCGATGGTGTGCAGACCTTGCCATAAGCTGCATGTTTTGTTGGTGGAAAGTTGAGTGGAAATTTTGTCTCTGTATTGTTGTTTCGCTGCCTTGATGACAGCGCAGATCATAGCTGTATTTCTTGAGGTCATGTTGATAACTGGCAATGTAAGCTCTGCTTCATGCGGTAAGTACTGCTCATACGGAACTGTTAATCCAGGGTTTCTGATTCGGGAAGACCCTGACTGATTCCTGGAGGACAACATCCTCGATGCACTTCCGGATGAAACTCGCGACCCATCCGTGAGCTCAGAGACATCTTCATCATGGAAGACATTCCAGTCAACGTCATCAAAGCAGTTCTGCAGCATGGAGGCCGACTGGTCGGACCAACAGTGGACAGGTTTAAATATGGCCACCTCTTCCTTCAGCTTTTGCCTGTACTTTGACCTGAAAAAAAATGGAGGAGTGAACTGATTTTCCAAATGGAGGGCGGAGGAGTGTTTTGGAAGTGTTGTGGAAGGAAAAACCTACCCAGTCAAATGTCAGAACTCTACACAGACTGTACTAGAGGTCAAGATGGAGCCCGAATTCTGTTGCAATGAGATAGCAGATCTACTTGCTCTGCACAGTACTGTCTCTCACTTGCATTGGGCCATACGGAAACAAGAACATTAGAAATAGGAGCAGGAGTCGGCTTTCTGGCCTGTCAAGCCTAATCTATCATTCAATAAGATCATGTCTCATCTGACCATGGACTCATCTCTATCTACCTGCATTTTCCCATAACTCTTAATTCCCCTACTATGCAAAAACCTATCCATCCTCATCTTAAATATCTTACTGAGGTAGCCTCCACTGTTCATTGGGCTGAGAACTCCACAGATTCACCACCATCTGGGAAAAAGTTTCTCCTCAGCTCTGTCCTAAATCTTCTCACCCGAATCTTGAGGCTAAGTCCCAGAGTTCTAGTCTCACCTATCAGTGGAAACAACTTTCCTGCCTCTACCTTACCTATTCCTGTCATAGTTTTACATGTTTGTATAAGATCTCCTCTCATTCTTCTGAAAAATTATCCACCTTGGAATAATTTATTTGATTCAGATTGGTCAAACATTATAAATTCTAGTAACTTTTTTTTAACAAAATATACTTTATTCAAAATAAAATTATTTACAATAAACCATTCAATGACCCTCAGTCCATTACAGACATTACCATTACATTCTGTACATTTCTACACTTTCAGCCACTCACTTGGCACTCTGTTGTTTCATCTCTGTTGTTACCCCTCAACAATGAGGGGTAAACTCCCCGCTACCCAACCCCTCCCACTCCCATGGGAGAAGAACCCTAAACTGTGGTCCTTCCCCACCAGGCCCTTGCGGTGGCTGCACCAAGTTTCAGTGCGTCCCTCAGCGCGTACTCCTGCACCCGAGAATGTGCCGGTCAGCAACAATCCCCCACGGACATCTCCATGTGCTGGTAGACCATCAAGATCCTAGTAACTTATATTATGGAAACCTCCAATAACTGTACGAAGTGGTCAATGGGGCAGCACAGTAACATAGTGGTGAGCACAGCACTTTACAGTACTGACGACCTGGGTTCATTTCCCGCCGTTGTCTGTCAGGAGTTTATACTTTCTCCCTGTGACCGCGTAGGTTTCCTCTGGGAGCTCTGGTTTCTTCCCACAGTTGAAAGACCTACCGGTTGATAGGTTAATTAGTCATTGTGAATTGTCCCATGATTGGACTAGGATTCAGCTAGGGATTGCTGGGCGCCATGGCATGAAGGATTGAAAGGACCTGTTAACCATATAACCATTTAACAATTACAGCACGTAAACAGGCCATCTTGGCCCTTCTAGTCCATGCCGAATGCTTATTCTCACCTAGTCCCACCAACCTGCACTCAGTTCATAACCCTCCATTCCTTTCCTGTCCATATATCTCACCAATTTTTTTTTAAATGACAAAATCGAACCTGCCTATACCACTTCTACTGGAAGCTCGTTCCACACAGCTACCACTCTCTGAGTAAAGAAGTTCCCCCTCGTGTTACCCCTAAACTTTTGCCCCTTAACTCTCAATTCATGTCCTCTTGTTTAAATCTCCCCTACTCTCAGTGGAAAAAGCCTATCCACATCAACTCTATCTATTTCCCTCATAATTTTAAATACCTCTATCAAGTCCCCCCTCAACCTTCTATGCTCCAAAAAATAAAGACCTAACTTGTTCAACCTTTCTCTGTAACTTAGGTGCTGAAACCCAGGTAACCTTCTAGTAAATCTCCTCTGTACTCTCCCTATTTTGTTGACATCTTTCCTATAATTCAGTGACCAGAACTGTACACAATAGTTCTGCGCTGTTTTTCAATAAATGATAAATAATAAAAAATACCCTTGAGACCGCTGTTTGAGTGGTTAGTGCAATACTTTATACTGCCATTCCTAAGATTGTGGTTTAATTTCTGCCGGTCTCTGTACATCTTCCCTGCCATTGCATGGGTTTCTTCTGAGTACTCTGGTTTCCTCCCATAGTGCAAAGACGAAAGTGTTAAGGTTGGTGAGTTGTCGGTATATATATTGGCATAGAGTCGAGGCTGCTGCCAACACACCCTCACTGACTTGATTTAATGCCAATGAACGTTTCAGAGTACATTTTGAAGCTTCAATGTACATGAGACAATCTCCTGTCAAATTCCTTCCTCTCCATCTCCTGACCTTTCCCACCCACCTGGCTTCCAGCTAGCCTCCTTCCCCTCCCCACACCGTTTTATTCAGCCATCTTTTCCCTTCTCTTCTCGGTCCGGTTGAAATGTCAATTGTTTACTCTTTGCCGTCAATGCTGCCTGACCTGCTGAGTTCCTCCAGCATTTTGTGTGTGCTGCTCTGTACTTCCAGCAACTTCAGACTTTAAGATTTATATATGGTTACGATATCAGTCTCAGTTAAGCTGAGATTTCAATCTTACATCTTAAAAGTGTTGTGTCAGCATGAACAGGACTTACTGTGGTCTCTAAAAGCAGAGTATTTATTTGTACAACTGAGTAACTGAGCTCTTCATTTCTCAGGTAAGGTCCACTGTCCAGGATAAATGGAGAACAAAGATCTCCCTCTTATTGCAAATGAGTACCAGGAGAACGGGTCAACGTTCGAAGAGTCAATTGATGAGTTTGTTGGAAGGAACCTCTCAAAGCTGAACCTCTGTGAAGAAAGTATGTACAATTTGTTTCAAATAATTTAAGTTCATTGTAAAATTCCATTGTTTTTATGGAGTTCAAAGTTGAATGTAAATTTATTATCGAAGTGCATATATGTTACCATATACAACCCTGAGATTCATTTTCTTGCAGGCATACTCAGCAAGTCCACAATAGAATAATGACCATAATAGAATAGATGAAACACTGCATCAACTGGGTGTTCAACCAGTGTGCAAAAGACACAAACTGTGCAAATACAAAATGATAATAATAATAATAATAATAATCAAGCAAAAATATCAAGAACATGAGAGTCTTTGAAAATGAGTCCAAAGGATGTGGGAACATTTCAACGATGAGGCAAATAAAGTTGAGTGAAGTATTCCCTTGGCTTCAAGATTGTTTCTGATTGTTGAGGGGTAGTAACTGTTCCTGAATCTAGTAGTGTAAGTCATGAGACTCATGTACCTTCTTCTTGATGGCAGCAGTGAGAAGAGAGTATGACCAGGGTGGGGGTGGGGTCTGTGATGATGGATGCGATTTTCCTGAGGCAGCACTCTGTGTAGATGTGATCAATAGTGGGAAGAACTTTAACTGTGATGGACTGGGCCATATCCACTATTCTTTTAAGGATTTTACATTCAAGGGCATTGATGTTTCCATCCCAGGTTGTGATGCATCCAGTCAATATGCTCTCCACCACACATCTATAGAAGTTTGTCAGAGTTTTAGATGCCATGCTGAATCTTCACAAACGCCTAAGGAAGTAGAGGTGGTATTCTGCGTTTTTTGTAATTACGCTTACTTGCTGAGCGCAGGTCAGATCTCTGAGATGACAACACCAAGGAATTTAAAGTTGCTGACCCTCTCTACCTCTGATCTCCTGATGAGGACTGGCTTATGGACCTCTGGTTTCCTTCCTCCTCCTGGTTAACATTAGACCATAAGACATATGAACTGAATGAGGCTATTTGGCCCATCAAGACAGCACTGCCATTCCAACATGGCTGATTTATTCTTCCTCTCAGCCCATTCTCTTGCCTTCTCCCCATAACCTTTGACTCAGTGACTAATCAAGAACCTATCAACCTCCGCTTTAGATATAACCAATGACCTGCCCTCCCTAACCATCTTTGGCAACGAATTCTGCGATTCTCCACCCTTTGGCTGAAAACACTAAAGCCGGAGATGATCTCTGAAAATGGGGTTGGATGAAAGAGTAGCTACCTTTATCCTTTGACTCACCACAGCCATGTCAAACGTTTCACATCCTGTAACTAATGAAGAAAGTTATGGTACATTCGGAGTGGCACAGCAGCATAAAGGTTAGTGTAAGGCTATTTCAGTGCCATTGCGACCTGGGTTCAATTCCTGCCACTGCTTGTAAGGAGTTTGTAATACCACATGGAGCACCTCTGGGTGCTCTGGCTTCCTCCCACGTTCCAAAGACATACAGGTTAGTAGGTTAATTGGTCCTGTTAGCGTAACTGGGTGGTTTGGGCCTGTACCAATTCATAGTGAGGTAGTATTCATGATGAAATCTGATGGCTGACGGCAAGAAATTGTCTCTAAAACATTGAGTGTCCATCTTCAGACCTCCTCCTCATTGTTGGTAGTAATGAGAAAAAGGTCCACTCAGTGTTTGATGAATAGCTTCTTCCCCTCTGCCGCCATGAACCCTTGAACAATACCTCACTACTTGGTCTCTTTTTGCACTTTTAAAAGATACTTCCTATTGCAACTTATAGGAATATTTTTATGCACCGCTGCCGCAAAACAATAAATTTCACAACATATGTTAGTGATAATAAACCTGATTCTGACAGTAAATAGTCAGGAATTCAAACTATGAATGTACATCCTTACTGAAAGATCATGGCTTTCTTACAGCTCTCTTCCAGAACACAACTCCCTCTGGAGATTTTTATGCACATTATAAACACACTATCAAAGGAGGTTCACGAAAATTATTCCAGGATAGAAAGGCTTATCATATGAGAAATGTTTGATGGCTCTGGGCCTGTACTCACTGGAATTCAAAAGAATGAGTTGTGACCTCATTGAACCTATTGAATGTTGAAAAGTCTCGATAGAGTGGATATGGAGAGGATGTTTCCTATAGTGGGGGAGTCTAAGAACAAAGGGCCCAGACTCGGAATGGAGGAACGTCCATTTAGCAAGGAAATGAGGAGAAATCTCTTTCGTCAGAGAGTGCTGTATCTGTGGAATTCATTGCCACAAGCAGCTGTGGAGGCCAAGTTTTTATGTATATTTAAGGCAGAACTTGATATTTTCTTGATTGGTCAGGGCATGAAGGGATACAGAGAGAAGGCAGGAGACTGGGGCTGAGAGGGAATTGGATCAGCCATGACAAAATGGCAGAGCAGACTTGATGGGCCAAATGGCCTAATTTTGCTCCCGTATCTTATGATCTTGTTATTGCAGTTCACTAAAGCAGTAATTATTGTCCATTAACTTTTGTTACATTTGACATGTGACACCATGTTGCAAGTTGAGCAGCTTGTTTACGCATCAGTCATTTGACTCTCCAGCAGGCGATGTGCCAATGTGCTTTGCTGAGCCAGATCCGGGACACCTTGGGAAACGGCAGTAAGGGGAGGCATTCCAATCTGTTCCAGCTTCCTCACTCTGAAACCCTGAAACAAGTTGTTCTGGCAGCATCTACGGAAAAAAGTACAGTCGGCAGGGTCTTGGCCCAAAACGTTGACTTTCCATAGGTGCTGCCTGGCCTGCTGAGCCCCTCCAGCGTTTTGTGTGTTGCTCGGATTTCCAGCATTTGCAGGTTTTCTCTTATTTGTAACATGTTGCTTATTTCATTTGAAAAATTGCTTTGAAGAGCCCATATTTACAGCTTAAAAGATATGCAGGGAAAAGGAAGTTTTGTTGGGAAATGATACATATGACATGTTAGGGTAAGAAAACTGTTGGCATACTATGTTGGCACCAGAAGCATGCCCACACTTGCAGGCTGACCCAGCAGATTGACAATAGACAATAGACAATAGGTGCAGAAGTAGACCATTCGGCCCTTTGAGCCTGCACCGCCATTTTGGGATCATGGCTGATCACCTACTATCAATACCCGGTTCCTGCCTTGTCCGCATATCCCTTGATTCCCCTGTCCATAAGATACCTATCTAGCTCCTTCTTGAAAGCATCCAGAGAATTGGCCTCCACTGCCTTCCGAGGCAGTGCATTCCAGACCCCCATAACTCTCTGGGAGAAGAAGTTTTTCCTTAACTCTGTCCTAAATGACCTACCCCTTATTCTCAAACCATGCCCTCTGGTACTGGACTGTCTCAGTATCTGGAACATATTTCCTGCCTCTATCTTGTCCAATCCCTTAATAATCTTATATGTTTCAATTGGATCCCCTCTCAATCTCCTTAATTCCAGCGTGTACAAGCCCAGTCTCTCTAACCTCCCTGCATAAGACAGTCCGGACATCCCAGGAATTAACCTTGTGAATCTACGCTGCACTTCCTCTACAGCCAGGATGTCCTTCCTTAAACCTGGAGACCAAAACTGTACACAATACTCCAGATGTGGTCTCACCAGGGCTCTGTACAAATGCAAAAGGATTTCCTTGCTCTTGTACTCAATTCCCCTTGTAATAAAGGCCAACATTCCATTAGCCTTCTTCACTGCCTGCTGCACTTGCTCATTCACCTTCAGTGACTGATGAACAAGGACTCCTAGATCTCTTTGTATTTCTCCCTTACCCAACTCTACACCGTTCAGATAATAATCTGCCTTCCTGTTCTTACTCCCAAAGTGGATAACCTCACACTTATTCACATTAAATGTCATCTGCCAAGTATCTGCCCACTCACCCAGCCTATCCAAGTCACCCTGAATTCTCCTAACATCCTCATCACATGTCACAATGCCACCCAGCTTAGTATCATCAGCAAATTTGCTGATGTTATTCTCAATGCCTTCATCTAAATCGTTGACATAAATTGTAAACAGCTGTGATCCCAATACTGAGCCCTGTGGCACCCCACTAGTCACCACCTGCCATTCCGAGAAACACCCATTCACCACTACCCTTTGCTTTCTATCTACCAACCTGTTTTCTATCCATGTCAATGCCTTCCCCCGATGCCCTGAGCTTTGATTTTACCCACCAATCTCCTATGTGGGACCTTATCAAATGCCTTCTGAAAATCGAGGTACACTACATCCACTGGATCTCCCCCGTCTAACTTCCTGGTTACATCCTCGAAAAACTCCAACAGATTAGTCAAGCATGATTTACCCTTGGTAAATCCATGCTGGCTTGGCCCAATCCTATCACTGCTATCTAGATATGCCATTATTTCATCCTTAATAATGGACTCTAGCGTCTTCCCCACCACCGATGTAAGGTTGACAGGTCGATAGTTCTCTGTTTTCTCCCTCCCCCTTTTCTTAAAAAGTGGGATAACATTAGCCATTCTCCAATCCTCAGGAACTGATCCTGAATCTAAGGAACATTGGAAAATGATTACCAATGCATCTGCAATTTCCAGGGCCACCTCCTTTAGTACCCTAGGATGCAGACCATCTGGACCTGGAGATTTGTCAGCCTTCAGTCCCATCAGTCTACTCATCACCATTTCCTTCCTAATGTCAATCTGTTTCATTTCCTCTGTTACCCTATGTCCTTGGCCCATCCATACATCTGGGAGATTGCTTGTGTCTTCCTTAGTGAAAACAGATCTAAAGTACTCATTAAATTCTTCTGCCATTTCTCTGTTTCCCATAACAATTTCACCCAATTCATTCTTCAAGGGCCCAACATTGTTCTTAGCTATCTTCTTTCTCTTCACATACCTAAAAAAGCTTTTGCTATCTTCCTTTATATTCCTGGCTAGCTTGCGTTCGTACCTCATTTTTTCTCCCCGCATTGCCTTTTTAGTTAAGTTCTGTTGTTCCTTAAAAACTTCCCAATCATCTGTCCTCCCACTCACCTTAGCTCTGTCATACTTCCTTTTTTTTAATGCTCTGACTTCCTTTGTCAACCACTGAGGCCCCTTTCCCCCCTTTGAATCCTTCCTTCTCTGGGGGATGAACTGATTTTGCACCTTGTGCATCATTCCCAAGAATATCTGCCATTACTGTTCCACTGTCTTTTCTGCTAGGATATCCGTCCAGTCAACTTTGGCCAGCTCCTCCCTCATGGCTCCATAGTTTCCCCTGTTCAACTGCAACACTGACACCTCCGAGCTGCCCTTATCCTTCTCAAATTGCAGATAAAAACTTATCATATTATGATCACTACCTCCTAATGGCTCCTTTACTGCAAGATCACTTATCAAATCCTGTTCATTACATAACACTAAATCCAGAATAGCCTTGTCTCTGGTCGGCTCTCGTACAAGCTGTTCCAAGAATGCATCCCGTAGGCACTCTACAAACTCCCTATCCTGGGGTCCAGCACCAACCTGATTCTCCCAGTTCACCTGCATGTTGAAATCCCCCATAACTACTGCGACATTACCTTTGCCACATGCCAATGTTAACTCCCTATTCAACTTGCACCCAATATCCATGCTACTGTTTGGTGACCTGTAGACAACACCCATTTGGGTCCTTTTGCCCTTACTGTTCCTCAGTTCTATCCACACAGACTCGACTTCTCCTGACCCTATGTCCCCCTCTTGCAAAGGACTGAATCTCATTCCTCACCAAAAGGGCCACCCCACCCCCTCTGCCTACATTTCTGTCCCTACGATAGCACGTATACCCTCGTACATTCATTTCCCAGGTCTGATCTCCCTGCAGCCATGTCTCCGTTAACCCAACAACATCATAGTTACCCATTCACACCTGAGCTTCAAGCTCATCCGCCTTATTTCTGACACTTCGTGCATTCTGATATAGAATTTTTAGCCCATTTCTCCTCTTTCTGTTTGAATTGCTGCCTATTGTGCTTAACCCAGCTCCCCGAACTCCCATCAGGCTATATGCCCCTAGAATTTTCTTGTCCTTCCTAAATTTACTTATTCTTTCAACACATATAACTTCATGTTCCATTGAGGCATGGAGTAATAGAAAAACTACAGCATGGAAATAGCAAACACGAGGAAATCTGCAGATGATGGAAATTCAAACAACAACACACACAAAATGCTGGTGGAACACAGCAGGCCAGGCAGCATCGATTGGAGAAGCGATGTCGACGTTTCAGGCCAAGACCCTTCAAAAGGACTAACCGAAAGGTAAGAGATTTGAAAGTAGATTTGAAACCATTCAGGGCCCCAGACAGTCCTTCCAGGTGAGGGAACACTTCACCTGTGAGTCGGCTGGTGTGGTATACTGTGTCCGGTGCTCCCAGTGTGGCCTTTTATATATTGGTGAGACCCGACGCAGACTGGGAGACCGTTTCGCTGAACACCTATGCTCGGTCCGCCAGAAAAAGCAGGATCTCCCAGTGGCCACACATTTTAATTCCACGTCCCATTCCCATTCTGATATGTCTATCCATGGCCTCCTCTACTGTCAAGATGAATCCACACTCAGGTTGGAGGAGCAACACCTTATATACCGGCTGGGTAGCCTCCAACCTGATGGCATGAATATTGACTTCTCTAACTTCCGTTAATGCCGCTCCTCCCCTTCTTACCCCATCCCTGACATATTTAGTTGTTTGCCTGTTCTCTATCTCCCTCTGGTGCTCCCCCCCCCTTTCTTTCTCCTGAGGCCTCCCGTCCCATGATCCTTTCCCTTCTCCAACTCTGTATCACTTTTGCCACTCACCTTTCCAGCTCTTAGCTTCATCCCATCCCCTCCGGTCTTCTCCTATCATTTTGCATTTCCCCCTCCCCCCACTACTTTCAAATCTCTTACTATCTTTCCTTTCGATTAGTCCTGACAAAGGGTCTCGGCCCGAAACGTCAACAGCGCTTCTCCCTATAGATGCTGCCTGGTCTGCTGTGTTCCACCAGCATTTTGTGTGTGTTGTAGCATTGAAATAGGACTTTTGGCCCATCTAGTCCAGCCAAACCGCTGCCAAGACCCATTGACCTGCACCCAGACTGGGTCACATGCTCGGACTGTGTTGGTCTTTGATGAAAATGGTGCACTGCGGGGGCAAAGTTCAAAGTAAGTTTATTATCAAAGTACATGTATGTCACCACCTGCTACCTTGAGATTCAAAAAAATACAAAAAAATTTATGAAGAACTATAAATATTAAAGACAATCAATGTGCAAAAGAAGATAAATTATGCATATTTTGATGTTTCAATGCCCATGTGATAAAATAAAGCTGACCTACTTGCTTACATACTACCCGTTACACCACCTGTGTTTAAGGCAGCAATGAAGGCCGTCCATCTTTAGCTGTCCTTGGCCATTTTCTCTATTGTGCCTCAGGTGTGGTTCAGGGTCCAGGAAGCTAATCTAACCAAATCCATATTTGATATATTTGAACATTACATAGAAATCTTCATTCTGAAGTGGAGAGGACTGTATGCCAGAGGTGTTTAAGTTCTGCTGTCTGTGGACAGAAATCTTGCTCTCAGTTGTGGTTCCAGGACATAGTTCAAAACAGCTTGGAACTCGGCCTATGTTTTCTTGGCTACGTGAAGCTACATCCTCATGAATAAATGTTTCTAACCTTCGCTGGACCAGCTCCCAGATAGATTTCTTCCCAAAAGGCTGATGTCCTCATGGAAAAAATTGTGCCATCACCAACACTTGGAGAGAGATGGTGCTGACTTGATTGGGAAGGGCTGTAATGCAAAGCGCCTCATTACTTATTGAGTTACCCAAAGTACTCCTTCATGCTGCCAGTAACATGTTAATCATAATCTTGATGGACACATAGATCTCAAAGCCAAAGTATATTTGTTATCATAGTATGTATTCTGTTACAATACACTACCTCGAGATTTATTTTCTTGCAGGCATTGCAGGAAACAAAGAAATACAACAGGATTTATGAGAAAATATACATTAACTAAAACTGACTGACGACCAAAGTGCAAAAATAGACAAATTGTGCAAATAATGATTATTGAAAACATAAGTTGTAGAGTCATTGAAAGTTAGTCTGTGGATTGTGAAGTCAGTTCAGATTTGTGGTGACTGAAGTTAACCACATTGGTTCAGGAGCCTGATGTTTAGAAACAGAGAAACATAGAAAATAGGTGCAGGAGTAGGCCATTCGGCCCTTCGTGCCTGTACCACCATTCAGTATGATTATGGCTGATCATCCAACTCAGAACCCTGTACCTGCTTTCTCTTCATACCCTTTCCATACCCCAAATAATGGTTGGGTAATAGTTGCTCCTGAAACTGGTGGTGTGGACCAAAGTCCCTGCATGGTGGTAGTGGTGAGAAGAGGACATGGCCTGGATGGTGGGGTCCTAGATGACGGATGCAGCTTTCTCATGGCAGTGCTCCCTGCAGATGTTCTCAATGCTGGGGAGGGCTTTTCTTGTGATGGACTGGGCTGCAACTGCCACTTTCTGTAGATTTTTCTGTTCTTCTAAGCCAGGCCTTATCGCCCAGTAGCACTCACATCAACAGTGATGAAATGTTTTGAGAGGTTGGTCATGACTAGACTGAACTCCTGCCTCAGCAAGGACCTGGACCCATTGCAATTTGCCTGTCGCTGCAATAGGTCAATGGCAGACAAAATCTCAATGACTCTCCACACGGCTTTAGACCACCTGGACAACACAAACACCTACGTCAGGATGCTGTTCATTGACTAAAGCCCAACATTTAATACTATTATTCCCACAATCCTGATTGAGAAGTTGCAGAACCTGGGCCTCTATACCTCCCTGTGCATCTGGATAGTCGACTTCCTAACCGAAAGACCACAATCTGTGCAGATTGGTAATAACATATTCACTCATTGATTATCAACATTAGCGTACCTCAGTGGTATGTGCTTAGCCCACTGCTCGACTCTCTGACTGTGTGGCTAGGCATAGCTCAAATACCATCTGTAAATTTGCTGATGATACAACCATTGATGGTAGAATCTCAGGTGATGACGAGAGAGCGTATAGGAGTGAGATATGCCAACTAGTGGAGTGGTGCTGAAGCAATGACCTGGCACTCAATGTCAGTAAGACAAAAGAGCCGATTGTGGACTTCAGGAAGGGTAAGACAAAGGAACAAGTACCAATCCTCATAGAGGGATCAGAAGTGGAGAGAGTCAGCAGCTTCAAGTTCCTGGGTGTCAAAACCTCTGAGGATCTAACCTGGTCCCAACATATAGATGTAGTTATAAAGTAAGCAAGACAGCAGCTATTCTTCATTAGGAGTTTGAAGAGATTTGACATGTCAACAGATACACTCAAAAACTTCTACAGATGTACCGTGGAGAGCATTCTGACAGGTTGAATCACTGTCTGGTATGGGGGTCTGCTGCACAGGACCAAAAGAAACTAAAGAGGGTTGTAAATCTAGTCAGCTCCATCTTGGGCACTAGCCTACAAGATGCCAGGGCATCTTCAGGGAGCAGTGTTGCAGAAAGGCAGCAGTTAACAAATTTCATGTCACATGCCGGTGACAATAAACTACGCACTATGACATTTCAACTTTGTCAGACTCTATGTTGTCTCATTCTGTTTCACACTCAGTAATTATGCATTTCCTTAGTTTTGAGTTTGAGATTTCGTATTCGGAAGTGCTTTTTATAGACAATAGACAATAAACAATAGACAGTAGGTGCAGGATTAGGCCATTTGGCCTGTCTAGCCAGCACTGCCATTCACTGTGATCATGGCTGATCATACACAATCAGTACCCCGGTCCTGCCCTCTCCCCATATCCTTTGACCCCGCTACCTAAAAGAGCTCTATCTAACTCTCTTGAATGCATCCAGAGACTTTGCCTCCACTGCCTTCTGGGGCAGAGCATTCCACATATCCACCACTCTCTGGGTGAAAATTTTTTTCTGCATCTCTGTTCTAAATGGCCTACCCCTTATTCTTAAACTGTGGCCTCTAGTTCTGGACTCACCCATCAGTGGGAACATGCTTCCTGCCTCCAGCATGTCCAATCCTTTAATAATCTTATATGTTTCAATCAGATCCCCTCTCATCCTTCTAAATTCCAGTGTATACAAGCCCAGTCGCTCCAATCTTTCAACATATGACAGTCCCGCCATTCCAGGAATTAACCTTGTGAACCTATGCTGCATTCCCCCAATAGCAAGAACGTCCTTCCTCAAATTTGGAGACCCAAACTGCACACAATACTCCAGGTGGGGTCTCACCAGGGCCCTGTACAGCTGCAGAAGGACCTCTTTACTCTTATACTTAATTCCTCTTGTTATAAAGGCCAGCATGCCATTAGCTTTCTTCACTGCCATGTCTCTTTGTCTGCCATGCACACTCTCTCTATGTGATCTTGTCTGTGACACTCTCTACAAACTTTTTCTTTGAACCAATGGGAAGATTTGCCACATCAGTGACATTTTTGGCTTTTTGCACCTTTCAGACACATTTTGTACATTTCACATTCCAACCTCCTTTTCTGGAGTTCTGATGCATCCTTTGCTGCAGTCTGTAAAGATACTGCAATGGTCAATGCCCATTCTAAAGTTAGGTCCTTTTCAGCCAGTAGCCTCATTTGTGTGCTTTGACTATGCATGCCACATATAGGCCTATGCCTTGATGCATCAGAAAATACAGCTTTAAAGTCACAGTATTGGGAAAGTTGGCGCAGTACTGCAATGTATTCAGAAATACTTTCATCCTTTGACTGGTTCCTTTAGTGAAATCTAAATCTCTCAGCTATTACCAGCAGTTTAGAGCTCAAGTGATTAGTAAAATAGTAACAATTTTGTCAAACATCTTGCTTGCTAGCTTTGCAGGGGTTACTAAGTTGCATAACAGACTGTACATTCTTGCACCCATTAAGCTGAGGAGTTTAGTCCTTTAGTCCATGTTGTTGGGGTTACAATACCACCCTCTCGATATATAACTCTCTATATATAGGATATATAACTCCCAGCCTTCATTAGCACTATCAAATTTGTGAACTTTCCTCGCTTTTTACTTTAAATTCAACACGTCTTTCACTGTTACTATGCTCTGAACTCACACATTTGTTAGTGTCCATGAAGGACGTCTCTGTATTGTTTAACTCTCGCTGTTCTATCCCGTAATCATGCCATAACTGTTGGTGCAGTTTGTGATATTTTCTGACATTCAGGTTCATACTCATCGCCAATTTGTTATGTCTGTGCACAACTACATATCAATTAAATAAAAACGTGCACGTGGGAGATGGCTTTAACTGCGTATTCACATTGCAGCTAGAGAGGGCAGATCAATGCGCTTACATAGACAACAGATCAATATGTAGTGCTAGGTGGGGGGTTAGTAATATGAAGAGGGCATGAGACCATAAGACTATAAGACATGGGGTAGAATTAGATTATTCAGTCCATCGAGTCTGCTCTGCCATTCCATCACGGCTGATCCCAGATCCCACTCAACCTCATGCACCTACCTTCCCACGATGTCCTTTGATGCCCTGACCGGTCAGGAAACTTCTGCATTAAATATATACATGGTCTTGGATTTGGCACGTTCTGGGTGATGGGAGTCCTGATTGGTATATGCTACCTTTTTAAGGAATCACCTTTCGAAGGTGTCCTGGATGCTGGGGAGACCAGTGTCCACAGTGGAGCCGGCTGAGTTTACAACTCTCTGCTGCTTTTACTGATCGCGTGCAGTGGAAGCTGAGTAGCTGGACCTCAAGGGTAGTAATCTTGGAATCGCTGCCTGGGACATGCAACAGTGAGGATAGGATTAGAATGAGGTAGCAGATAAATGTGTGGCTGAAGAACTGGAGCAGGGTGCAGACTTAATCGGGACCTCTTCTGGGGCAGGTGGGACCTGTACAAAAGGGACAGGTTGCACTTGAATCCAAGGGGGATCAATATTCTTGCGGGCAGATTTACTCGAGCTGTTGGGAGTCATTTAAACTAATATGGCAGGGGAATGGGAACCAGTATGATAGAGCTGAGGATGAGCCAGAAGGTTTACAATAGATGATGGGTGTAACATGAATGTAAGGAAGGACAAGCCAATGATTGGGTACAAATACAGACAGAGCAAAGAGTTAAGTTGTGCCACAGAGGCAAAGTTCAAAAGGGAAAAGAATGCAGGACTGAAGGTGCTGTATTTAAATGCACGTAGCTTTCAGAATAAGGTGGACAAACTTGTGATGTAATTAGAGATTGGTCATTATGACATTGTGGGCATCACAGAGTCGTGGCTGAAAGTTGGCCATAGCTGGGAGTTTAACATCAAATGATATACTTTGTATCACAAGGACAGACAGGAGGGCACAGGCAGTGGTGTGGCTCTGTTGGGAAGAAATGGAATTGCATCTTTAGAAAGAGGTGACATAGGGTCAGAGAAAGTTGAATCTTTGTGGGTGGAGTTAAGAAACTGCAAGGGTAAGAAAATCCATTAAGGGACTCATATATCGGCCTTCAAGTAGTAGCCAAGGTGTGGAGTTGAGGTTGCAAAGGGAGCTGGAAAAGGCATGTAACAAGGGTAATTTCACAATTGTAATGGCGACTTCAATATGCAAGGGAATTGGGAAAATCAGGTTGGTGTCATTTAACATAGAACATAGACTTCTGCAGCATATTACAGGCCCCCTAACTCTTGAGCCTCTATGACTATTGCTCCGTCTGACTTCACCATACCTCGTGGCTCAGAGCTGACCACAGTGCTATCGGTCTGGCTGCTGCTGCCTTGCCCCCCCTCAGCCCTCAGCAGCATCCAAAGGGTATACCTGTGCTGAGGGGAATGGCAACAGAGGCCCCTGCACTGAATTCTTTCATCCATCTACTCCCCGAATTCTGCACTCTGGCTGTAACCACCTGCTCAAAAGTCTATCAATCGTCGGATGATCCTTAATTCATCCAAATTGTAGCTCCAGCTCCTTAATGTGGTCTTTCAGAAGCTGGAGTTGGCTGCACTTCCCACAGATGTAGTCATCAGGGAGACTATCAGGTTCCATGAATTCCCACATCCTACAGGAGGAGCATTCCACTGTCATATCTGCCATCCTGCCTGCACTGTACAACCAAGACCAAGTCAACAATAATGTAAGGAAAAACTAACCCTTCTAACCTTTTCTTTGGCCTCAGCCTCTTCTTGTTGAAGCCTCTTGAGTCAAAGTCTGACACCCCTACTCGCACCACTGGCCTACTCCCAAAAATAGCCACCCCGCTTGTCCTTTCTGTACTTTAATTAAATTCTCAGTGCTCTGCTCCCTCCACTGATTGAGCCTCCAGAATATCAGAACGCCCGCGAAGATCTTCTTTTGTACAAGCTTTGCCAACCTGCGAGGTATTAGATTGCATGAGAGAGAATTTGTTGGATGTCTATGAAATGGCTTTTTAGAGCAGCTTGTGCGTGAACCTACTCGGGGAAGACTGGGTGTTGTGTAATAACCCGGATCTTATTAGGGAGCTTAATGTAATAATGGAATAAAGGAAATTACATGAGAAAGGATCCTGCTCAAGTGGATTGGAGGAGGATACTGGTGGGGATGACGGTAGAGCAGAGATGGCTGAAGTTTCTGGAAAAAGTTCACAAGACGCAGGATAGATATGTCCCACAGAGGAAGAAGTTCTCAAATGGCTGGGGTAGGCAACCGTGGCTGACAGAGGAAGTTAAAGAATGCATAAAAGACAAGGAGATGGCATATGAGGTAACAAAAGTGAGTGGGAAGTTGGATGATTGCCAAGCTTTTAAAATCCAAATGAAAGGCAACTAAAAAAGCTACAAAAAGGGAAAAGATGAAATGTGAAGGCAGACTAGCCAATAATATAAAGCAGGATAATAAAAGTTTTTTCCTGTTATAGAAAGAGTAAAGGGAGGTGAGAGTTGATATTGGACCACTGATGCTTGTGAGGTAGTAATAGGGGCAAAGAAATGGTAAATTAACTTAATGGGTACTTTGCAACAGTTTTCATCATGGAAGACATTAGTAGTGTGCCAGATGTCCATGAGTGTCAGGGAACCGGAGTGAGTGCCATTGCTATTACAAAGGAAAAATGTGAGGCAAGGTGGATAAGTCACCTGGACCAGCAGGACATCCCAGAGTCCTGAGAGACGTTGCTGAAGAGATAACGGATGCATTGGTCATGATCTTTTAAGAATCACTTAATTTTGGCATGGTCCCAGAGGAATGGAAAATTGCAAATGTCACTCCATTCTTTAAGAAGGGAAGAAGGCGAAAGGAAGGAAATTATAAACCATTTAGTGGTTGGGAAAGTGTTGCAGTCTATTATTAAAGCTAAGGTTTTGCAGACCAATGATAAAAATAAGTCAAAGTCAGCATGGTTTCTGTAAAGGAAAATCTTGCCTAACAAATCTGTTAGGGCTCTTTGAGAAAGTAGCAAGCAGGGTGGACAAAAGGGAGTCAGTGGATGTCATTTACTTGGATTTTCAGAAGGCATTTGATAACATACCACACATTAGGCTGCTTAACAAGATGAGATCATATGACGTTACAGGAAAGATACTGGCATGGATAATAGAATGGCTGACAGGCAGGAGGCAGCAAATGGGAATAAAGGGGGCCTTTTCTGATTGGCTGCCATGACTGGTGGTGTTCCTCAGGGGTCAGTACTGGGACCGGTACTTTTCACGTTGTTTGTCAGTGATTTGGATAATGGAATTGATGGCTTTGTGGCAAAGTTTGCAGATGACTTGAAGATAGATGGAGGGGTAGTTAGTGCTGAGGAAGCAATGTGATTGCAGCGGGACTTAGAATTGGAAGAATCGGCAATAAAGTGGCAGATGGAATGCAGTGTTGGGAAATGTATGATAACGCATTTGGTAACAGGAACAATAGTGTGGACTATTATCTAAATGAGGAGAAGGTTCAAACATCAGAGGTGCAGAGGGACTTAGGAATCCTCATGCAAGACTCCCAGAAGGTTAATTTACAGGTTGAGTCTGTGGTAAAGAAGGAAAATGAACTGTTGGCATTTATTTCCAAAGAAAAAGAATATAAAAGCAAGGAGATAATGCTGAGGCTTTATAAGACACTAGTCAGGCCGCACTTGAAGTATTATCAAGAGTTTTGGGGCCCATATTTCAGAAAGGATGTGATGTCATTGGAGAGAGTCCAGAGGAGTTTCATGAGGATGATTCAGGAAATGAAGGGGTTGACATTTGAGAAGCATTTGACAACTTTGGGCCCATACTCACTGGAATTTAGAAGAATGCGGGGTTAAGTCATTGAAACCTACCAGATGTTAAAAGGACTAGGGTGGATGTGAAGAGGATGTTTCCTATGGTGGGGGTATCCAGAACTAGAGGGGGCACAGCCACAAAATTAAGGGAGTGACCTTTTAGAACAGAGATAAGGAGAAATATTTTTAGCCAGAGAGTAATGAATTATGGAATGCTCTGCCACAAACTGTGGTGGAAGCCAAGCCCTTGGGTTTATTTAAGGCAGAAGTTGATCATAGAACCATAGAACTATAGAACATTACAGCACAGAAACAGCCCTTTTGGCCCTTCTTGGCTGTGCCGAACCATTTTTCTGCCTAGTCCCACTGACCTGCACCTGGACCATATCCCTCCATACCCCTCTCATCCATGTACCTGTCCAAGTTTTTCTTAAATGTTAAAAGTGAGCCCGCATTTACCACTTCATCTGGCAGCTCATTCCACACTCCCACCACTCTCTGTGTGAAGAAGCTCCCCCCAATGTTCCCTTTAAACTTTTCCCCCTTCACCCTTAACCCATGTCCTCTGGTTTTTTCTCCCCTGGCCTCAGTGGAAAAAACCTGCTTGCATTCACTCTATCTATACCCATCATAATATTATATACTATCAAATCTCCCCTCATTCTTCTACACTCCAAGGAATAAAGTCCTAACCTATTCAACCTTTCTCTGTAACTCAGTTTCTCAAGTCCCAGCAACATCCTTGTAAACCTTCTCTGCACTCTTTCAACCTTATTAATATCCTTCCTGTAATTCAGTGACCAAAACTGCACACAATCATTTCCTGATTGGTCAGGGTATTTAAGGACATGGCGAGAAGGCAAGTGTATGGGGTTGAGTGAGATCTGGGATCAGCCATGATGAAATGGTGGAGCAGACTCGATGGGCTAAATGGTCTAATTCTGCCCTTATATCTTATGGTCTTATGGCCGCTCTATACAAGACAGTGCTGCAGCTGGTTAGAATGCTCTCCACAGTACATCTGTAGAAATTTGCTGGAGTCTTTGGTGACAAACCAAATCTCCTCAAGCCGCTAATTAAATTATAGCCTTCTTGGTAACACAGACAAAATGCTGATGGAATTCAGCAGGCCAGGCAGCATCCAGGAAAAGAGTATAGTTGACTTTTTGCCCAAAATGTCAATTGCAGTCCTGCCAAGGGGTTTTGGCCTGAAACATCAACTGTACTCTTTTCCTAGGTGCTGCCTGTCTGCTGAGTTCCTCCAGCATTTTTGTGTGTGTTGCTCAGATTTCCAGCATCTGCAGATTTACTCTTGTTTGCCTTCTTGGTAATTGCATCAATATGTTAGGCCCAGGAAAGATCCTTAGAGATGTCTCATAGCAGTGAGTCACAGATATAGGCTGATAATAATCCCACTGTTAATAGTCATGTATCATACAAACTCATGTTATCAAGTAATTCTGTGGCCAGTGAGAACAGAATTGTAGAGGTTGCTTCCGTTCAATAAATACGCATGAAATGAAATCGACTGAATTTGCTGATGCTTCCTGCCTGAAACTCAGGGCTTTTGACAGCTGCCAGCAGGGTATTGCAGATATGAAATGTTGATGGAACAGCCTTGTGGTTCAAAGGTTCAAAAGTTTTTAAAGTTTATTTTAATATCAGAGAACGTATACAGTATACAACCTGAAATTCTTACTTTTCACAGGCAAAACAAGAATCACATAGACTGAGTGATAGAAACATTGAAATCCCCAAAGCCTTCTCCCTTCACACACAGTTCAAAGTTCAAAGTAAATTTATTATCAAAGTACAACCCTGAGATACATTTTCTTGCAGGCATTCACAGTAAATATAAAGAAGTACAATAGCATCAATGAGCTAATTATAGAAGGCATGGTGCTTCCACCAAGCATTCTTCTTGTTAACTTTCACGGTCTGTGTTAGGTGTAGTGGAGAACTTTGCTTCATTTTGATGCGGTGGTGTTAAAGCAGACAGTTTTATTTCATGACTTGGCACACATCTCTGTTCATTAACAGCTGTACAGTTGTGCTAAATAGCTGTAGAACAGAGAAAGAAGTATTGCTATTTTCATATGTCACAAGCAGGACTTACCACGTGGCCAAACATTTTAATTCTGATTCCCATTCCTGTTCTGACGCGTCATCCATAGTCTCTTCTTGTACCAAGATGAGGCCACCTTTAGGGTGGAAGAGCAATACCTTTTATTCCGTCTGCATTTTGTGTCTGTTGCTTTGGATTTCCAGCAACTGCAGACTTTCTTATGTTAGTATCAGTTACCTGCTTAGTCTCCTCCCCCCAAGTCAGGGTCTCGTGAAGTCATGGGAGCAGGTGGTGGATGGTCATTTGCAGGTCACAAGTCGTGGTTATGTGTCCACTGATGCCAGGCAGACAATCTCTGAAGAGTATTGATAATGGCTGGGGTCCCCATCTTGTAAAGACACTGCCCAGAAGAAAGCAATGGCAGACCACTTCTGTAGAAAATTTGCCAAGAACAATCATGTTTATGGAAAGGCCATGATCCTCCACATCATATGACATGGAGCATAATGAAGAAATATCAATTAAAAACAAGGAGTAGAACTGAACTTCTACCAGAACTTGTCTTTTAATTTTAGGTCAGCAACCCCATGCAAATGACTGGGTTAGCCCTTCACACGTAGCTATGTCCTCTGAAATGAAAACACCAAGGAATTTAAAGCTGCTGACCCTCTCCACCTCTGATCTCTTGATGAGGACTGGCTCATGGACCTCCAATTTCCCCCTTAGTTCCTTTCTCTTGCTGATATTGAGTGGGAGGTTGTTGTGTGGCACCATTCAGCCAGATTTTCAATCTCTCTCCGATGTACAGATTTGTCACCACCTTTGATTCAGCTAGTGACAGTGGTGTCGTCAGCAGCAGAGAATGGGATTTAGAGGAATAATGAATAAGTCATGATGGTATGGAATGACTGAATGGTCTAACTCTGCTTCTATATCTATGGTTTCATGTTATAAGAGGATGTTTTGCTTATTAAATAATCAACTCGTTTTTTTTATAGAATCTCAGAAAACTAAAACATTGAAATCATTGGGAATAAGAGCCATAATTTGGTCATTCTTACATTCAACACCAAATTCAGAAGAAATGACTACACTCAGAATGTTGCTCTTTATTTCTAGATAATAATAGCTTTGAAAATTGACTTTAATGTAGAAACACATTACCATTGTTAACAGGATTTGTGTATTATTCTTAACAACGCTTACAGTGTTGGAAGAGAGATCAGGAAATGTCTAACTACACACTTTTATTCTTTTTAGGGCCAACTGGGAGAAGAAGGGTTCCCAGCAACCTCTGCAACCACTGGAGTTCAATGGGAGGAATCAGATGTGCGATAGCTATCCTATATCTTCTTGTTTTCCTCATTTGCATTGGAATTATCATTGTTGCAGGTAACATGCCTTCTCTTGATCAATACCCTTTCCTGAGGTGTGTACTGCATACTTGTTAAAATCTCTGTTAGTTCATCACATCATTGTGTGCCGTGCCATACGATGAGGGCAACCATAGCCTCATGACCATGATTGTTCTTGGCAAAATTTTCTGCAAAAGTGGTTTGCCATTGCTGCCTTTTGGACAGCGTCGTTGCAAGATGGGTGATCCCACCCATCATCAATACTCCTCTGAGACTGTCTGCCTGGCATCAGTGCTCGCATCAGGACTTCTGATTTTCTCATATGACCCGCTCCCGGGGCTTTACATGACCCTGATCAGTGGCCTAAGTGAGTACTGCATCTTGCCCAAGGGTGACCTGCAGGCTATCAGAGGGAATCAGTGCCTTACACCCTTTGGTAGAGACGTATTTCCACCCCGCCACGCTGTTAACTATCTCAGCCAAAACAAAATGTTTTTCGCAACTGTTGAGGCAACGTGAGATGCCTTAAAGTAACAAGAAGTAAGCCTGAGAATTATTTCTAAATAAAACAAGAAAGGCTTTATTTTTAAACCATGAGATGATGTTTTATTTTTTTAAAAGATAAAGGTAATGCTATATCATACAACCATAAAAATATATGTTGTTGTTTGTTTCATGAACAATCTGGTAGAGTGTTTGCCTCTACCAGCATACCAGGCAACACATCTCAGGGATCCACCACTCTTTGAGTAAAAACTTACCCCTCTCATCCCCCTTGAACCTACCCCCCTCTCACCTTCAATGCATGCCCTCCAGTATTAGATATTTTACCCTGGGGAAAAAAAACTCCTTGTCCACTCTATCCGTGCTTCTCATAATCTTGTAATCATCTGTCAGATCTCCCCTCAGTCTCCAGAGCTCCATAGAAAACAGCCCAGGTTTATTGAGCCTCTCGTGATAGCACCTGCCCTCTAAACCAGGCAGCATTTGTGAACCTCTTCTGCACTCTCTCCAAAGCCTCAATATCCTTCCTATAGTGGGGCAACCAGAACTACATGCAATACTCCAGATGTGGCCTAACCAGAGTTTTATAAAGTTACAACATAACCTCCTGACTTATAAACTCAGTGCCCCAATTAATGAAAACAAGCTTTCCGTAAGCTTTCTAAACCACCTTATCGATCTCTTCAGACACTTTCAAGAAGCTATGGGCTTGGATCCCAAGACTTATCTGCTCAGCATCACCGTTAAGGACTTCTATATAATGTTACTATAATTTTGAAATTATTTTTATATAATTTTGAAATTTAAAGTATGTGACTTTTCAATTTTCATTCTAAATGGTCAAAGTATGTATATGATAAAAAAAACATTTAAAGTACCGCACAGTTTTCAGGTCATGTACAAATTTCCTGCACAGAGCAATGGTTGGTCTGCACAGCTGTAAAAAAAAATTAGAGGGAAGATTGGCTGGGAATCTGCTAGGAAACACATTGAAATTAGAATTGCATTCAACCTACAACCCCAAGATTGCATGATAATGAAATATTAGGGTCTGTAGACACTTTTAAAATTTCTAAGAGATTGCAGGTCAGTGGGTTTAGGCAGAAAAATGACTCGGCACAGCCAAATAGGGCCAAAAGGCCTGTTTTCTGTGCTATAATGTTCTGTGGTTCTATTACTATAAATTTAAAAAATCTTTTAAATTCTTTTAATGAAAATAAAGCACTTTACTTCATTGTAAGATTGTTTCTCCAGTTAGCATTGCCCACCTATGAAAACACATACTGCTTCAATAGAAGTGGAACCTTTGTTCTAGTTCCACTTGTGACTTTGATAATTGACACAGAAACCAAAGAAGAGGATTACAGTTGTGCTAGAAATTTGGTGAACCCTGTAGAATTTTCTCTATTTCTGAATAAATATGACCTAAAGTGTGATCAGATCTTCTTGCAAAAATTAGATAGAGAGAATCCAATTAAATAAATAACACATAAAAATATTTGTTAATTTATTTATGGAGAAAAATTATCCAATATTACATGTATTTATTGGAAAAAGTATGTGAACCTTTGCTTTCAGTAACTGCTGTGACCTGCGCCCCCCCCCCCCCCACCCAGCACATTGGCTTGGAGGAATTTTAGGCCATTCCTCCTTACAAAACTGCTTCAGCTCTGGGATGTTGGTGAATCGTTTGCATAAGCTGCTGGCTTCAGGTCCTTCCACAGTCCTCTATAGGATTCAGGTCAGGACTTTGATTCGGCCATTCCAAAACACAAATTTTCTTCTTTTTAACCCATTCTGTTGTTGATTTACTCTTGTCTTTTGGAACATTGTCTTGTTGCATGATACAGCTTCTACTAAGCTGCAGTGTATGGACTGCTACCCTGACATTCTCCTGGAAAACGTTTCAAAGGTACATTTAATGTCAGAGAAATTTATACAATATACATCCTGAATTTTTTTTTTACTTCACAACCATCCACAAAACAGAGAAGAGGCCCAAAGAATGAATGACAGTTAAATGTTAGAACCCCAAAGCCCCACCCCCCCCAGTTCTCCCTCCCACGCAAAAGCAGCAGCAAAGCAATGACCCTACTCCCCCACCAGCAAAAAAGCATCAGCAACCCCCTCCCCACCGAGCACTCAAGCATGCAGCAAAGCATTAATGAAGACACAGATTTGCAGTTCCCGGAAGACTACTCGCTCACCGAGTACTCAATATACCACAGGCTCTCTGTCTCCCTAATAGGGGAAGAGAGGTGTCTCCGTTTCACAGCGAGAGGGGAGGCATGACCAACAACTCACTGATTTACAATGTTAAAAGTTCGTTGTGTCACTTTTTCTGAGCTCTGTGCCCAAAGGATTTGGTTGGGTCTCTGGGCACACAGCCAGAGATCTTCCGTCTCCCAAAACACGCGTATCTCCTGCAGAGGCACCAATCTTGAGTTCGTCTGCCTCGAAACCTCAAAACTCCAAAGGCAAGCAAATCTTCTGGGCTGGATCCTTGGTATATCGAATAGCAGGCAGTTGTGAGACCCTGAGAACAGGTCTCATTCTTGCAAAGAACTGAAGTTAGGTGTAACTCCAGGTCAGGGTCTTCAAAAGAACTATGAAAGGGGAAAACAGAGATATTAAAGATAGAAATAGAGCTGTTCTGATTCAGATTCATTTTATTGTCATTTAGAAACCACAAACGCAATGCAGTTAAAAAATGAGACAACGCTCCTCCAGAATGATATCATAAAAGCACATGACAAAACAGACTACACCAGAAAATCCACATTACGTTTGACAATCCCCAATCCAGAGTCCAGAGAGGCTGCTGCGTATTAATATCGCGCTACCGTCTAGCACGTTCCCCAGAAAGGAGCTCCAAATCCACCAGACAAAACAGGACCAAAAACTAAAGCAACAAGACCTGCACAAAACCACATAGTTACAACATGTAGTTACAACAGTGCAAACAATAGCATAATTGATAAAAAACAGACCAAAGATGCAAGCAAAGGAGTCACCATTAGGTGCCATTGTCTCCGAAGCTCCTGTTAATACGATTTTGAATTATTGTTCCTTCAACAATTGCAAACTGTCCAGGCCCTGAGGCAGCAAAGCAGCTTCAAACCATGATGCTCCTTCCACAATGCTTCACAGTTGGGATGAGGTTTTGGTGTTGGTGTGCAGTGCCCTTTCCCTCCAAATATAACAAAGTGCATTTCAGCTAAAAATTTTAACTTTTGTCTCATCTGTCCACAGAACATTGTCCTAGAGGCATTGCAGAACTTCCAAGTGGTATTTTGCAAACTTGGGATGTGCAACAATGTTTTTTTGGAGAACAGTGGTTCTTCCATGGTATCCCTCCATGAACACCATTCTTGTTCAGTGTTTCTGTTACAGTAAGCACATGAACTGAGACTTTAGCAAGTTCTAGAGATTTCTGCAGGTCTTTTGCTGTTATCGCTGGGTTCTTCTTCACCTCCTTCAGCGTTGCATGTTGTGCTCTTGGTGTGATCTTTGCAGGATGCCCACTCCAAGGGAGAGTAGCAACAGTACTGAATTTCCTCCATTTGTAGACAACTTCTCTTTCTGTGGACTGATGAACACTCAGGTCTTTAGAAATACTTTGGTAGCCTTTTCCAGCTTCATGCAGCTCTACAGTTCTTCTAAGGTTCTCTGAAAGTTTTGATTGAGGCATGGTGCACGTAAGTAGATCTTCCTTGAAAAGAGCAGACTCTGTCAATAACCTGAATTAGTGCATCTTTTTTATAGGGCAGGGCACCTCTACAACCCAATCTCATCTCATTGACTGCAACACCTGATTCCAAATAGCTTTTGTAGAAGGCATTACCCCAGAGATTAACATACTTTTTCCAACAAATACATGTAACATTGGATTTTTCACAAATAAAGAACAAGTAATGAAGTAATTAATTTCACAAATAATGAACATTTTAAATAAATGAACAGGTGTAATGTTTTCTGTGTTATTTATTTAATTGGGTTCTCCTTATCTAGTTTTAGGACTTGCATGAAGATCTGATCACATTTTAGGTCATATTTATGCAGAAATAGAGACAATTCTACAGGGTTCGCAAACATTCTAGCACCACTCTATCAATTCTTCACTTATATTTATCGGAGGTATAATTATTTGGTGAAGGAATGGGGTAATGGAGCTGGAGTCGGCCACCATGATGTTAACTCTGCTCCTGTTCACAGTTTGAAATGGCAGGAAATCAAACTGAGCAGGATATCCTGTACTTTGAACGTGCAGAAAATGTGTTAAAGAGATGGATTGTCTAACCTGACCGCAGGAGTTGTTTCTGTGTCTGCCTGTACTTACTGTGGCTTCAGGTTGGTTGGCAAGTCAGCCACTGAGGTCTTTGAGGCGTACTCAATAAATCTATAGAATAATAACCATATCAGAAACAATGAAAGACCACCTAACTTGCCATTTAACTAGGCTGCAAAAGGCAACAAACTGTGCAAAATAACAAGAAAGAAATAATAGTAATACATAAATAGGCAGTAAATTTCAAGAACATGAGATGAAGCGTTCTTGAAAGTGAATCCATAGGATGTAGAAACAGTTCAATGTTAGGATGAGTGAAGTTATCCCCAATGGTTCAACAGCCCCATGGTTGAGGGGTAATAACTGTTCCTGAACTTGGTGGTGTGAGTCCTGAGGCTCCTGTATCTTCTTCCTGATGGTTGAGGGGTAGTAACACAACAGCAAGTAGCAAGCAAAAGTGAAAAGAGAACCTGTGTTCTCTCTTGATTTTGCACACCAGGTAAGGTTGGTTAGGAAAGGGAGTATTTGTTCTGCTAAGAACAGTTCGCAAACAATAAGAACAGCCTTGACCATCCTCCCAGCTGAGGCAAGACTTCACCTGTGAGTCTGTCGGGGTCACCTACTGTATCTGGTGCTCCCGCTGTGATCTCCTCTACGATGATGAGACCCAATGTAGATTGAGAAATTGCTTTGTTAAGTACATTAACTTTATCCACAACAGAGACGAGTGGCCAGCTTTTTTAATTCCACTGCCCATTCCTACAGCTTCCTCTACAGCCATGACGAGGCCACTCTCAGGTTCGAGATACCACACCTCATATTGCGTCTAGGTAACCTCCAACCCTACAGCATGATCGTCACTTTCTCCAACTCCTGGTAATTTCTAGCACTTCTCATTTCTTTTTTTTTGCCTTTCCCCGTTCTGGCTCCCCTCTTACCCTTCTCTTCTTCTCATCTGCCATCACCTCTGTCTTCCTTCCCTTTTTCCCACCTGCAACTCTCCTCGCCAATCACTTCCCAGCTTCTCACTTCATTACCCTTTCCCCCTTCCTATCACCTTCTAGCTTGTACTACTTCCCCTCCCCCAACTTCTTATTTTGGCTTCTTCCCCCTTGCTTTCTAGTCCTGATGAAGGGTCTTGACCCAAAGCATCAACTCTTTATTCTTCTACATAAATGATTCCTGACCTATTGAGTTCTTCCAGAATATTGTGTGTGTTACTGCCAAACTAGCAACTTTCCAGAAAACCATAAGAAATAGGAGCAGAATTGGGCCATTTGACCCATCGGGTCTGCTCCACCATTCCACCATGGCTGATCCATTTCCCTCTCAGCCCCAAAATCCTACCTTCTCCCTGTATCCCATCATGCCCTGACTAATAAAGGATCTATCAACCTCTGCTTTAAATATACTCAATGACTTGGCCTCCACAGCTGCCTATGGCAACAAATTCCATCAGTTCACCATGCTATTTACCTAGACACTGCCTGGCCTGCTGAGTTCCTCCAGCATTTTGTGTGTGTCTCCTCCTCATCTCTGTTCTAAATGAATAACCCTCTATTCTGAAGTTGTGCCCTCTGGTCCAAGACTCCTCCACCATAGGAAACAACCTCTGCAAGTCAAGTCTATTAATTTGATAGAGTGCATGTGGTGATGGTGCTTCCAATTGCACGAGAAGAGAACCTCCTGATCTTCACATCACCAGAGACTTCCTCTTCCAACCATTGTGCTGGGCTGTCAAAAGGGAAGAGAGCAGGGGTCTGTGTCCAATGGCTAGGGAAACAGTAATGCATCGGGATGTCCTACTACAGTAATATAAAGATTTGGTGTAACCTCCTCTAAGGTGTGGAGTTTTCCTCTCGCTAACTATTGGATTTGGAGTTGATGTCAATAGACAATAGACAGTAGGTGCAGGAGTAGGCCATTCGGCCCTTCTAGCCAGCACTGCCTTTCACTGTGATCATGGCTGATCATACACAATCAGTACCCCGTTCCTGCCCTCTCCTCATATCCCTTGACTCCGCTATCTATAAGAGCTCTATCTAACTCTCTCTTGTATGCATCCAGAGACTTTGCCTCCACTGCCTTTTGGGGCAGAGCATTCCACATATCCACCACTCTCTGGGTGAAAAAGTTTTTCCGCATCTCTGTTCTAAATGGCCTACCCCTTATTCTTAAACTGTGGTTTCTAGTTCTGGACTCACCCATCAGCGGGAACATGCTTCCTGCCTTCAGTGTGTCCAATCTCTTAATAATCTTATATGTTTCAATCAGATCCCCTTTCATCCTTCTAAATTCCAGTGTATACAAGCCCAGTCACTCCAATCTTTTCAACATATGACAGTCCTGCCATTCCGGGAATTAGCCTTGTGAACCTACACTGCACTCCCTCAATAGCAAGAATGTCCTTCCTCAAATTTGGAGACCAAAACTGCACAAAATACTCCAGATGGGGTCTCACCAGGGGCCTGTACAGCTGCAGAAGGACCTCTTTACTCCTATACTCAATTCCTCTTGTTATAAAAGCAAGCATGCCGTTAGCTTTCTTCACTGCCTGCTGTACCTGCATGCTTGCTTTCATTGACTGATGTACAAGAACACCTAGATCTCGTTGTACTTCCCCTTTTCCTAACTTGACTCCATTTAGATAGTAATCTGCCTTCCTGTTCTTGCCACCAAAGTGGATAACCTCACATTTATCCACATTAAACTGCATCTGCCATACATTTGCCCACTCACCCAACCTGTCCAAGTCACCCTGCATTCTCATAACATCCTCCCAACATTTCACACTGCCACCCAGCTTTGTGTCATCAGCAAATTTGCTAATGTTACTTTTAATCCCTTCATCTGAATCATTAATGTATATTGTAAACAGCTGTGGTCCCAGCACCGAACCTTGCGGTAACCCACTGGTCACAGCCTGCCATTCCAAAAGGGACCCATTAATCGCTATTCTTTGTTTCCTGTCAGCCAGCCAATTTTCAATCCATGTCAGTACTTTGCCCCCAATACCATGTGCCCTAATTTTGCCCACTAATCTCCTATGTGGGACTTTATCAAAAGCTTTCTGGAAGCCCAGGTACACTACATCCACTGGCTCTCCCTTGTCCATTTTCATGTCGTCTGGAGGATTCTTTGAAAGTCAAGAATGAGGCGCAGATTTTGTGGTTTTAGTCATTTTATTACCCGTTTTACATCCAATAAAGGTGGTCAGATAGAGGCAAGCTGCAATGCAAGTAGCAAAATTCAAAGTAAATTTATTACTGAAGTTCATTATCAGAATCAGAATCAGGTTTAACATCACCTGCATATGTTGTGACATTTGTTGTTATACGGCAGCAGCACATTGCAAAGCATAATAATAAACACTGAATTACAGTGAGTACGTGCATGTATATTTGTGAAAGTTAAGTAAGTAGTGCAAAAAAAGAAAAAAAAGGTAGTGAGGTAGGTCCATTCAGGAATTGGATGGCAGAGGGGAAGAAGCTGTTCCTGAATCATTGACTGTGTGTCTTCAGGCCCCTGTGCCTCCTCCCTGATGGTAGCAACGAGAAGAGGGCATGTCCTGGGTGATTTGAATCCTCAATGATGGATACTGCTTTTTTGAGGTATCATTCTTTGAAGATGTCCCGGATGCTGAGGAGGCTAGTGCCCATGATGGAGCTGACTGAGTTCACAACTTTCCACAGCTTTTTTTGATCCTGTGCAGTGCCCTCCCCCACCACCATACCAGACGGTGATGCAACCAGTTAGCATGCTCTCCATGGTATACGTGTAGAAATTTGCAAGAGCCTTTGATGACATACCAAATCTCCTTAAACTCCTAATGAAGTATAGCCACTGTTGCGCCTTCTTTGTAATTGCATCGATATACGTCACCTTATACAATCCTGAGATTCATTTTCTTGTGAGCATACTCAATAACGCTATAGAATAATAAGTGTAACACAATCAATGAAAGACCACCCAACTTGGTGTTCATCCAAAGTGCAGAAAACAACAAACTGTGCAAATACAACAAGAAGGAAGTAATATAAATAAATAAATAAATCGATAAATAAATACCCAATAAATATCGAGAAGAGTCTTTGGAAGTGAATCCATAGGTTGTGGGAACATTTCAGTGATGGGGTGAGTAAAGTTGAGTAAAGTTATCCTCTCTGGTTCAAGACCCTGTTTGTTGAGGGGTAATAATTTTTCCTGAACTGGTTCCTGAGACTCCTATACCTTCTTCCCAATGGTTGAGGAATAGTAACACAACAAGGACAGTCTTGGTTTATGCTTCCATAACATCCCAGGCTCAAGGACAAAGGAACTCTCATTCAATAGCTAAGACTTCAGGAGGATTGCAAAATAACTTAGGTTTCACTGTAGCTGATGGTCAACACAAAGTGGCAATTGGGAAGAGGAGACTGGCAGGCATAAAACTGAGTACTGAGAAAACATACAAAGATCTTGCCAGGACCTGAGTTATAGGGGAAGGTTGAATAGGTTAGGACTTTATTCCCTGGAGTAACGGGAGATCTGATAGAGGTATACAAAATTACATAGAGTATAGATAGGGTAAATGTAAGATGGCTTTTTCCACAGAGATTGGGTCCAACTACCACTAGGGGTCATAGGTAAAGAGTGAAAAGGGGAACTTCTTTGATCAGAGGGTGGCAGAAGTGTGGAACGAGCTGTCAGCAGAAGAGGTGGATGCGGGCTTGATTGCAATATTTAAGAGATGCTTGGATAAGTAGACAAATGGGAGGGTTATGGAGAGCTGTAGCCTAGAGAACTCGGCAGAATAACAATCTGGCATGGACTAAGTGGGCCAAAAGGTCTGTTTCAGTGCTCTAAGAGGCATTTCACAATATTCCAACTGACAGACTAGTTGCTGGTTACAGAAAGTGGAAATTCTGGCAGATGCTTTTTGCCTTCTGAGATATATTATCTTTATTGTGTGAGATTGCAAGTGGATAATTACAACTACTGTCCTTCCTCTGTCACAGTGAAATCCCAAAGAAACTCTTCTTTTGAGAGGAGATCTATGGCTTCCAGGTATTTTTCTACCTCTATTACTTTCTAAGTGCCTTACCTGTACCAAAGTCGTCTTCACTTCTGCACACCTCAGCTGTATGAGGGGCAGAGACAGACTGTACATTGACCCTTTCTCCCAAGGTTGCAGGACCGAGAACTAGAGTGCATAGGTTTAAAGTGAGATTGGAAAGCTTTTGAAAACAAACAGAAGGCAACAACAAAAATAGTAAGGACAGAAAAGATGAAATATGAAAGTAAAAGTTCAAAGTTAGAAGTAGAATTTATTATCAGAGTACATACATGTCACCACATACAACCCTGAGATTCTTTTTCCTGTGGGCATACTCAGCAAACCTATAAAACGGTAACTGTAAACAGGGTCAATGAACAGCAAACTGTGGAAATGCAAATATAAATAAATAGCAATAAATAACAAGAGCATGAAGTAACAAGATAATAAGTCCTTAAAGTGAGACCATTGGTTGTGGGAACACCAGAAATAGAATGAGTGTAATTATCCCCTTTGGTTCAAGATGCTGATGGTTGAGAGGTAGTAACTGTTCTTGAAGCTGGTGGTGCGAGTCCTGAGGCTCTTGTATTTTCTACCTGATGGCAGCAGTGAGAAAAAAGCAAGGCCTGGGTGGCGAGCATCTCTGATGATGGATGTTGTTTCATGTTGATGAGCTCAATGGTTTTAAGATGCACAATTGTATGAAAATATGATAGCCTGTAAGGAGGAAATCAAAAAAAGTTTTTCTCAGATATACTGTATAAAAAGTAAAAATTGTGAGAATTGGTATCAGACTGCTAGAAAATGACACTGGAGAAGTAGTAATAGGGAATAAAGAAATTGGACAAACTGAATAAATACTGTTTGTCAGTCAGCGGAAATTCAAGGTGGTCAGTGGGAAGAAGTGAGTTTATTACTGAGAAGAAAGTGCATGGAAAACTAAGGTTTGAAGCTGGACCTAATCCCAGGGTCTGAGAGACATATCTGAAGAGACTGTGGAGGCATTGCCAGTGATCTTTCAAGAGGCACTAGATTCTGGAATGGTTCCGGAGGACTGGAAAATCACAAATGTCACTTCACTCTTTGAGAAGGGAGGGAGGCAAAAGACAGGAAATTATAGGCCAGTTAGCTTGCCTTCAGATGTTAGAGTTGGTTATTAAGGCCGAGTTTTCGGAGTACTTGGAGGTACATAATCAAATAGGCCAGAAGTCAGCATGGTTTCCTTAAGGGAAAATCTTGCCTGACAGATCCGTTGGAATTCTTTGAAGAGATCATAAGCGGGATAGGAAGGAAGTCCCTTTAGAACAGAGATAAGAAGAAATTTCTTTAGCCAGAGCATGATGAATCTGTGTTGTTCATTGGGTACATTTGAAGAGGAGGTTGATAGGTTCCTGATTTGTAAGGTTATGGGGAGAATGTAGGAGAATGGGGTTAAAAGAGAGAGCAAATCAGCCATGATGGAATGGTGGAACAGTTCTGATGTGCCAAATGGCTTAATTATGCTCCCATATCTTATGGTCCTATTGATGGAAATTAGCGGGACCAGAGTATGATGTATTTATGCTTTGCCCAAAAAGAACTTTTAAATAACTTGGCATCTTGGAGCTGCTGGTCCATTTCCCCTAAAACCGAGAATTGGGGGGTTTGGGGTCCAGCTTAAGGGTTTCAGATGTTTTTAGTCTGAACCACTCCAAGCCCAGTACCCTTCAGATTCTAAAATTCAGCCTGTGTATTCATACAAATCGAAAGTAATGTTATTTGATCTGTATCACAAAAATACTCTACGTTTATGTCACTTTTGGCATGCAGTCTGTTGTTTATCCCTTCCAAGCAACATCTTTCAGTGAAGGGAAACTGGCTGCATCTGGCTTAAATCTTAGAAATGAGTCATTACTGCATGAATCACAAATCAACCCAACGTTAGCTGCTGTGAGCAGGTCCTTGGTGACTGTAGCACAACTGAATGGGATATTATAACCTCACAGAAGAAGCTTGGTTTTGTAACTGCTTCCAGGCAAGCAAGTGAACACGTTGAAACTCCCAAACAGCGAACTCAAAAATAAACTCTTGAATAAATCCATATGTTCGGAATTTAACAGTTTACAAGGAACATGTCACATCTGTACAAAGCCTTGGTTCAAGGAAAGATCTGGAAAATGAGGCCAATTGACAACCTGCGCTGGCTTTGCGGCCATCCATGGTGCTGCGAAGCTCCACGGTGGGGGGAGGGGGCGATATAGATTAAACTAAAGATTTGCTTTATTTCTCACATCTGCATCGAAACGTCAAAACATATAGTGAAATGCATCGTTTGCCCCAACGAACAACCAATTCCGAACATGTCCCGGGGGAAGCCTGCAAGTGTTTCCATCCTTCCAGCGCCTACATACTAACCGACATGCTGGATGGAATATAGAGATTCTGCAAATGCTGGTTATCTTGACTAAAACACACAAAATGATGGAGGAGCCCAGCAGGTCTGGCAGCATCCATGGAGAGACATTTCAAACATCAGAACTTGATTAAGGGTCTCAACCATCAATGTCAACTCTTTATTCCTCTCTATGGCTGCTGCCTGACCTGCTGAGATCCTCCGACATTTTGTACATATGTGTTATTCTCATCTTTTGCAATGTGGGAGAAATTCAGAGCACCAGAAGTTTTCTTTGTACAAAGTCCTTACCACAATGGCAGAACTGAACCCATTTTGCTGGTGCTGTAGAACATTATGCTAACCACTACATTATAGTGCTGTCCTGCCAAAATAGAAGGTTTTGTTTCAATTTTCAAAACCCAAAATCTGTGATGCATTCACTCATTTCTTCTTTTAATGATATTAGGCATATTAGACATATCAATTACATATTTTACTGTGGTTGTAAGCTTCAGAGCAACATAGACAAAATGCTGGAGGAACTCAGCAGGCCAGGCAGCATCTATGGAAAAGAGTGAACAGTTGACGTTTTGGGCCGAGACCCTTCATCAGGACTGGTTAAAAAGATGAGAAATCAGAGTAAGAAGATGGGGGAGGGGAGGAAGAAGTAGAAGGTGATAGGTGAAAGCTGAAACCAGGAGAAGGGGAGGTCAGAATCTCTCTGCCACTTCGGCACTCACAAACATGGGTTTCCTAGAGCCTGAGACATCAGAAGCTAAAGGAAGATTGGAATTGTTGCATGGGAAAGATAAATATTTTTCTAAGACTACAGGTTGGCCATTTTGTCTTGATTCCCCAGACATTTCACTTTAAGATTACATTGCCTGTTGTAGTCATCAAATACCTTCCATACCTGGCATTTACCTTCCACAAAGTTCAAGTTCTAGTTTAATTGTCATTCAACCACACGTAAATACCCATGAATACAGCCAAATGAAACAGTGTTAACTCCAGAGCCAAGGTGCAAATCAGAGCACCAACAGTCACACCACAACACCAGGCACACATAACACATAAAAATAGCAAGATAACATGTAAGTTATCACTACAATACAGTCACATTAGAAAATATAGTCCAAGACCCTGAGTCCTTGAATGTTGCAGCAGTCTGCAACCAAACAGAATACAGCTTGCCTTCTGCCCAGTGAATATTAAGAGGCAGCCTCAACTGCAGCTTAGACGCTACGCCACACCACCTCTAAGGGAGAGTGCCGACTCTGACACCTCTTTCCTGGGAAGCTGTAAACAGGTGACAACGCGGCTCGAGGCCCAGTCCTCTCGTCGACTGGGGCCGCACAGCTTCCCCGCTGGTTCGCCAATAAACCAGCAAATCCGACTTGCGGGATTCCACATTAATAATGTCCAATAAAGTGATCAACACAGTTAATGCAGTGGCAACTCTAACCCCTACATTGTGATTTTGCTGTCAATCTTCCTCTACTTCTCCATTACCAACCCCACCTTCATTCAGCCTTTAACGCTTCCCTTGTAATCTCGATCTTGGAAGCCAGCGTTCACTGGCTTCAGCACCACCACCACCACCAACTCCACCCCCCACCCCCCGTCTGGCAAAGCGCCAAGACTATGAATCAAGCGGACTGTCCAGCAGCGATGCTGTTGAGATAAGGAATTGGTAGGTAATTTCACAGACCTTTCAAAGGCATTGTAGCACAGCCGCTAGCGTAACCCTTTACACCAGGGATCTGTGCTAGTTTCCCACTTATATGTTCTTCCCCTGACTGTGTGGGCTTCCTCTGGGTGCTCCAGTTTCCTCCCACATTCCAAAGACGCATGGGTTAATCAGGATTAATTGCTATGTCGGTAGTGGAAGCAGAGTGACACTTGCAGACTGCCCAGCACAGCCTCAAACTGCACTGACACAAGCAATGCATTTCACTGTATGTTTCGATGTACATTGACAAATAAAATTAATCTCTCTTGCCTTCAATTTCCATGAAATCTGCCCTAGTTCTGGACTCATGAATCTATAAGAGAATTAAAGCACTGGTGGGGCCTCCCTTGGAGTATTGTGAGCAGTTTTGGGCTCTTATCTTAGAAAGGATGTGTTGAAACTGGGGAGGGTTCAAAGGAGGTTTACAAAAATGATTCCAGAATTGAATAGTTTGTCATAAGATGAGCGTTTGATGGCTCTGTGCCTGTATTCACTACAATTCAGAAGAATGAGGAGTGACCTTGTTGAAACCCATCAAATGGTGAAAGGACTTGATAGAGTGCCTGTGGAGAAGAATTGTTCTATGGCGGGAGAGTCTAAAACCAGAGGACGCAGCCTCAGAATAAATTTCTTTGGCTAGAAAGTGATGAATCTGTGGAATTCTTTGTCACAGGCAGCTGTGGAGGCCCAGTCTTTATGTTTATTTAAAGCAGAGGTTGATGGATTCTTGATTGATCAGGGCATGAAGAGCAGAAGGCAGGAGATTGGGACTGAGAGGAAAATTAGATCAGCCATGATGAAATGGTGGAGCAGATTCAATGGGCCAAATGGCCTAATTCTGCTCTTGTATCTTATGTTTTTAGGGTCTAATTGAAACTCACAATTTGTTGCGTGGTTTGTGAGATACAATCCATTACTGAAGGAATCAAGGATATAAGGAAGTAAGGCTACTTCTGTGTTCAGCTTGATTGCCCTTATGCTTTGCTTAATACCTAGACTCTGTGGCCGCTTTAATATTACCTCCTGTACCTAATAAAGCAGCCACTGAGTGTGTGTTCATGGTCTTCTGCTGCTGTAGCCCATCCGCTTCAAGGTTCAATGTGTTCTGCACAATGCTGTCAAAACGTGTGGCTACTTGAATTGCTATCAACTTGAACCAGCCCAGGATTCTCCTCTGACCTCTCTTGGTAACAGGGCACATCCTCCCACAGAACTGCCACTCACTGGATGTTTTTTACTGTTTTTCACACCATTCCCTAGAGCCTGTGGTGCACGAAAATCCCAGGAGATCAGCAGTTGCTGAAGCACTCAAATCAACCCTTCTGGCACCAACGATCACTCCACGGTCAAAGTCACTTAATGACATTTCTTCCGCACTCTGAAGCTTGCTCTGACAACAACTGAGCCTCTTCACCATGCCTGCATGCTTTTCTGCATTGAGTTGCTGCCCATGTTTGGCTGATTAGATATTTGCATTAACAAGCAGGTGCACAGGCATACTTAATAAAGTGGCCACCAATTATCATCTCAAGTCGGGACTTAACTGCCAGGAACCAACAAGAGCTCAATAACAGTAAGAAACAAATTATTTCCTTTCAGTAGAAATTTGTCCTTGGTGACTTTTTAAACAAGCATTAATGTAGCAACTGTAAGTTGTACTCAAAAGGCACCAGGGTAGTGTAGCAGTTAGCACAAAGCCATTAAAGTTTGGGATGCTCCGGAGTTCAAAGTTCAATCCCGGCGCTGTTCTATACGTCCTCCCTGTGGACTGTGTGGGTTTTCCCCAGGTTCTGTGGTTTCCACCCACAGTCCAAAGACATACCGGGTAGATTATATCACCAACTCGAGAGATTCTGCAGATGCTGGAAATCCAAAGCAACACACACAAAATGCTGGAGGAACTCAGCAGGCCAGGCAGCTTCTATGGGAAAGAATAAACAGATGAGATTTTGGGTCAAGACCCTTCATCGGGTCTGGAGAGGAAGAGGAGAGGTCAGAAGTCAGGTTAATTGGTCATTGTAAATTATCCCATGACTAGGTTGGGGTTAGTCAGGTTTGTTGGGGTTTGCTGGGGTGCTGTGGCTCTAAGAGCCAGAAGGATCTACTCCTCACTGTATCACAAAGTTAAAATTAAATTAAAATACAGGTCTATTAGCATCAATGAGCCTGAATTACAAATGCAGCACACACCATAGAATAGAATACAACTTCATTATCCTTGCTTGAGACAACGAGAATGTAATACTACTCCAGTCCAAGTAAAACAGACATTTATAATGAAAGTGGTATGGCTTAAATAAAATAAAACACACAACATACAACAAGTGATTTGATAGCCTATAACACTAAAAGTCCATTGGCAAGCCAGGGAAGCTGTGCAACAGCCCTTGGGAAGAAACTGTTTTTCAGTCTTACTGTCTTGGCTAAGATGTTTCTGTATCTCCAACCAGATGGCAGGAGATTGAACCAAGAGCATCCAGAACGGGATGGCTCTTTAATGATGTTTAGACCAGAAGACCATAAGACATAGGAGCAGAATTAGGCCATTCAGCCCATTGAGTCCACACTGCCATTTCATCATGGCTGATCTCGGATCCCATGCAACCTTGTACACCATATTTCAACCAATCAGGAAACTATCAACTTCCGCTTTAAATAAACCCACGGACTTGGCCTCCACTGCAGTCTGTGGCAGAGCATTCCACAGATTCACCACTCTTAGGTTTAAAAAAATCTTCCTTACTTCTATTCTAAAAGGACACTGCTCAATTTAAGGCTGTGCCCTCTAGTTGTGGATAACCCCACGTAGGAAACATCCTCTCCACATCCACCCTACCTAGTTCTTTCAACATTCCGTAGGCTTCAATGAGATTCCCCCTGCCTCACTCTTCTAAATTCCAGTGAGTTCAAGCCCAAAGATGCCAAACACTCTTCATAAGTTAACCCCTTCATTCCGGGAATCATCCTCGTGAACATCCTCTGAACTCTCTCCAATGACAAGGGGCCAAAAAACTGTTGATGGTACCCCAAATGTAAAGCTTCAGCAATATCTCTTTGTTTTTATGTTTAATTCCCTGTGAAATAAGTGCCAATATTGCCGTTACCTTCTTTACCACAGGCTCAACCTGTGAATTAACCTTCTGGGAATCTTGCATGAGAACTCCCAAGTCCTCTTGCATCTCTGATGTTTGAATTTTCTCCCCATTTGGGTAATAGTCTGCACTGTTGTTCCTTTTACCAAAATGCATTGTCATACATTTCCCAACACTGTGTTCACTTTTTGTCGATTCTTCCAATTTTTCTAAGTTCTGCTGCAATTGCATTGCTTCCTCAGCACTACCTACCCCTCCACTTATCTCTATCATCCGCAAATTTGCCACAAAGTTATCAATTCCATTATCTAAACCATTAACAAACAATGTGAAAAGTAGGTGTCCTAATACTGGCCCCTGAGAAACACCACTAGTCACAGAGAGCCAACCAGTAAAGGTCCCCTTTATTCCCATTCACTACCTCCTGCCTGTCAGCCATTCCTCTATCCATGTCAGTATCTTTCCTGTAACACCTTGGGATTTTATCTTGTTAAGCAACCTCATGTAAGGCACCTTATCAAATGCCTTCTGAAAATCTATGTAAATGACATCTGCTCCCTCTCCTTTGTCCACCCTGCTTGTTACTTTCACGAAGAACTCTAACAGACTTGTCAGGCAAGATTCCCCTTGACAGAAATCATGCTGACTTTGACTTACTTTATCATCAGTCTTCAAGTATCCCAAAACCTTGTACTTAATAATGAACTGTAACACTTTCCCAACCACTGAGGTTAGGCTAACTGGCTTATAATTTCCTTTCTTTTGTCTTCTTCCCTTCTTAAAGAGTGGAGTGACATTTGCAATCTTCCAGTCCTCCAGGACCATTCCAGAATCAAGTGATTCTTGAAAGATCTTGACCAATGCATCCATTATCTCTTCAGCAACCTCTCTCAGGACTCTGGGATCTAGTCCATCTGGTCCAGGTGACTTATCCACCTTAAGACCTTTCAGTTTGCCTAGCACTTTTTCCTTTGTAATGGCAATGGCACTCATTCCTACCCTCTGACACTCACAGACCTGTGGCACACTGCTAGTGTCTTTCACAGTGGAGACTGATGCAAAGTACTCATTAAGTACCTCTGCCATTTCTTTGCCCCTATTACTACCTCACCAGCATCATTTTCCAGTGGTTCAATATCAACTCTCACCTCCCTTTTATTATTTATATAACTGAAAATCTTTTAGCATCCTGCTTTATATTATCAGCTAATTTGCCCTCATATTTCATATTTTCCCTTCTTAAGGTTTTTTTAGTTGCCTTTTGTTGGATTTTAACAGCTCCCCAATAATCCAACTTCCCACTCACTTTTGCTACCTTATATGCCCTTACCTTGGCTTTTATGCAGTCCTTAACTTCCCTAGTCAGCCAGGGTTGTCCAGCCCTGCCATTTGAGAATTTCTTCTTCTGTGGGACATATCTATCCTGCGCCTTGTGAACTATTCCCAGAAACTTCAGCCATCTCTGCTGTGCTGTCATCACCACCAGTATCCTCCTCTAATCCACCTGGGCAAGCTCCTCTCTCTTGCCTCTGTAACTCACATTGTGAAACTGACCCTATGTCACTTCTTTTTAAAGATGTAATTCCATCTCTTACCAGCAGAGCCACACCACCATTGTGAAACTGAAACATGTGACTTGTGCTTCTCCCTCTCAAACTGCAGTCTGAATTCAATCACATTATGATCACTGCCTCCTGAGGGTTCCTTTACATTAAGCTCCCTAATAAGATCTGTGTTATTACACAACGCCCACTCTGAGATAGCCTTTCCCCGAGAAGGCTCAAGCACAAGCTGCTCTAAAAAGCCATCTTGTAGGCATTCAACAAATTCCCTCTCTTGTGATCCGACACCAACCTGACTTTCCCAATCCCCCTGAATATTAAATTCCCCCATTACAATTGTGACATTAGACTTTCTACCTGTTCTTCTCAGCTCTCTTTGAAATCTCAACCACAGATCCTGGCTACTATTTGGAACCTATATATGATTCCCATAATGTTTTCTTTTACCCTTGCAGTTTCTTCACTCCACCCACAAAGATTCAACATTCTCTGACCCTATGTCACCTCTTTCTAAAGATGGAATTCCATCTCTCACCAGCAGAGCCACACCAACCACCTACGCCTTCCTGCCTGTCCCTTTGATACAAAAATATATCCTTTGATGTTAAGCTCCCAACTATGGTCAACTTTCAGCCACAACTCAGTGATGACCACAACATCATACTGACCAGCCTCTAATTGTGCCACAAGTTTGTCCACCTTATTCTGAATACTATGTGCATTTAAATACAGCACCTTCAGTCCTGCATTCTTCACCCTTTTGAATTTTGCCTCTGTGGTACAATTTAACTTTTTGCTCTGTTTGCATATGTACTTAATCAATGGCTTGTCCTTCCTTACAGTCGTGTTACACTCATTATCTACTTATTAACCTGCTGGCTCATCCTCAGCTCTATCATACTGGTTCCCCTCCCCTGCCATATTAGTTTAAACCCCTCCCAACAGCTCGAGTAAATCTACCTACAATGATATTAGTCCCCATCGGATAATATAAAAATACCATGAATTATGTGTATCAAATAATTAAATTAAATAAGTAGTGCAATGATATTAAAAAATTAGTGAGGTAATATACATGGTTTCAATGTCCATTCAGAAATCAGATGGCAGAGGGATGGAGGCTGTTTCTGAGTCATTGAGTGTATGGTTTTAGGCTTCTGTACCTCTTTTTGATGGAAACACTGAGAAAAGGACATGTCCTGGGTGATGGGAGACCTCAATAATGGACGCTGTTTTTTTAAGACACTTCTCCTCAGAGATCTCATGGATACTATGGAGGCTGGTACCCAAGATGGAGCTGACTAATTTTACCACTTTCTGCAGCTTACTTCGATCCTGTGCAGTAGTCCATTGCCACCACCACCCCACCCCCATGCCAACCAAAGATGCAGCCAGTCGGAATACGCTCCATGGTATATCTGTAGAAATTTTCTAATATTTTAGGTGACATTTTATATCTCCTCAAACTCTTAATGAAATATAACGACTGTCTTGCCTTCTTTATAGCTGCATCAGTATGCTGAGACCAGATTAGGTCCTCAGGGATATTATCACCCAGCATTTTGAAATTGCTCACTCTTTCCAGTTCTGACCCCTCTATGAGGATCAGTTTGTGTTCCCTTGTCTTACCCTTTCTGAAGTCCACAATCATCTCTTTGGTCTTACTGAGTGCAAGGTTGTTGCTACGACACCACTGGACTAACTGATATATCTCACTCCTGTAAACTGAGTGCACATATAACACACAATAACTGTGGAAAGTAAGGATAAAACCTACAGATGAATCATGCACAAATAACAAACTAAAGTGCATAAATTAAAGTTTGGAAGGTACAGAATAGATGAACAGTGACATTTCAAATACAATGCGGCTGGGAGTTCAGAAGTTTAATGGCCTGGGGAAAAACCTGCTTCCCATACTGACTGTTCTTGTTTTTATGCATCGAAGTCTCCTGCCTGATGGTAGAAAGTCAAGCAGGATTCTGGATGGGTGGGTGGGATTCTTAATACCAAGGGCCCAGGGTATGCAATGTTCCTGATAAATGCCCTGACTGATGGTGGGGAGCCCCCTATGATCCTCTCAGCCATTCTCACAGTCCTTTGTAGGATCTTCTGGTCCAATGCTTGACTGCTCCTATATCAGATGGAGATGCAGCTTGTCAGGACCCTCTCAATGGTGCTCCTGTAAAATTCAGTTAAGATGGGGTTGAAGAGGGGGAGCCTTGCTTGCCACAGTCCCCTTAGGAAGAGGAGGCACTGTTGTACCTTTTTGTTCAGAGAGGTGATGCTGCGGAGGGGTGTTTTCCTCGCCAGTACCTTTGTACATCAAACCAGGTGGGAAAAGTCTTGAGGAAGGCATCCGGGTCACTGACACACAGGGTAGACTTGTAGTCTGTGATCCTCTGAAATCCCTGCCACGTGCATCTCGTGTCTCTGGTATTGCCAAAGTGGTTGTATAACGAGAATTCTCCCGTTTTGCCTTCCTGATGGAACAGGGAAGCACAGTTCTTGCTTCCCTGAGATTTGTCCCCCAATCTAAAGTTAGCGTCACGATCCCTCAGTTGAACCCGGACCTCTGCAGTAAGCCATGGCTTCTGATTTGGCCTCACACTGATGTAACAAAAATTTGTTTAAAATTCGCTCTGTGTTCTTTTCTGAATCAGCAATGGGCACTTGCAAACAAAGGAGTCACTGTACACATGCTAAACCACAAGAAATCACTCTGCTAGAGTTGAATAAAGGAAAACAAATGGTTAATGAAGTAGCAGTACAGAAAGCAAGTAATTATTTATCAGCCACTGAACGAATTGATCTGCAGAATGCTGAAGTGAATCACAGATCCAACAAACTTTCATGCAGTCTTCTCTCTCTCAAAATCTCTCCCTCCCGGCCTACTTGTCACTATTTTCTGGAGGAACTCAGCAGGCCCGACAGTACCTATGCAAAAGAGTAAATCACAGTTTCCCAACCTTTTTTTTAGCCCAACACCCCTCCTGAAGTACTTCAGTACTTGCCATTGCCCCCCAAAGCATCTTCATACTTGCAAACACCCCTCTTAGGCACAATATACTTTCCAATGCCCCCCATAGTGTAAAAACATGTCAGGTACTACCCCCATTGGAAATCACTGGAGTAAACAGTCAATGTTTTAGGCCAAGACTCTTCATCAGGACTGGTGAAGGGTCTCGGCCCAAAATGTCAACTGCTTACTCTTTTCCATGAATGCTGCCTGGCCTGCTGAGTTCCTCCAGCATTCTGTGTGTGTTGCTTTGGCTTTCCAGGATCTGTTGATTTTCTCGTGATTGTCCGTATCTTTGCTGCACTGGTCATAATCTAACCTAAGAGTAAATTCTGCCCTTGCACAAAAACAGTGCCTCTTTTTATACACTTCAGGATCCCCTCAAAACTCAGAAATAACTCTTACCCCAGTGACTTCCCATAAGATACCTGAACCTGTACATTGACCTCATCTCTTCCAGACAAACGTGGATTCATCATGATCTATTCTCAATGATGGAGACCAGAACTCCTTTAACTTTCTCAGAATAATCCCACTCTAGGCTAACACCATTTTGTCAGAATCAGAATTATGTTTAACATCCCTGGAATTCGTCATGAAAATGGTTTCGTTTTATTTTAGCAGATACCAAGGAGGAATCAAATTTAACTCCTTCCTTACAACATCCCAGACATGCATTTAAAAATAAACTTTATTAAGCTAGTAGAATTATGCTTACCCATGTCAGTAAAGCACACAAAGCAGAAATAACACAATTTCACATCAACTGGAGGCATGATCTCCTCCTAATTATAACAATTTCTTTCCGAGGCTTCTGTGGCCAGAGTTGGCCATGTGCCCTGGCTGTCTAGAAATGCAAGCCAGTGCAGAATGATGAAGAGAGCTAGCTGTTGCCCAAGTAGCAGGCTCCCCCTCTCCATGAATCTGATGAACTCAAAGGAAGAGCAAAGGCCGATACAGTTTGGCACCAGCAGTATCGCAGGTATTGCCAGTCAGCGTTGAACTCAGCAAAAGACTACCTTAATCAGAATCAGAATCAGAATCAGACTTTAATCGCCAAGTACCTGTGCACATACAAGGAATTTACTTCCGGCAGATGTTGTCTCTCTGCTCATAACAATAATAATGATAAATATAAATGAAAATATAGATTATACATACAGGTAGTGCAATCCAAGTAATAGTTAGCCGACAGTTAACCGGCAGTTAACTGTTCAGCAAAGTGACCGCAGTAGGGAAAAAACTTCTCCAGTGCCTATTAGTCTTAGTCTGGAGGGATCTGAAGCGCCTACCAGTTCAAACAGTCCATGCACAGGATGGAAGGAGTCCTTTATGATGTTCCCCGCCCTCTTCTTCAACCTGGAAGAGTACAGGTCCACAATAGAGGGCAGGGAGACTCCAATGATGCGTTCGGCAGTCCTCACTGTGCGCTGTAGTCTGGTTCTATCCTGCTTGGTGGCGGCTCCAAACCACACAGTGATGGGGGTGCACAGGACAGACTCAATGACTACAGTGTAGAACTGCAGCAGCAATTCCTGAGGCAGACCATATTTCCTCAAGAGCCGCAGGAAGTACATCCGCTGCTGGGCCTTCTTCAGGATGGAGCTGATGTTCTGCTCCCACTTCAGATCCTGAGAGATGGTGGTTTCCCAGGAACCTGAAGTTCTCCACGGTGGACACAGGGCTGCTGAGGACTGTGCGGGGGGACATAATGGGGGTATGTCCTCCAACTCTGGATTTTTCCCTCGGGATTTGATCCTGGAGGTTTGAGATTAGAGTTTTCCTTTTCCTAGATGAGCTGCCAACCACGGCTTTCGAGCCCCATCTGCCCAAAGTAACTGGTTTTGATGCACCAGTAACCCGTCTTTGCCCCTTTAGCTGTCAGTACAAAAAGTTGCACCAGGCCTAGTAGTTAAGCCACACGTGAAGGCCAGGAACCGGTTGTCAGAGGCTGCTTGAGATGGACTCACTCCACCGGGAGCACTTAATAGGTGGGGAGCTTATCCCCCACTATTTAGTGGGGAGCTTTTCCCCACTACCACCCCCATCTATATCATCCTTAAGAAACCAGCAAGTTCTTTACACAAGGAAAAAATGTTCAGGATCCTGGGACAAGGGCAGGAATTCCAGCCAAGAAACTGTCTGTTAGGATTGCCTCCATCTTTAATTACTCTATAAGATAACAACATGAAATTTGCATATATAGGAAATCTAATTTTGAAAGATTAGGAATGTGATATATCTATTTTCAATCAGGTTTTGCAAGTGGCGGGAATGTAGTTGTCTGGGAAAATAACATGCAGGTTCATAACTCACAGGTTGGGTAAATTAAAAAAAAAACATCACCGCATGCTATTGAAATGTCAGTGGAGAGATGTGAGTCACAAGTTATCAATGCTAAAGTGCATATGAAGGGGAAAAGGGATAATGAAGCAATCTTGTGCTTGATAAATGAGCCAATTACATGTCATCTCATCCAAAAGATTGACTCCAGTTCCTGTCATGTTTTATGACCCCAAAACATAAACGTCACAACCAGGGATCATTTTTTTTTCAATTGATACGTGGAATGTATTTTCTCAGTGTAACTGAGATTGTATTTCCTCTGCATGGAGGTCAGAGACCAGCCGTGTTCTGTAGGTCCCCTCCTCTTTGTAATTTTTATAAATGACCTGGATGAGGAAGTGGAGGGATGGGTTAGTAAGTTTGCTGATGACACAAAGTTTGGGGGTGTTGTGGATAGTCTGGAGGACTGGCAGTGTTTACAGCAATAGGATGCAGAACTGGGCTGAGAAGTGGCTGATGGCGTTCACCCCAGATAAGTGTGAAGTGGTTCATTTCGGTAGGTCAAATTTGAAGACAGAATATAATATTAATGGTAAGACTCTTGGTAGTGTGGAAGATCAGAGAGATCTCAGGGTCCTTGTCCATAGGACACTCAAAGCTGACAGTGTTGGCCTTCCTCAACCATGGGAGAGAGTTCAAGAGCCGTGAAGTAATGTTACAGCTGTATAAGACCTTGGTCATACCCCACTTGGAGTACTGTGTTCAGTTCTGGTCACCTCACTACAGGAAGGATGTGGATACTATAGAGACAGTGCAGAGGAGATTTACAAGGGTAAATCTCTTATGAGAATAGGTTGAGTGAACTTGGCCTTTTAAGATGATGAGAGGTATTGATGGTGTGGATAGCCAGAGACTTTTTCCCAGGGTGAAATGGCTAACATGAGGGGCATAGTTTTAAGGTGCTTGGAAGCAGGTACCGAGGGGATGTCGGGGATAAGTTTTTCACACAGAGCAAGGTGGGTGTGTGGAATGCACTGCCAATGATGGTGGTAGAAGCGGATACAATAGGGTCTTTTTAGAGTCCCTTTGATAGGGACAGGGAGCTTAGAAAAATAGAGGGCTTTTCAGTAGGGAAATTCTAGGCAGTTTCTAGAGTAGGTTACATGGTTGGTACAACATTGTGGGCCAAAGGGCCTGTAATGTGCTGTAGATTTCTATGATTTCTATAAAAAAATTAATTTCAAAATAAATAAATAAACAAAGAAGTAAGTAAATAAATCTATCTCATGGGTTTGCATTGTTCCTTGGATTGTTTACCTTTTATGTCTAATTGCTTGTCTGGGTTTTCATTTGGTTTTGCAGGTGTCTCATTTGATATCATAGGGATTGTTAAACTCTCTTTGTATTTATCACTTTTATTCAATTTGGGGCAATTGAATTAACATGGGATTTTCAATGACTTGTATCGCAGTTGTTGTCTTTGGGGGTTATTGCTTCGCCTGGACATCAGGCTGTCTGATTGGTCCTGAATTCCTATATGCTCCGGGGTGTATTTCAGTCATTGCAGATCCTTGTCTGGTGAATCTCTGACTGAGTCCTTTGGTGTCTCGTGAGTGTTCTCCTGATTCTGCATAGTTTGCTTAAGTTCTTGTTTGTTTTGCTAGTTAATTTCTGTAATGAATCTTTTGTTTTGTTTGAATCACTGAAATCTCTAGGATTCCTGCACTTGAGCTCCCTAGAGACCTGACATAAATCTAATCTGAAGAAAAAAACAGGGAGCAGGGATATCTACTTCATTCTTACTTTTAGTGAACCATGCATATATGATGTGGTGGTGTAATGATGTAACCATTCACTTACTTCTATACATAACACATAATGAATTATGTAAACAAACAAAGAATGCTTAATCAGACAAAATATTTAAAATTACTCAAATATTACTGATATATTAAATAGACAACAGTTCCAACCCATTAGAAGCATACTACTAATACATAGATTGTTAGAACACATAATGTGGTGCCAATGTTTTAGTCTAATATGATCAGTCTAACCCTCATAGCCCATGATTTTTATAGATAGATTTTTATCTGTAAATAATGCAAGCTTAACACAAACAATGGTGTACATTTTACATCAAAATGTTTTGAATCAGAATTGGAATTGGGTTTTGTATCACTGGCATATGTCATGAAATTTATTCTTTTGCAGTGGCAGTTCATTGCAATATATAATAATAAAAACTATAATTTACAATAATTATCTATAAAAGAAGAACATTTAATACAATAAGTAGTACAAAATGGGTTCAAAGTGGTGACATTAGATAGGGTCGTAAAGAGAGCTTTTGGCACATTGGCCTTGAAAACTCAAAGTATTGAGTACAGGAGATGGAATGTTAGGCTGAAGTTGTATACAACATGGATGAGGCCTAACTTGGAGTATTTTGTGCAATTCCAGTCACCTACATACAGGAAAGCTATCAATAAAATTGAGACAGTAAAAAGAAAATTTACAAAGATGTTGCCAGGACTGGGGGACCTGACTTATAATGAAATGTTGAATAGGTTAGGACTTTATTCCCTGGAGCGTAGAAAAATGAGCAGAAATTTGATAAAGATAAACAAAATTAGGAGGGGTATAGATAAGGTAAATGTAAGCAGGCATTTATCATGAAGGTTGGTGAGATTTGAACTAACGGTCATGGGTTAAGGCTGAAAGGTGAAATATTTAATATAAAGTATTTATATTTAATATGATAATACTTACATATAATGGCAACCTGGAAGGGGAACTTCCTCACTCAGAGGGAGGTGTGACTGTGGAAGGAGCTGCCAGTGGAAATGGTGGATGTGAGTTCATTTTGAATATTTAAGAGAAACTTGGATAATACTTGGATGCAAGAGCTGTGGTGGGCTATGGTCTGGCTGCAGGTTGATGGGACTAAGCAGAATTACAGTTTGGCACAGAGCAGATGAGCCGAATGGCCTGTGCCTGTGTTGTTGAGCTATATGAATCAATGCTGGCCTATTGCTTTCATCAGTGCAAAGTCTACCTTTGTTCTCTATATGTAAACGTAATTTGTATTTAGGTTCGGAAGCACAATTTGAAAATTGCCTGGCAAGTTAAAAATGTACAGAAATGTGTAAAAGAAATCAGAACAGATTAGAGGAATCAAAGTTCACACATGTCACCATATACTACCTGGAGATTAATTTTCTTTTGGGCATTCACAGTAGGTAGAAAGAAACTCAATAGAGTTAAAGGAAAACTGCCAACGACCAATGTACAACCATGGGCACCAGGGTAGCGTAACACCTAGTGCGATGGTATTACAGCCTAGGGCATTCCAGAGATCAGAGTTCAATTCTGGTGCCATTCTGTATGGAGTTTGTGGGTTCTCCCTGTGGTGGAATGCGTGGGTTGTCCATGGGTGCTCCAGTTTCCTCCCACGGTTCAAAGACTTACTGGTTAATAGGTTAATTGGTCATTGTACATTGTGCCGTGATTAGGTTAGGGTTAATTGGGTTTGTCAGAGGTTGCGGGGGCAGCATGGCTCGAAAGGCCAGAAAGGTCTACTCACAATGTATCGCCAAATAAATAAGTAAAGGACAACAAACTATGCAAATACAAAAAAGATAAAATAATAAATAAATAAATAGATAGATAGATAGATAAATAAATAAATGGATGGATGGATGAATGAATGAATAAATAAGAAAGGAAACCGTTTTGGAAAGAAAAATAAGAGTACAAGTACTGCTAGTTTGTGTGCCTGAACAGAGTTTGGATATTAAGGTATAGGAAGTTAGGTTGATGCTGGAAACCAATATAGATTATCACAAAGTGAATCCACAGCCAAAGATGCAAGCAGGGAATCTGGTTTCCGATCTCACCTGCACGAAGCCAGTGAGTGACACGGTAGCATAGCAGTTAGCATAAAACTACAACCGTGCCAGAGACCAGCAAATCGGGGTTCAATTCCCACTACCGTCCGTAAGGTATTTGTGTGCTCTCACTGTGGCCTCGTGGGTCTCCTCCAAAGGAAGAAAACCTGAGACAAAATCAGAGGTGGAGGACCAGCAAAATGGTTCACTTCTGATACAGACGGAAAGATAAAGTGAGTTAACTCCACTTTCTCCCCGCAGTGGATTTGTGCAATGAGTATGACTATTTGATCTCTAGAAACTGCAAAATCTGATAATTTATTTTGCTATCTTTTTAGTATGTGTTAATTAGCTACCTGGATCCCAAAACAAATGTGAAGTGTGTACGGGCAATCTCCAGCTTGTCCGTGGCAGATTCATTATGGGTGATTGTGCCTTAATTGTAATGAGCTCTTCAGGCCTGTGAATGGCGCCAGAGAGCAGAGGGATCCTAGGCTTTTAGAGCACCTGAACTGGTTAATTGCTGTTTAATAATAGTTATTACTCATATAGATTTCCTTGAATGACTCACTCTATGTAATGCAGTCTCCTGCTGCTTCCTGTATAAACTTGTTAAATTCATTTTGATAGGCACCGGGTTTCTGTGTTATTTGCATTATTTAAGTGGATGTCCAATTAGTGCTAATCACGGGGTCCTAGTTTTGAGAACGTTACATCTCATGGTGTCATTCAGCCAAGCCACTGATATTCTGTTGGAATTCTTATGAGTAAACTCTGGTCGCAGTCTCTACAATGAGTCTGTCTTTCCCTTCGCACTTGAGTTGTGACATTGTTAGAGCACATTGTAACACTAATAGTCAAGCTACCAAAAGGACTGTTTTCAAGGACTACCTCAGTAGGTTCAACATAGTCAGTGGCCATTTATTAGGTACACCTGCTTGTTAATGTAATTATCTAATCAGCCAAACATATGGCAGCAACTGAATGACTAAAAGCATAGACATGGTCAAGAGGTTCAGTTGGTGTTTGGACCAAGCATCAGAATGGGGAAGAAATGTGATTGAAATAGCTTTGACGGTGGAATGATTGTTGGTGCCGGACAGGGTGGTTTGAACATCTCAGAAACTGTGGAACACCTGGGATTTTCATGCACAACAGTCTCTAGAGTAGGAGTTCTCAATCTTTTTAATTCCATGGATACCTCCCATTAACCAAGAAGTCCATGGACCCCAGGTTGAGAAACACTGCTCCAGAGGTTACAGAGAATGGTGCAAAAAGCAAAAATAATCCAATGAGCAGCAGTTCTGTGGGTGAAAGTGCCTTGTTAATGAGAAAGGTCAGAGGAGAATGGGCAGACTGGTTCAAGCTGACAGGAAGGCAACAGTAACTCAAGTAAACACACATTACAACAATGGTGTGCAGAAGAGAATTTCTGAATGTATAACACGTTGAACCTTGAAGTGGATGGGCTACAGCAGCAGAAGGCCATGAGTGTACACTCAGTGGGCACTTTATTTGGTACAGGAGGTAACTAATAATGAGGCCACTGAGTGTAACTGGTTTCTAGTTTAAAACCTGGGAATTTAAGAAGTAGGAGCAAAAGTTCATACGGTCCCTTGAGCATACTTCACCAGTCAATGTGATCATACCTGATCGAATCTTGGCCTCGCCTCTTCTTTCCTGCCTGTTCTTTGTAACCCCTGATCCTCTTGTAGTCCAAACATCTGTCTACTCAGCCTTGAATATGTGCAATGACTCAGCCTTCACCGCTCCCTTGAGCAGCACTTCCAAAGATTTATGAGCCGCTGAAAGAAGTAAATCCTCTCACCTCAGTTTTGAACCATCGATTCCTAAAAACTAATTCAGCTTTAGAGAGATTCCATGTGGCGGATTATGTATTCTTCAAATTAGTCTCCCTAGCATAATTATCTAAATAGAATTGGGCAGAATGGATCCAACATCTCCTACAAAATTTTTTACAGACATGAATACAGATGAAGTTGAATATAATTTTAAAACATTATAAACAAGAGTATACAGCAGGATTGTTAAAAAATGATAAATGTCTACAAGATGTTTGTAGCCCCATTTAGATTCTTGTTTGGGTGTAAGGAGGATATTAAGACCGCAGGGAGCGGGCATTCACTGGAATGCAGTTATGTTCTGTTACCATCAGAAATTGTAATTCAGTTTTTATTCATTTTCAAAAGGGGCACCACAGTAAGCTTGTCTTCAAAAGGAGAAAATTAATGATCAAAGTATCCAACCAGCAACCACAGCCACCACTTACTCTTACCAACAATGCATCAGAATATCTTGATCCTGGATTGGCTTCTCCAGCCACTTGAGGATCCATCAATAGACAACCCAACCCCTTAGGAGAATATCTTACTCAACTCAAGTGATCTCACTACTAACCTATTGTCTTATTCCAATTAGGTAATGCAGCCTGCCTTCTCCATTACTCTGAAAGGGATGAATTTATTGGCTATAATAACTTTTCCATGTTCTTCAAAAATCTCATGTTTTTAACCATTTAATGGTCACTTTGTGAGATCCCTTTACTGTGCAAGTACTGCTAACAAAACAGTAACACTAGAGATTCTGCAGATGCTGGAAGTCCAGAGGAACACACAGAAAATGCTGGAGGAGCTCAGCTGGTCAGGCAGTATGTAGGGAAATGAATACACAGTTGATGTTTCAGGCTGAGACCCTTTAGCATTCTTATAGATACTTCAAGTACCTTCAATACGCATTCACTGGAACGTTACAGCACAGTACAGGCCCTTCGGCCCATGATGTTGTGCTAACCTTTTAACGTACTCTAAGGTCAATCGAACCTATTCCCCCTTCCTAACCCTCCATTTTTCTATCATCCTAAGAGCCCGTGAAATGTCTGCCACCACTCCTGGAAGGATGTTCTAGGTTCCCACTGCTCTCTATGTAAAGAACTTATCTCTGACGTCCCCCCTACACTTTCCTTCAAACACCTTAAAATGATGCACCCTCACATTAATCATTTCCACCCTAGGAAAACTTTTTGGGCTGTCCACTCTATCTATCTATAATCATCTTGTAAACTTCTATCAAGTCACTTCTCATCCTCCTTTGCTTCAAAGGGAAAAGTTCACTGAACCTGCCTTTACGAGACATGCACTCTAGTCCATGTAATATCCTGGTAAATCTTCTCTACATCTTCTCTAAAGCTTCCACATCCTTCCCATAATGAGGCAAACTTTATATTTCCCTAGAACAAGGAATGAGACATTCTGCCCTTTTAGTTATGCTGGTTTTAGGAGCAATCCTATTCCCCTATAACTTATTCTCTAACACTTGATCATTAATAGGTCCCTTAAGGTTGTTATGGCCAGCGGAGGAGGGAAGTGTGGTAGTGGGGATCAGCTCTCACTACTTATTAAATGCCCCCAGTGGTGTGCACCTCAAATAGCCACTGACAACCAAGTTCAGCCCCTGGCCTTCATGTGTAGCTTAGCTACTAAGCCTGGTGGAATCGGTTCTACTGACAGGAGGAGGGACAAATGTGGGTTACTGGCGCCTTAAAACCAGTCACTTTGGGCTGATGGGGTACTTCAGCCATGGTGGGCAGTTCAACTCAGAAAGAAAACTCTGATCCCAAACCTCCATGGCCTTATGGCTGTACCCACTCATGAAGATGGTTTTGGGTGTAACCCCTTAAGAACAATCCAGAGCTGAAGTCCCTAATGTTACGTGGTGAACTCAACGCTGACTGGTAACTCCTGCGATTTTGCCGGTGCCAAGCTGCATTGGTCTCTGCTCTTCCATTGGATTTATCATCTCCAATAATTCCTTGATTCCTTGATAATTCCTTGATTAGTAGGGGTCTCAAAGGCTACAAAAGGGAGCTTGCTGCATGGGCGACAGCTTGCTCTCCATATCATACTGCCCTGGCTTGCATATCATGTAGACAGCTGGCTCGCAACATTCATGGTCGGTCTCAACAAAATGGAGGGCCTCAAAATCATTAATACCTCCCAGATTCCTTCACAAAATACTTGCCACTGCTCGCAATCTTCCTCCAGGTTATAGAGATGGGATACGGATAAGATCGCTGCTTCGCAGTCAGTCTAACTCCAAACTGCCAGTCATTATATCTTTCTACTTCTCTAATGAACTCCCTAAAAAAAAACAAGATAGATAAAATTAGCTTTATTTGTCACATATCCATTTGTTGTCTTCTATGCTCTTGCTCTTTCATTGATCTCGTTTACAGTTACCTTTCCAGAAATTCGCTGAGTATGCCTGCAGGAGAAAGAATGTCAGAGTTGTATGGGGTGGCATGTATGTACCCTGATAATAAATTTTACTTTGAACTTTGAACTTTTGAAAGATACAGCAAATGTGACATTTGCATCAAATCAAATCAGCGAGGATTGGACTGGGCAGCCTGAAAGTTTTGTCGTGATTCCAGTGTTAATTTAGCATCCAAAATTACTACAGGTTAATTAAACAATGAAAAACCTTAATAAATTATGATTAACATTAGGAAGTTTTAAAATTTGCATTTAGAAACAGAGTACCAAAGCAGTTAAGCGGCTCTTTGCCCAGAGGATAGCAAATCTGTGGAATTCATTACCGCAAACAGCTCTGGGGGCCAAGCCACTGGGTATATTTAAAATGGAGTCTGATAATTCCTTGATTAGTAGGGGTCTCAAAGGTTACAAAAGGAGAATGGGATTGAGGGGGATAATAAATCAGCAGAGCAAACTCGATGGGCTGAATGGCCGAATTCTGCTCCAATTTCTTGTGGTCTGATGATTTGAGTTGAGTTCATAGATTCCTGAAATTTGGGTCGAGACCAAAAAACCTAATATTTTGAGGAAATGAGATAGCAGACAGAAAACTGTCTGAGAATGTGGTTATTTCTGATTTCCAGTTTACATTCCCTAAGGTTCTATCAGAGAGACAGTTTATTAAACTGTCAGCTTGCAAAACCAATGACAATTTATTACCTGGTGTGATGATGAGAAAGAAAGGCGGCAATCAGAAAGTGTGTGAGTGGGGAGTGGTATACTGGGGAAATGCTGAGGCTGTGAGTTTGAGCCTCACATAGAGCACGTGTGGTTTCAGTTGTTGTCTGAGATATGATGGTGGTCACACCATACTCAGCGTTCAGCTGAAATGCTCTGTTCCTCATGCTGCTGAATGAGGATTTTGTAAGTTCTCCCCATATCTGCGTGGGTCTCTTCCAGGTGCTCCAACTTCCTCCCTCATTCCAATTGGGTGCAGTTAGATGGTGTGGGTTTGTTGGGCCAGACTGGCCTGTTACCGTGCTGTATCACTAAATTGAACTTTGAAGAATAACAATAATGATCAGGACAGTGCCTAAAAAAAATGGTGGTTGCTGTCCATCGTGTCCGACAGGGACAGGAACCCTGTGCAGGAGAGCTTTTCACAGAAAAGCCATTGCACTGGAGCAGTTCCACTCTCCCGATCCCAGATGGCTGGGGCTAGTGGTACGAACAAGCAATCAATATCAAACTATCAATAACTCCAAAAGACTGGAAGTAGAGTAACTACTGAAAGGCTTTTATTATCAGTAAAATGGGCCATGTCCATGCTGGATGACTGTGGGAGGAACAGTGACACAATCGCCTTTATACAGGGGTCTGTGGGAGGAGCCACAGGAGCAGTCAGCAGAGGGTGTGTCCAGACAGATATACATGGTTTACCACACGAGCGTCACAAACTGGCGTTTTCCTTGGTTGGAGTGGATGATCATGATGTCTTCTGTGTCTTATCCTGCCCTCCGCTCTCCACGGAGAGTTACAGAACCACCTTCCAAGCCATGGATCTCACTGTAGATCTCATCCTCCCATTTGGCCGGATTTGACTTCATATGCTAGGACAGGCTTGTCCCTAACTCACCAGTCTATGAGGCAGCCAGCTACCCTCACATGGTTACATCATCATCATCGTCATCATTATGTGTCATGCCATATATATATACAAGATTACTCAAATATTATTGAAGTATCAAATACACAGCAGTATGAAGTAGGCGATCATGGCCTTTGACCATGATTGTACTTTGCATTTTTTTTTTACAGAAGGTATTTGTCTTTGCCTTCTTCTGGGCAGTATCTTTACAAGGTGAGTGATCCCAGCCGTTATCAATAATCTTCAGAGATTGTCTGCCTGGTGTCAGTGGTCACATAACCAGGACTTGTGATCTGCACCAGCTGCACACACGACCATCCACCACCTGCTCCCGTGGCTTCATGTGATCCTGATCGGTGGTGGGTGGGGTGGGGGTGGGCTAAGCAGATGGTACACCTCGCCCAAGGGTGACGTGCAGGTTGCAGAGGGAAAGAGCGCCTGGCACCTCCTTTGGTGGAGATGTATCTCACCCTGCCACCCACCTAAAGTAAAAGGCCATATATTCATGTTTGGCACCAGCATCTTAATAGAAACTAAATCAAGAATAAAATCATTGTTCAGTTAAGTGAGTGGGCAACGGGGTCAGATTGATTTCAGTACAAACTGATGCCGCCCACTCTGAACAAATAAAGAAAGTGACAAATAGACATTCAGTGATAAAATATCTGCAAATTGATTTAAGAGTTCATGTACACAGACCACTAAAATCTAACAAAGACCTAAATATTTGTTGAGTAAAATGCTGAGGTAGAATTTCACTCCACTGAATGGATATTCACTAATCGCGAACAAGATTTGCCATAATTATGGCATGGGATCTCACAGTTCGAGGAACTTGGGTCCACATCAATGGATCCCTCAAAGTTGCCAGACAAGTTAAGGGGATGTGCTGACCTTCATGAGTCAGGGGATTAAGTTCAAGAACACGAGGAAATGTTGCAGCTCTATAAAACTCTGGTCGGACCACACTTGGAGTATTGTGTTCATTTCTGGTTGTCGCATTGTAGGGAGAATGTGGAAGCTTTAGGAGATTGCAGAGGAGGTTTGCCAGGATTGGAGAGCATGTCTTATGAGGGTAGGAGCTACAGCTTCACTCTTTGGAGCAAAGGAGGATGAGAGGTGACTTTACAGAGGTGATAAAAGACATAGATCAAGTGGACAGCCAAGGACAATTTTTTCCCCAGGGTGAAATAGTTAATACGATGGGGCATAACTTTAAGGTGATTGGAGGAATGCTTAGGGAGGGATGTCAGAGGCAATGTTGTTTTTTTACAGAAAGTGACGAGTGCATGCACTGCCAGAGGCAGATACATTAGGGACTTCTAAGATAGGACCACGGGTGAAAGAGAGACAGAGGGCTCTGTGGAAGGGAGAGGTTAGGCTGATCTCAGAGTAGGTTAAAAGGTCAGCACAACATCATGGGTCGAAGGTCAAGTACTGCGCCGTCATGTTCTATGTTCTAATTTATAGAGACAACTCCTCTAGGAAATTCAATTGAAGATATGCAGTCTGTAGTTGACAGGAATCTCTGGCACTCAAACAAAGCATTGAGATAAGTATGAGGCCTGCATCGGCAATATTTAAAAGGGAGTTTTCTGAACTAGAGTTCTGCACTTAAAACTGTGACATTTAAATTAGAAACTCTCCACAAGCCAGATCTTCCATATCAACACATTGATGGACATTGAACCCATGAACACTACCTCACTATTGTTCTTCTCTTTTTACACTACGTAGTTTAATATGTGTGTATACTTACTGTAATTTACAGTTACTGTTATGTATCACAATGTATTGCTGCCATATAACAACAAATTTCACAGCATATGTTGGTGATACTAAATTTGATTCTGACACTGTCCTTATGAAATATAAGATTGCTGTAGAAGTTTTATGAGTCTTTGGGAAAATCTGTCCTTTTTTGCTGACATTTAGTATTTTAGTTTCAGCTGTAAGTGTTTATGCAATTTATAGAGGAAATGAAATGAAATTACTCATGATGGAGATGATTACCTGATACCTTTGTCAGAGGAGATGACTAGTGATATTATTAAACTTTATAGAATAAATGACATGAAGTAATCCGAGCAGGAGAGACAGTACAAGTAATGATCTAATAGTTTCCTCAGTCACAGCATTTCATATTTCACGATATTGGATTTAAGTAAAATTGGGTTAGACAGTAAAATATGACTGGTTAGGATAATGGAAGTATGGTGCATGGTGCAGTAGAAGTCCCACCAGTGCCTGTAAGGAGTTTGTACATTCTCTCATGACCGCGTGGCATTTGAAGAAACAGAGACTAAAGCACGGGAGCTGTCTGATGCTGTGCAATGCTTCAACCAGGGCTTCTTTAGCCTGTTAAATCTGGAGACTGTGTTGTCCAGAAGATTTTTCAGAAGTCAAGAGTGAGGTGAAAATCTTAAGAGTCACTGAGTCATAGAAAAATACAGCCAGAAACAGGCCCTTTGGCCCATCTAGTCCATGCCAAACCATTTAAACTGCCTATGGCCATTGACCTGTACTGGACCAGAGCCCTCCCATCCATGTACCTATCCAAACTTCTTGTATATGTTGAAATCAAACTCCCGTGCACCACTTGTGCTGGCAGCTCATTTCACATTCTCATCTCCCTGTGAGTGAAGAAATCTTCCCTTGTGTTCCCCTTAAACATTTCACCTTTCACCCTTAACCCACGAACTCTGGTTGTAGTCCCACCCAATGTCAGTGGGAAAGCCTGCTTGCAGTTACTCATAGTACATCATGGTACAGGTCATACAGGGTCAGTCTGTACCAGGAAGAAGGCAAGTAAAAGCAGTAACAGAGGAACGTTTTCTTTTTACACTGGTGAAACTGGTCTGGATAAGAAACCCCGTGAACAGGCACTGACGGAGTCACACTTTCCCTTCGCAGGCAAAGAAACTGCAGAAATTTAAATCCAAAGATTCTGGAAGTTACGTGAGAGGTCGGGGTTGACCATGGATGCTGTATTCTAGCTGTCTAGAGATGCGAGCCAGGGCAGTACAAACAGAGAGCAAGCTGTTGCCAATGGGCTAAGCTCCCACTCTCCACACATCTGACCAATCCAAAGGAAGGGCAGAGACCAATGCAGTTTGACACCAACAACATCGCAGGAGCTTCCAGCCAGTGTTGAGCTCAGTGTGGGACTACTGCATAGAGACTCCAGCTCCAGATATTTCCCTCTGGGTTTACTCCCAAAGCCTTCCTCACGAGTGGGTACAGCCACAAATCAGTGCTAGTTTGACATCAGTTTTCCTTCTAGATGAGCTGCCAACCACAACCAACAAGCCCCATCTGCCCGAAGCAACTGGTTTCAAGGCACCAGAAACCCGACTTTGCTCTTTCTGTCAGTAGAAGTGGGTCCACTGGGATTACTGAAGGCCAGGAGCTGGACGTGGTTGTCAGAGTCCATTTCGGGTGCACTCTATTGAGAGCATTTAATATGTAATGGGAGCTTGTTCTCATTACAACTCTGTGGTGAACTACATATAGCTGTCTGGACATGCCCCCCCGTTGACTGCTCCTGTGGCTCCTCCCACAGACCCCTGTATAAAGGCGATTGGGGCCTGAGCCCTCCCCTCAGTCTCCAGGATGTAGCATGGTGGTCAATTGCTGCTTGTTCTTTCTTCAAGTCAATAAAAGCCTATATCTCGCCTCACGTCTCAGAGAGTTATTGATGGTGCATCAAACCCCACGGCTGTAACAGCCTTCAGGAACCACAGACAAACAAGTGATTATATAAACGTATGAGCTGGCATGAAGAAAGCTAACGCTACAAGGGAAAACTCAATAAAAGCAACACAACAGATACTTCAGTTGTAAGTTTTGAACAAGTTCACATGGCCTCTATATCTACCTGGTTTCATTTTATTGGCCGGCACGATTTGGTAGTGTAACACTACTACAGGGCTCAGCAACACGAGTTCAGTTCCTGCCACTGCCTGTCATAAGTTTGCACGTTCTCCCCGTGACCGCGTGGGTTTCCTCCAGGTGCTCCAGTTTCCTCGCGCAGTCCAAGGACGTACGTACAAGTTAGTAGGTTAATTGGTCATATGGGTGTAATTGGGCGATGCAGACTTGTTAGGAAGGAAGCACTTTCTCTAAATACATTATAAAAGAATAAATCAGAGTCAGATTCAGGTTTATTATCACCGGCAGATGACGTGAAATTTGTTTTCTTAGCCACAGCAGTTCAATGCAGTACATAATATAGAAGAAAAAAACAAACAAACAAATAAATAAATTACAGTATACATATATTGAATAGATTAAAAATCGTGCAATAAACAGAAATAGTATATATTAAAAAAGTGAGGTAGGGTTCAATGTCCATTTAGGAATCGGATGACAGAGGGGAAGAAGCTGTTCCTGAGTCGCTGACTGTGTGCCCTCAGGTTTCTGTATCTCCTACCTGATGGTAACAGTGAGAAAAGGGCTTGCCCTGGGTGCTGAAGGTCTTTAATAATGGACGCTGCCTTTCTGAGACACCGCTCCCTAAAGATGTCCTGGGTACTTTGTAGGCTAGTGCCCAAGATGGAGCTGACTAGATTTACAACCCTCTGCAGCTTTTTTCAGTCCTGTGCAGTAGACCCCACCCCTCCCCATACCAGACAGTAGATAGGTAGTTAAATAAAAGACATCATATTCAAATGATACTGGAAGAAAGTTCAAAGTGCATGCATTATTGTTAACGTATATATTATACAACCTTGATATTTGTCCCCTTACAGACAGCCACAAAATAAGAAACTTAAAAGAACCCATTGAAAAATATCCAACTAACACCCAATGAGCAGGGAGAGAGGAAAAAAAACACAAATTGTGCGAACAATAAAAGCAAACAAACACCATTCAGAACAACACAGAATCCAAAGACACCAAGTCCGGAGCAGCCGGAGCAGGCCCGGAGCCTCAGTCTCAGTTTATCACACAGCAGAGGTCGCAGACACGAAGCCCGGAGCAGCCGGAGCAGGCCCGGAGCCTCAGCCTCAGTTTATCACACAGCAGAGGTCGCAGACACGAAGCCCGGAGCAGCCGGAGCAGGCCCGGAGCCTCAGCCTCAGTTTATCACACAGCAGAGGTCGCAGACACGAAGCCCGGAGCAGCCGGAGCAGGCCCGGAGCCTCAGCCTCAGTTTATCACACAGCAGAGGTCGCAGACACGAAGCCCGGAGCAGCCGGAGCAGGCCCGGAGCCTCAGCCTCAGTTTATCACACAGCAGAGGTCGCAGACACGAAGCCCGGAGCAGCCGGAGCAGGCCCGGAGCCTCAGCCTCAGTTTATCACACAGCAGAGGTCGCAGACACGAAGCCCGGAGCAGCCGGAGCAGGCCCGGAGCCTCAGCCTCAGTTTATCACACAGCAGAGGTCGCAGACATGCGGCCCGGAGCCTCAGTCTCAGTTTATCACACAGCAGAGATCGCAGACACGAAGCCCGGAGCAGCCGGAGCAGGCCCGGAGCCTCAGCCTCAGTTTATCACACAGCAGAGGTCGCAGACACGAAGCCCGGAGCAGCAGGAGCAGGCCCGGAGCCTCAGCCTCAGTTTATCACACAGCAGAGGTCGCAGACATGCGGCCCGGAGCCTCAGCCTCAGTTTATCACACAGCAGAGGTCGCAGACACGAAGCCCGGAGCAGCCGGAGCAGGCCCGGAGCCTCAGCCTCAGTTTATCACACAGCAGAGGTCGCAGACATGCGGCCCGGAGCCTCAGTCTCAGTTTATCACACAGCAGAGGTCGCAGACACGAAGCCCGGAGCAGCCGGAGCAGGCCCGGAGCCTCAGCCTCAGTTTATCACACAGCAGAGGTCGCAGACATGCGGCCCGGAGCCTCAGTCTCAGTTTATCACACAGCAGAGGTCGCAGACACGAAGCCCGGAGCAGCCGGAGCAGGCCCGGAGCCTCAGCCTCAGTTTATCACACAGCAGAGGTCGCAGACACGAAGCCCGGAGCAGCCGGAGCAGGCCCGGAGCCTCAGTCTCAGTTTATCACACAGCAGAGGTCGCAGACACGAAGCCCGGAGCAGCCGGAGCAGGCCCGGAGCCTCAGCCTCAGTTTATCACACAGCAGAGGTCGCAGACACGAAGCCCGGAGCAGCCGGAGCAGGCCCGGAGCCTCAGCCTCAGTTTATCACACAGCAGAGGTCGCAGACATGCGGCCCGGAGCCTCAGTCTCAGTTTATCACACAGCAGAGGTCGCAGACACGAAGCCCGGAGCAGCCGGAGCAGGCCCGGAGCCTCAGCCTCAGTTTATCACACAGCAGAGGTCGCAGACATGCGGCCCGGAGCCTCAGCCTCAGTTTATCACACAGCGGAGCAAAGCATCAGAGAGCTCGCGAACATGAAGCCCAGAGAAGTCGGAGCAAAGCTGATTTGATGTTGTTTGAAAGTCAAATCAAATTAGAATCAATTGAAACAGCAATGCACACAACATCAGTGTTTAAAAATAATAAGGAGTCAGTTTGGTGACTGAGATGCAAACTTGTTTGGTTGAATCTGACTCCAATGAATTTCAGGGAAAAATTTGAAAGACAACCACGATAACCTGAAATCAACTGAACTGAGGCCAACAAAGAGCACACTTGTGATGCACCATCAATAACTCACACTGAGACGTGAGGCGAGATATCGGCTTTTATTGACTGGAAGAAGGAACCAGGAGTGAATGTCCATCATACTATGTCCTGGAGACTGAGGCCGAACGTCAGGCCTCAGATCGCCTTTATACAGGGGCCTGTGGGAGGAGCCACAGGAGCAGTCAGCAGGGGGCGTGTCCAGACAGGTATATGTAGTTCACCACATTCACCCCCCCTTTGTTTGAAAGAGTCCCCATGTGGCGAAGTTTCTTACAAGTCAAGTCTATCAGGTGGTCGAATCTGTCGCTGCGATCTACGTAGCACCGGCTGTGATCGCATGGATGCCGGCAACATTGGTGATTGCACAGGGGACGGAGGTTGCGCTTGTTCCTGCCCACTAGGCTGCCCTCACGCATGTGCCTGGTATAAATGCGTACGAAACGCCCGGTATACAAGTGTCGTGAGGAGTCTGTGTAGGGCCTGGTGAGCACGGTGTCACCTCTGGTGCAGGGTTCATAGTTACCGGAGAGCCTTCAGGGTAGTGGTCTGCTGCACCTGCGGGTGCCAGGTCGCAGATGGAGACTGTGTCCTCCCGCCCGTCAGGTAAGACCACGTAAGCATACTGGGGGTTCGCATGTAGAAGGTGTACCCTCTCGACCAGCGGGGAGTATTTATTGCTCCTCACATGTTTCCGGAGCAGCACTGGCCCCGGGGACGTCAGCCAAACTGGTAGGGTGGTCCCAGTGACAGACTTCCTGGGAAAAGAGAATAGGCGTTCGTGAGGGGTGGCATTGGTGGACGTACATAACAGAGAGCGGATAGAGTGCAGTGTCTCAGGGAGGACCTCCTGCCATCGAGAGACCGGCAACCCTTTTGACTTAAGGGCTAAAAGTGTGGCCTTCCACACTGTGGCATTCTCCCGCTCCACCTGGCCATTACCCCGGGGATTATAACTCGTGGTCCGACTGGTAGCAATGCCCCTAGCTAGCAAGTACTGGCGCAGCTCCTCACTCATAAAGGAGGACCCTCTATCACTGTGGATATAGCAGGGATACCCGAACAGAGTGAAGAGCTGGCGTAGAGCTTTTATGACGGACGTGGCAGTGGTGTTGGGGCAGGGGAAGGCAAAGGGGAACCGTGAGTACTCGTCGATAACACTGAGAAAATAGACATTGCGGTCGGTGGAGGGAAGGGACCCCTTAAAGTCAACACTCAGTCGTTCAAAAGGGCAGGTGGCCTTGACAAGTTGTGCCGTGTCAGGATGGTAGAAGTGCGGTTTGCACTCAGCGCAAATTTGGCAGTCCCTGGTCATCGTCCTGATGTCCTCCAGGGAGTATGGCAGGTTCCGAGCTTTCACAAAATGGTAAAATCGGGTGACCCCCGGATGGCAAAGTTGTGCATGAAGGGTGTACAGCTGGTAGAGCTGTGTGCTAGCACATGTTCCCCGGGATAGGGCATCAGGGGGCTCATTGAGTCTGCCAGGCCGGTACAGGATATCATAGGTGTAGGTGGAGAGTTCTATTCTCCACCACAAAATCTTATCATTTTTGATTTTGCCCCGCTGTTGGTTGCTGAACAGGAACGCAACCGAGCGCTGGTCGGTCAGCAAGGTGAACCTTTTGCCAGCAAGATAGTGCTTCCAGTGCCTAACAGCCTCCACTATGGCCTGGGCTTCTTTCTCCACCGCGGAGTGCCGAATTTCGGAGCCTTGGAGGGTGCGAGAAAAGAATGCTACTGGTCTGCCTTCCTGATTGAGGGTAGCAGCCAGAGCGAAATCGGAGGCATCACACTCCACTTGGAAGGGAGCGGTCTCGTCCACCGCATGCATCGTAGCTTTGGCAATGTCCTCTTTAATGCAGCCGAAGGCCGCGCGGGCCTCAGCAGAGAGGGGAAACGAGGTAGACTTGACCAGGGGGCGGGCCTTGTCTGCGTAATGGGGGACCCATTGGGCGTAATAGGAAAAAAAACCCAGGCACCGTCTGAGGGCCTTGAGAGTGGTGGGAAGAGGGAGTTCTAACAGGGGCGCATACGTTCGGGATCAGGGCCAATAACCCCGTTTTCCACGACATACCCAAGTATAGCAAGGTGGGTGGTTCCAAACACACACTTGTCCCTGTTATAAGTAAAGTTCAGAGCTGCGGCCACTTGGAGAAATCGTTGGAGGTTGGCGTCGTGATCTGGCCTGTCGTGACCACAAATGGTGATGTTATCCAGATAGGGAAATGTGGCCTGCAGTTGGTACTGGTCCACCACTCGGTCCATTTCCCTCTGGAAAACAGAGACACCATTCGTGACACCGAAAGGGACGCGCAGGAAGTGATAGAGCCTGCCGCCCGCCTCGAAGGCGGTGTAGGGGCGGTCCTCTGGGCAGATGGGGAGCTGGTGATAAGCGAATTTCAGATCTATTGTCGAGTACATCTTGTACTGAGCAATCTGGTTGACCATATCCGCGATGCGGGGTAGGGGGTACGCGTCAAGCTGCGTAAACCTTTTGATGGTTTGACTATAGTCCACCACCATCCTATTTTTCTGCCCAGTCCGAACAACAACCACCTGGGCCCTCCAAGGGCTTGAGCTTGGCTCAATGATCCCCTCCCTGAGCAGCCCCTGCACCTCCGACTGAATGAAGGCCCTGTCCCCCGTGCTGTACCTCCTGCTTTTAGTTGCCACAGGCTTACAGTCAGGGGTCAGGTTGGCGAACAGCGGTGGGGGAGGGACCTTGAGAGTGGAGAGGCCGCAAGTGGTGTCGGTAGCGCAGCTGTCGGCCTGGTGCTGGGTGGGATGTGTGTGCCCGCGTGTGTGAGTGGTCAGTAGCGGGGTATGTGAAGAAGTCCCACAAAACTGAGGATTCCTGACAGCGAGTGGTGGGAGGGGCCCGTTGTATACCATAGTCACACTTTCGAGATGGCTCTGGAAGTCCAGCCCCAATAGCACAGGTGCGCACAGTTGAGGCATGACCAGCAGCTCAAAGTTCCAATATTCTGTGCCTTGTACCACCAAAGTCGCTACACAACCCGCCCGGATGTCTGCGGACTGCGACCCAGAAGCCAAATGGAACCTCCGACTTACCGGCCGCGTTGCGAGTCCGCAGTGTTGTACTGTGTCCGGGTGAATAAAACTCCCAGTGCTGCCCGTGTCAAACAGGCATCTAGTCCTGTGCCCCTCCACCCGGATGTCCATCATGGACCTTGCAAGCTGGTGTGGGGCGCTTTGGTTGAGGGTCACAGTGGCCAGAGTTGAATCGCCGTTGGGCTGCCTGGTCAGCATCGGACGGCCGGGGGGCGGGGCATGCTGACGTCGACAAAGATGGCCGTTCACATCCGGGGTACCCGGTAAGCATCGGAGGGTCGGGGGTGGGGCGTGCTGACGCCGACAAAGATGGCCGCCCACATCCGGGCATGCAAGATGGCGGCCCCCATGTTTCACCCGCAGCGCAGCACTCCGCTCGAGGTTGAGACTTACAGACCTTGGCGAAATGGCCCCGCTTTCCGCAGCTGGAGCAGGTCGCTTCTCGCGCTGGACAGCGTTGTCGAGGGTGTTTTTTATGGCCGCAGAAATAACAATGGGCTGCCGCTGTGGTCGGGTTCGGGGAGCTTGTTGAATCGCGACTGGCAGCGGCGTTGGCGAATTCACTCCCGGGAGCCGGCGGTGGGGTCTGAGGTGTCCACGGAACTGGCGGGGAATCGCATGACTGGACAGCGTCAGCATTATGCAGCGCAGCTTCCAGAGCATTGGCCGTCTCCATCGCCGAGCGTAAGGTAAGGTCGGCATTTTCCAGCAGCCGCTGGCGCATGTACACTGACCTCAGTCCCGTCACAAAAGTGTCTCGCACCAGCAGCTCCACATGCTGTTCTGCCGTGAGCGTCTTGCAGTCACAAGCTCGGACGAGCGTCTGTAGTGCTCGGAGAAACTCAGCGCACGATTCGCCAGGCCGCTGTTGCCCGGTAGCTAAACGATGTCTTGCATCGACGGTGTTCACCGGCCGCAGGTACTGTCTTTTGAGGGCGTCCAGTGCCCCATCGTAGGTTGGCAGGTCCCGGATAATGGAGTAAACTTTGGGGGTGACCCTCGAGAGTAGAAGTCTGTGCATAACGGCGGGTTCAGCTGCACGAACCTCCTCCAAGTATGATTGGAAGCATGCAAGCCAGTGCTCAAAAGCGAGAGCTGTGTCAGGGTCTCGAGGGTCCAAATCCAACCGGTCCGGACGCAAAACGGTTTCCATGTTTTAAAACTTCCAGTCAATAAAATTGATGCACCATCAATAACTCACACTGAGACGTGAGGCGAGATATCGGCTTTTATTGACTGGAAGAAGGAACCAGGAGTGAGTGTCCATCATACTATGTCCTGGAGACTGAGGCCGAGCGTCAGGCCTCAGATCGCCTTTATACAGGGGCCTGTGGGAGGAGCCACAGGAGCATTCAGCAGGGGGCGTGTCCAGACAGGCACATAGTTCACCACAACTTGGTTAAAACAGCAATCCAGTTTGCATCACAATCTATCAAACATCGGAATCCATAGTTTAGAATTCTAAAGGGATTCCCAGAGGGAGGAGAAAACAGTTGTTCCCAATTTGCAAAACAAAAGCGTAGTAAAAATATTAAAATAAATCCGCTTATCCATCCAACATGTGCTTAATGTACTTTAAGAGTCAATTAATTAGGCTCACTTTGCCGTTGGGCATAAAGTCTGGGATTCGGAGGTACACCCAAGGATGTGTTAGAACTCATTGGCAGTGGGGTAACCTGGTGTCATCAGGTATTTCAAATCAAACATCCTCACCCAGGAGTCTCAGCCAGGGTCCGAAGTTCAATGTTCAAAGTAAATGTATTATCAAAGTACTTATATGTCACCATATACAACCCTGGGATTCTTTTCCTTACTCAATAAATTCAAAATAGAATAATACCCATAACATAATCAATGAAAGACCACACCAACTTGGGGATTAACCCAGTCTGCAAAAGACAACAAACCACGCAAATACAAAGATAAATAAATAAAAATAATACATAATTAAGCAATAAATATCGAGAACATGAGATGAAGAGTCCCTGAAAGTGAGTCCACAGGTTCTGGGAACAGTTCAGTGATGGGGCAAGTGACGATGAGTGAAATTATTCCCTCTGGTTCAAGAGCTTGATGGCTGAGGGGTAATAACTGTTCCTGAACTTGGTGATGTGAGTCCTGAGGCTCCTGTACCTTCTTCCTGATGGCAACAGCAATAAGAGAGCCTGGCTGGGTGTTGGGGGCCCCTGATTACGGATGCAGTTTTCCTGCAACAACACTCCATGTAGATGTGCTCGATGTTGGGAAGGGATTTACTTATGAGGTACTGAATTAAGATGTTGATTATGAACAGTAGGTGTTATCTGTTTCTACTGAAGGGAGAAGGAGTAACCAACTCCAACCCCTGGCCTTATATATGCCTTAGCTACTAAGCCTGATAGAACCATTTCTCCTGACGGGACAAGAGGCAAAGGCAGTTTACTAGCATCTTAAATCAAGTTGCTTTGGGAAGATGGGGCTCAACAGCTGTGATTGCCAGCTTATCCAGGAGAAGGAAAACTCGGATTTCAAACATCTGCCGCCTTGTGGCTCTACCCACTCATGGGGGAAGACCTTGGAGTAAACCTCAAGGAAAATTCCGGAGCTGGAGTCCCTAAGGCTATCCTACATTGAGTTCAATGCTGATTGGCAGCTCTCTGCCATTCCTTTGAACTGATCAGCAGGGTGGAGAAGGGGGGCTTGCTTCTTGGGCAACAGTTTGCTCTCCATATTGTGCTGTCCTGGCTTGTACATCACGCAGACAGTTGGGACACAACATCCTCGTCAACCACGACCAACTGAGGGCCTCAATCTGGACAAATTGTAGAAAATAGATTCCACGTAGTTTCACTTTCTAGTAGACAATAGACAATAGGTGCAGAAGTAGACCATTCAGCCCTTCGAGCCTGCACCGCCATTTTGAGATCATGGCTGATCATCTGCTATCAATACCCGGTTCCTGCCTTGTCCCCATATCCCTTGATTCCCCTATCCATAAGATACCTATCTAGCTCCTTTTTGAAAGCACCCAGAGAATTGGCCTCCACTGCCTTCCGAGACAGTGCATTCCACACCCCCACAACTCTCTGGGAGAAGAAGTTTTTCCTTAACTCTGTCCTAAATGACCTACCCCTTATTCTTAAACCATGCCTCCTGGTACTGGACTCTCCCAGCATCTGGAACATATTTCCTGCCTCTATCTTGTCCAATCCCTTAATAATCTTATATGTTGCAATCAGATCCCCTCTCAATCTCTTTAATTCCAGCGTGTACAAGCCCAGTCTCTCTAACCTCTCTGCGTAAGACAGTCCTGACATCCCAGGAATTAACCTTGTGAATCTATGCTGCACTTCCTCTACAGCCAGGATGTCCTTCCTTAACCCTGGAGACCAAAACTGCACACAGTACTCCAGGTGTGGTCTCACCAGGGCCCTGTACAAATGCAAGAGGATTTCCTTGCTCTTGTACTCAATTCCCTTTGTAATAAAGGCCAAAGGATCTACTACTGCTATCTTGTAGTAGATACGTAAGCGATGAAAATAACAGTTTTTTATGTTGCTCTGGATTTCCAGCATCTGCAGAATCTCTTGTGTTTGTGAAAGTAATAGTTTTACAAGGTTTGCAAATGCTATTACATTTGGGAGAAAATTGTCACAGTTAACAAAGTTGGACCTTTTTGCAAAAAAATTGTACAAGGAGTAGAATAATTAAAACAAAATAAATAAACATACTGTAAATCTGAGATAGAAAAATAGAAAATTATCAAAATAAAGAATAAAGTTGTGTGCTTTCCGGCAATTCTGAGCTGAATGGTCTTGACTGACAACCATCGGTTACAGTGGGAATTGCTAGTTGAGGGACCTCCTCACCTCCAGTCAGGCCATCATGACGAGTGAGTACAGGCACACTCGAGCATCTCATTTGCCACAGGCTCCAATGCGGCAGGACATTTGAAGGTGGAAGAGCAGAGGGCATATCAGAAACAAATCATCAGAAGCTAATGAAAAGGTTTAAGTTTAAGGTTAATTGTCACTCAACCATAGATACGACTAAAGTGAAACGAAACAGTGTTTCTCTAAGGCCAAGATGCAAAATACAGAAACACTGTCACACACTGCTCATCATTATGAAAGCAGGAAAGCATACAGCTACAAAACAAAAGTAATCTTAAAAAAATGTAACCCAAGCCCCTGAGCATCATAGCTTGTCAATTGATGGAGGCACATTTCTGCAAGAAGAACCCCACTTCAGTTCCTCATACCGTGCAAGCACAGCTGCAGAAACATGCAATCCAGCTTGGAGGCAAACACTGGAGGGCAGCACTGAAGGGAGGGGTTAGCCTCCAATCCAGCAACACAAAGCCAACTCCAGCATCTCCTTCCTCAGTAGCTGCATCAAGCGACCATGAGGCACGAATGAGGCCTGGTCTGTGCCACAACCGAGATCACGCTGCTCTCCAGCTGCTGGCCTCAACCAATGGACCAGTGAATCAGACTCATAGTATTATAAATTACCAATGTCCAACAGGGAAATTGATGAAAAAAATCTGATGATCTATTGGCTTCATGTCAAAGAAGCTTGAGTACAAGGGCAGGGAACCAGTGGAGGAAATTATAAACACAGGAGATTCCATAGATGCTGGAAATTCAGAGCAACACGCACAAAATTCAGATCAGGTAACATCTATGAAAGGGAGTAAACAGTTGATGGTTCAGGCTAGACCTAATTACCAGGGTATAAAGGGTTAAGTTATATATCATAATAAACAGGATGGGAAGTGGTTCTGATGAAGGGTTTCAGCCTGAAGATCAACCGTTTATTCCCCTCCATAGATGCCTTCACCTTCTGAGTTCCTCCACTTCCTAAGGAGATTGAGCCAAGCAAGGCTCCTTGGAGTACCATTGACACCATCCTGACAAGTTGCATCTCCATCGGTATAGGAACAGTTGAGCATTGGACTGAAAGTCCCTACAGAGGACTGTGAGGATGGCTGAGAGGATCATAGGGGCCTCCCTACCATCCATCGGGAACATTTATCAGGAGCATTATGAACACAGGGATCTTAGTACTATTAAATATCCCAGCCATCCATCCAGTATGCTCTTTGACTTTCTGCCATCAGGCAGGAGACTACAATGCATAAAAACAAGAACAGTCAGAATGAGAAACAATTTCCTCCCCCAGGCTTCTGAACTCCCTGTTGCATTGTATTTGAAGTGTCATTGGTTAATCTGTTCTGTACCTTACAATATTTAATATTAAAGCACTTTAGTTTGTTATTTATGTGTAATTCATCTGTAGATGTTATCCTTACCTTCATAAGTTATTGTGTGTTATGTGTGTTATTGTGCTTTACACCCTGGATCGAAGAAATGTCTCATTTCTATATACATTTAATGGTTATATATGTTATATACATATATATAGCTAAATGGAACTTGTCTTGTGTGATGAGGAAAGTTGCTGTATTAAACACTGGTAATCTGTGGCCAGGATATTGCACTGAGCATGAATGAAGACTAAAGATTTGCTATGTCACATGTACATTGAAACATACAATGGAATGTGTCTTTTGCATCAATGACCAACACGGTCCAAGGATGTCCTGGACATAGCTTCCAAGTATCACCATGTTTTCAATACCAACATAATACGACCATAAGTCCGTAAGAAGTAGGACCAGAGTTAGGCCATTTGGCCCATCAAGTCTGCTCTGCCATTTCATCATGGCTGATCCATTTTCCCACTCAGACTCAATCTCCTGCCTTCTTCCCGTATCCATTCATGCCCTGGCTAATCAAGAATCTATCATCCTTTGCATTAAGTGTACCCAATGATTTGGCCTCCACAGCCACCTGTGGCAATGAATTCCACAGATTCACCACTCACTGGCTAAGGACATTTCTCCTCATCTCTGTTCTAAATGGACATCCCTCTTTTCTGAGGCTGCGTTGTTACAACTGCAACACAACAACAGCAAAACAGGCCAATCTCAACCAATCTCTCTCAGTCTCTCAATCCCACCCAATCTCTCTCTCTCTCACACACACGAACACACATTCCTTCCGCCCCAGGGTAGGCCACCTCCAGGCCTCCAGACTCCAGTGGACTTTGGGCCTAGCTGAACTGCAGTTAGCCCACATCTGGAATACAAGGTATAATTTTACAAAGTAGTGTGAGGCTGAAATCCCAGTCCACATTCCTGGGAGTATGATTCATACCATTACCCCACTGTGTATAGTTTTAAATTACTTACATGACCAGATTGATGATATCCCAGGTTTCGATGCAGGACAGATTTATACTGATTTACACAGGGTGAAGAGGTGAAAGTGCAGAGTATCTGAATTTTATAAACTGAGTGAATATGTGTAATTACACTCTAATATTCATGACCAGCCAAGGCAAAGAAAGCACGATCACAAGATAAGCTGCAGAGAGCTTGAGTAATAAAAATAGTTTTGTGGAAAAATTTATTGGAATGCAGACGACTTTGGCACAAGTGATGCTCGAAGAAAAAACTTCACGAAGGTGCCTTAGCATCATGTTTGCCCGAATGTCATCGTCGTCGTCATCATCAGGCACTGTCTCGCACAACGTGGGCGATTGTGGTCTTTGACCATGATTGTTCTTGGCAAATCTTTCTACAGAAGTACTGACGTAGAAGAGAGGTTCACGAGATTGATTCTGGAAATGAAAGGGTCATAATACGAGCAGCGATTGAAGGCTCTCGGCCTGTACTGTTGCTCTATCTTACGGTCTTATGGTTAAAGCTGTTGTTTGCTTTGTTGTGTTGAACATTGCGAGCATGCTGTGATTCCGCCAGAATGTGTGGTGACACTTGCGGGCTGCCCACAGCACATCCTTCTGTTGTGTTGGCTGTTAATTTTACTGCAGATTTTGCTGTACAGGTGATAAAGAACTGTGTTCATTTCTGGTCCCCGATGTGGAAACCAAAGAAAGAGTTCAGAGGAGATTTACAAGGATGTTACCTGGATTGGGGTGCATGCCCTACGAGAATAGTTGAGTGACCTCGGCCTTTTCTCCTTGGAGAGATGGAGGATGAGAGGTGACCTGATAGAGGAGCATAAGATGATGAGAGGCATTGATCGTGTGGATAGTCAGAGGCTTTTTCCCAGGGTGAAATAACTAACAGAAGGGGGTATAGTTTTAAGGTGCTTGGAAGTCGGTACAGGGGAGATGGCAGAGGTAAGTATTTCACACAGAGAGTGGTGGGTGTGTGGAATGCACAGCCACCAAAGGTGGTAGAGGTGGATACAATAGGGTTTTCTAAGAGACTCTTAGATAGGCACATGGAGCTGAGAAAGATAGAAGGCTATGTGGTAGGGAAATCCTAAGCAGTTTCTAGCATCAGTAGAAATGGTTAGCACAACATTGTGGCCGAAGGGCCTGTAATCTACTGTGGATTTCTATAACCCTGATTATGTGATTGTGCTGTCCATATTTTTACAGTGAATAGTTAAAGAATAACTGAGCAGACAGCATGTTTTCAGAAGTCCGTGATCATCTGTTGCCAGATAACATTAATGAGATTAGCTTGTTTGTCACACGAACATCGAAACAAACAGTGAAATGCATTGCTTGTATCAAATCAAATCAGTGTGAGAGTCATGCTGGGAATCCCCTAAGGAGTGAACTCAGCCTTTTCTCCTTGGAGTGATGGAGGATGAGAGGTGACCCAATAGAGCTGTACAACATGGTGAGAGGCATTGATCGTGTGGATAGTCAGTGGCTTTTTCCCAGGGCTGAAATGGTTGCCACAAAAGGACACAGTTTTAAGGTGCTTGGTAGTAGGTACAGAGGAGATGTCAGGGGTAAGTTTTTTATGTAGAGAGTGGTGAGTGTGTGGAATGGGCTGCCAGCAACGGTGGTGGATGCAGAAATGATGGGGTCTTTTAAAAGACTCCTGGACAGGTACATGGAGCTTAGAAAATTAGAGGGCTATGGGTAGCCTAGGTAATTTCTAAGGTAAGTACATGTTCGACATAGTATTGTGGGCCGAAGGGCCTGTATTGTGCTGTAGTTTTTTTAAGTTTCTATGTTTCTAAGTATCATAGATCAATGCCTCTCATTATCTTATACACATCTATCAGGTCACCTCTCATCCTCTGTCGCTCCAAGGAGAAAAGGCCGAGTTCACTCAACCTATTCTCATAGGGCATGCTTCCCAATCCAGGCAACATCCTTGTAAATCTCCTCTGCACCATTTCTATAGTTTCTACATCCTTCCTGTAGTGAGGCAACCAGAACTGAGCACAGTACTCCAAGTGGGTTCAGACCAGGGTCCTATATATCTGCAACATTACCTCTCGGCTCCTAAACTCAATCCCATGATTGATGAAGGCCAATGCATTGTTTGCCTTCTTAACCACAGAGACAACCTGTGCAACAGCTTTGAGTTGTCCTATTGACTTGGACCTCAAGATCCTTCTGATCCTCCACACTGCCATGAGCCTTACCATTAGTACTCTATTCTGTCATCATATTTGACCTACCAAAGTGAACCACCTCACATTTAACTGGGAGAAACTCCATCTGCCACTTCTTAGCCCATTTTTGCATCCTATCAATGTCCCGCTGTAATCTCCGACAGCCCTCCACACTATCCACAACACCTCCAACTTTTGTGTCATCAGCAAATTTACTAACCCATCCTTCCACTTCCTCATCCAAGTCATTTATAAAAATCACAAAGAGCAGGGGTCCCAGAACAGATCCCCGAGGCACATGGTCTCATGCAGAATATGACCTGTCTACAACCACTCTTTGCCTTCTATGGGCATGCCAGTTCTGGATCCACAAAGCAATGTCCCCTTGGATCCCATGCCTCCTTACTTTCTCAATAAGCCTTGTTAAGTGCCTTGCTGAAATCCATAGACACTACATATATTGCTCTACCTTCATGAATGTGTCTAGTCACATCCTAAAAATATTCAATCAGGCTCATAAGGCTTAGCCTACCTTTCACAAAGCCATGCAGACTATTCCTAATCATATTATGCCTCTCCAAATGTTCATAAATCCTGCCTCTCAGGATCTTCTCCATCAACTTACCAACCACTGAATTAAGACTCACTGGTCTATCATTTCCTGGGCTATTTCTACTCTCTTTCTTGAATGATGGAACAACATCCGCAACCCTCTGATCTACATCCCGTCTGGTCCCGGTGACTTATCCAACTTGACGTTTTCCAAAATCTCCTGTACATCCTCTTTCTTAATTTCAGTCCACTGTAAGTCATCCCTACAATCGTCAAGATCCTTTTCCATAGTGAATTTGAAGGAAAGTACTCATTATTTACCTCTGCTATCTCCTTCGGTTTCATATGCACTTTTCCACTGTCACACTTGATTGAATCTAATCTCTCACGTCTTATCCTCTTGCTCTTAACATACTTGTAGAATGCCTTGGGGTTTTCTTTAATCCTGTCCGCCAGCAGGGGCTCTCCTAATTTCTTCCTTGAGCTCTTTCCTGCTAGCCTTATAATCTTCTATCTCTCTATCATTTCCCAGCTTTTTGAACTTTTTGTAAGCTCTTCTTTTCTTCTTGACTAGATTTACAACAGCCTTTGTACACCATGGTTCCTGTACCCTACCATCCTATCTCTGTCTCATTGGAACGTACCTATGCAGAACTCCACACAAATATCCCCTGAACATTTGCCACATTTCTTCCGTACATTTCCCTGAGAACATCTGTTTCCAATTTTTGCTTCCAAGTTGCTGTCTGATAGCCTCATATTTCCTCTTACTCCAATTAAATACTTTCCTAACTTGCCTGTTCCTATCCCTCTCCAATGCTATGGTAAAGGAGATAGAATTGTGATCACAATCTCCAAAATGCTCTCCCACTCAGAGACCTGACACCTGACCAGGTTCATTTCCCAATACCAAATCAAGTACAGCCTCTCCTCTTCTAGGTGTATCTGCATATTGAGTCAGGAAACCTTCCTGTACACACCTAACAAACTCCACCCCATCTAAACCCCTTACTCTAGGGAGATGCCAATCGATATTTGGGAAATTAAAATCTCCCATCATGACAACTCTGTTATTATTACACATTTCCAGGATCTGTTTCCCTATCTGCTCAGCAATATCCCTGTTACTATTGGTTGGCCTATAAAAAACACCCAGTAAAGTTATTGACCCTTTCCTGTTCCTAACCTCCACCCACAGAAACTCTGTAGACAATCCATGACGTCCACAGCCATGATACTACCTCTGATCAACAGTGCCACGCCCCCACCTCTTTTGCCTCACTTCCTGTCCTTTCCGAAACATCTAAACCCGGCACTTGAAGTAACCATTCCTGCCCCTGAGCCATCCAAGTCTCTGTAATGGCCACCACATCATATCTCCAAGTACTGATCCATGCTCTAAGCTCATCCGCTTTGTTCATAATACTCTTTGCATTATAATAGACACATCTCAAACCATCGGTCGGAGTGTGTCCCTTCTCGATCATCCCTATCCTCCCTCTGGCACTGTCTCCAAGCTTTCTCTGTAGTGAGCCAACCGCCTCTTCCTCCGTCTCTTCAGTTTGGTTCCCACCCCCCAGCAATCCTAGTTTAAACTTTCTCCAATAGCCTTAGCAAACCTCCCCACCAGGATATTGGTCCCCTTGGGATTCAAGTGAATCCTGTCCATTTTGTAAAGGTCACACCTGCCCCAAAAGAGGTCCCAATGATCCAGAAATCTGAATCCCTGCCCCTTACGCCAATCCCACAGCCATGCATTTATCCTCCACCTCACTCTATTCCTATACTCACTCGCCTGACACAGGCAGTAATCCCAATATGACTGCCTTTGTGGTCGTGCTTCTCAACTTCCTTCCTCATTCCCTGTAGTCTGTTTTCAGGACCTCTTCCCTTTTCCTGCCTCTGTCATTGGTATCACTATGTACCACGACCTCTGGCTGTTCCCCTTCCCACTTCAGGATATCTTGGACGCGATCAGAAACATCCTGAACCCTGGCACCTGGGAGGCTAACTACCATCCGAGTTTCTTTCCTGCATCCCCTTTCTGTCACCACCCTTCTGGTGACAACATAACAAACCCACAGTTCACTAACCCTACCCATATGTTTTTGGAAATTGAGAGGAAACTGGAGAACACTAAGGAAACATTACTGGAAGAACATACAAATTCCTTACAGGCAGTGGTGGAATTGAGCCCCGGTCAGTGATCACAGGCACTGCAATGCAATGTGCTTATTTACACAATTTACCTATGATTTATGCTTTGCCAGTAAATGTACCAATTTATCTATTACATTCCCCATCCAAACATAAAAGTCCCAATTATTTATTACTTAATCATCAGCTATAAATGTTATAAATCTGTTGCAGTAAGCAATGCTTTTAACATTTAACTTTTCCCGTCAAGTTAGCACATCCTAAGATTGAATCAATTGATGAGTTTTCAGTAGAAGCTTACAAATTGCTTATTTTAAATGAAATTTAAAGTAACTTTGTTCAAAGTATGATTAAATCTTTAAAACTGCAAGATTTTTGCAAGTAATGTTTATGTTAATAACCTATAGAGAATGCTGTAGGAACTCAATTGGTCAGGCCGTTCTATGGACAGGAATAAACGGGTCTCGGGCCAAAATACTTAATGAGGATTGGAAAGGAACAAGAAGCCAGAATAAGAAGGTGGGGGAGGGACATGAAGAGGAGTAGAAGCTAGTAGGTGATAGGTGAAACCAAGTGAGGGGGAAGCGGGTATGAAGTAAGAAGCTACAAGATGATAGATGGAAAAGGTAAAGGGTTAAAGAAGAAAGAATCTGATAGGAGAGGAAAGGGGAGCATGAGAGAAAGTGCAGGAGAAAGGATGTCAGAGGGAGCTGATAGACAAATGAGGAGAAGAGAAGAGGTAAGAGGGGAGCCAGTTTATTCCTCTCCACAGATGCTGCCTGATCTGCCAAGTTCCTCCAGCAGTGTGTGTGTTGGTTGGGATTTCCAGCATCTGCAGAATCTGTTGTGTTTACGAATGTTTACATTAATATTTTTCAGTTCCCAGACATCAACACTCACCCGTTGATTGGAAAGTATTGACAGACAACATTACAAACTTAGGTGAAGACTTCAAAGACATGCAACAAGCAATGGAGGAAAAGGCATCTCAGGCAGATGTCATGGATAATATTTTGAAACTGAATGACCTTTTCCGGAATCGCTCAGCGCTCTGGCTTCAACTGAGAGAATCTGTTCAAAGACTGGAAACCAAGCTGCAGAGCTTTGAATCACGCATGGATGACATTAATGCATCTGTGATTGATTTAGAAGATGATTTACAACAGTTTAGTTTAACAAACAGACAAGTCATATACAATTTGTCTCTCAATTTAGGAATTGCACAGGATACATTCCAAAAGCAACAAGCAAGCTTGAAACAGATAACATCCAATGTAGGAAATCTGAGTCGGCAGGTGAAGGAGGTACGTTGGACACTAACTGTAGTCAACAGCACCTTTAAAGAGGACATTAGCTACTATCACACAAGACTTCAGCAGTTTCAAATACGCTTAGCAAATGTATCAGAAGATGCAAAGATCCTTAAAGTCGTTCAGCAAAGCACAGCGAAACAACTGAAGGAAGAGGTGGCCATACTGAACAATGTCACAGAGGATCTGAGGCTGAAGGACTGGGAGCATTCACTTACTCTGAGAAACCTCACCTTGGTGCAAGGTAACTTTGATCTCTCATTCGCTATGATCTTATTCTTAAAGAATGTTGCTAAAGGAAATTCAGATGCACGGTGATGTATATATCTTTTGAAAAATGCCTTCAATTTATTGTCTCTGAACCAGTATTTTATTGTGTTGTTTCTCAATTTATCCTGAGTGATGAGCATCTCTTTCTGCACTGTCAGAGTATCCGTCAGAATTAGAATCCAGTTGATTATCACTGACATATGTCGAGAAGTTTGATGTTTTGTGCCAAAAGTACAGAGCAACACACAAAATAAAAAGTACAATCAGAAATAGAAAATATAACAAACACAACCAGTCCCAGGAGAAACATGAGGAAATCTGTAGATGCTGGAAATTCAAGCAACACACACAAAATGCTGGTGGAACACAGCAGGCCAGGCAGCATCTATAGGGAGAAGCACTGTCGACGTTTCGGGCCGAGACCTTTCGTCAGTCCCAGGGGATCCTGGGGAGTGCATCAGTATTTACAGGGGGTCCTGGAGAGTAAGTTTATTTAAAAGGAGAGTATGTTACTTAAAGGAGAATATGTTATATATAGAGGCAGAGGGGAAGAGCTGTTGCTAAAAAGCTGAGTATGTATTAAGGCTCCTGTAGTTCCTCCTTGATCGTAGCAATGAGAAGGGGGCACACTCTGAGTGATGGGAGTCCTTAATAATTGATGCTGCCTTTTTGAATTATCACCTTTTAAAAAGGTCCTCAATGAGGAGGTGGAGAGTGTGGTGCCCATGATGGAGCTGGCGGAGTTTACAACCCTCTGCAGCTTTGTACAATCCTGTGCACTTATACTCCATACTAGACAGTGCTGTAACCAATCATATTGCCTTACATGGTACATTTGTAGAAATTTACTGGAGTCTTTGCTCCACTCAAGCCCCTCATGAAATAGAGAGCTGGTGTACCTTCTTTGTAAATACAACAACGTTGGGCCCAGAACAGATCCTCTGAGATGTTGACACCCTGTACCCATTAGAAGCCTCTTCTGGCATAAAGCACTAGGAGTTACTTCTGCCAATCGTGCCAATGGCCAAATATCAGAATAGTCACACACCTGTTTGATAGGGAAAACAGAATTTGGCCAAAGGAATTATTCTTTTAGACATTGGTTTACATTGACAAGTTAGCACAAGTTGGGCATTAGAAAAGGTAGGTTTAAAGCACACCAAGTTACTCATGTAACCTGTAAACTAAAATCATGATGGGGAACATAGTGGAAGAGTGGAATAAGCTGCCAGCACAAGTTTGATTTCAACATTTAAGGGAAGTTTGGATTAGGGAAGGGTGGGGACGGCTATGGTCCAGATGCAGGTCAATGGGACTGGAATAGTTCAGCATGGACTAGATGGACCAAAGGGTCTGTTTCTGCTTTGTGACCAAGTGTTCCCAGTTAGTCCACTGATGAATTGTCTACTGCTCCATTGCCAGTCTTGGACTGTAGTTAGATTCTAACCAAGGGGAACAAATAAGACCGTAAAGCAGAGGCACTGAATTAGGCCACTCAGCCCATCAATTATGTTCCATCATTCCATCATCGCTGATTCATTATCTCCCTCAACCCATTTTCCTGCCTTCTGCCTACAACCTTTAATGCCCTAACTAACCAAGAACCTATTGAGCTTTAAATATACCCAATAACTTGACCTCCACAGCTGCCTGTGGCAATGAATTCTACAGATTCACCACCCTCTGGCTAAAGAAATTCCTCCTCATCTCTGTTCTAAAGAGGCGTCTCTCTATTCTGAGGATGCGTCCTCTGGTCCTAGACTCAGCCACTATAGAAAACATCCTCTCCATGTCCACTCTTTATAGGCCTTTCAATACTGGAAGATTTCAATGCGATCCCTCCTCATTCTTGAAAATTCCAGTGAGCACAGGCCCAGAACCATCAAACACTGCTCGTACATTAACTCCTTCATTCCTGGAATCATTCTCGTGAACCTTCTCCAAGGCCAGCACATCTTTTCTTAGATAGGGACCCAAAACTGCTCACAATACTCCAAATGTGATCTGACCAATGCCTCATAAAGCCTCAGTATTACATGCTTGCTGTTATATTCAGGTTCTCTAAAATGAATGCAAATATTGCATTTCCCTTCCATACAAACAACTCAATCTGCAAGTTAACCTTTTAGGGAATCCTGCACAAGGTCTCCCAAGACACTTTGCAACTCTGATTTTTGAATATAGAAAATAGGGACCTTTATACCTTCAACCAAAGTACATGCCCATACACTTTCCGACACTATATTCCATCTGCCCATGTCTTTCTGCAAACTTCCTCACCACTACCTGCCCCTCCACTTATCTTCATTTCATCTGCAAACTTTGCTACAGAGCCATCAAATCCGCCATCCAAATTGTTGACATACACTGTAAAGTGAAAAGAAGTCGTCCCAACATTGATCCCTGCGCAACACTATTAGTCACCGGAAGTCTTGCTTCAAGATGGCGGCGCAACGCAGTTTGCAGCGGCCTCTCCGGAGTTGATATCTGTTATTTGTCACGATGAGAAACGGACATGTTGAGGAACATCTGGAAATCTCCAGGAAGACCTTCTTCGTTGCTGCTGTGAGGTTCAGGTCTCTGCTGGGAAGAACAGGCCCCCAGTCCTTGGGGTCGCGTTGCTGGTGGCTGGTGGCGGGGGCATCGTAGTGTGCTTGGCAGATGATGGTGCTTGGAGAAGCTGTGCCGGAGGGGATGATCGGAGGCTCGGAGGTTCGACGGACTCGGAGTCCGCTGCGGTCGGGGCGCTTTCACTGTGTGCTGTGTCTGTGAGGCTGAGTCAGACGGCACCGTGGAAGTCTATAGCGGAGGTATTCCCTTCTGCCGCCTGCATGGGATGATGAGTCTATCGGGACCCTGAGGACTTGTGGAAACTGTGTGGTGGTTTCTTTCGAACTTATAGTCTTTTAACATCTTTGGACTATTTTTACTGTGCCCATGGTTTGTTTTTTTTTATGAATTATGGTACTGTTTGCACTGATGTAACTATGTGGTTTTGTGTAGGTCTTGTAGCTTTAGTATTTGGTTTGTTGGGTGGTAGAGTTGGCCTCCTGACTTGCTGTGTCTGGGTAGTCTTGTTTTGTCTGGTGGGATTGGAGCTTCTTTCTGGGGAACGCGCTAAGATGGTAGCATGATATTAATAGGCAGCAGCCTCTCCGGACTCTGGATTTGGGGATTGCCAAATGTTATGTGGATTTTCTGGTGTAGTCTGTTTTGTTGTGTGCTTTTGTGATATAATTCCGGAGGAATGTTGTCTCATTTTTTAACTGCATTGCGATTATGGTTTCTAAATGACAATAAACCGAAATTCAATTCAATTCAATTCAAGTCAACTAGAGTAGGTCCACTTTATTCCAATTTTTTGCCTCCTGCCAGTCAGCCAATCCTCTATCTATTTTAGAATGTTTTGTGTAATAACACGGGCACTTAAACTGTTAAGCAGGCTCTTGTACGGTTGAGGGCCTTGTCAAAGGCCTTCTGAAATTCCAAGTAAACAACATCCACAAACTCTTGTTTGTCTACCCTGCCAGTTATTTTCTCAAAGAATTCCAATAGATTTGTCAGGCAAGATTTTGCCTTAAGGAAACCATGATTACTCTGACCTACTTCATCATGCGCCTCCTTGAAACCGTATCCTTAATGACGAACTCCAACATCTTCCCAACCACTGAGATCAGACCAACTGGCCTATAGTTTATTCTCTACTGCCTCACCCCTTTCTTAAAAAGTGAAGTGACATTTGCAATTTTCTAATTGTCCGGAACCAATCCCGAATCTAGTGATTCATGAAAGATCATTATTAATACCTCCACAATCTCTTCAACCAGCTCTTTCAGAACCTTGGGGTGTTGTCCATCTGGCCCAGGCAATGTATCTACCTTCAGACCTTTTAGCTTCCTGAGCACCTTCTCTTTAGTAATGGCAACTTCATTCACTTCTGCCCCTGACACTCTGGCATACTGTTGGTGTCTTTCATAGTGAAGACTGATGCAAAATACTTATTCAGTCTTCATTTTTCATTTATTTGTCCCCCCATTACTACCCCTCCAGTGTTAATTTTCAGTGATCTGACATTGACTTTTGCCTCTCTTTTACCTTTTCTATACTTCAGGCATCCTCTTTGATATTATTGGCTAGCTTATGGATTTTTATTTGCCTTCTGTTGTTTTTTAAGAGCTTCCTAATCCTCTCACTTCCCACTAATTATATGCTTTTTTTAAATTTAATGCTGTTTTTGGCTTCCCTTGACAGCCACAGCTGCCTCATCTTCACTTTCAAACATTTCTTCATTTTTGGGCACTCCTTGTGCCTTCCGAAGTACCTCCAGAAATTCCAGCAACTGCTGTTCTGTTAGTTTCCACTTCCAGTCAGCCTTGGCCAGCTCCTCTCCCATGCCTCTGTACTTCACTGTAATACTGAAGCATTGACCTTAAGCTTCTCCCTTCTCAAACTGCAGGCTGAATTCCACCATATTATGATCACTGCCTCCTAAGTGTTCCTTTACCTTAAATTCTCAAATTAAATCTGGTTCATTACACAACACCCAATCCAGAATTGCCTTTTTACTAATGCACTCAACCAGACGCTGCTCCATAATGACATCTCGCAGGCACTCTACAAATTCCCTCTTGTGGGATCCAGCACCAATCTGGTTTTCCCAATCTACTTGCATATTGAAATCGCCCATGACTCTTAATATGTTTTCTATTCCCCATTGAAATTTCTATCCTACATCCTGGCTACTGTTCTGTGCCTGTATATAACTCACAACAGTGTTCATTTACCTTTGAAGTTTCTTAACTCTGCCCACAAGAATCCTGCATCTTCCAATCCAATGTTTCCTCTTTCTAAGGATTTAATTTCATTTTTTACAAACGGAGCAATGCCCCCCCCCCCCCGCTTCTGCCTAACGGCATGTCCATAAGAGCGTCAGAATTAGGCCATTCGGCTCATTGAGTCTGCTGCACCATTCCATCATGGCTGATCCCGGCTCCCGATCAACCCTATACACCTGCCCCATACATCGCTTTGATGCCCCGAGCGATCAGGAAACTATCAAATTATGCTTTAAATATACCCATCCACTACAATCTGTGGCACAACATTCCAGAGGTTTACTACTCTCTGGCTAAAAAAATTCCCCCTTACCTCTGATCTAAAGGGTCGCCCCTCAGTTTTGAGGCTGTGCCCTTTAGTTCTGGGTACTCCTATCATAGGAAACATCCACTCCACATCCACCTTATCTAGTCCTTTCAACCTGGTCATCCACTCTATCTAGTCCAATCAATAGTTGGTAGATTTCAATGAGATCCCCCACATTCTCCTAAATTCCAGTGAGTACAGGCCCAAAGCTGCCCAATGCTCCTCATATGTTAACCCCTTCATTCCCAGAATCATCCTCATGAAGATCCTCTGGATTCTCTCCAATGACAACACATCCTTTCTGAGATATGGGGCCCAAAACTGTTGACAATACTCCAAGTGCGGCCTGACTAGAGTCTTATAAAGGCTCAGCATTATCTCCTTGCTGTTATATTCTATTCCCCTTGAAATAAATGCCAACATTACATTTCCTTCTTTACTACAGACTCAACCTGTAAATGAACTTTCTGGGAGTCTTGCATGAGGATTCCTAAGTCCCTCTGCACCTCTGATGTTTGAACCTTCTCCCCATTTAGATAATCGTCAGCACTATTGTTCCTTTTACTAAAGTGCATTCTCATATATTTCCCAACACTGTATTCCATCTGCCACTTTTTAGCCATTCTTCCAATTTGTTTAAGTCCTGCTGCAATCGCATTGCCTCCTCAGCACTACCTACCCCTCCGTCTAACTTTGTACCATTTGCAAACTTTGCCACAAAGCCATCAATTTCATTATCTTAGTCATTGACATGCAATGTGAAAAGTAGTAGTTCCAATACTGACCCCTGAGGAAAGCCACTGGTTACCAGCAGCCAACTGGAAAAAGCCCCTTTTATTCCCACTCACTGCCTCCATGCCAGTATCTTTCTGTAATGCCAGAGGATTTTATCTTAATAAGCAGCCTCATGTGTGGCACCTTATCAAATGCCTTCTGAAAATCCAAGTAAACATCATCCACTGCCTTTCCTTTGTTCACCCTGCTTGTTTCTTCCTCAAAGAATTCTAACAGATTTTTCAGGCAATATTTCCCTTTACAGAAAGCATGCTGACTTTGACCTATATTATTATTAGTCTCCAAGTACTCCAAAACCTCATCCTTAATAATAGACACCAACACTTTCCCAACCACTAAGGTTATGCTAACTGGCCTATAATTTCCTTTCTTTTGCCTTCTTCCCTTCTTAAAGAGTGGAGTGACATTAGTAATCTTCCAGTCCTCTGGGACCACGTCAGAATCAAGTGATTCTTGAAAGATCATGACCAATGCATCCGTTATCTCTGCAGTAACCTCTCACAGGACTCTGGGATGTAGTCCATCTGCTCCAGGTGACTTATCCACCTTAAGATCTTTCAGTTTGCCCAGCACTGTTTCCTTTGCAATAGCAATGGCACTCACTCCAGCTCCCTGGTACTCATGGACCTCTGGCACATTGCTAGTGGCTTCCACAGTGGAGACTGATGCAAAGTATCCATTAAGTTCATCTGCCATTTCCTTGTCCCCCCATTACTACCTCAGCAGCATCATTTTCTAGTGGTCCAATATCGACTCTCAGCTCCCTTTTACTCTTTACATAACTGGAAAAACATCTGGTATCTGGCTTTATATTAATGGCTGGTCTGCCATCATATTTCATCATTTCCCTTTTTATAGCTTCTTTTTATTGCCTTTTGTTGGATTTTAAAAGTTTCACAATCATACAAATTCCCACTCACTTATGCCTTTTCCTTGGCTTTTATGCTGTCACATCTTTAATTAATGGAAGGAATTTTATTCATGATTATTGGTTTCTTGCTTATATATTTTGATCTCCCACTACCTATTAAATGCCTCCAATGGTGCGCACCTCGACTAGCCTCTGACAACCAAGTCCAGTTCCTGGCCTTCACATATGACTTAGCTAGTCAGCCCAGTGAAACTGCTTTTACCTGCAGGAGAATGGGAAAGGCAGGTTACTGGCACCTTAAAACCTGTCTCTTCAGGCAGGTGGCATTTGTCAGTCATGCTTAGCAACTCATCTAGGAGAAGGAAAACTGATCTCAAACCTCAGCTGCCTTGAGACTATCCTCACTTATGGGGAAGGCTTTGTGAGTGAACCCCAAGGAAAAATCTGGAGCTGAAGTCTCTAAAGACATTCCTATGTTGAGTTCAATGTTGATGCCAACTCCTGTGACGCCGCAGGTGTGAAACTGTGTCAGTCTCTACTGTTCCTTTAGATTCAACAGCTGCGTAGCAGGGGGGATCTTGCTACACAGGCAACAGTTTGGTCTCCATATCGTACTCCCCTGACTTGAGTATCATATAGACAACTAGCATGCAAAATTCACGGTCAACCCTGACCAACAGAAGGGCCACAATTTCTTGATCTCTGGCTTAACCAAAACATAACAGGTTCTACATATTTATTGAGATTCAAGATTCAAAACTGTTTAATGTAATTTCCAGCACGCAAGTGTTAAGGCGAACAAAATAATTGTTACTCCGGTTCCGATACTGCACAGAAAAAAACACAATAAGGTAAAGAACTTCACAATCAGCATTATGTGCCATGTCGTATGATATGGGCGATCACGGTCTTTCCATGACCATGATTGCTCTCGGCAAGTTCGTCTACCAAAGTGGTTTGCCATTGCCTTCTTCTGGACAGTGTCTTTACAAGACGGGTGACCCCAGCCATTATCAATACTCTTCAGAAATTATCTGCCTGGCGTCAGTGGTCACATAACCAGGACGTGTGATATGCACTGGCTGCTCATACGACCATCCACCACCTGCCCCATGGCTTCACGTGACCCTGAACGGTGGAGGGGGGTGGGGGAGGGTGTCTAAGCAAGTTCTACACTTCCTTTGGTAGAGATTTATCTGCACTCCACCACCCAAAGTTAAAGAACAGAATAATTAAAAAAGTACAATGAATATAAACATGTAAGATATCTTATATTCAGAGATTGATTGTATGTCCATAAAGAGACGTTGGGTACAGGAGTGTCTGTACATAAGGTGACTGAGAGGAAATGATAAATTAGTTGTAACTTTGAGGTTCAAAGTTCAAAGTAAATTTTATTATTGGAGTAGATATATATGGGACTATGTACTGCACTGAGATACATCATTCACTGCTCCTTTGTGTCTTGTTGGTAATATACGCAGCCAAATATACAGTCATAAAATTAATCTTTACCGAGTTGAGACATGAAGACTTGGATTCTCTAGAAAGCTCAAATGAAGCAATAAAACAAACTTGGCGAAATTTTGAGGAAAATCCCAAAGTTAACTAGGACAATTGACAAGCATGTCAATGCAAATTCCACTGGGGAGCTTGTGTATTTGGGAAGTACCTCATCAGCTTCAATGCTTGGTGATGCAGAAGCAATGTGTAAAAACAGGGCGAGACTGCTATTTCACGCATAAAAAGCTGAAGGATCTCAGCAGATCCGGCAGTATCAATGAAGAGGAAAAATAGTCAACGTTTTGGGCCAAGACCCTTCTTCAGGACTGGAAAGGAAGGGGGAAGAAGCCAGAATAAAGAGATGGGGGAGGGGAATGAGTACAAGCTGGCAGGTGATAGGTGAGACCAAGTGAGGGAGAAAATGATGCGTGGTGAGGGGGGATAAAGTGAAGAGTTGGGAGGGGGAATATCAAAACCAGAATCAGGTTTAATATCACCTGCACATGCTGTGAAATTTGTTGCTTTGCGGCAGTATATTGCAATACATGCATAATAATTTTAAAAACTATAAATTGCAATAAGAAATATATTTTTAAAAATAAATAAGTAGAGCAAAAGGAGAAGGGAAAAAAGAAAAACAAATTGATTTAGTGCTCATGGCTTCATTTTCCATTCAGAAATCTAATAGTGGGGGGGGTAGTGATGGGGAAGACATTATTCCTTAAGCATTGAGTGTGTGTTTTCAGGTTCCTGTACCTCCATCTTGATGGTGGCAATGAGAAGAGGGCATGTTTTGGATGAATGCCAACTTTCTTGAGGCACTGCCTTTTGAAGGTATCCTTGATGCTGGGAAGGCTGGTGCCCATGATGGAGCTGACTGAGTTTATAACTTTCTGCAGCTTTTTCTGATCCTGTTCAGAGGACCTTTCATACCGGACAGAGATGCAACCAGTTAGAATGCTCTTTATGATACATCTGTAGAAATTTGCGAGAGTCCTTGGTGTCATACAAAGCTTCCTCAAACTCCTAGTGAACTATAGCTGCTGTCGTGCCTTCTTTGTAATTGAGTTGATATTTTGAGCCCAGGATAGATTCTCAGAGATGTTGACATCCAAGAACTTGACCCTTTCCTCTGCTGATCCCTCGATGAGGATTGGTCTGTGTTCCCTCGAATTATCTTTCCTGAAGTCCACAATCAATTCCTTGGTCTTACTGAAGCTGAGTGTAAAGTTATATTTGCGACACCACTCAATCAGCCAATCTATCTCATTCTTGTATGCTTCCTCATCACCATGGGAAATTTTGGTAATGGTAGTTGTTTCATCAGCAAATTCATAGATAGCCTTTGAACTGTTCTTAGCTACACAATCATGGGTGCACAGAGAGGCTAAACACACATCCTTGAGGTGCACAGGTGTTGATTGTCACTTAGGAGGAGATGGTATTTCTGATCCCAATGAGGACACAAGGATTCAGCTGCCGAAGGAGGTACAGAGGCCTAAGTTTTGGTGCTTGTAGAGCCATACAAAGAATATGATGGTGTTGAATGCAGAACTGTAATCAACATACAGCAGTCTGCTGTAGGTATTGCTATTGTCCAGGTGATCCAAGGCCAAGTGGAGAATCAGTGAGTTGCATTCGCTGTAGACCTATTGTAGTGGGAGCAGGTCCCTGCTTAGCCAGGACCTGACTCTGCCCAAGACCAACCTCTCATGGCAATTCATCACAGCAGCTGGACGATAGCTGTTGAGGCACCTCACCCTGCTCTTTTTGGGCACTGGCATGATTGTTGCACTTTTGAAACAGGTGAGAACCTCTGACTGCAGCAGTGAGAGATGGAAGATGCCCTTGAACACTCCTGCCAGTTGGTCGGCACAGGTTTTCAGAGTCCTACCAGTTACACCATCAGGGTCCGACGCATTGTGAGGGTTCACACTCTCAAAAGATGTTCTGATAGGTGGAAGAGGTAAAGAGCTGAAGAAGAAGAAGGAATTTGATAGGAGAGGACAGTGGGCCATGGAAGGAGGAAGGGAGGAGGGCAACCAGACAGAGGTGATGAGCAGGTGAAGAAAATAGAAGGGGTGAGAGGGTAACCAGAATGGTGAATGGAAATGTATCCCTAGATACTACCTGACTTACTGAGTTCCTCCAGCATCTTGTGTGTTGCTTCAGATTTTGAGCATCTGCAAAATCTTGTGTGTTTATAAGACATATGATTTATAATATATATGACCTGTACAAAATTCTTAGTACATGGAAAAAGTTCTTTAAAGTGAAGATGCTTTCAAAAATAATGAAACAAAAAGTTTCAAAATATAAAAAAAGGCTATTAAGAGCAGTAAACAATAAAAAACTAAATCAAATCAATACTTGATCACCCTTTACCTTTAAAACTGCATCAATTCTCAGGTACGTTGTCATTTCTTAGGTACACTGTCGTACAGTTTTCGATGGTAGGTTCTTCTGAGTATCTTGGAGAACTTGCCACCATTCTTCTGCAGGTTTTGGCTGTCTTGCTTTCTTCTGCCTGTCCAGGTAGTGCCAGACAGCCTCGGTGACACTGAGATCAGGGCTCTGCGGAGGCCACCCGAAACCAAATGAAAAAGCTCGAGTGCCTGAGACTTTTGCACAGTATGGTGTATAATGGTTCACTGTGGAAATGACATAAACTAAGATGAAAATTCCCTTACTATTTTGTCTTTTAATATTTAATTTTATTTATTTAAAGATACAGTGTGAAACAGACCCTTCCGGCCCAATGAGCTGCACTGCCCAGCACCCCACCTATTTAACCCTAGCCTAATCACAGGACAATTTACAATGACCTATTAACCTGCTAACTGATATGCATTTGGAATGTGGGTGGAAACCGGAGCACCCAGAGGAAACCCACACAGTCACAGGAAGGATGTACTAACCTCTTACAGATGGTACCAGAATTGAAATTCAAACTCTAGAACGCCCGGAGTTGTAATAGCACCATGCTAACCCCTACACTACATTCTCTTCTTGGACAGAATGTTAAATGTTGTCAAACCAAGGTCACAATTTCACAACCTTTTGTTCTTAAGTTAACATTGATGCAAATATTTCCATAACAACTCAATGTATGCTGACGCCATGTGGAGATTTGCAAACTTTAAGGGCAATCTCAACTTTTATGACATGAATTTACTGCACTGCATATATGGATATATGTAGACACTGTGAATGCAAAAAGTCTAAGAACAGTGCTCTTGGGAATAAAATATCACTTATGAAATAAAATTGCCATCATTTGTCAAACCATTATACTTCAGGCAGTTTGTTCCGTATTCAATTATTCTTTCAGGACCCCCTGGGCCGAAAGGTGACAAAGGTGATCAAGGATTGCAGGGGGCTGCTGGACTAACTGGATTTCCTGGGGCTGATGGTGAGTTTAACTCAGCGTTTTATTCGATTTTTATTTACAGATTTTTATATTATTTTGAGATACAACACAGTAACAAGCCTTTACGTTCCAATGAGCCCATGTCACCCAATTACACCCATGTGACCAATTAACCAATTAAATTGCATGTCTTCGGAATGTGAGAAGAATCCAGAGCACCCAGAGGAAATCCCTATGGACAGCAGTGGATCTGCATCCACGTCTCTGCTGCGATAATAGTGTTACACCAGCTGGTACGTTAATGTGCCTCCACTAAATGTTTAATGTTTAATCTCAAAGATGTACAGGACTGTGCGAAGTCTTATTCTTACAGTACTGCTGCCACAAAATAAACCAAATTTCATGGCTTATGTGAGTGAGGATAAATCTGATTCTGATATGAGTCTCTATTGTGAACTGAGAGTGGGAAGGGGGCAGGGAGAGGTTGGGAAACAGGGAAGGGAGAGGGGAGGGAGTGGGAAGCACCAGAGAGACATTCTATAATGACCAATAAACCAATTGTTCAGAAAAAAATGAACTTGCCTGTTGTCTCAAAGCTGGATATATCTGCCCATATGCCACCACAGCACCCCCCCACCCCGGCCACTCCTTCTCTGCCACCTGTCCCACACCCTCCTGCAGCACTCCACCCTCACCATTCCCAACATCTTTTGCTCCCACTAGATTTACAACATCGCTCTCCGCACCATGTTGACAAATACAACGCCATGCAAAAGTCTTAGGCAGCCAAGCAATATTTATATGCTAAAGTCTTTTGCGCAGTACTGTTTTCAAAGAAGTGTATTTAACACTTGGTGTCTACATTATTTTTCGTTGGAGCATTCAAAATTTGAGTCACTTTATGTGTGTGATAAATCTGATTCTGATATGTGTCTCTATTGTGGACTGAGAGTGGGAAGAGGGCAGGGAGAGGGGAATCATGGTTGGCAAAAGGGGAAAAGGAGAGGCTTCCTTTTGTTATTTTAATTTATTGCAAGACTGAATGCAACAGGAAGATATTACTCATCTAATGGCATTTTGTTTTTTGTTTTTAGGGATACCTGGTAGTCCAGGAATGCCTGGATTACCCGGCCTCAAAGGAGATCCTGGAGAACGTGGCCCACCCGGGTTTTCTGTCAAGGGACAAAAAGGATCATGGGGTAAGTTACTGTTTCACCATTATCCTGCCGTTCTTATTCAAGCCTTAGCTCATGAATGGCCCGATTCATTTTTATCAGGGAATTGCAATTCTCCAAAAATGATGATAAAGGTTGTAATTTTATTTTCAGCTGCCCTTCTAAGAAGATGCTAACTAGAGTCAGGCATGAATAGTTTGAGCCCTTTATGTGTCAGCCCTTCACCTCTTCCACTTATCACCTACCAGCTTCTTACTTCATTTTCCCCACCCTTCCTTCCCCCTCACCTGGTCTCACCTATCACCTGCCAACTAGTACTCCTGCCCCTCCTCCCACCTTCTTTTTCTTCCCTCTTGCCCCTTCCTTTCCAGTCCTGATGAAGGGTCTCAGCCCGAAACGTCGACTGTTTATTCCCCTCCATAGATTCTGCCTGATCTGCTTCAGCATTTTGTGTGAGTTGCTCAGGGTACCCGGCATTTGCAGAATCTCTTGTGTCGATAGACAGTCTGAGTTTTTCTTTAACCTAGGGTGGGTGGCATCTGAAACTAGAAGACGTGGGTCTCTGCTGAGGTGCTGCTTATATGGAACAAGCTGCCGGAGGAGGTGGGGAATGCAGACACAATGACAGTGTTTTAACAGCTTTTGGACAGGGACTTGGATAGGGTGGGAGTCAATGGGTTTAGCCTAGTCAGTATGGACGAGTTGGGCTAAGGGCCTCTTTGATCTCTACAACTGTGTTTTCTATCACTTTTATTACATGAAATGAAAGAATGAGGGAACACATCACATAATTAAGTTATTATAAATCTCATTTCCCTTCTCATCACCCACCATATTAGTAATGATCTTTCAAGAATCGGTAGATTCTGGAATGGTTCCAGAAGACTGGAAAATTGCAAATGTCACTCCACTCTTCAAGAAAGGAGAGAGGCAGAAGAAAGGAAACGATAGGCCAGTTAGTCTGACCTCAGTGTTTGGGAAGATGTTGCAACGAATTATCAAAGATGAGGTCTCAGTGTACTTGGAGGCACATGATAAAATAGGCTGTAGTCAGCATGGTTTCCTCAAGGGAAAATCTTTCCTGACCAATCTGTTGGAATTATTTGAAGTAACAAGCAGGGTGGACAAAGGAGAATCAGATGATGTTGCATACATGGATTTTCAGAAGGCCTTTAAAAAGATCTTAACAAGCTATAAGCCCTTGGAAATACAGGAAAGATTCCAGCATGGATAAAGCAGTGGCTGATTAGCAGGAGGCAAAGAATAGGAATAAAGGGAGCCTTTTCTAACTAGTGGTGTTCTACAGGGGTCTGTGTTGGGACCGATTCTTTTTGCGTTATGTTAATGATTTGGTTGATGGAATGATTGCGAAGTTTGGAGCCGATATGAAGGTAGGTGGAGGGTCTGTAGTTTTGAGGAAGTAGAGATGCTCAAGGGCGGGAATGGTTACTTAAAGTGCCAGGCTTTAAATGTTTTCAGAAAGGACAGGGAAGGAGGCAAACGAAGTGGGACAGTGGCACTGTTGATCAGAGATAGCGTCACGGCTGCAGAAAAGGAGGAAGTCCTAGAAAAATAGAAAATATAGAAAACCTACAGCACAATACAGGCCTTTGGCTCACAAAATTGTGCTGAACATGTCCCTACCTTAGAAATTACTAGGGTTATCCATAGCCCTCTAATTTTCTAAGCTCCATGTACCATGTACCAAGTCATAGAGGGATTGTCTACTGAGTTTCTGTGAGTGAAAGTTAGGAACTGCAATAACTTTACTGGGTGTTTTTTATAGACCACCCAATAGCAATAGGGACATCGAGGAGCAGATAGGGAGACAGATTCTGGAATGGTGCAATAATAACAAGGTTGTCGTGGTGAGATATTTTAATTTCCCAAATATCGATTGGCACCTAATACCAGTTTGTTAGGTGTGATCAGGAAGGTTTCCTGACACAATATGTAGATAAGCCTACAAGAGGAGAGGCTGTACTTGATCTGGTATTGGGAAATGAACCTGGTCAGGTGTCAGATCTGTCAGTGGGAGAGCATTTTAGAGATAATGATCACTATTCTATCTCCTTTACCATAGCATTGGAGAGGGATAGGATCAGACAAGTTAGGAAAGTGTTTAATTGGAGTAAGGGGAAATATGAGGCTATCAGGCAGGAACTTGGAAACATAAATTGGGAACAGATGTTCTCAGTTCTCAGTTCAGTTCAGATGTTCTGATAGAGGTGTACAAGATATTAAGAGGAATAGACAGAGTGGACAGCCAGCGCCTCTTCCCCAGGGCACCACTGCTCAGTACAAGAGGACATGGCTTTAAGATAAGGGGAGGTAAGTTCAAGGGGGATATTAGAGGAAGGTTTTTCACTCAGAGAGTGATTGCTGCATGGAATACATTGCCTGAGTCAGTGGTGGAGGCAGATACACTAGTGAAGTTTAAGAGACTACTAGACAGGTATATGGAGGAATTTAAGGTGGGGGGGGGGTTATATGGGAGGCAGGGTTTCAGGGTCAGCACAACATTGTGGGCTGAAGAGCCTGTAATGTGCTGTACTATTCTATGTACTTCTATGTTCTACGTTCAGGGAAATGTATGGCAGAAATGTGGCAAATGCTTAGGGGATATTCGTGTGGCATTCTGCATAGGTACGTTCCAATGAGACAGGGAGGGGATGGTAGGGTACAGGAACCATGGTGTACAAAGGCTGTTGAAAATCTAGTCAAGAAGAAAAGAAAAGCTTATGAAAGGTTCAAAAAATAGTTAATGATAGTGATCTAGAAAATTATAAGGCTATCAAGAGGATTTTAGGAATGAAATTAGCAGAGCCAGAAGGAGTCATGAGATGGCCTTGGCGAGTAGGATTAAGGAAAACCCCAAGGCATTCTACCAGTATGTGAAGAGCAAGAAGATAAGATGTGAAAGAATAGGACCAGTCATTGAGACAATGGAAAAGTGTGTATGGAACCAGAGGAGATAACGGAGGTACTTAATGAATACTTTGCTTCTGTATTCAATACAGAAAAGGACCTTTGCATGATATTGCATCATCAATGGGGACGAGGGTAGGTCCAGAAGATTGGAGGGTTGCAGATGTTGTTCCCTTATTCAAGAAAGGGAGTAGTAGCCCAGGAAATTGTAGACCAGTGAGTCTTACTTCAGTGGTTGGTAAGTTGATGGAGAAGATCCTGAGAGGCAAGATTTATGAACATTTGGAGAGGCATAATATGATTAGGAATAGTCTGCACGGCTTTGTCAAAGGCAAGTCGTGCCTTATGAGCCTGATTGAAGTTTTTGAGGATGTGACTAAACACATTGATGAAGGAAGAGCAGTAGATGTAGTGTATATGGATTTCAGCAAGGCATCAATAAAGCACCCCATGCAAGGCTTATTGAGAAAATAAGGAGGCATGTGGATCCAGAATTGGCTTGCACACAGGAAGCAAAGAGTGGTTGTAGACAGGTCATATTCTACATGGAGGTCAGTGCCTAATGGTATGCCTCAGTGAACTATTCTGGGACCCCTTCGCTCGGTAATTTTTATGAATGACGTGGATGAGGAAGTAGAGGGATGGATAAGTAAATTTGCTGATGACACAAAGTTTGGGATGTTGTGGATAGTGTGGAGGGCTGTCAGAGGTTACAGCAGGATATCGATAGGATGCAAAACTGGGCTGAGAAGTAGCAGATGGAGTTCAACTCAGATAAGTGTGAAGTGGTTCATTTTGGTAGGTCAAATATGGCAGAATATAGCATTTTATGGTAAGACTTTTAGCAGTGTGAAGGATCAGAGGGAGCTTGGGGTCCGAGTCTATAGGACACTCAAAGCTGCTGTGCAGGTTGACTCTGTGTTTAAGAAGGCATATGGTGCATTGACCTTCATCAACTGTGGGACTGAGTTTATGAGTGGAGAGGTAATGTTACAGCTTTATAGGACCTTGGTCAAACCCCACTTGGAGTACTGTGCTCAGTTCTGGTCACGTCACTACAGGAAGGACGTGGAAACTATAGAAAGAGTACAGAGAAAATTTACAAGGATGTTGCCTGGATCAGGGTGCATGCCCTATGAGAATAGATTGAGTGAACTTGGCTTTTTCTCCTTGGAGAAATGGAGGATGAGAGTTGACCTGATAGATGTGTATAAAATGATGAGAGGCATTGATCGTGTGGATAGTCAGAGGCTTTTTCCCAGGCCTGAAATGGCTATCACGAGAGGGCACTCTTTATAGGTGCTTGGAAGTAGGTACAGAGGAGATGTCAGGGGCATGTTTTTTACATAGAGGGTGGCGAATGCGTGGAGTGGGCTGCCGGCGATGGTGGTGGAAGCAGAAACAATAGGGTGTTTTAAGACACTCCTGGATAGGTACATGGAGCTTATAAAAACTAGAGGGCTATGGGTAACCCTTGGTAATTTCTAAAATAAGTAGATGTTTGGCACAATGTCATGGGCCGAAGGGCCTGTATTGTGCTGTAGGTTTTCTAGAGAGGCTGCAGAAGAACTTAGGTAGATTAGGAGAATGGGCAAAGAAATGGCAGATGGAATACAGTGTTGGGAAGTGTATGGTCATGCACTTTGGCAGATGAAGTGAAAGGGTTGACTATTCTCTTATTGGAGAAAAAATACAAAAATCTGAGGTGCAAAGGGGTTTAGGAGTCATTGTACAGGATTCCCTAAAACTTTCACTATTCTTCACTATTCTTGGTTGGTGCGGCTGTAACGAAACCCAATTTCCCTCGGGATCAATAAAGTATGTCTGTCTGTCTGTCTGTCTGTCTGTCAGAAGTTAATTTGCAGGTTTAGACTATGGTGAGAAAGACAAATACAATGATGGCATTCATTTCATGAGGACTAGAATTTAAAAGCAAGGATGTAATTTTGAGACCTTATAGTCATTGGTGAAGCCTCACTTGGAATATTATGAGCGGTTTTGGGTCCCTTATCTTAGAAAGAATATGCTGAAACTGGAGAGGGTTCAAAGAAGGTTCACAAAAATGATTCCAGGATTGAATGGCTTGTCATATGAAGACTGTTTGATGGCTCTGGACCTGTATTCGCTGGAATTCAGAAGTACGAGAGGTGACCTCATTGAAACCTACTGTACCTAATAGTGAAAGTCTTGATAGAGTGGATGTGGAGAGGATGTTTCCTATGGAAGGAGCGTATAAGACCAGAGGGCACAGCCTCGGCACAGAGGGGTGTCCACTTAGAACAGAGATGAGAAGGAATTTCTTTAGCCTGGGAGTGGTGAATCTGTGGAATTCTTTGCCACAGGCAGCTGTGGAGGCCAAGTGATTATGTATATTTAAGGCAGAGGTTGATAGATTCTTGATAGGTCAAGGCATGAAGGGATATGAGGAGAAGACAGGAGATTGGGGCTGAGAGGAAAATTGGATTAGTCATGAGGAAATGGTGGAGCAGACGTGATGGGCTAAACAGCTGAATTCTGCTCCTACATCTTATGGTGTTATGGTCTCATGGTCATATATTGATAACTTACACCAAGGAAATAAATGCATTTCCCTTAAAAGGAAACATCAAATAACTCTTCAACAAATGTCATCTACTACCTCAGACTCATTTGTCTCCTTTGGAGACAGTTCAATGTTCCCAGTCCCCTGCTGAGAAAGCATGTTTTTTTTTATTGTATGTAAACTTTCTCAAGGCTTAAGGAATTTGTCCTTATTTTGTTTAAGATACCATTCTTGTATTTTTAATAGTTTGGCATTTTGGCAATTCAGTTATACATTTCTGTTATTTTGAAGATTTATAGATTCTTCTAAATTTCTTTTCTCCAGTAGAAATAAGCACAAACATTTCTTCCATCTTGCCAAAGCTTCTCAAATCATTTCTATTTTATACACACACACCCATAGACACACATGTGCACACACACATGCACAGATATGAACACACGCACAGACACGAACACTCAAATACATGAGCACATACACAAATTCAAAGACATGCACACACGTAGACACATACATACACACACATGCACATTCATACACACACAGACGTACAAATGCCATTCTAAGATATAATAATTACACACGTATACACAACATACCACACAATTGCCCCATTGTACACCTTTACTCTAATCAGTCACCATCTGTGTTATCTACCATTTGTGGCTTCCTAAAGTTATAGATTTCCTTCTATTAATTACCTACAAAGTCTTTTTATTAATTAACAACTGTCCAATTAATTTATATAATTCACTCTGATTACTCTCCTTCAGTTCTTTGATTCACAGCTGTCTAAATTCCCCACACTACAAGATTCAAAGAACAGATCCCAATGGAACTTATTACATTTTCCCAGCCATAGCAACTTCTACTGGTCACAACCTCCTGTAAACCTGTTAAGAAAAAGATTTCTGATTTAATCCCTGAACTTTAGCATTCCGTCCTAAAGCACCATTTTCTTAAATTCCTTTTGAAAATCCAAGTAACTTGAAATTATTTGGTTGTCTTTCAAAGAATTCCAAAAGATTTTTGATGTCAAGGTTATGCACGTTTCACAAATGGATCACCTGACAGACCCTGATTCCTAACCTACAAGTGAAAATCCAAAGGTTTATTGTGATAAAAATTAAATTTGTTCTGCTTAGTTTTATTAACAAGTAGTCTTAATTAAAGGCAGAAAGCATTCTGTACTCACTACAAAGAGAACAGAGTTCAGCTTCACGTGACCCTGATTGGAGCCGGGGGGCTAAGCAGGTGCTACATCTTGCCCAAGGGTAACCTGTAGGCTCGTGGAGGGACGTATCTTCACACTGCCACCTAACAGTGCTGACATATACATACTGTCCTTTGATAATAAATTTACTTTGACCTTTCAACTTTGAGCTCAGAAATCACATTGCTGAACCAGTTATAGAGTCGGAGTTATTCAGCTTGGAAGCAGGCCCTTCAGCCCAACCTGTCACTTCTGACCACTGCATCCTCCCCATTGATCCCACAATCCCTCAAAGCTCCCCCTCCCCCAACCAAATGCTTCTTTAATGAGATTTGGAATGACATCAAAAACTTCGACACGCTTCTTTGTCAAAGTGTAGTGGAGAGTACATTGACGAGCTGCATCACAGGCTGTTATGGAAACACCTTGAGCAGAAAATCCTACAAAAGGTCATGGATTCCGCCCAGTACATCACTGGCAAAGCCCTCCCAACCGATGGACACGTCTATATGAAACACTGTTGTAGGAAAGCATCAGAGATCCTCACCACTAGCCCATGCTGTTTTCTCACTGCTGCCATCAGGTAGAATCTCAGTGTTGTATATGGTGACATACACGTACGCTGACAATACATTTACTTTGAACTTTGAAAATATTGTAATTGCATTCAACTTGACTTCATTCTTTGGCAGTTTCTTCTAGGTACTCATCACCCTCTGTGTACAGAAGTCACCCCTCAGGTCTCTTTGAAAGCTCTCTCCTCTTATTTTGTATGTGTGACCTCTCATCATTTTGGAAAGTTCCAAGTAAATTTTATTATCAGAGTACATACACATGTCACCACATACAACCCTGAGATTCTTTTTCCTGTGGGCATACTCAGCAAATCTATAGAGTAGTGCCGATAACAGGATCAGTGAAAGATCAGCCAGAGAGCAGAAGACAACAAACTCTGCAAATGCAAATATAAATAAATAGTAATAAATAATGAGGCCGTGAGATAATGAGATAAAGAGTCCTTAAAGTGAGATCATTGGTTGTAGGAACATTTCAATGAATGAACAAGCGGGTGTAGCTATCCCCTTTGGTTCGAGAGCCTGATGGTTGAGGGGTAGTAACTGTTCCTGAACCTGGTGTTGTGAGTCTTGAGGCTCCTGTACCTTCTTCCTAATGGCAGCAGTGAGAGCGGAGCATAACCGGAGTGGTGAGGGTCTCTGATGATGGTGGATGTTGCTTTCCTATGACAGTGTTACATGCAGATGTTATCAATGGTTGGGTGGGCTTTACACACAGTGGACTGAGCCGAATCTACTACCTTCCTTTCAGGGGCATTAGTGTTTCCACACACGGCTGTGAGCAGCCAGTCAAATACTGTAATATGTTGAAGCTCTAGGATGTTTCCAAGTAAATGATGAGTGCATTGATTACTTAATTAATTTCAGGGTATTTCACAGTTATAGTATATTACAGTATAAGCTGTCAGTGTTTCAAGTTATGACACTGTTACAGATTTTAACAATTAACACAGAAAGGAAGTTGATAGCTCATTGTTAATAAACAGCCGGCCGCTGAATGCCGACATTGTAATATGCATTTTACTAAAAAAGCATTTGAAGTGCCGCATAGTTTTCAGGCAGTGTAAATTTTCCCGCTCAGAGCAATGGCTGCTTCATGCAGCTGTAAAAAATATTCAAGGGAGCGTTAAGATGGGCTTGGAGGGTTAAGGGCTGAACCTGGGCACTGGGGCTAGCAGGGACGAGCTGGGCCAAAGGTCAGCTTCCATCCCCTATGACACTATGCCTCTGCAAGTTATTTGGCAATGCAGATCGTGAGCTGGTGCTGGGAGTACAACTCTGTTAGTGACTACATCCCCTTCCTGCTTTTAATTAAAACCATTCATTAATTTTTATAAAAACTAAGCAAATCAAATAAAAATTTTATGACAAGGAAGTTTTGGATTTTCATTTGTACTTTGGGGTCAGTAGTTCAGAAATATTGAAGATCCAGATCTAAAATCGTGTAACACTCCTGAAATCCCTGATGTTTCATTTTTCACTGACTGTGCAGCTGGCCGATCAAGTTTTGACTTTCTGATCAAAGGTCAAGGTAAACTTATTATCAAAGAACATGTATGCCACCAAAATCAACCCTGAGATTCATTTTCTCGTGGGCATTCACAGCAAATCCAAGAAACACTTTAGAATCAATGAGAGACTGCTCCCAACAGGACGGACAAACAATGTTCAAAAGACAACTAACTGTGCAAATACGAAAGAAAACCATAATAATAATAAAAATATAAATACAGAACCCATAAAGAAAACTGGACTGTGCCAAAGTCCTTGGCACATATGTATAGCTAGAGTGCCCAAGACTTTTGCTAGGTACTGTTGTAATTTTATGTTTTGCACTGTACTGCTGCCGCAGAAGAAAATAAATTTCATGACATATGTGAGTGATGATAATCCTGATTCTGATATGGGTCCCTATTGTGGACTGAGAGTGGGAAGGGGAAAGGGAGAAGAGAATCAGGGTTGGGAAAAGGGGAAGGGAGAGGGGAAGCACCAGAGAGACATTCTGTAATGATCAATAAACCAACTGTTTATTTATTATTGACGTGGATAAGATTTTTCCATTGAGAGGAGAGGAGATTCAAACAAGAGGACATGAGTTGAGAGTTAAGGGGCAAAAGTTTAAGGGTAACACGAGGGGGAATTTCTTTACTCAGAGAGTGGTAGCTGTGTGGAACGAACTTCCAGTCGAAGTGGTAGAGGCAGGTTCGGTATTATCATTTAAAGTAAAATTGGATAGGTATATGGACAGGAAAGGAATGGAAGGTTATGGGTTGAATGCGGGCCAGTGGGACTAGGTGAGAGTAAGCGTTCGGCACGGACTAGAAGGGCCAAGATGGCCTGTTTCCGTGCTGTAATTGTTATACCTTATATGGTTATGTGGTTTAGAATCAAATGAATTTGCCCGGTCTCTCAGGGCTGAGTGTGTCTGCACCCATACCAACCCCCACCCCGGCTTTCTTTCCCTGCCACCTGTCCTACACTCCTCCTGTGGTACTCCATTCTCGCCATTCCCAACATCCTTTACTCCTACCAGATTTACAAACTCACTCTCCGCTCCACGTTGAGAAATACAGTCCTGTGCAAAAGTCTTAGGCAACCTAGCTATATATATACACATATATACTGTGTACTGTGTATACATGATTTTGGTAATTATTAAAGCATTCTATTCTCATTAACATTTCTTGATTTTTGCTTATACCATCAGAAGCAATTCAAACTCAGCTTACAATTTTGTACATTATGATTTGTCTTACAAAGGTCGCAGAGGTGAAAGAGGAAGAAAAGGAGAAAAGGGGGAGAAGGGTGCTGTTGGTGAGTACGGAGCAGAAATGCCCTTCCCATTGCATTGCATTGAGGTATTGTTTGGATGTTAGGACTCAGAGCCAGCTACAAAAGCTATCAGATGTACGTTGGCAATTTTCTCAAAGGAGCTTCATTTATTCACAACTCGCTGACAGTTGCAGTCGGGCCAAATTCTTTCTGTGGAGAAGCATTCATGTTGCTCCAAGACCAAAAAGTGTATTAAAACATAACTCGAGCTGCTTTCCCTGTGGCGCCTATTGAATAAAGACCATGAAAACCTGTATGGTTCACATCGCTGTTGTTGTTTTTACCTAAACATTTTAAAGATTATGTTTAAACTGCAAATACTTGCAAGAGTACGAGGGATCGTGAACTGCTCAAGAGTGTGTGTGTCTTGCTCATTCCACTCTCTTCATCTGGGCGATCGCTGCTATGACTGACATTCTCCAGATGGTTGACAAAACTATTTCTTTCACTTCTTTTACGTCTTCTTCTTTGTTTAAGTGTGGTTCTGGCACTGTTGGAGACTGCGATCTACAGTCTGATGGTGTGATTGAACGATCTGGCGCTTTACTGTCTCCAAGAAGAATCCAGGAGGCGAGAGGCCTTGAGGCCAAGAAGCTTAGAGGCGGGCCAGGAGCCCCTGATCGTAAACACAAAGTATACTGCAGATGATTGATTGCATTTCAGACAATTTTGCTGATTAGAACATTGGGGAAGATTTAAACGTTGAGGCGAATGTTGAGGACGAGTGAGTGTTCTGCACCTTCTTCCAGTCTCTTGCTCGTTGCAGCCAGAGGAAGGTGTCTGTACGTGACGGCCTCTGTTTCTCTCTCCCTGTCACTCACTACCCCAGAGGGAGGTGTCTGTACGTGACGGCCTCTGTTTCTCTCTCCCTGTCACTCACTACCCCAGAGGAGGGTGTCTGTACGTGACGCCTCTGTTTCTCTCTCCCTGTCACCCACTACCCCAGAGGGAGGTGTCTGTACGTGACGGCCTCTGTTTCTCTCTCCCTGTCACTCACTACCCCAGAGGAGGGTGTCTGTAAGTGACGGCCTCTGTTTCTCTCTCCCTGTCACTCACTACCCCAGAGGGAAGGTCTCTGCATTCGAAGAATCTCTCTCTCTCCCTCAGTGCTGTCGGAGGATGGTACCAGAGCTGTGGGTCTGTGGTTTGTGGTTTGGGCTGCAGTTCCTGGTCGCTCTTTTTTCTGCTACTATTTTGGGTGACTTTGAATCAGGGTGGCCTGCAAATAATGCTCATGAGCTAAACTGAATCTGGACTCTTTGATTTTGTGTGTTATCTTCTGTCATTTCCCTCATTCTTTCCTTTGGCTTTTTAGCGATTTGTTTATTGCACGTGGGGGGTGGTGTTGATGCTTTTTCTTTGAATGGGTTCCATGTTGTTTCTTTGTTCCATAACTGTCTGCGGGAAGATAAATGTCAGGGTTGTATGCTGCACACAAACTTTGATGATAGGTGTACTTTAAATCTTCTGAATTTTTCAAAACATTCTACCTATGTGCATGTTCTATACATTGTTCATCAAACCGTTTATATAGTCTATGTGCTTTGTGTATATATACAACCTCTACTGTTTTTGTATTTTCAAAATGAGTAATTCATCGTACTACGAAGGCCTTCCACTGGTCGGGGTTAACCATGGATGTTGCACCCCGGTTGTTTGTTGATACACAAGCCTGGGCGGTACAATATGGACAGCAAGCTGTTGCCCGTGTAGCAAGCTCCCCCTCTCCGCACAGCTGATAAATCCAAAGGAACAGCAGAGCCCAATTCAGTTTGGCACTTGTGGTGTTGCAAGAGTTTTCAGTCAGTGTTGAACTCAACTTAGGGCTGTCCAGGGGACTCCAGCTCCAGATATCTTCTTTTGGGTTTACTTCTAAACCCTTCCCCACAAGGCAGCAGAGGTTTGAGATCAGAGTTTTCCTTCTCCTAGATGAGGTGCCTGCCATGGCTGACGAGACCCATCTGGCTGAATTCTTCATTTTGCTTATAGATGTAACATAGTTGTATTTATCAAATGTGCATTGAAACGTACAGTGAAGTGTGCTGTTGGTGTCAAGGCCCAATGGAGTCCCAGCATGTGCTTGGGGCAGCCCCCAAGTGTCACTATGCTTCTGGCCCCAACGTAGCATGACCACAACTTCCTAACTCTCCCATATGCCCTTGGAGCATGGGAGGAAACCGGAGCACCTGGTCATAGGGAGACAAACTACTTACAGACAGTGGTCAGAAGTGAACCCCAATTGTTGACGCTGTAAAGTGTCGTTCAAACCACAACGCTACCTTGCTGCACGATATTGTTACAGGTATTCTATGTCTTCTTGCCCTTGAGTTAAAAGGGATTTCAATTCTTCAGATATTGTAGTACTAGACCTAAACAATTTCAGCATATTGGCTTCAGGGCGACTCCTTCGAAATCCCCTTCTCATAAGAATCACTGTGAACCCTTTAAAAAGACCCAGCTGACCATTTCCAACACCATCAAGATATTTCTGGTGATTTTCCACTACAATTTGTTAATGTTTTCATGTTTCCTTCCTCAATAATTGTTTCCAATTTCCCAGTACTGATTGTAGTTTATTTGTGCCTACTTTTAGATTTAAGATAAATTACTTCATTTTATACAAGTGCATACTTGTCTCCTTTGAGCTTTGCTCATGTATTTTTGGTCACTTAAATGCTTCTAACATTTGAAGATTTTCTTCTTTAGTATTTGTGGGTATTAGTTGATCAAGATTTCATACATAGGATACAGAAGTGGGCTGAGAAGTGGCAGATGGAGTTCAACCCAGAGAAGTGTGAGGTGGTTCATTTTGGAAGGACTACTCTATTTTCTATGTTCTAAGATTGTATTGACATGGACAACAATTTATGCATTCTAGTATTTTGTCCATTGTTACCAGAAATGCATTTGGTAATGATTTCATACACAATATAGTGATGTGAATACAGATATGTATATTAATTATCAAATATTACTGATACTCCTGAACACCATTCTACTGTGTATTTCCAAATGACAGATTGAGTTTGATGAAAATCTTGGCTCATCCTAACATTACAATTAGAAATCTAAGGTGGATTCCCCTTCCTCCAGCCCTTTATCTCTTTCACCAGTCTGCTTCCCAGCTCTTCACTTCACTGCCTCCTCCTCTCCCGGTCTCACCCATCACCTGACACCCTGTGCTTCTTCCAGAGCTCCTCCCAACTTCCAACTCTTCCTCTCCGGTCCTGATGAAGGGTCTCAGCCTGAAACGTTGATTGTTTGCTCTTTTCCACGGAGGATGCCTGACCTGCTGAGTTCCTCCAGCATGTTGTGTGTGCTGCTCTGGATTTCCAGCATCTGCAGATTTTCTTTTATTTTTTTTTCGCCCACTGCTTGATTTGCTGACACCTTGTAATCACCATGTAGTCGAGCAATTATGCCCACATTAGGTACTACTAATGTTGCTCTGGCTTGTCTGTATTATACTACAAGACCTTATGATATAGAGGCAGAATTAGACTATTTGGCCCATCTAGTCTCCTGTGCTATTTCTTCATGGCTGATCCATTTCTCTCTCAGCCCCGTTCTTCTGCTTTCTCACTATATCTCTTCATGGCCTAACTAACTCAGAATTTATCAACTTCTGTCTTAAAAATACTGAATTAATTGGCCTCCACAGCCACCTGTGTCAACGGATTCCACAGATTCACCACTCTCTGGCTAAAGAAATACCTTCTCATCTCTTTTCTAAATGGACATCTCTCTATTCTGAGGTTGTGTCCTCCTTCTTCTTCTAATTTATCTAACACCCAGTTCTCCAATGAGACGCATTGGGGCTTATGGTGTTTGGTTCCGTACTTTGTTCATTTTCCTTTCCAATTCTCCAGAAAGCTAGCATCTAAGGAACTACAGTAGTGCTGGACTAGCAGATTTTCTGGATTAAATACCCATAAATCAATGTACTTAGTGTTGGAGCTGTGCTGGTTGGAGTGGACAATTCGGAAGGGAGGAGATGGGACGGAGGAGTTCCAATGCCCTTCCAACTTACCCGGGTGTGAGGGAGGATTGTGGGGGAGGATTGTGAGGGAGGATTGTGAGGGAGGATTGTGGGAGAGGATTGTGAGGGAGGATTGTGGGGGAGGATTGTGAGGGAGGATTGTGAGGGAGGATTGTGGGAGAGGATTGTGAGGGAGGATTGTGAGGGAGGATTGTGAGGGAGGATTGTGGGGGAGGATTGTGAGGGATTGTGGGGGAGGATTGTGAGGGAGGATTGTGGGGGAGGATTGTGGGGGAGGATTGTGGGGGAGGATTGTGAGAGAGGATTGTGGGGTAGGATTGTGAGGGAGGATTGTGGGGGAGGATTGTGGGGGAGGATTGTGGGGGAGGATTGTGAGGGAGGATTGTGAGGGAGGATTGTGAGGGAGGATTGTGGGGGAGGATTGTGAGGGAGGATTGTGAGGGAGGATTGTGGGGGAGGATTGTGAGGGAGGATTGTGAGGGAGGATTGTGGGGGAGGATTGTGAGGGAGGATTGTGAGGGAGGATTGTGAGGGAGGATTGTGGGGGAGGATTGTGAGGGAGGATTGTGGGGGAGGATTGTGGGGGAGGATTGTGGGGGAGGATTGTGAGGGAGGATTGTTCTAAGCGCCAAGCTGATTTGCTGAAGTTCAGGACAGCTTCTTCGGCAGCGAAATCCAGGTCTGAAGCGAATCACTGAGTGATGTGTTCTAAGCCCGGAGCAATCTGTGGCGGCAAGGCCAGGGTCCTAATGCAAGGTACAGTACAATCTAAATGCTGGTACAGATAGGCTGGAAAGGCAAGTTGTTGAAAGTCAGGCAAAGTTGGATGACTCTGAGCACTGAGCCAGTTCAGAGAGGTTGAGACAGCTTCTCTGGCAGCAAAAACTTGGCCTGGAGTGATTCACTGCAGTGGGGCACAGTTCCTCGTGTGAGATCCAGACAAGTTAAATGGGACCCAGATATCCTGTGGCCTCCTCTGTCCATGATGCTCGGTCTGAGAGGCTGCCTTCAGCTGCTGTGCTTCGTGTCTGAGAACTATGCTAATATAATGAATTGAATACCAGGGCTTGGGCCTACTTCATGCTGCTCTTGGGATTTAGATCTAAGGACTCAATTTGGTTCAGAATGCTGTTGTTGTATCACTTCTATTGTTTACATGATTTGTTATGGGTTTTTTTTCTCTTTCTCTGTGGGCACCGGGGCAGCCTGGATTGGAGAGGATGTCTTGTGAGAATGGGTTATGGCTTCTCTCCTTGGAGTGAAGGAGAATGAGACGTGACCTGACAGAGGTGTACAAGATGATAAGTGGTATAAATTCAGTGGACAGCCGAAGGCCTTTTCCCAGAATGGAAGTGGCTACTATGCGGGGACATAACTTTAAGGTGACTGCAGGAAAGTATACAGGACAGGACATTGGGGCTGAGAGGGAAATGGAACAGCCATATTGAAATGGTGGAGCAGACTCGATGGGCCAAATGGACTAATTCTGCTGCTCTATCTTATGATCTTATGGGATGTCAGTGATACGTCCTTTACATAGAGGGGGTGTGATAAAAGCACTGCCAGGGGTGGTCGTAGAGGCAGATACAGTGCCTACGAAAAGTATTCAACCCCTTGGAAGTTTTCATGCTTTATTGTTTTACAACATTGAATTTTGTTGATTTAATTTGAAATCAACAAGAGGATTTAATTTGGCTTCTTTGACACTGATCAATAGAGAAAGACATTCATGTCAAAGTGAAAAAAAGATCTCTACAAAGTGATCTAAACTAGTTACAAATATCGTCGTCGTGGCTATCCCTCGAGGTCAAGGATGATGGTCTTCGTTCCGTTTCCAAAGAGCGAAGACGCCTGTGCGTGTATTTGTTTAAAGTGTACTTGATGTTGCACTCCAAGAAGCACACGATACTTCACAAATCAACCAACTGATTCCAATGGCTTGGAAACCACAATGATTGGAGCTGATGGATTTGTTTCAGCCTTCATCCGCCTTCACAGCTGTTGAGTTCGAAGTAACTTCATCCACCTGTTCCACTGCTGAGGTCTTGGCTGGATTGTTCTTTGTCAGGGACCTCACCCTCGTCCTTACCGCCGTGGGTGACCCTACCAGGAGCATAGCTCCAGACAGCATCGCTCTCAGGATCTCAAGACCACACAAGCATCTCCATCATGACTAGGTGACAGTCCACGGAGAAGAATTACAAATATAAAACACAGTTAAAAGTAGAGTTAAGTCAACGATCAAGAAATGGAAATATGGCACAGATGTAAATCTGCCTAGAGGAGGCTGTCCCCAAAACCTGAGTGACCGTGCAAGAAGGGAGCCAGTGAGGGAGGCCACCAAAAGACCTATGACAACTCTGGTGGAGTTACAAGCTTCAGTGGCTGAGATGGGAGAGACTGTGCCCGGGTGCTTCACCAGTCACAGCTTTATGGGAGAGCAGCAAAGAGAAAGCCACTGTTTTAAAAATAACTCACATGAAATCTTTGCCAGAAGGAAACCAGCTGGAAGAAGGATTTATGGTCTGATGAAACCAAAATTGAGCCTTTTGGCCAACAGAATAAACACTATATTTGGTGTAAGCCAAACACTGCATATTATCAAAAATACATCATCCCCACCATGAAGCATGGTGGTGGCTGCATCACGCTGTGGGCATGTTTCACTGGAAGGCTTGTGAAGGTGGAGGGCAAAATGAATACAGCAAAATTCAGGGAAATCCTGAAGGAAAACCTGATGCAGTTTGCAAGAGAACTGCAACTTGGGAGAAGATTTGTTTTCCAGGACATACTGACAGACTGACAGACAGACATACTTTATTGATCCCGAGGGAAACTGGGTTTCGTTACAGCCGCACCAACCAAGAATAGTGAAGAAATATAGCAATATAAAACCATAAATAATTAAATAATAATAAGTAAATGATGCCAAGTGGAAATAAGTCCAGAACCAGCCTATTGGTCAGGGTGTCTGACACTCTGAGGGAGGAGTTGTAAAGTTTGATGGCCACAGGCAGGAATGACTTCCTATGACGCTCAGTGTTGCATCTCGGTGGAATGAGTCTCTGGCTGAATGTACTCCTGTGCCTAACCAGTACATTATGGAGTGGATGGGAGTCATTGTCCAAGATGGCATGCAACTTGGACAGCATCCTCTTTTCAGACACCCACCGTCAGAGAGTCCAGTTCCACCCCCACAACATCACTGGCCTTACGAATGTGTTTGTTGATTCTGTTGGTGTCTGCTACCCTGAGCCTGCTGCCCTAGCACACAACAGCAAACATGATAGCACTGGCCACCACAGACCTGTAGAAAACCCTCAGCATCATCCAGCAGATGTTAAAGGACCTCAGTCTCCTCAGGAAATAGAGACGGCTCTGACCCTTCTTGTAGACAGCCTCAGTGTTCTTTGACCAGTCCAGTTTATTGTCAATTCGTATCCCCAGGTATCTGTAATCCTCCACCATGTCTACACTGACCTCTTGGATGGAAACAGGGGTCACCGGTGCCTTAGCCCTCCTCAGGTCCACCACCAGCTCCTTAGTCTTTTTCACATTAAGCTGCAGATGATTCTGCTCGCACCATGTGACCTCAAGCATAAAGCCAAAGCTGTATAGGAATGGCTTAAAAACAAACAAAATTAATGTCCTGGAGTGGCCAAGTCAGAGTCCAGACCTCAATCCAGTTGAGAATTAGTGGCTAGACTTGAAAAGGGCTGTTCACTCATGATCCGCATGTCATCTGACAAGAGCTTGAGCAGTTTTGTAAAAGAGAATGGGGAAACATTGCAATGTCCAAATGTACAAAGCTGTTAGAGACCCATCCACACACTCAACGCTGTAATTGCTGCTAAATGTGCATCTGCTAAATACTGGCTTGAAGAGGGTAATTATGCAATCAATTATTTTGTGCTTAATAATTGTAATAAATTTTGACTAATTTGTAGAAATTTGTTTTCACTTTGACACAAAAGTCTCTTTTTCTGTTGATCGTTGTCAAAAACCCCAAATTAAATCCATATAACATATAACCATATAACAATCACAGCACGGAAACAGGCCATCTTGGCCCTCCTAGTCCGTGCCGAACCCTTAATCTCACCTAGTCCCACCTACCCGCACTCAGCCCATAACCCTCCACTCCTTTCCTGTCCATATACCTATCCAATTTTACCTTAAATGACACAACTGAACTGGCCTCTACTACTTCTACAGGAAGCTCATTCCACAATCCATTGTGATTCAATGCTGTAAAACAATAAAACATGAAAACTCCTAAAGGGGATGAATACTTTTTATAAGCACTGTAGATTAGAGACGTTTAAGAGTATCTTGCTTAGGCATATGGATGATAGAAAAATGAAGGGCTATGAGAGAAGGAAGGGAAAGATTGATTTTACAGGCGGCACAACACTGTTGTAATGTTCTATGCTCTATTTATGCTTCTACAATAATGTCCCCCCACCCCACATATTGTGACACCACATTCTGGCCACTTACCACACTCTGTGTAGAAAAACAAAACAAAAATGTGTGAGCTGCCTCACACACCTGCTTTAAACTTTTCTGTTCTAACCATAAACCTATGCTCTCTTGCAGTTGGTACTTCCACCCTGGAAAAAAGACTCGACTACCAATTCTACCCATGCCTCTCATAACTGTATAGATTTCAGTCAGATCTCTGAAGCTCCAGAGGACCAATCCACATTGCCCATCCACACCTTCTAACTAATGCCCTCTGATCCAGGCAACATCCGAATGACACTGTGTCCAAAGCCTCCCCATCTTTCTTGTAATATGACAACCAGAAATCTACACAATATACCCAACTTTTATAGAGCTCCTACTTTTTACATTCTGTAATAAAATAAATCTGTAATTAAATGAGCAGGACAGACAAAGGAAAATCGGTGGATGTTGTGTACTTGGATTTTCTGAAGGCCTTTGACAGGTGCTGCACATGAGGTTGCTTAGCAAGGTAACAGCCCATGATATTACAGGAAGATTCTAGCATGGATAGAGGATTATCTGACTGGGCAGGAGGTAAATAGTGGGAATAAAGGGAGCCTTTTCTGGTTGCCTGCTAGTGACCAGTGGTGTTCCACAGGAGCTGGTGTTGGGACCAACTCTTTTTACGTTGAATATCAATGACCTGGAAGATGAAATTGATGGCTTTGGTTGCCAAGTCTGCAGATGATACTAAGATAGGTGGAGAGGCAGGTAGTGTTGAGGAAGCTGAGAGGCTGCAGATTAGGAGAATGAGCAACGAGGTAGTGGTTGGTATACAGTGTAGGGAAATGTATTTCCTTCGGTAAACAGAATAAAAGAATAGACTATTTTCTAAGCAGAGAGGAAATTCAAAAATCTAAAGAGCAAAGGGACTTGGAAATCCTTGTGCAGGATTCCCTTAAGATTAATTTGCAAGTTGAGTCTGTGGTGAGGGAGGCAGATGTGATGTTAGCATTCATTTCAAGAAGAGTAGAATATGACTACAGGAATGTAATACTGAGGCTTTATAAGGCACTGGTGTGGCCTCACTTGGAGTACTGTGAGCAGTTTTGGGCTCCTTATCTCGGAAAGGATGTGCTGATATTTGAGAGAGTTCAAAGGAAGTTTATGAAAATTATTCCAGGATTGAAAGGGTTACACTGGAGAACAAATTTTTTTGACAGTGTTGCTTCCTCAAATATTTTTCTGTTTATGGTAGACTGTTTGAAGCCAAATACAAAATAATTTCAGACAACTTACATCACATAGGATTTGAAGAAATAGGAAATTATCTTTTATTGAATATAATGACTTTAATTGCATAATGGTGTTGATGTTCAACAAAGCTAAACATGTTTTATTAATGATTTTCGTTTGTACTCAGTGTCTGAGGCTTCTCACATGTATCCAACAATAATCAGCCAGCATTGATGGATTCCAATTTCCCTGATTCACCGTGCTTGTCACTGACAGTGCCAAGATTTGCAGGGAAGAAGTCTAAATGGGAACGTAGAAAATGAATCTTTAGTGACACGTTGCACTTCATGGTTTTGTATGCTTAAAGTATGTTGTCAACCAGCTACACGTAGCTTGGTGCTCTGTAGTTGCCAAACAAACTTTCAACAACATATTTCAATGCCTTCCATGTGATTTTCTCCAGTCCCACTAGAAGCTCTAGAAAATACCTGTCATTGATGACCTGTTTAATTTGTGGACCAACAAAAATGCCTTCCTTAATCATGGTATCAGTTATTCTGGGGAACAAGGCTCAAATATTCAGATCCTTCATGAAAATCTATAGCCTTTCTAAAAGCTGTCCTGCCATGCATTATCCACCCTGCCTAAGCATGCCTGGACAAGATAGAAAACCTTTCAGCTTACATTGTTGGCAATATTTTAATTGACTTGAATTATGAATTGACATAACAAATATGGGTGATTTCAAAAAATGGTGTCTGGTAGTGAAATTTCATGGTGGTTTTCATGATCAGCAGCCCAAAATCCATAAGATGCACCCAAAAGTATTCTGGCAGCAAAATCTTTGTTGTTCAATGTTATTATAGAAACATAGAAAATAGGTGCAGGAGTAGGCCATTCAGCCCTTTGAGCCTGCACCGCCATTCAGTGTGATCATGGGTGATCATCCAACTCGGAACCCTGTACCTGCTTTCTGCCAATACCCCCTCATCCCTTTAGCCACAAGGGCCATATCTAACTTCCTCTTAAATATAGCCAATGAACCGGCCTTAACTGTTTCCTGTGGCAGAGAATTCCACAGATTCATCACTCTCTGTGTGAAGAAGTTTTTCCTCATCTCGGTCCTAAAAGGCTTCCCCTTTATCCTTAAACTGTGACCCCTCGTTCTGGACTTCCCCAACATCAGAAACAATCTTCCTGCATCTAGCCTGTCCAATCCCTTTCGAATGTTATACGTTTCAATAAGATCCCCCCTCAATCTTCTAAATTCCAGTGAGTAAAAGCCTAGTTGATCCAGTCTTTCTTCATATGAAAGTCCTGCCATCCCAGAAATCAATCTGGTGAACCTTCTCTGTACTCCCTCTATGGCAAGAATGTCTTTCCTCAGATTAGGGGACAAAAACTGCACACAATACTCTAGGTGCGGTCTCACTAAGGCCTTGTACAACTGCAGTAAAACCTCTCTGCTCCTGTACTCAAATCCTCTTGCTATGAATGCCAACATACCATTTGCCTTTTTCACCGCCTGCTGTACCTGCATGCCCACTTTCAATGACTGGTGTACAATGACACCCAGGTCTCGTTGCACCTCCCCTTTTCCTAATCGGCCACCATTCAGATAATAATCTGTTTTCCTGTTTTTGCAACCAAAGTGGATAACCTCACATTTATCCACATTAAATTGCATCTGCCATGAATTTGCCCACTCTCCTAGCCTATCCAAGTCACCCTGCATCCTCTTAGCATCCTCCTCACAGCTAACACCGCCGCCCAGCTTCATGTCATCCGCAAACTTGGAGATGCTGCATTTAATTCCCTCGTCTAAATCATTAATATATATTGTAAACAACTGGGGTCCCAGCACTGAGCCTTGCGGTACCCCACCAGTCACTGCCTGCCATTCTAAAAAGGACCCGTTTACTCCCACTCTTTGCTTCCTATCTGCCAACCAATTCTCTCTCCACATCAATAACATACCCCCAATACCATGTGCTTTAAGTTTGCACACTAATCTCCTGTGTGGGACCTTGTCAAAAGCCTTTTGAAAATCTAAATATACCACATCCACGGGCTCTCCCCATCCACTCTACTAGTTACATCTTCAAAAAATTCTGTAAGATTCGTCAGACATGATTTTCCTTTCACAAATCCATGCTGACTTTGTCCGATGATTTCACCTCTTTCCAAATGTGCTGTTATCACATCTTTGATAACTGACTCTAGCATTTTCCTCACCACCGATGTCAGACTAACTGGTCTATAATTCCCCGGTTTTTCTCTCCCTCCTTTTTTAAAAAGTGGGGCTACATTAGCCACCCTCCAATCCTCAGGAACTAAACCAGAATCTAAGGAGTTTTGAAAAATTATCACTAATGCATCCACTATTTCTTGGGCTACTTCCTTAAGCACTCTGGGATGCAGACCATCTGGCCCTGGGGATTTATCTGCCTTTAATCCCTTCAATTTACCTAACACCACTTCCCTACTAACATGTATTTCCCTCAGTTCCTCCATCTCACTGGACCCTCGGTCCTCTACTATTTCCAGAAGATTATTTATGTCCTCCTTCGTGAAGACAGAACCAAAGTAGTTATTCAATTGGTCTGCCATGTCCTTGTTCCCTATGATCATTTCACCTGTCTCTGACTGTAAGGGACCTACATTTATGGATAAGGAAAAAAAAAGAATCTCCTATATTGACACTTGATTGATTTATGGAATAAGGTAAATATGGACGATGAGATAAGGAAATCTTTATTAGCAAAAAGTACTTTAATTCAAAATAGGCTTATTCCTTTTACAATGGATAATAAACTTTTACATAATTGGTTCCAAAAGGGGATTAAATATATAGGTGATTGTTTTGAAGGAGGTATATTGATGTCGTTTGATCAATTAAAAAATAAATAAAAAATATCAAATAACACTCTTTTCTGTTATTTTCAATTAAAGGCTTATTTACGAGAAAAGCTGGATTAAACAATGTTGATGCCAAAATCTAGTGAAATAGAAATATTAATTCAAAAAGGAAAAATTAAAAAATTTATACCTTGTATGTATAATTTGATTCAAAAACAGACAATTAAATCAGGAATTCATAAATCAAGACAAAAATGGGAATCTGATTTGAATGTTAAAATTGATGGAAAAAACTGGTCAAGATTATGTTGTTAGTATGAGAAATACAATAAATGTTCGACTTAGATTAATACAATACAATTTTTTACATCAATTATATATAACACCACAGAAAATAAATAGATTATGTTCAAATATGTCTGACAAATGTTTTCGATGTAATCAAGAAATTGGTACTTTTTTTACATTCTACTCGGTCTTCTTTTAAAATTCAACCATTTTGGATAAATCTAAGACTTTTATTGGAACAAATTACTGGAGTACATCTCCCACATAGTCCAGTATTATTTTTATTAGGAGACATTGAAGGAACAATACTGAAACTTAAATTGAATAAGTATCAGAAAAAATTTATAAAAATTGCATTGGCAGTAGCCAAAAAAGTTATCGCAGTTAGTTGGAAATCTGATTTATATTTAACTATGGATCTTTGGAATAATGAAATACATAGTTGTATTCCACTTGAAAAAATTACATACAATCTAAGAAATGAATATGATATATTTTTGAAAATTTGGCTCCCATACTTACAAAAGATAGGATTAAATACATAGGTCCTTTGAAGATAAAATTATAAAGTAATTGGGGAAAGTAAAAACAAATATTTAAATTATTTTGAATTCCATGGAGCATGTGGGGATCCTCCGATATCCAGGCAATCTTTCTCTCTTTTTTAAATTTTTTTAGATAAGGGTTGGGGGGGGGGTTAAGGGGAGGGAGGAGGGTCAATATTATTTTTCTCACTTTTTTATCATCACATTTATTCTTTGTAATTTTCTAAAATTTAATAAATAAATATATTTTTGAAAAAAGGGACCTACATTTGTCTTGAGCAATCTTTTTTTTTCACATGTCTATAAAAGCTTTTACAGTCAGTTTTTATGTTCCCTGCCAGCTTTCTCTCATAATCTTTTTTCCCTTTCCTAATTAAGCCCTTTGTCCTCCTCTGCTGGACTCTGAATTTCTCCCAGACCTCAGGTGTGCCGCTTTTTCTGGCTAATTTGTATGTTTCTTCTTTGGACTTGATACTATCCCTAATTTCCCTTGGCAGCCATGGGTGCACTACCTTCCCTGGTTTATTTTTTTGCCAAACTGGGATGAACAATTGTTGTAGTTCATCCATGCGATCTTTAAATGCTTGCCATTGCATATCCACCGTCAACCCTTTAAGTATCATTTGCCAGTCTGTATTAGGTAATACACGTCTCATATCTTCAAAGTTACCCTTCTTTAAGTTCAGAACCTTTGTTTCTGAATTAACTATGTCACTCTCCATCTTAATGAAGAATTCCACCATATTATGGTCACTCTTACCCAAGGGGCCTCGCACGACAAGATTGCTAACTAACCCTTCCTCATTGCTCAATACCCAATCTAGAATGGCCTGCTCTCTAGTTGGTTCCTCAACATGTTGGTTCAGAAAACCATCCCGCATACATTCCAAGAAATCCTCTTCCTCAGCACCCTTACCAATTTGGTTCACCCAATCTATATGTAGATTGAAGTCACCCATTATAACTACCGTTCCTTTATTTCACACATTTCTAATTTCCTGTTTAGTGCCATCCCCAACCTCACTACTACTGTTAGGTGGCCTGTACACAACTCCCACCAGTGTTTTCTGCCCCTTAGTGTTATACAGCTCTACCCATATCGATTCCATATCCTCCAGGCTAATGTCCTTCCTTTCTAATGCGTTAATCTCCTCTCTAACCAGCAATGCTACCCCACCTCCTTTTCTTTCCTGTCTATCCCTCCTGAATATTGAATATCCCTGGATGTTGAGCTCCCATCCTTGGTTACCCTGGAGCCATGTTTCTGTGATCCCAACTATATCATATTCATTAATAACTATCTGCACATTCAATTCATCCACCTTGTTACGAATGCTCCTCGCATTGACACATAAAGCCTTCAGGCTTGTTTTTACAACACTCTTAGCCCTTATACAATTATGTTGAAAAGTGGCCCTTTTTGCTTTTTGTCCTGGATTTGTCTGCCTGCCACTTTTACTTTTCACCTTACTACTTTTTGCTTCTACCCTCATCTTACACCCCTCTGTCTCTCTGCACTTGTTCCCATCCCCCTGCCACATTAGTTTAAATCCTCCTGAACAGCAGTAGCAAACGCTCCCCCTAGGACATTGGTTCCAGTCCAGCCCAGGTGCAGACCGTCCTGTTTATATCGGTCCCACCTCCCCCAGAACTAGTTCCAATGCCCCAAAAACTTGAATCCCTCCCTCTTGCACCATTTTGCAAGCCACGTATTCATCTGAAATATCCTCCTATTTCTACTCTGACTAGCACGTGGCACTGGTAGTAATCCAGAGATTATTACCTTTGTGGTCCTACTTTTTAGTTTATCTCCTAACTCGCTAAATTCACCTTGCAAGACCTCATCCCGTTTTTTACCTATATCATTGGTACCTATGTGCACCACGACCACTGGCTGTTCACCCTCCCATTCCAGAATGTCCTGCAGCCGCTCAGAGACATCCTTGACCCTTGCACCAGGGAGGCAACATATCATCCTGGAGTCTTGTTTGCAGCTGCAGAAACACCTATCTATTCCCCTTACAATCGAATCCCCTATCACTACAGCTCTTCCACTCCTTTTCCTTCCTTCCTTCCTGTGCCACAGAGCCACCCATGGTGCAATGAACTCGGCTGCTGCTGCCTTCCCCTGATTAGACATCTCCCCCAACAGTATCCAAAACAGTATATCTGTTCAGGAGGTAGATGACCTCAGGGGACTCCTGCACTACCTGCCGACTGCTACGCTGTCTAGTGGCCACCCCTGCCTGTGTAGCCTTTACCTGCGGTGTGACCTACTCACTGAACGTGCTATTCACGACTTTCTCAGCATCGCGGATACTCCAGTATGAATCCAATCGCAGATCCAGACGCTCAATGCGGTCTGCCAGAAGCTGCAGCTGGACGCACTTCCTGCACACATATGTGATGGCTCTGGGTTTGTACTTGCTGGAATTTAGAAGAATGACAGGGATTTTATCGAAACGTATTGAATGTTGAAAGGCCTCAATAGAGTGGATGTGGAGAGGATGTTTCCTATAGTGGGGGAGTCTAGGACCAGAGGGCACAAATAGAGTGGATGTGGAGAGGATGTTCCCTATAGTGGGGGAGTCTAGGACCAGAGGGCACAGCCTCTGATAGAGGGATGTCCACTTAGAATGGAGATGAGGAGGAATTTCTTCAGCCAGAGGACAGTGAATCTATGAAATTTGTTGCCAAAGCCGGCTGTGGCTGTTAGATCCTTTGGTGTATTTAAGATGGATATTAATAGGTTCTTGATTAGTCAAGGCGAGTAAGGTTACGGGGAGAAGGCAGGAGAATGGGGCTGGAAAGGGAAATGGATCAACCATGATCAAAAGTGGAGCAGACTCTAGCTGAATAGCCTAATTTTGTTGTTGTACCTTACAGTCTAAATTGTATATTTAACCGTACTACATGATAGATTATGGTATAATAAGTTTGAACCCAGTGTGTTTAGAAGGGGAAGAAAATATTTCATCTTTCTGTACCCTGACTCCACCAACAATCCCATCTCATTCCTGAGCTCTGATGTTCTGGGGCACATATTCCCAACTCTGGCTCCACAACTAGCTCTGCCACACACACCTGATTCTCCCACCCCTCACCCCACCATTTCTCTTGCATTTTGGGCCCTCTCTTCTGGGCTAAGGAATGAGCCAGAAGCCGAACTATCAGGATCTCCAAGGCAACTGTTTGTCAGTGTGTTTCTGTAGTTCCTGTGTAAGTGTTCTGCAACACTTTTGTATTCTTTACCATATTATGGGCTCAAAATTTCCATGTTGAACATCTCTGCAATTCTCTGAGTCAAATTGTGTCCATGAACATTTGAGGTATTGTGAGCAGATGTGGATGCCATATCAAAAAAAGGACATGCTGGCATTGTAGGTTTTCAAGAATGATCCTGGGATTGAAAGGTTATGAGGAGCGTTTGATGGCTCTGAGCCAATACTCATTAGTGTTTAGAAAATTGAATGGGTATCTCATAGAAGCCTATAGAATATTGAAAGGCCGACATGGAGCAATTGTGGAGAGGATGTTTCCCATAGTGGGTGAATCTAGGATCAGAGGGGCCAGCCTTGGAAAAGAAAGATATCCCTTTCAAACAGAGATGAGGAAGAAATTCTTCAGCCAGAGGGTGGTGAATCTTTGGAATTCATTCCACAGACGGATGTGTAGACCAGGTTATTGGGTATATTCAATTTGGACGTTGCTAGGTTCTTGATTAGTAAGGACATTGGATGTTATGAGGAAAATAGAGCTGAGAGAGAAAATAAATCAGCTATGGTTGAGCTTAGGAGAAGACTCAGTGGGTTAAATGACCTAATTTTGCTCCTATGTTTTATGGTCTTATGGCTTATCATTAATTAATTGGTACAGTCAATAACAACCATTGGTGATTATTTTGATTTAGACAACATTTCATCTGGCCTAAGTTCATCAGTACTTTGCCTGAAGCTGTAATCAAGCTCCCTGTTCTCCTGGACACGAACTTACCAAGAAGCCTTGGTCACGAGGGAGTAATCTGCAGCAGTGTGATTATTTATAATTCTGTGAATGCTTTGGTGTCATTCTGCTCTCTGGCCTTGCTGCTGGTATTGTAAGTATAATATTGGCACAGTTTTATCAGTTCTTTCATTGAAAAACTAATAGTGGATTTTCAACTTCAACCTTTGCGGTCCTCAAAGTGATGAGATAGGAAATTCCAGATATGTACCCCAGGCTACTGTGGGAAATGAGGGAGGAGATTGCTGAGCCTCTGGCAATGATCTTTGCATCATCAATGAGGACAGAAGAGGTTCTGGAGGATAGGAGGGTTGCGGATGTTGTTCCCTTATTCAAGAAAGGGAGTAGTGATAGCCTAGGAAATTATATACCAGTGAGTCTTACTTCAGTTGTTGCTAAGTTGATGGAGAAGATCCTGAGAGGCAGGATTTATGAACTTTTGGAGAGGCATAATATGATTAGGAATAGTCAGCATGGCTTTGTCAAAGGCAAGTCGTGCCTGACGAGCCTGATTGAATTTTTTGAGGATGTGACTAAACACATTGATGAAGGTAGTAGATGTAGTGTATATGAATTTCAGCAAGGCATTTGATAAAGTACCCCATGCAAGGCTTATTGAGAAAGTAAGGAGGCATGGGATCCAATGGGACATTACTTTGTGGATCCAGAACTGGCTTGCCCACAGAAGGCAGAGTGGTTGTAGCCAGGTCATATTCTGCATGGAGGTTGGTGAGCAGTGGTGTGCCTCAGGGATCTGTTCTGGGACCCCTGCTCTTGGTGAGTTTTATAAATGTCCTGGATGAGGAAGTGGAGGGATGGATTAGTAAATTTGCTGATGACACAAAGGTTGGGGGTGTTGTGGATAGTGTGGAGGGCTGTCAGAGGTAACAACAGAACATTGATAAGAAGCAAAACTGGGCTGAGAAGTGGCAGATGGAGTTCAACCCAGGTAAGTGTGAGGTGGTTCATTTTGGTCAGTCAAATATGATGGCAAAATATAGCATTAATGGTAAGGCTCTTGGCAGTGTGGAGGATCAGAGGGATCTTGGGGTCTGAGTCCATAGGACACTCAAAGCTGCTACACAGGTTGACTCTGTAGTTAAGAAGGCATACGATGCATTGGCCTTTGTCAATTGTGGGATTGAGTTTAAGAACCATGAGGTAATGTTGCAGCTAGAGAAGACCCTAGTCTTGGAGTACTTGGAGTACTGTGCTCATTTTTGGTCAACTCATTACAGGAAGGACGTGGAAACTATAGAAAGGGTGCAGTGGAGATTTACAAAGATATTGCCTGGATTGGGGAGCATGCCTTACGAAGATAGGTTGAGTGAACTCGGCCTTTTCTCCTTGGAGTGACGGAGGATGAGAGGTGACTTGATGGAGGTGTACAAGATAATGAGAGGCATTGATCATGTGGCTAGTCAGAGAATTTTTCCCAGTGCTAAAATAGCTAGCATGAGAGAGCATAGTTTTAAGGTGCTTAGAAGTACGTACAGAGGAGATGTCGGGGGTAAGTTTTTTATGCAGAGAGTGGTGAGTGCGTGGAATGAGCTGCCAGTGGTGGTGATGGAGGCGGAAATGATAGGGTCTTTTAAGAGACTCCTGGATGGCTGTGGAGTTTAGAAAAATAGAGGTCTATGGATAAAGCCTAAGTATTTCTAAGGTAGGACATGTTTGGCAAAGCTTTGTGGGCGGAAGGGCCTGTATTGTGCTGCATGTTTTCTATGTTTCTATCTTTCTATCTTTGACCTTACACTGAAAAAGGAATGATAATGCATTTTACTTCGGAAGGGAATTTGTAGGTGATAGCACTTTAATCCATTGCTCCTTGCCAGTGAATATTTTTCATTATTTTTATTTTAGAGGTCCCTGGCCCTTCTAGCAGTTTAGCAGTTAGCGTAATGCTTTAAAGCATCATCTGTAATATCAGGCTTCAGTTCCTGTAAGGAGTTTGAATGTTCCCCCTTTGACAAGTAGGTTTCCTCCGGGTGCTGCAGTTCCCTCACACATTCCAGAGACATACAGTTAGAGCTAAGGAGTAAAGTGAAACCAACTCACTGCTTGTTACGCCACTGACGTTTAGGGCAGCAGTGAAGGTCCTCCATCTCAGCTGGTGTTCAGAGCTTCCTTCATCAAGTCAGGAGCTTCCTCTCAGTTTTCTCTACTGTCAGTCATGCAAATACCATATAGAAGGATTCTTCGTTGCTGTTCCCGTAACAATTTTGTTTTACCAGTCAGGATTGTTAGCCAGAAGCTGAACCTCCGAATGTTGAGGAACGGTGGACAACTTTCAGTCCAACCTCTACCCTTTGACCTATTTGGCATGGGTGACCCTGCCAAGAGTTGATGCATAAAGCCCTGACTCCAGTCAACATGACCCTTCAGGTCATTGAGGCATGCAAACCTCCAAATCGTGCCAAAGTTCTGGTCCTCTTGGAAGGTTAGTGACAACAATACAGTTCACAGTACATTTCAATGTATGAGTGATAAATAAAGCTTAATCTTTTTTAATCTTTCTACACCCCAAGACCAAGTTGCCCACTAACCCCACATCATTGGAACATGGGAGGAAACCAGAGCACCTGGATAATCTCATGCTGTCATGGAGAGAATGCTCGAGAACCTTCCCGGCGGCACCCAGGTCACAGGCACTGTGATAGTGTTACACTGAGCACCACGCTAAAGTGCTCCCCATATATTGACTAGGAAAATAATCCCAAAGCAGCTGTGGTGTATTTTCTTCCGCAGTGCATTCTATGGGTGGTAACCCCAGTGAACCAACTATTGCGAGAGCTGGTTTTGATTCCATTCGTAGATGCTCTAATCAAGCAACATATTTTGTCCTCCATGATTTAAAGCTAATTATTTGATTTATTTGATCTGTTGGCAGAAATGGCAACGAAATAACTCACCATACTGCAATGAATGGATGGCAGAGGCACTCCTCCCTTCTGCTAGCCGGTGGGTCACCCTTGGGCAGGGTGTAGCACCTGTTTAGTCCCCGATCAGGATCACATGAACCCATGGGGCAGGTGGTGGATGGTCGTATGAGCAGCCGATGCATATCACAAGTCCTCTTACGCGACCACTGATGCCAGGCAGACAATCTCTAAAGAGTAATGATTAAAAGCTGGGGTCACCCATCTTGTAAAGACACTGCCCAGAAGAAGGCAATGGCAAACCGCTTCTGTAGAAAAATTTGCCAAGAACAACCTTGGAGAAAGACCATGATCACCGACATCATGCAACACAGCACATAATGATGATGACTAGAATGGAATTATCTATTTTGGCTACCTAAAAGTTCATTGAAATGAGCACGGACCTCATCCTGATCATACATGGAGTGGGAATCACATGACAGGTGCAATTTTGTGCCAAATAAAGGAAGTGTAATTTTAAGTGTTTAAAGCCAAAGCCAGCATGGTTTCCTGGAGGGAAAATCCTGCCTGACGAATCTACTGCGATTTTTTGAGGAAATTACAAGCAGGGTAGACAAAGGTGATGCTGTAGCGGTGTGCTACAAACAGCGCTAAAATTACGACACGGAGTCGGTAACTGCAGTCGAAGGAAAAACTTTATTCGAAAACTTCAGCCTCACTTTTAAGCCTCTGTCAACCGGCCCCCCATGGCAAAGAGGCTCCAAAGCTCTGTGCTCGCAAACCCCCGTAGGCTATCTAATTGTGAGTCGGTTCGCATACGCTAGGAAATGAGCCGCCACATAACCCCCCCCCCAGAACCGGCGATACACCCCCCAATGTCCACAGCCTGGGCCAGAACCTGCTTGGGAGGTCGGCCTCTGCGCCGAGGCGCCGGAAACTCGGCCGGTTGCGCCAGGTCCACATGGGCCGGCTTGAGGCGGTCCACCGTGAAAACCTCCTCCTTCCCCCCAACGTCCAGCACGAACGTGGACCCGTTGTTCCGGAGCACCGTAAACGGCCCCTCGTATGGCCGCTGCAGCGGTGGCCGATGCCCGCCCCTTCGTACAAACACAAACTTACAGTTCCGTAGGTCTTTGGGTACGCAGGTCGGGTGCCGCCCATGCTGTGAAGTGGGTATGGGGGCCAGGTTACCGAGCTTCTCGCGAAGTCTGCCCAGGACTGCAGCGGGTTCTTCCTCCTGCCCCCTCGGGGCTGGTAGGAACTCCCCGGGGACGGCCAGGGGCGCGCCGTATACCAACTCGGCCGACGAGGCGTGCAGGTCGTCCTTGGGCGCTGTGCGGATGCCGAGAAGGACCCAGGGAAGCTCGTCCGCCCAGTTGGCTCCTCGCAGGCGGGCCATGAGGGCCGACTTCAGGTGACGGTGGAAACGCTCCACTAGCCCGTTCGACTGTGGGTGGTAGGCAGTGGTGTGGTGCAGCTGAGTCCCCAAAAGGCTGGCCATAGCTGACCACAGGCTGGAGGTGAACTGGGCGCCTCTGTCGGAGGTAATGTGGGCTGGTACACCAAAGCGGGATATCCAGGTGGCGATCAGGGCCCGGGCGCAAGATTCGGAGGTGGTGTCGGTGAGCGGGACCGCCTCTGGCCATCTTGTGAACCGGTCCACGATAGTCAGGAGGTAACGCGCTCCGCGCGACACTGGCAGGGGGCCCACGATATCCACATGAATGTGGTCGAAACGCCGGTGGGCGGGATGGAACTGCTGCGGTGGGGCTTTGGTGTGCCGCTGAACCTTGGCCGTCTGGCAGTGCATGCACGTCCTGGCCCATTCACTGACCTGTTTGCGGAGTCCGTGCCAAACGAACCTGCTGGAAACCATCCGGACAGTTGTCCGGATGGAGGGATGCGCCAAGTTATGAATGGAGTCGAAAACACGTCGCCGCCAGGCTGCGGGGACGACCGGACGGGGCTGGTTGGTGGCGACGTCACAGAGTAGGGTCCTCTCACCTGGGCCCACGGGGAAGTCCTGGAGCTGCAAACCAGAGACTGCAGTCCTGTAACTCGGAATCTCCTCATCTACCTGCTGTGCCTCTGCCAGTGCCTCAAAGTCTACCCCTTGGGAAAGGGCATGAACGGTAGGGCGAGAGAGCGCATCCGCCACGACATTGTCCTTACCCGAGACGTGCCGGACATCCGTTGTGTATTCAGAGATGTAGGACAGGTGGCGTTGCTGGCGGGATGACCAGGGGTCGGATGCTTTCGTAAACGCAAAGGTAAGCGGTTTGTGGTCCGTGAACGCGGTGAAGGGCCGACCTTCTAGGAAGTACCTGAAATGCCGGATTGCCAGGTAGAGCGCCAACAGTTCCCGGTCAAAAGCACTGTACTTGAGCTCGGGTGGCCGCAGGTGTTTGCTGAAAAACGCCAGGGGTTGCCAGCGACCTGCGATGAGCTGCTCCAGCACCCCACCGACTGCCGTGTTTGATGCGTCCACTGTGAGGGCGGTAGGGGTGTCCATTCTGGGATGTACTAGCATTGCGGCGTTCGCCAAAGCTTCCTTCGTTTGAACGAAAGCGGCGGCGGACTCCTCGTCCCAGGTAATGTCCTTGCTCGGACCCGACATCAGGGCGAACAGGGGGCGCATGATCCGGGCAGCTGAAGGGAGGAAGCGGCGGTAGAAATTGACCATACCTACGAATTCCTGAAGGCCTTTGACCGTGGTGGGTCGGGGGAAGTGGCGGACCGCATCTACCTTAGCGGGCAGAGGGGTTGCCCCGTCTTTAGTAATCCTGTGGCCCAGGAAGTCAATGGTATCAAGTCCGAACTGGCATTTGGCAGGGTTGATTGTAAGACCGTACTCACTCAGTCGGGCGCAGAGTTGACGGAGGTGGGACAGATGCTCCTGACGACTGCCGCTGGCTATGAGGATGTCATCCAAATAGATGAACGCGAAGTCCAGGTCCCGTCCCACCGCGTCCATTAACCGCTGGAACGTCTGTGCGGCATTCTTCAGGCCGAACGGCATGCGGAGGAACTCGAAGAGGCCAAACGGGGTGATGAGAGCCGTCTTGGGGACGTCGTCAGGATGCATCGGGATTTGATGGTACCCTCGGACAAGGTCGACCTTGGAGAAGATCCGGGCGCCGTGCAGGTTTGCCGCAAAGTCCTGAATGTGCGGCACAGGGTAGCGGTCCGGTGTGGTAGCCTCGTTCAGCCTGCGGTAGTCGCCGCACGGTCTCCAGCCCCCCGTCGCTTTGGGCACCATGTGCAGGGGGGAAGCCCAGGGGCTGTCGGACCGCCGGATGATCCCCAATTCCTCCATTCTCTGGAACTCCTCCTTCGCCAGTCGGAGCTTGTCCGGGGGAAGCCGCCGAGCACGGGCATGGAGGGGTGGTCCCTGTGTCGGGATGTGGTGCTGTACGCCGTGCCTGGGCATGGCTGCTGTGAACTGCGGTGCCAGAACCGATGGGAACTCCGCCAGGACCCTGGTGAAGTCGTTGTCGGACAGCGTGATGGAGCCGAGGTGAGGGGCTGGCAACTGGGCCGCGCCCAGGGAGAACGTCTGAAAGGTCTCGGCGTGTACCAGTCTCTTCCTGGGCAGGTCAACCAGCAGGCTGTGAGCTCGCAAAAAATCCGCACCCAGAAGCGGTTGGGCTACGGCGGCCAGTGTGAAGTCCCACGTGAACTGGCTGGGGCCGAACTGTAGCTGCACCTGACGGGTGCCATAGGTCCTTACTGTGCTGCCATTCACGGCCCTCAGGGGGGGACCCGGTGCCCTGCTGCGAGTGTCGTAACTTGTCGGAGGTAAAACGCTGACCTCAGCCCCAGTATCGACCAAAAAGCGGCGTCCCGACCTGCTATCCCACACATACAGGAGGCTATCCCGATGGCCAGCCGCCGTAGCCATCAGCGGCGGCTGGCCCTGGCGTTTCCCGGGAACTTGCAGGGCGGGCGGCAACGGCGGGCTTCTGCGCCCCACCGCTGGTGGTAGAAGCACCAGTGGTCATTGGGCCGGGGGTTAGTGGGCTCTGCGGCCGGGCCTGGACTGGTTTGCTGCCGGGAGCGTGGCTGGGTGATCTGTGCGATGGACGCCCCGCTCACCTTTTTGGCGTTCCACAGCAAGTCCGCCCGGGCTGCCACCTTCCGGGGGTCACTGAAATCCGCGTCGGACAGCAGCAGGCGTATGTCCTCGGGCAGCTGCTCCAGGAATGCCTGCTCAAACATGAGGCCTGTGTGTCCCTCGGCCAGAGACAACATCTCGTTCATTAAAGCCGATGGAGGTCTGTCGCCCAAGCCATCCAGGTGCAGTAAACGGGCAGCCCGCTCGCGCCGTGAGAGTCCGAAAATCCTGAGGAGCAGGGCTTTGAATTCCGTGTACTTGCCGTCTGCCGGGGGCGACTGTACGAACTCCGCGACCTGGGCAGCTGTGTCCTGGTCGAGGGAGCCCACCACGTAGTAGTAGCGGGTGTCTTCTGAGGTGATCCGGCGAACGTGGAATTGGGCTTCGGCTTGCTGGAACCATAGGTCCGGGCGCTGTGTCCAGAAACCCGGCAGTTTCAACGAAACCGCATGAACAGAGGCGGCGTCGGTCATTTCTGGTCCAAAAATCGTTTGGACCGTCGGGGTCACCAATTGTAGCGGTGTGCTACAAACAGCGCTAAAATTACGACACGGAGTCGGTAACTGCAGTCGAAGGAAAAACTTTATTCGAAAACTTCAGCCTCACTTTTAAGCCTCTGTCAACCGGCCCCCCATGGCGAAGAGGCTCCAAAGCTCTGTGCTCGCAAACCCCCGTAGGCTATCTAATTGTGAGTCGGTTCGCATACGCTAGGAAATGAGCCGCCACAATGCAATAGATGTGGTGTACTTGGATTTTCAGAAGTCCTTTGACAAGGTTCCGCACTTGAGGCTGCTTAGCAAGATAAGAACCCATGGAATTACAGGGGAGTTACTGGCATGGGTGGAGCACTGGCTGGTCAGCAGAAAACAGAGAGTGAGAATAAATGGATCCTATCCTGGCTGGCTGCTGGTTACCAGTGGAGTTCCACAGGGGTCAGTGTTGGGACTGCTGCTTTTTACAACGTATGTCGATTATTTGGACTATGGGATTAATGGATTTGTGGCTAAATTTGCCAATGATGCAAAGATAGGTGGAGGAGCGGGTAGTGTTGAGGAAACAGAGAGCCTGCAGAGAGACTTAGGTAGTTTAGGGGAATGGGCAAAGAAGTGGCAAATTAAATACAATGTTTGAAAGTGTGTGGTCATGCACTTTGGTGGAAGAGATAAACAGGCTGACTATAATTTAGATGGGGAGAGAATTCAAAATGCAGAGATGCAAAGGGACTCGAGAGTCCTTGTGCAAACACCCTAAAGGCTAACCTCCAGGTTGAGTCGGTGTTTTGGGCTCCTTATTTTAGAAAGGATATACTGACATTGGAGAGGGTTCAGAGAAGATTCACGAGAATGACTCAGGAACGAAAGGGTTACCATATTTGGAAAGTCTGGCAGCTCTTGGGCTGTATTCCCTGGAGTTCAGGAGAATGAGGGAGGATCTCATCGAAACATTCCAAATGCTAAAAGTCCAGAACACATTAGATATGGCAAAGTTATTTCCTACAATAGGGGAGTCTAGGAGAAGGTATGACTTCAGGATTGAAGGAAGTCCATTTAGAACAAAGATGGAGAGAAATTACTTTAGTCAGAGGGTGGTAAACCTGTGGAATTCATTGCCACGAGCGACTGTGGAGGCCAAGTCATTGAGTGCATTTAAGGCAGAAATAGTTAAGTTCTTAATTTGACAGGGCATCAAAGGGTATGGGGAGAAGGTAGAGGAGTGAGGATGACTGGAATAATTGGATCATGATTGAATGGCAGAGCAGACTTGAGCAGTCTTATTTTATGAGATTAGGTTGGCAGTTTTCCAACATGCGAGGCACTATCCAAGATCAATGGCTGTATGTCGTTTCTGAAGCTGATCTTCTTCCTTTTATATAATGTGGGGTGACAGCGTAGTGTACTGGTTAGCACAGTCACTTCATAGCGATCAATGCTCAGGGTTCAAGTCCTGCCACTGCCTGTAAGGAGTTTGTACGTTCTTGCTGCAACTGGAATTCCTCTGGGTGCTCCAGTTTCCAAAGTTAACTCTTTGGGTTACTGAGTCATAATGGTAAGCAAACGGAACTACCAAAGTTTAAAGTAAATGTATTATCAAAGAACATCTATGTCACTACATGCAACACTAAGGTTCATTTTCTTCCAGGCATACTCAGTAAATCTGAGAATAATCATAATAGAATAATTGAAAGAACACACCAACTTGGGCATTCAACCAGTGTGCAAACGACAACAAAATGTGCAGAGACAAAAAGAAAGAAATAATAATAATAATAATAAAAAAATAAGCAATAAATATTGAGATAAAGAGTCCTTGAAAGTGAGTCTATAGGTTGTGGGAACAGTTCAGTTATGGGTCAAGTAAAGTTATGTCATTTTGTTCAGGAGCCTGTTGGTTGTTATTGATTATACCAATTGATCAATGGTAGACCGTAAGTTGGATGGTTAGGGTTAGTGAGTTTGCGGGCATGCAGGAAGCATGGCAACACTTGCTGGGCGGCCCAGCGTAATCCACGTGTTGCCTAGCTGGCTGAGTTCCTCCAGCATTTTATGTGTGTTGCTCCCAAGCCACGTTGATTTGACTTCACGCAATATGCCGCAATTCACTGTACACTTTAATGTTCAAGTGACAAGTAAAGCAATTCTTACTTCTACCTTTCTATATTTTACTATGAGGGCTCTGTGCTTTACAGTTCCTTGTTCACCATCTGTAATACTTTTCTGCTGGACTTGCACAATGACTTGCAGGATTTTCCATTGTGAATGGACCCCATAGGTCTCCTTCAGCTTGTAAATTCAAGTACTTCCAGCAGTTGTAGCGGCTCACCATAAATCACAGCCTACAACACAGTGGCTGGAATGTCCGGATAATCAAAATAATTCACATTGCTCTTCTAGCCTGGATGTTAAGCTAGCCATGGGCAAATCATATGCCGTGGTAATATTCAGACATAAATCAACTTTATTATTACAAGTTGAGTGAATCTTGTTTAGTGATGGAACTTGGGCCATTTCTTCACTGGGGGTGTTAGATGGTTTATGTACAGTACTGTATAAGGGTCTGACATAGTTAGGGTGCCTCAGATTTTAGCCCTGTACTGCTGTCACAAAAAAAAACAAATTTCCTGACAAATGTGAGTGATGATATGAGTCTATTGTGGACTGAGAGTGGGAAGGGGGCAGGGAGAGAGGAATCATGGTTTGGAAGAGAGGAAGGGAGAGAAGGGGGAAGCAAGAAGCACCAAAGAGACACTCGGTAATGATCAATAAATTAATTGCTTGGAATCAAATTCCCTAGTGTCTCAGGGCTGGGTGTGCCTACACCTGCACCCCAGGACTCCTTTTCTGCCACCCGTCTCACACCCGTCCCGCAGCACTCCATCTTCACCATTCTTAACACCCTTTACTCCCATCAGATTAACAAATGCGCTCTTTACTCCATGTTGGCAAAACAGGACTGTGCAAAAGTCTTAGGCACCCGAGGTATATAGGTGAGCCTAAGACGTTTACAAGGTACTGTAGGCTGTGTCTCTATGTGGGATCTTACAAAATGGAAATTGACAGCTCCCCGTTTAAGTAGATGCAGCATGATAGCATAACACTATTACAGCACCAGAAACCAGCTTGTACATTTTCACCATGGCCGAGTCGGTTTCCTTTGGGTGCTCCAGTTTCCTCCCACAGCCCAGAAGGTGAGAGAAACTCACACAGGATAGTGGAGGAACTCAACAGGCCAGTCATAATTGATGGAGAGGAATAAAGAGTCAACGTTTCTTCCCGTATTCCGAAAATGTATGGGTTAGTGGATTAATTAGTCATGAGTGTGTAGCTGGGCAGTGTGGGCTCACTGGGCCGGAAGGGCTGTTTGGTTTCAATAGGTACATTTAATGTCAGAGAAATGTATACAATATACATCCTGAAATGCTTTTTCCTCACAACTATCCACGAAAACAGAGGAGCGCCCCCTAAGAATGAATGACAGTTAAACATTAGAACCCCAAAGCCCACCCAGCTCCCCCTCCCACACATAAGCAGCAGCAAAGCAATGACCCCCCCTACCCGCACCAGCAAGAAAGCATCGGCACCCTCCACCGAGCACTGAAGCGTGCAGCAAGGCATCAGTAAAGACACAGACTTGCAGTGCCCCAAAGACTATTCGTTCATCCAGTAATTCCACATACCTCAGGCTCTTTCTCTCCCCAATAAGGGAAAAAGAGGTGTCCCTGTTTCATAGCGAGAGGGGAGACATAACAAAGAACTCATTGATTTATGGTGTTAAAAGTCTGTTGCATCGCTTTTTACGAGCTCTGTGCCCAAAGAAATTGGGTCTCCGAGCACACTGCCAGCTGTCAGCTCACTGTTTTCGACCTTCTGTGTACTCTCACAATAAATCAGGCAGTGGCACCGGCCTCGAATCAACTCATCTCCAGAGCCATGAAAATCTGGCACCCTGAAGGTGCACTACTCTTCTAGGCCACGTCCTTGGCATATCGAAAAGCAGCTGGTCACGAGGCCCTGAGAACGGGTCCCAATCCCACAAAGGACCAAAGTCAGCAGGTAACTCCAGGTCAGGGTCTTCAAAAGAACTTTGAAAAGGAAAAAAAGAGATATCAAAGGTAGAATTAGAGCTGTTTCTGAAGATGCAGGCAAGGGACTAGCCATCATCCCCCTAAGATATCATGTTGTAACTCAAATGAAATAAAATAAAATAAATAATTCCCTGCTTTAGGTTGAACAAATAATTGAACTGAGCCTCAATGAGAGTGCTGTGCTACCTAAAGGAATGATAAACCAGTGAAAGAGCTCTTCCCCACATTTCTTTATTTATTTATTGTGATACAATGTGGACCAGGCTTTCTGTTCCTCTGAGCCATGCCACCCAGAAAACGCCCTGATCTAGTCCTAAACTGATCACGGGACCATTTACAACGATCAGTTCACCTACCAAGCAGCAGATCTTTTGGAGAAAACCAGAGCACCCGAAGGAAACCCACATGACCACGGGAAGAACGTGCAAACTCCTAACAAACAGCAGCGAGAATTGAACCTGGATTTCTGGCACTAACTTCCTCCCACAGTCCAAATTCCAAATATGTACCAGTTGGTAGGTTGTTGGTCATTGTAAATTGTCCCATTAGGTTAGGTTATGGTAAATTCAGTTTGTTGGGGGGATTGCAGGGGCAATACAGCTTGAAGGGCTGGAAGGGCCTACTGCACACTGTATCTCTAAATAGTTAAATAAAAGTTCAAGTTTATTGTCATCTGACTGTACATATATACAACCAAACAAAACAATGTTCCTTCAGACCACGTTCATCTGCAAAACATATATCTCACACAGCACAATAAACAAAATACTACCACAAATAAGTTAATAAAATATAATAGCACTGGTAAACAGTTAACAGTACAGTGGAGAATAAATGCCTAGTGATGAGACCTCAGTACTCATTAGTCTCACAGCTTGATTGTACAACTGCTGCACTTACTCAGTTTTACAATAGTAAGCACTCTTCCAAATCAACCATTTCTGGTCAAGCATTTCAGGATGACTAATAGTATAAACTCAAGTTTTTCTTCTTTCTTCTTTGAAGTGTGTAATGGCAATGGCTATCTCCCCATGATGTTCCTGTCCAGAAAAATATTTTTCTTCCTTGACTTGCTGAAGGCTTTATTAATTGGTTGTGATTTTTGGAACTCTCCAACCAGGTTAATATGTTTTTTTGTAATCATTCCATTCTGTCTGTTAAGTCAACATAAGGAGCCTTTGCTGGTGCTGGGTCTGTACTCACTGGTTCAGAAGAATGAGGAGGGAGAAAATTGAAAGGCCTAGGTAAAGTGGATGAGGTGAGGACGCTTGCTATAGTGGGGGAGTCTAGAAGCAGAATAGAGACCACGTCCCTTTAGAACAGAGATAAGGGGATATTGGTCTGAGAATTTATTGCCACAGGTGACTGTGGAGGCCAAGTCATTGGGTATATTTAAAGCAGAGGTTCATAGGCTTTTGTTTTTTTCCTAGGGCTGAAGTGGCTAACACGAAGGGGCATAGTTATAAGGTGCTTGGAGGGGATGTCAGGGGTGAGTTTTTCAGACACAGAGTGGTGAGTGCTTGGAATGCCAGTGATGGAGGTGGAGGCAGGTCTTCTAAGAGACTCTTACATGGAGCTTAGAAAAATAGATCTAGACTAGGTTACGTGGTTGGCACAACGTTGTGGGCCGAAGGGTCTGTAATGTGCTGTAGAGTTCTATGTTCTATATTTGATTAGTAAGGTTGTCAAAGGTTACAGGAAGAAGGCAGGAGAATGAGGTTGCAAGAGTTAATAAATTAGTCATGATGGAATTGTGGAGCAGGCTCAATGGGCTGAATGGTCTCATTCTGTCCCTGGGTCTTATGGTTTTATAAAAGCTTCCAGGTGGAGAAATCAGTGTGCTATTCGCCTGGCTTATATATCTGTACCTCTTACAGGATGAACACTAACACGGTACTGAACTGTAAATCCAGGAAGGTCCACTTACTGAAATAGAGGCCAGAAGATCTCAATATCATAATGCATTTATTTACCCAGCCTACTTTTTGAAACTAACTGTGACACACACACAGTTTCTCATCTAGATTTAGGCTGCTTGTAATGTAAAGGGTTAAGTCCTGAGATTTTAAATACATTCAGTGGCCACTTTATTAGGTACACCTGCTCATTAATGCAAATATCTAATCAGCCAATCATGTGGCAGCAACTCAGAGGATTGTAGACTTGGTCAAGAGGTTCAGTCATTGTTCAGACCAAACATCAGAATGGGGAAGAAATGTGATTGAAGTGACTTTGATCTTGGAATGATTGTTGGTTCCGGATGGGGTGGTTTAAGTATGTTAGAAACTTCTGATCTCCTGGGAATTTCACACACAACCATCTCTAGTGTTTACAGAGAATGGTGCGAGAAACAACAACGATCCAGTGAGCAGCAGTTCTGTGGGTGAAAGTATCCTGTCAATGAGCGAGATCAGTGGAGAACGGCAGATTGGATCTAGCTCACAATAAGGCGACTGTAATTTAAATGACCACACCTTACAACAGTGGTGCACAGAAGAACAACTCTGACTACACCACATGTCGAACCTTGAAGTGGATGGGCTACAGCTGCAGAAGACCACGGACATGCACTCAGTGCTCACTTTATTAGGTATAACAGGTACCAAAGAAAAATGGCCACCAAGTGTATATTTGTATCGTGCCCAAGCCAACTCAGCTCTTTAGAATGCATTCCAATCCTATTTTTTTCCCAATTCATTCCATCTCTTTATAACTTTAGACTCTCCATTCAAATGATCATAGGGACTCCCTCTGTTCTAAGGAAAGTAGTTCCATTTTTCCAAGTCATTCTTTATATTTAAGGACCTCCATAGCAGCCAGCATTCTTGTGAAGCTCTGGTTTGCATACTTCACCGTGAACAACGTCTCCACCGCAAGAAAGCAATAAGCAGTTCTGAAGAATAAGTTATGCATCATCAGGATGCATAACTCACATCTCCCTGAACAGATCCTTTGCCCCCAGCTGAAAAAAGAGGTCAGTAGGCAAAGGAAACAGTTCAAAGGTAGCATCTAAAAACTGGGAAGACATTGCACTCAATAGATAGTCCTGGAAGAAATCGGTTCAAGAGGGAGTTGAGCTACGTGAGAACAGCCTCTGTTGTACCGTAGACAAGTGGCAGATGTGAAGGAGAGACTGAACAACTAAAAGACCAGCCACCACTTTCTCTTGCCCACACTGCGCTGGAATACGGGGATCCCGGATCGGCCTCTACAAAATCAACTGAGAACCCACCAATCGCCTACTAATACTCTTCTCTTAGGCCTCCATTGCTTGGGGTCAACCGTGAATGTTGCCTGTCAGCTGCCTACGTGATACACAAGCCAGGGCAATACAATATGGAGAACAGCCTGTTGCCCCTGCAGGATGCTCACCCTCTCCATGCAGCTGATGAATGGCAGAGACCAATACAACTTGACACCAGTGTCATTGTAGGAGTTGCCAGTCAGCATTGAACTCAGTGTAGGACTGCTTTAGGGACTCCAACTCCAGAATTTTCCCCTGGGGTTTTCTCCCGAAGCCTTCACGGTGAATGGGTATAGTCGCAAGGCAGCAGAGAGTTGAGATCAGAGTTTTCCTTCTCCTGGATGAGCTGCCAACCATGACTGATGAGCCCCGTCTGCCCGAAGCGACCGGTTTAAAGGCAGCAGTAACCTGCCTTTTCTCCTTCTGTAGAAACGGTTCCACTGGGCTTAATCGTTAAACTATATGTTGAGGCCAGGAGTTGGCTGTCAGACGTTATTTGAGGAGCAAGCCATTGGGAGCATTTAATAGATAGTGGGGACATCCCCATAACCTTACCCATCCTGGCTATGACAACCTTAAGGAACTATTACTACTAATGCTAATAAACTGATTGTTATATGTAGGTAAGTACTTACTCAACTGCAGACTTACTTTCAAGGACTCTACAACTCATGTTCTCAATATGTTCTGTCACACCAACAGAATCAACAAACTCATTCATAAGGCCAGTGATGTTGTGGGGGTGGAACTGGACTCTCTGACGGTGGTGTCTGAAAAGAGGATGCTGTCCAAGTTGCATGCCATCTTGGACAATGTCTCCCATCCACTCCATAATGTACTGGTTAGGCACAGGAGTACGTTCAGCCAGAGTCTCATTCCACTGAGATGCAACACTGAGCATCATAGGAAGTCATTCCTGCCTGTGGCCATCAAATTTTACAACTCCTTCCTCAGAGTGTCAGACACCCTGACCAATAGGCTGGTTCTGGACTTATTTCCACTTGGCATGATTTACCTATTATTATTTAATTATTTATGGTTTTATATTGCTGTATTTCTACACTATTCTTGGTTGGTGCAACTGTAATGAGACCCAATTTCCCTCGGGATCAATAAAGTATGTCTGTCTGTCTGTATTATTTATTGAAATTTTATTTGCACAATTCATCTTCTTCTGCACATTAGTTGTTTGTCAATCTTTGTTTAAGCAACATACCCAAATGCTGCTTTAGGGACTCAGCAGGCCAGGCAGCATCTATAGAAAAGAGTACAGTCGACGTTTCAGGCTGAGACCCTTCATCAGGACTGGAGAAATAAAGATGAAGAGACAGATTTAAAAAGTGCAGGGAGAGGAGGAAGAAACACAAGGTGATAGGTGAAGCCGGGCGGGGGTGGGGGGGGGGGCTGGTGAAGTAAAGAGCTGGGAGTTGATTGGTGAAAGAGATACAGGGCTGGAGAAAGGGGGGATCTAACTGGAGAGGACAGAAGGCCAAGGAAGAAAGAAAAGGGGGTGGAGCACCAGAGGGAGATGATGGGCAGGTAATGGGAGAGCGGGAAAAGGGATGGGGAATGGTGAAAGGGAACATTACCCGAAGTTTAAGAAATCTACGTTCATGCCTTCCAGTTGGAGGCTACCCTGACAGAATATAAGGAGTTGTTCCTCCAACCTGAGTGTGGCCTCATCTCATCAGTAGAGGAGGCCATGGACAGATATATCGGAATGGGAATGGGAAGTGGAAATAAAATGGGCGGCCACTGGAGATCCTGCTCTTTCTGGTGGACGGAGTGGAGGTGTGCACAAAAGCAGTCTCCCAATCCACATTGGATCTCACCAATATACAGGAAGCCACACCGGGAGCACTGGAGACAGTATATGACCCCAACAGACTCACAGGTGACTGTTTGGAGCCCTCAACAGTAGTGAGGGAGGAGGCGGAGGGGCAGATGCAGCACTTGTTCTGATTACAAGGATAAGTGCCAGGAGAGAGATCAGTAGAGAGGGATGAATGGACATGGGAGTCGCGTAGGATTTCTGTGGAAAGCAGAAAGTAGGGGGAGGGAAAGATTTGTTTGATGGTCTCCTTACTTACCCATCATCTCTTTCTGGTGCTTGTCCCATTTTTCTGTCTTCCGTGTCCTTCTGTCCTCTCCTATCAGATATCCCTTCTCCAGCCCTGTATCTTTTTCACCTATCAACTTCCCAGCTCTTTACTTCACCCCTCCCTCCCTCCCTCCTTGTTTCACTTATCACCTTGTGTTTTTTTCCTCCCTTCCTCCCACCTTCTAACTCTAATCCCTGAGCTTTTTTTCTCCAGTCCTGATGAAGGGTCTCAGCCGAAACATCAGCTATACTCTTTTCCAAAGATGCTGCCTGGCCTGCTGAGTTTTTCCGTCATTTTGTGTGTGTTGCTTGGATTTTCCACAAATGCAGATTTTCTCTTGTTTGTAATCATTGTTAATGTACATTTTTTCATAAGTTCTACTGTATTTTTAATGTCTGCAAGAAAATAAATCTCAAGGTAGTATTTGGTAATATATATCAAAGTTCAAAGAAAATTTATTTTCAAAGAACATACCATATATGTCAACATATACAACCTTGTGATTCATTTTCCTGTGGCATGCTCAATAAATCTATAGAATAGTAATCATAACAGAATCGGTGAAAGAACGCCCTACTTGGGTGTTCAACCAGTGTGCAGAAGACAACAAGCTATGCAAATACAAAACGGAAGAAATAATAATAAAATAAATAAACAAACTAAATATCAAGAACATGAGATGAAGAGTCTTTCAAAGTGAGTCTTTCAAATTGATAATAAATTTACTTGAACTTTGCATGATCATGTAGGAGGCTATAAATGTTCACCATGTAGGCAATTGCATGAAACTTTTATTTTTGAATCTTCATATTTCACCAACGAACAGCTTGAATTGTTTAGCACAGCTGGTAAGGAACAGCTAAATGTAAATCAATTCCTATAAATACATCATGAAGGATGGTTGCACATCCCACAAAGAATATCCCACAAACAACGTCCCACAAACAACGTCCCACAAACAGTGTCCCACAAACCACGTGCCACAAACAACATCCCACAGAGTCCCACAAACAACATCCCACAATGTGCCACAAACAACATCCCACAAACAACATCCTACAAACAACATCCCACAAACAACATCCCACAAACAACATCCCACAAACCACGTCCTACAAACAACATCCCACAAACAACATCCCACAGAGTCCCACAAACAACATCCCACAATGTGCCACAAGCAACGTCCCACAGACAACATCCCACAAAGTGAGTCCATTGGTTGTGGAATCGGTTCAGTGTTGAGGTTATTCACATTGGTTCAGGGTAATAACTGTTCCTGAACCTGGTGATTTTTAATACAAATGACATGTATATAAGACTCCTTAAGGTTGCTATGGCCAGGGGAAGTAGTAGGGATAAGCTCCCACTACCCACTAAATACTCGCAATGGTGTCTGTTTCTAATAACCTCAGACAACTATGCCCATCTCCTGGCCTTCACATGTGGCTTAGCTACTAAGGAAAAGAGGCAAAGACAGGTTACTGATGCCTTAAAACCAGTTGCTTTGGGCAGATGGGGCTTGTCAGCTTCATTGAGGAGAAGGAAAATTCTGATCTCAAACCTGCACTACTTTGTGGCCATACCCCCTGATGAGGAAGGCTTCATGAGTAAACCGCAAGAAAAATCCAGGACTGGAGACCTCAAGGTGGTCCTACATTGAGCTCAATGCTGATTAGCAGCTCCTGCAACACGGCTGGTGCCAACCTGTATCGGTCTCTGCCATTCCTTTAGATTCTTCAGCTTCCTGAAGAGGGGCAGTCTACTGTGTGGGCAACAGCTTGCTCTCCATATTGTATTGCCCTGGCTTGTGTACCATGTTGACAGTTAGGACACAACATCCATTGCTGACAACATCCAAGGGGTATCTCCACTTCACTCCACATAAGATTAGTAAATTAATTAGCTCCTATTCAGTCCTGAAGAAGGGTCTTGGTCTTGGTCTTGGTCTGAAGCACCATAGATGCCGCCTGACCTGCTGAGTGCCTCCAGCATTTTGTCTGTGTTGCTATTCCCTGTGTTTTCATGTTAACTAATGATCTCTTTTGTTCTTGTCTGATTTTCAAATGGATTTATAATCCAGACAGTTTTGGAAATTACATCAAATGCCCCTACAATTCCCCTTAAGGTGTGCGGAGCGTTTGATAGCTCTGAGCTTATGCTCACTGGAGTTTAGTAGAATGACAGGGGATCTCAGAAACCTATTGAATATTGAGAGGTCTAGAGAGAGTGGATGTGTGGAGGTTCTTGATTAGTAAGGGCATCGAAGGTGATGAGGAGAAGGCAGGAGAATGGAGTAGAGAGGGATAATAAATCAGCTTTGATGGAATGGCAGAAGTGAATCAGTCAGAGTTGAGATTATTCATGTTGGTTCAGGAGCCTGATATGGTAATAACTGTTCCTCAATCTGGTGGTGTGGGACCTAAGGCTCCTGTACCTCCTTCCTGATGGCAGCAATGAGAAGAAAGCATGGCCTGGATGGGGGGAGATCCTTGATGATGGATGCTGCTAATTTAAGTGAACCACAAGTCTATGATCAGCTCATAATTTTCTAAATGTCCACTCATTCTTTCTCCTAAGAAAATTCCAGCAACTTCATTTCAAAATATGTTGAGCTGCGAGGACTAAAGTTATCTGGTTTTAATTTTCCTTCATTTACTCTTGCCTAATTCAAAGAGTCAAAGTGCATTTATTATCAAAATATGTGTGTAGCATGCAACCCCGAGATTCATCCTCCTGCAGACAGCCACAAAACAAAAAAACATGAAGCCCAAGTTCGAAGCATCGAACTTCCCTCCTCCACCCACAAGTGAAAAAAAAGCAAATCGTACAGAAGGCAGCAAAAAAAAACACAGAATATGAAACACAAAAATGAAAGAGTCCATATTCAGTTCAGCTCAGTTTTCATTACTTACTGGTCACGCTGATCAAAATGGCCCAAGATAGCAACAAAACTTACAGTTTTTCAATTGGATTTATGGTCCAGACGGTCTTGGAGGTTACATCGAACACTTCTGCAATTTCCTTACAACAGCCTGGTTCGTTAATGTGGTTGGATTTTAATCGTTTTGTTAATCCATGTTTTCACTAGGAGAAATTGGACCTGTGGTAAGACTGGTGAATGGCTCCGGACCTCACGAAGGCAGGGTGGAGGTTTTCTACGACTCGCTGTGGGGAACGGTGTGTGATGACAAATGGGACAAGTTAGATGGAGAAGTGGTCTGTAGAATGCTTGGCTATAAAGAAGTCTCTGAAACCCATACATCAAAGAAGTTTGGACAAGGTAATATTTTGTATTGTTCTTAAAATACCAAAAATGTGTCTGTGTGATGAACTTTCTGTTTGTAAGAGTTTTAAGTTGGATGTTTTAGCAGTTCACTTGTTCGTTATGTGCCATGTTGTGTGACATGGGTGATCATGATCTTCCCATGACCATGATTGTTCATGACAAATTTTTCTACAGAAGTGGATGGATGGCCATATGAGCAGCTGGTGCATATCACAAGTCCTGGTTATGTGACCACTGATGTCAGACAAGCAATCTCTGAAGAGTATTAATAATGGCTGTTGTCACCCGTCTTGTAAAGACACCGCCCAGAAGAAGGCAATGAAACCAATTCTGTGGGGAAATTTGCCAAGAGCAATCATGGCCACAAAAACACCATGATCACAAACGTCATACCACAGGACACATAACAAGCCAACAACTTGACTTTAAAATGGTAATTTGATAGCTGTTAGATTTGGAGCTGCATTTAATTTGTAACCAAACCCTCATTTCATATGAATTATGCTCCGATGAGAATGAAACAGCCCATTGTTCCATTGGTTCAGATATCACATCCTATACAGGCGAAGGATTTACTGTATCATTAAATAAACTTCTGAAACAAGTGATCGTTTCAGCCCAATCATCAGTAAACTTATTCTGTGTGAATTAATTTTATACAAGGACAATACGGTTTTTATTTTCTTCTTTTAAAAAATAGTAGCATCTTACATCAGTTTCCATATTAATGGAGTTGTGTGTTTTTGTGGGAGCATATCATATGACATGCTTAGTTTTTAATACTTGCATTAATATGTGGACATTTCAGAAACTGACTTTGCATTGGTGCTCTCAAGGGTAGAATCACTCCGCATTGGATTAATCAGAACATTTTTCTTCTCTTTCTGGTGTAGATATATGAGCTTTGTACATTGATATTTCCTGAGGAAGGTGTATGAAATACAGTACTCTTGGCCGCTTTGTTGGTTACTTTACATCTCTCTCATGTGGTGAGCTGTATTTTCCTTGGGTTCAAGTCCTACTTTAGTTATTCCCTTACTGGAATGGAACTTGACTTGGAGTTACCTTTTCACTATCATAAAGAGTCAAAGCATGACTTTTTTGCCAAATGGTGCATAATACGTTCCCGTCATTTCAAACATGGTTAGAGAGTATTTCAGAATCAGGCTTAATATCACCAGCATAGGTTGTGAAATTTGTTGTTTTGCAGCAGCAGTACATTGTAATACTTAATAATAATTATAACTGTAAATTACAGTAGGAAGTATACATATTACTTCTGCAAAAAGAGAAAAAAGCTAGACAAAAAGAAATGTAATTAATTAGGGATTGAGTACAGTAACAGGTCCTACCAGCCCAACATGCCCATATTACACACATCACTTACTAACCCACACACCTTTGGAATGTGCGAGGAAACTGGAGCTCCCAGAGGAAACCTACATAGTCATGGGGAGAACAGACAAACTCCTTATTGACAGCAGTGGGAATGGAACCCAGTTCACTGGCATTGAAATAGCATTGTGTTAACTACTACAGTGCAACCCCTCTAATTTTCTGAACTAAACCGTGAATTCTTTGTGTCTGCTATCTTCTGTTACTTCATCAGTGACCTGACAAAGGATCTCGGCCCAAAATGTCTTGTTCATTCCCCTCCACAGATGCTACCTGACCTGCTGAGTTAAAACATTGAACATAGAACAATTCAGCATAGTGCAAGCCCTTCAGCCCATGATGTTGTTCCAACCTTTTAACCTCCTTTAAGATAACTCTAACTCTTCCTAGCCTTCCATTTTTTTCATCAATGTGCCTATCTAAGAGCTTGTTTAATGCCCCTAGTGTATTATAGAACATATTATGTATATATTTGAGATGTATTCTTGGTTGTGTTGGAGTTTATAGCTAAGCAGGTAGGAGTCTTATTTATTTAATATTTCAGTAATATTGCAAATATATTTTTTGACTAAGCATTCATTGTTGTTCATATAGTTCATATCAGGATATAAGTAAAACTACGTGAATGGCATACTGTCTGTTATTTTGTCACCACATCAAAGTAAAAATGAAGTAGACACATTTTGAAGCAACACACACAAAATGCTGGTGGAACGCAGCAGGCCAGGCAGCATCTATAGGGAGAAGCACTGTCGACGTTTCGGGCCGAGACACTTCAATGGGACACATTTCCTATGTTTTTCTTTCAATTAGTTTTTGGAGTTACAAAACACAACAGCCAGAATTTTGTATGTGTTTCTCCATAGATGCTGCCTGACTTGCCGAGTTTCTCCAGCAATTGTGTGTGTTGCTCAAGGTTTCCAGCACTTGCAGAATCTCTTGTGTCTGTTACTTCTTTCCCTGCCTTTTCTCTTTCACATCTGCTTTTTCTCATTGATTCGGTGTTTTGTCTTCTCTTTACCATCTGTCTTTTCTTCTTTCCTTTCAAGAGGGAGCTGGGGGCCACCGCTTCATTCTGGTCACTCAGAAAAAGTACTGAATGCTGAAAAAAGAGACTGAATTCTCTGCTCGTGGTGCAAGGTAATTGTGTCCTGCAGAACTTTTCAGCAATCTTCCCCCTCCCTCCCTTGTTATTTGTGCTTCTTCTACACACCTCTCCCAATCATACAGATGGAATGGCAGCAGCAACCCGACTTCAATTCCTGCCACTGTCCTTAAGGAGTTTGATTCAAAGGTTCAAGGTTCAAAGTACATTTATTATCAATGTGTGTATGCAGCATACAACCCTGAGATTCATCTTTTCACAGACAACCATGAAACAAAAAAAACTATCAAAACCCCAAAACACAAAAAAACAGAATAAAATGATCTCCCTGTGACTGTGGGGGTTTCTTCCGGGTGCCCTGGTTTCCTCCCACATTCCAAAGACATACAGGTTAGAAGGTTAATTGGTCACATGGGTGTAATTGGGGAATGTGGGTTCATTAGGCTGGTAGGGCCTGTTACTATACTGAATTCCTAAAGAAAAATAAATCAGTAAATTTGCATTCTCGCCATCTTTACTTTATAGAGTCACAGATTCAAAGAGCCAAAGAACACTACAGCACAGAAATTTTATTTCTGATTCTTTTCTATTTATGCTTTTGTTTCAAAAGTTCACCAGAACTGCGCTCAACCACTTAATTATTCCTAACTTCCCTCAAATTCCTATTTGTGTTGCAAAGGTGGAGGTATCAATCTGGAAGCTTTATAAGATATAGGGACAGAATCAGGCCATTTGGCCCATCGAGTCTGCTCTGCTATTTCATCATGGTTGATCCTTTTTCCCTCTCAGCCCCGGTCTCCTGCCTACTCCCAGATTTCCAACATGCCCAGGCTGATCAAGAATCTATCAACCTCTGCCTTAAATATGCCCAATGACCTGGCCTCCACAGCCACTTGTGGCAACGAACTCCACAGATTCACCACTCCCTGGCTAAAGAAACTCCTCCTCTTCTCCGTTTTTAATGGATGTCCCCCTATTCTGAGGCCTTTTGACATTCAAGGGGTTTCGTTCTTCTGACCTCCAGTGGGCACAGACCCAGAGCCATCAAGCACTCCTCATATGACAAGCCTTTCAATCCCAGAATCATTTTCATGAATCTGCTTTGAACCCTCTCCATTGTGGGCACATCCTTTCAAAGATAAGGGGCCCAAACCTGCTCACAATACTCCAAGTGAGGCCCCACCAGTGCTTTATAAAGTCTCAACATTACATCTTTGCTCTTATTCTCCACTCACTTCCCTCTGCCTTTCATTCTATCCCTCATAACTACCCTCAAAGAAGCCTTTATTATGCAACTTGAAGCAGATAAATGTCCATGTGAATCATCTTTATTTCTCTTGAGCTGTCAGAAACCACAAACCTGCAGAGCAGGTATGATGCTGGGACTGAACTTCATATTCAGAATCAGAAACAGCTGTATTATCACTGACATACTGTATATCATGAAATGTGTTATTTTGTGGCAGCAATACAGTGCAATAAGTAAAATATACATTACAATAAGGACTATATATATTTTTAAAAACAAATAAGCTGTGCAAAAAGACAGCAAAATTAATGAGGTAGTGTACACACACACACACACACACACACACACACACACACACACACACACACACACACACACACACACCTTAGAGGGAGCTTTTTCACTCGGAAGGTGGTGAAAGTGTGGAACGAGCTGCCAGCACAAATGGTGCATGCAAGTTCTATTTTGGTGTTTACGAGGAGTTTGGATAGGTACATGGATAGTAGAGGTGTGGAGGGCTAAGGTCCCGGTGCAGGTCGATGGGAGTAGGCAGCTTCTGTTCTGCATTTCTGTTTCTGTTTGTTCTTCATTTTTCCGTGACTCTATGACTCGGATCTCAGGTGTACTTATCACGTGTACATCGAAACATACAGTGAAATGCATCGTTTGCGTCAACACCCAATACAACTCAAGGATGTGCCTCGGGCAACCCACGAGTGTCACCACACACTCTGGTGCCAATGTAGCATGCCCACAGTGTTCCAGAGAGCAACACGAGCAGTGGCAAGAACTACAACACAACAACAAAAGAAAACAGTCAAAACAAGAACCTTTCCTCCCTCCCTCACCCCCTTCACACTCACACAGACAGACCTCCAACCCCAGGACAAGGCTGCCTCCGGGCCTTCAACCTCCAGTCTCTGGCCTGGACTTGCAGTCTCACACACCAGTTTGCAGATTTAAACAGTAATAAATCACCCATAATGGAATAGCGGAACAGACTTGATGGGCCGAATGGCCTGGTTTTGCTCCTACATTTTATGGTTTTATTGTTTTATGGATTAAATTTCATTTTGAACATACTTTTTTTTAGGATATGGAATCTTTCTTTAAAAAAACAGTTCAACTTAATATCAGAGAAAGTATGCAACGTACAACCTGAAATTCTTACTCTTCACAGACATCCATGAAACAAAATCCCCAAAGAACCAATGATAGTGACAGTCCCCACTCCCACACACCAGCAACAGTAAAAGCATTGAACTCACCCTCTCCCACTTACACCGGCAGAAGCACCGACAACCCTCCCCCCACACTCCCACCATGCAAGCAAAACCAGAAGCACTCCCCAAGGAGAACTTCATCTAGGGTCCATCAAAAACCCAGCACTTCAGTATCTCGGACTGAATCAATTACTGAATAGATATTTGATCTGAATTTTTACTTCTCCTTCTAAGATGCTACTTGGACTTGGACTTAGTTCCGCCCACACCTTAATTGGCACATCGGGCGGCAAACAGTTTTCAGCTGGAACGGTCACTGACAGTAGCTTCAGCATTGTCCTTTTGCTGTCTGATGGAATCCAGTGCTTTTGATTGCCGTTTCTGTAGCACTTGTTGCTTTTACAAGGTCAAGTTGCCAGCCCAATTCTCAACCCTCCTCCTTTCTCTGCATGGGCTTGGGAGCAGCCACGGCTGGGTTCAAAGAAATTGGCGGTGCTTATATCATTCAGTCAATGTATGCCGTTCGTTAACAGGTGTGCTAACATATCATGCAGTGAGAATTAAACACAGCAATCACAAATTCCAAACCAAAGCCAATAAAATAGGTTAGTAATTTCCCACAATCTGATTAAACCCAGTTAATTGTAGTGGAGAGGATGTTAATTTTATTCTTGGCATCTCGTGTACTAAAACAAAAGTTAACCAGTAATAGTTAACATGTGCTTGGCTTACAATTGTAAGCTAGGCTGCATTATATGCACTTTAATCTATCCATGCTAAGTCAACTTTGTTTAAAAATATAGCGACTAGTAACTTAATGGATCAGAGAAGAAAACATCTGTCGAAAATATGAGTAGTAATTTTGCAACAACTTGGTCCAGATGCACAGCCTTAGACATTTACAGAGGGTTCAAAGATCATGGTATGCCTCTTTGTAGGTGAGAAGTCAGCTTCAGAGATTATCCACAAACTGCTAAGAATTTAATGGAGAGTGTGATCGAAAAGTGGAGAGAAGACTTAAAAGATGATAGGGAAGGGACGCGTTCAGACCGATGGTTTGAGATGTGTCTATTTTAATGCAAGGAGTATTGTGAACAAAGTGGATGAGCTTAGAACGTGAATCAGTAATTGGAGATATGATGTGGTGGCCATTACAGAGACTTGGATGGCTCAGGGACGAGAATGGTTACTTCAAGTGCCGGGTATTTGATATTTCAGGAAGGACAGGGAGGGAGGCAAAAGAGGTGGGGGCGTGGCACTGTTGATCAGAGATAGTGTCACAGCTGCAGAAAAGGTAGACACCATGGAGGAATTGTCTACGGAGTCTCTGTGGGTGGAGGTTAGGAACAGGAAGGGGTCAATAACTTTACTGGGTGTTTTTTATAGGCCACCCACTAGTAACAGGGATATCAAGGAGTAGATAGGGAAACAGATCCTGGAAAGGTGTAGTAATAACAGAGTTGTCATGATGGGAGATTTAATTTCACAAGTATCAATTGGCATCTCCCTAGAGCAAGGGGTTTAGATGGGGTTGAGTTTGTTAGGTGTGTTCAGGACAGTTTCTTGACACAGTATGTAGATAAGCCTACGAGAGGAGAGGCTGTACTTGGTTTGGTATTGGGAAATGAACCTGGTCAGGTGGCAGAGCATTTTGGAGATAGTGATCATAATTCTATCTCCTTCACAATAGCATTGGAGAGAGATAGGAACAAACAAGTTAGAAAAGTGTTTAATTAGAGTAAGGGGAATTATGAGGCTATCAGGCAGGAAATTGGAAGCTTAATTTGGAAACAGATATTCTCAGGGAAAAGTACAGAAGAAATGTGGCATGTGTTGAGGGAATATTTGTGTGGAGTTCTGCATAGGTACATACCAATGAGACGGAAGTTATGGTAGGATACAGGATCCATGGTGTACAAAGGCTGTAATAAATCTAGTCAAGAAGAAAAGAAAAGCTTACAAAAGGTTCAGAGAGCTAGGTAATGTTAGAGATCTAGAAGATTATAAGGCTAACAGGAAGGTGCTTAAGAAGAAAATTAGGTGAGCCAGAAGGGGCCATGAGAAGGCCCTGGTGGGCAGGATTAAGGAAAACTCCAAGGCATTCTACAAGTATGTGAAGTGCAGGAGGATAAGACGTGAAAGAATAGGATCAATCAAGTGTGACAGTGGGAAAGCATGTATGGAACTGGAAGAAATAGCAGAGGTACTTAATGAATACTTTGCTTCAGTATTCACTATGGAAAAGGATCTTAGTGATTGTAGGGATGACTTGCAGCAGACTGAAAAGCTTGAACATGTAGATATTAAGAAAGAGGATGTGCTGGAGCTTTTATAAAGCATCAAGTTGGATAAATTACTGGGACCGGATGAGATGTACCCCAGTGGGATGTACTGTGGGAGGCAAGGGAAGAGATTGCTGAGCCTCTGGCGATGATATTTGTATCATCAATGGGGACGGGAGCGGTTCCGGAGGATTGGAGGGTTGTAGTTGTTGTTCCTTTACCCAGGAAAGAGAGTAGAGATAGCCCAGAAAATTATAGACCAGTGAGTCTTACCTCAGTGGTTGGTAGGTTGATGGAGAAGATCCTGAATTTATGAACATTTGGAGAGGTATAATATGATTAGGAATAATCAGCGTGGCTTTGTCAAAGGCAGATCATGCCTTACGAGCCTGATTGAATTTTTTGAGGATGTGACTAAACACATTGATGAAGGAAGAGCAGTAGATATAGTGTATATGGATTTCAGCAAGGCATTTGATAAGGTACCCCATGCAATGCTTATTGAGAAATTAAGGGGGCATGGAATCCAAGGGGACATTGCTTTGTGGATCCAGAACTGGCTTCCCCACAGAAGGCAAAGAGTGGTTGTAGACAGGTCATATTCTGCATGGAGGTCAGTCACCATTGGAGTGCCTCAGGGATCTGTTCTGGGACCCCCACTCTTTGTGATTTTTATAAATGACCTGGATGAGAAAATGGAGGGATGGGTTAGTAAGTTTGCTGAAGTCGCAAAGGTTGGAGGTGTTGTCGATAGTGTGGTGGGCTGTCAGTGGTTACAACGGGACATTGATAGGATGCAAAACTGGGCTGAGAAGCGGCAGATAGAGTTCAACCCAGATAAGTGTGAAGTGGTTCATTTTGGTAGGTCAAATATGATGGCAAAATATAGTATTAATGGTAAGACTCTTGGCAGTGTGGAGGATCAGAGGAATCTTGGGGTCAGAGTCCATAGGATGCTCAAAGCAGCTGCACAGGTTAGCTCTGTGGTTAAGAAGGCATATGGTGTATTGGCCTTCATCATTCGTGGAATTGAATTTAGGAGCTGAGAGGTAATGTTGCAGTTATTTTGGACCCTGGTCCGACCTCACTTGGAGTACTGTGCTCAGTTCTGGTTGCCTCACTACAGGAAGGATGTGGAAACCATAGAAAGGGTGCAGAGGAGATTTACAAGGATGTTGCCTGGATTGGGGAGCATGCCTTATAAGAATAGGTTGTGTGAACTCGACCTTTTCTCTTTGGAGTGACAGAGGATGAGAGGTGACCTGATAGAGATGTATAAGATGATAAGAGGCATTGATCGTGTGGATAGTCAGAGGCTTTTTCCCAGGGCTGAAATGGTTGCCACAAGAGGACACAGGTTTAAGGTGCTGGGGAGTAGGTACAGAGGAGATGTCAGGGGTAAGTGTTTTACTCAGAGAGTGGTGAGTGCATGGAATGGGCTGCCGGCAAAGGTGGTGGAGGTGGATACGAGAGGGTCTTTTAAGAGGCTTTTGGATAGGTACATGGAGCTTAGAAAAATAGAGGGCTATAGGTAAGCCTTGGAATTTCTAAGGTAAGGATATGTTGGGCACAACTTTGTGAGCTGAAGGGCCTGTATTGTGCTGTAGGTTTTCTATGTTTCTATGTCTTATTATCGTTCAGATTTAACAATGCTATTCTGCTTTTGATGTTCCGTATTTCTGAATTTTTGCAGCCAGACAGTTTTCATGCTTTCCTTTATTCGCGTGGAGGAAATAATCACGGTCTGCTTTCCTAAATGAAGAAAAGCTGCTGTGTGTTATTCTAATATTTAATTTCAGAGGCAGGATCAGCTTGTGATTCCAACATGTTGACTATTTTCAGCTTTGGCTTTAATGAGTGCAATATGTACAGTTTGTCATATGTTGCTGGGAATTCATGTTGGAACTGCCAGTGTTCTTGTGGGCTTCAAGGTGTTGGATGGGATTTCACCTTTGAATTTTCAGTCGTCCTGTTGGAGGGTAACAAGTGTTGTGAAGTATGACCACAGACCCAGGAGACTGCCAAATGTCTCCCTTCCTAAACCGGCAGTCCTGACAGCTGCCTGACATGAACCCAGCCCAATGCATGCAAACATAATGTAGTTGAGTACAGTTAAGTTACTTACTAATGTCATTAAGCCAATTCTGTAAAACTTAATTTGCAATATCTATGGACTCTGTGGTTAAGAAGGCATACGGTGTATTGGCCTTCATCAATCATGGAAATGAAATTAGGAGCTGAGAGGTAATGTTGCAGCTATATAGGACCCTGGTCAGACCCCACTTGGAGTACTGTGTTCAGTTCTGGTCACCACACTGCAGGAGGGATGTGGAAACCATAGAAAGGCTGCAGAGGAGATTTACAAGGATGTTGCCTGGATTGGGGAGCATGCCTTATGAGAATAGGTTGAGTGAATTTAGCCTTTTCTCCTTGGAGCAACGGAGGATGAGAGGTGACCCAATAGAGGTGTATAAGATGATGAGAGGCATTGATCGTGTGGACAGTCAGAGGGTTTTTCACAGGGCTGAAATGGCTGCCACAAGAAGACACAGGTTTAAGGTGCTTGGGAGTAGGTACAGAGGAGATGTCAGGGGTAAGTTTTTTTACACAGAGAGTGGTGAGTGTGTGGAATGGGCTGCCAGCAACAGTGGTGGAGGCGAATGCAATGGGATCTTTTAAGAGACTTTTGGGTAGGTACATGGAGCTTAGAAAAATAGAAGGCTATGGGGAAGCCTAGTAATTTTTAAAGGTAGGAACGTGTTGGGCACAACTTTGTGGGCTGAAGGGCCTGTATTCTGCTGTAGGTTTTCTATGTTTCTATGTAATATGAAATTTTTTGGCACAGATGGGCCAAAGGGCCTATTTCTGTGCTGTACTTTTCTATGACTCTCTGAGTAATACTAGGTAAAGCCTGAGATGGATAACATGCCCAAGAGAGAAATTTTGTTTAATCTGACATCGTATTTGGGGCACCATGGTAGCATAGCGGTTAACACAATGCTATTACCATAAGCCCATAAGATATAGGAGCAGAATTAGGCCACTTCATCACGGCTGATCAATTTCCCTGTCAGTCCCAATCTCCTGCCTTCTCCCTGTGTCCCTTCATGTCCTGACCAATCAAGAACCTATCAGCCTCTGCCATAAATATACCCAATAATTTGGCCTCCACAGCCACCTGTGGCAACAAGTTCCACAGATTAATCACTCCCTGGCTAAAGAAATAGCTCTTCATCTCTATTCTAAATGGACATCCTTCTAGTCTGAGTTTCTGCCTCTGGTCTTCGACTCCCCCAACCACAGGAAGCATCCACTCTATTGAGGCCTTTCAATATTCAATAGGTTTCAATGAGGTGCCTCTCATTCTTCTGAATTCCAGTGAATAAAGAAAGGCCCAGAGCCATCAAATACTCTTAATTTGGAAAGCCTTTCAAACCTGGTATCATTCTCATGAACCTCCTTTGAACCGTCTCCAATGTCAGCAAATCCTATCTCAGATAAGGGGACCCAAAACTGCTCACAACACTCCAAGTGAGGCCTCACCAGTGCTTTGTAAATTCTCAACATTACGTCCTTGCTTTTATATTCTAGTCCTCTTGAAATGAATGCCAACATCACATCATCACATTTGCCTGCCTCACCACAGACTCCTGCAAATTAACCTTTAGGGAATCCAGCACAGGAACTCCCAAGTCCCTTTGCACCCCAGATTTTTTAATTTTCCCTCCATTTAGAACATAGTCTACCCTTTCATTTCTTCTACAAAAGTGCATGACTGTACTTCCAACACTGTGTATCATCTGTCACTTCTTTGCACATTCTCGGAATCTGCCTAAGTCCTTCTGTAGCCTCTCTACTTCCTCAAACTACCTGTCCCTCCACCTATCTTCATATCATATGTAAACTTTTCCAGAAAGGCATCAATTCATCTACATATAACTCGGTGGGTTGCTTGGCAATGCAGCCTGAGGGGTCAGAGGAGCCTGTTCCACACTGTCATCTCTAAATAAGTAAGTATTTCTATAACTTTTTCAAAACTATTGTTTAATCATTGCCATCACTTTACAACTTTTCCTTACTGAACAGGCTTTAAAATGACTATCAATGTCTGGCATTAGGTGAAGGAGTTCAAAATGGAAGCCTTCTGTCCTAAAGAGGTTAAAGAAATGAAAGAGAATTGATTATAGGGACGTGAAAGATGTTTTTTTCCCATTCCACAAAGCATGTTTAATACATTTTACAAATTAGGACATTTTGCAAAAAAACCCTTGTAAAAGAATGTTCCAGAAACCTCAGATTTTTCCTTTGGGAATTGGAAAGTTTCTGGATGAAGTCTCGACAGCCCATTTCAGCGAGGACCACAGCAGTAAATAAGGACAGAGTGTTTATTTTTCACAGTGGGTTGTTCTTGGCAGCTTTGGGCAACATCTCCCACATTAGGCAAATTTAAAGAATTTGAAGATTAATTGTATTTGAAATACGTACATTGGAACATCAAAACATGCAGTGAAATGCATTGTTTGCATCAACGACCAACACTGTCCAAGATGTGCTGCAGGCACGTATCATGTCCACATTTATTAGTTAATTTATTAATCCTAACCCATACAGCTTTGGACTGTGTGAGGAAACGAAAGCTCCCAGAGGAAACTCACATGGTCAGGGAGAACCTGAATCAGGTTTAATATCTCCAGCACACGTCATGAAATTTGTTGACTTTGTGGCAGCAGTACAATGCAGTAGGTAATACAGGTAATAGAAAAAAAATCTGTGAATTGCAGTAGGTACATAGATTAAATAGTTAAATTAAGTATGTAGTGCAAAAAAGAAAGTAGTGAGGTAGTTTTCATGGGCTCAATGACCTTTCTGAAATCAGATGGCATGTTAGATCCTCAGGGGAAGAAGCTGTTCCTGAATCATTGAGTGTGTACCCTTCAGGCTCTTGTACCTCCTTACTGATGGTAGGAATCAGAACAAGGCATGTCCTGGGTGATGGGGGTCCTTAATGATGGATGCTGCCTATTTGTGGCATCGCTCCTTGAAGATATCCTGAATGCTGTGGAGGCTGGTACTCATGATGGAGCTGACTAAGTTTATAACTCTCTGCAGCTTATTCCGATTCTGTGCAGTAACCTCCCTACATACCAGACAATGATGCAACCAGTTAGAATGCACTCCATACTACCTCTATAGAAATTTTCAAGTGTTTTTGGTGACGTACCAAATCTTAGACTCCTAATGAAATAAATGAAATATAGCCCCTCCCTTACCTTCTTTGTAGCTGCATCAGTATGTTTGATCCGGATTAGATCCACAGAGATATTGACCCCAGGAACACAAAATTACTCACTCTCTCCACTTCTGGTCTCTCTATATGGATCAGTATGTGCTCCCTTGTCTTGCCTTTTCTGAAGTCCACAACCAGCTCTTTGGTCTTACTGAAGTTGAGTGCAAGGTTGTTGTTGTGACTCCACTCAACCAGCTGATATATCCAGCTCGTGTATGCTGAATTCAGATTTAGATTCATTTCTTTATCACAAGTACAGGACTGTGCAAAAGTCAGACACACACATATAAATTTCATGTCATTTGTGAGTGATGATAAACCTGATTCTGATATGCGTCTATCTTGTGGATGGAGAGTGGGAAGGGGGCAGAGAGAGGGGAATCATGATTGGGAAAAGGCCCCGGCACTCCTTCTTTGTCACCTGTCCCTCACCCTTTCTGCGGCACTCTACCCTCACCTTTCCCAACATCCTTTGCTCCTTCCAGATTTACAAACTCGCTCTCTACTCCACGTTGACAAGTACAGTACTGTGTAAAAGGTCGGAGAACCCCAGCTCTATGTATGTGCCTAAGGCTTTTGCACAGGACTGTACATCAAGACATACAGCAAAAAGTGTTTTTTGCATTAACAACCAACAGACCCAAGGAAGCGATGGGGGCAGCTTGCAATAACTGCCACACATTCCAGCGCCAAAAAAAGCATGTACACAATGCTCAGCGGAACAATACAGAATCCATCAAACCAGAACATCACAAGCAACCAAACAATGATAGCAAAGCAAGCCCCTTTCTGCCTCCCACGCACCCACACACATGGGCAGGCATCCAACCCCAGGCCTACAACACATGGGCAGGCATCCAACCCCAGGCTTACAACACTTGATCAAGCATCCAACCCCAGGCCTACAACACATGGGCAGGCCTCCGACCCCAGGCCTACAACACATGGGCAGTCCTCCAACCCCAGGCCTACAACAGAAGGGCAGTCCTCCAATCCCAGGCCTACAACACATGGGCAGTCCTCCAATCCCAGGCCTACAACACAAGGGCAGTCCTCCAATCCCAGGCCTACAACACATGGGCAGTCATCCAACCACAGGCCTACAACACATGGGCAGTCCTCCAATCCCAGGCCTACAACACATGGGCAGTCCTCCAAGCCCAGGCCTACAACACAAGGGCAGTCCTCCAACCCCAGGCCTACAACACATAGGCAGTCATCCAATCACAGGCCTACAGTCTCCAGTCACTGGGCATCAACATTGGATGGACTTCTGATTGACATTGACCTTCGGGCTTCAACTTTCATTATCAACCCCCAGACTAGCTGTGGTGAGACCCCAAACATCAAAGAATTCAGCTTGAGCTGTTGATGAAAGAACAACCTTTCCTACCCTCTGACTCTTTTGCAATAAAAATCACTGTGCTATTTATTTTTCTTGCCCTATCTGCATGCTATGACTTCATGCTTCATGCACAAGAACACATCATCACCCAGGTCATAGCTGGTTCTCATTGCTACCGTCAGGAAGCAGATACAGGAGCCTAAAGGCACACACTCAACGATTTAGGAACAGCTTCTTCCCCTCCACCATCCAATTTCTGAAAGGCCATTGAACCCATGAACACCCCACATCTCTGCTTCAAATCGACACCCCTCTATCCTAAGGCTATGCCCTATCATCCTAGACATCCCTACCATCAAAAACATTCTTTCCATATCTACTCTGTCTAGGCCTTTCAACATTTGAAATGAGATCCCCTCTCATCCTTCTAAATTCCAACAAGTACAGACCCCAAGCCATCAAACGTTCCTCGTACGAAAACCCATCCATTCCCAGAATCATCCTTATGAACCTCCTTTGAACCCTTTCCAATGCCATTTTCTCCAGTTAGTTGGTTAATTTGTCATTGTATGTTGTTCTGTGATTAGGTTAGGGTTAAATGGGGGGGGGGGGATTGCTGGTTAGCATGACTCGAAGGGCCAGAATGGCCTGCTCTGCACTCTATCTCAATAAATAAATAAACAAACAATTAATGACCTAATTTCAGAAACATACAATGAATATATACCACAACATTCTGTGGATAGCACGTGGGAAACTTCCCCCTCCCACCATCTACACATGGAACAAATACTACTGTGCTAGAAATTTGTTTTGCCGATTTTATTGACCTTTCCATTTAATATAAATTGAAATATGCTGAAAAAAGGAAGCAAAAATGTTATTTTAGTGTTTTAAGTGGAACTGTTACAAAATGTTTCCCATAGAATAGTTTATTTGAAACAGAAAACTGAAGAAACATTATCAATGAAAAGTATGCAAAATATGTCAAAAACATTTTACTTCCCCTTAGAAAAAAATATTCATTTGCTACACAGATGTCTTTGTCAAGGAGATAGGATACATATTTGTTAGCTCTAGGAGTTTTAAGGAAATTGTGATTAAATACAGATGTGTGCATTTAATTGAGACTTTGATCAGGATTCCAGAAACCATGGTGCATCCTATACAGACATCTTCATAGCTTTGCTGTGACTTTAGAGATAGTTGTCCAAGTTCACATTGCCAATGGGGTGCCTCAACCACCAGCAACACACAGCGGGAACTAATGGGCAAGCTGCCCACATTTTCGCATCTATTTCCCACCATATACAACCAGCGGACTAACAGTAATGCTCAATTGTACTAGTTCCCTTAGTCAGAGGTTCATGGGTTCAAAACCTCACACTAAGTGCCTTCTCCAACAACAATGGATTGTAGACGTTTGTGCTTTCTAGGTCTGAAAATCACTGCATTTGTACCAGCTGGGGGGAAGAGTTCCATATGATTGTGAAAGAAATTGGCATGAATAATGAAATAAGCTACATACAGACTCCCTTTCAAGGACATACAATTCATGTTCTCAGTATTGTTTATTTATTAATTCATCCACTCATTCATTCATTCATTTATTCATTAGTGCATTCATCAATGTATTTATCTGCTTATGTAATCTCAGGGGCCACTTTAAAAGTGGCTCCTGTTCCTAATAAAGTGCCCACTCAGTTTATGCTTGTGGTCTTCTGTTGACATCTTACTTCAACGTTTGTTGTGCTGTGCATTCCGAGATGCTCTTTTGCACACCACCATTGTAATATATGGTTATTTGAGTCACTGTCACCTTCCTGTCAGCTTGAGCCAATTTGGCCATTCACCTCTGACCTCTCTCATTAACAAGATGTTTTCCCTCACAGAAATGTATGTTTCTGTTTTTCGTTCCCAACCTGGGGTCCACAGACCCATTGCTCAATGGTTTTGGAAAAAAACATAAAAAAGTTGGGAACCCCTGGTCTAGAGACTGTTGTATGTAAAAATTCCAAAGAGATCAACAGTTTCTGAGATACTTAAACCATAATAATTCTTCAGTCAAAGTCACTTCAATCACATTTCTTCCCTATTTTGATGTTTGATCTGAACAACCAAACCTCTGGACCATGTCTACATGCTGTGATGCATTGAGTTGCTGCCACATGATTGGCTGATTAAGTAATTGTATTAATGAGCAGGTGTACAGGTGTACCTAATAAAGTGGCCATCGAGTGTATGTACCAATTATTTATTTAGTTAGTAATTTGTGCAATTTATCCTTTGGTATATTGGCTGACAGCCTTTGTTTACGTATACATTTTATAAATTGTATCGTATTTCTTTGTTTTCCTATAAATGCCTGCAAGAAAATGAATCTCAGGGTAGTAAATGGTGGTATAAACTTACTTTGATAATAAATTTACTTTGCCTTTGAAATGAAAATGGAACGGAAAGCTAGTCGAACAGTGAATCTGAGTGAAACACTTTGGTGCTGAAATGTGAAAACTGGATTGAATTGGGATAAGATGGGGCAGCTGCAGGGAATGTAGCCAGCTTCAGTGCGTGAGTATTTGAATCCAGCAAACAGTATTTCCAGGTGAAGCAATGATTCTCTTGAACTTCCTCCCGTCTAATCTATTGTGTTTGGTATTCATAAAATGGCCTCTACATTGGAGAAACAAACCGCAGACTGAGTGATCATTTGAGCTTCTGATTGACATTATATTTTCCCACGCGACTCCCCAACCTGGCCTTTCTGTCTGTCTGTGGTCTCCTGCTCTGTTACAACAGGGTCCAACCCAAACTCTAAACCAACACCATTTAGCACACTGTAGCATGCAGAACACAGTCTTGAAATCTCCAACTCTAGACAACCTTTCCTTTCTCACTGCTTGTAAGAGATCTAAACATTTTTGCCTGCAATCCTTTTCTTTATTCTTACTCAGTATTTCTATAAAGTAAGACGTTAGTGACATATCACACAAAGTCACCTCCATTCAGGACCTCAAAGTTGAGACAACACTTCACTTGTGAATCTGTCAAGATCATCTATTGTCTCCAATGCTCCTGATACAGCCTCCTCTGTTTTGATGATACCCATTATAAATTGGGGGTCAGCTTCATCGAGCACCTCTGCTCCATCCACCAAAAGCGATATTCCCAGTGGCCAAACATCTTAAAACCAATTCCCATTCCGGTTCTAACACATTGGTACATGACTCCTCTTGTGCTACCCTCAGGGTGAAATAGTAACTCCTTATATTCCTCATAATGGACGTCTTTAATGAGGGACACTGCCCTTCTGAGGCTTGGCTCCTTGAGGATGTCTTGGGTTCTCATGGATACCACAGAGGCTAGTTCTCAAGATGGAGCTGATTAATTTTACAATTTTCTGTAGTTTCTTTTGGTCCTGTGCAATAGGATCCCTCCCTCCCCATACGAGACAGCGATGCAGCCTGTCAAACTGCTCTTCAAGGTACATCTGTAGAAGTTTTCGAGTGTTTTAGGTGACAAACCAAATCTCTTCAAACTTCTAATGAAGTATAGCTGCTGCCTTACATTCCTTACAGCCGCATTGATATGCTGGCCCCAGGTTAGAACCTCAGAGATCTTGATGCCCAGGAACATGAAATCACTCACTCTCTCCTCTTGTGATCCCTCTATGAGGATTGGCGATTGGACAATGAACCCATGAATACTACCTCACTATTTCCCCCCTCTCTTTTTGCATGAATTATTTAATTACATTTTCTTTTTTTTAATGATATGCTTTTTATTGCAATTTACAATCTTAGTTATTAAGTATTGCACTGCACTGCTGCTGCAAAACAGGAACTTCCATGACATTCTGTATGTCAGTAATATTAAATGATTCAGATTATATCGCCATGTATTTATATCATGTAATTCTAGCTGGATTATCAACAAATTTGTTTGCACATTTACTAAAAGATTGAAAGAATTTAACTGTGAATCTAAACTCAAGCAATAAATCTCTAAAATAAAACCAACTACCCATTCACTCACCAAAGTCCACTCTCTTTGAATGGTGCTCATATTTTTAACAATCTTACTAGTTTGATATCAACTTTGAATTGAGTTTCCTGTATTCCGCCTTTAACTTACACCAGTTTTGCAATGTGGCCTTCAACAAGTGTTAGATATTTACAAAAAAACAGGAAATACAAATTTTCAGATTAATTCAAATTCTTACATGCATTCAAATATTTAGAATAAAAAATGTCACAGTTGCTGAGCAATTTATGACTTTCTCCAGTTATGATGTTTGTACGTCAGTAATGTGACATCTTAAGGTTGTCATAGCCAGGGTAGGTAGTGGGGATAAGTTCCAATGGCGTACCTCTCAAATAGGCTTTGACAACCAAGTCCAGCTCCTGATCTTCACATGTGGCTTTGCTACTGAGCCCAGCGGAACGGTTTCTACTGTCAGGAAAAGGAGCAAAGGCAGGTTACTGGTGCCTTAAAGCCAATTGCTTTGGGCAGATGGGGCTTGTTAGCCATGGTTGGCAGCTGACCTAGGAGAAGGAAAACTCTGTCTCTAAACTTCCACTGCCTTGCCGCTACACCCACTCTTGAAGAAGACTCCGGGAGTAAACCCCGAGGAAAAATCCAGAGCTGGAGACCCTAAGCTTCTGAGTCCGACGCTGACTGGCAACTCCTGGGATGCCGCTGGTGCCAAGCTGTATTGGTTTCTGCCATTCCTTTGGATTCGTTGGCTACATGGAGAGTGGAGCCTGCTGCGTGGACAACAGCTTGCTCCGCACTGGCTTGGCTTGCATACCACTTGGACGGCTAAGACACAACATGCATGGTTGACCTTGAGCAACAGAGGGCGTCAATGTGTGTGAACACTAATGGTTGTTGCTGGTGCAGTGGGGGTTATGGAGGTTCCGGAGGAGCAAGGAGTGAAGCGGGCTGAATACGTATTACTCAACATCAATATCAGGGAATTAGCTGTGGAAAATGCTGTGCGTTAACATATCAGATGACTTCTCCTGGACCCAGCACCTAGATGCAATCATAATGAAAGTGCACAGTGTCTTTTCATCATTAGGAGGTTAAAGAGGTGCGGCTTATCATCAAACACTCTTCACAAATTTCTGCAGATCCTCGCTGATTGGAACAGCAATACATAATGGGCACGCCTGTCCCCTCTGCTGGTAATATTTACAGGAGGCACTGCTTCAAGAAGGCAACATCAATTGTCAAATATCCCCACTATCTGGGCTATACCATCTTTCTGTAGCCAACACCAGGCTGGACGTACTGAAGCCTGAAGTCCCACAACACCAGGTTCAAGAACAGCTTTGTTCGTTTATTATGTGCCGTGCAATATGATGTAGGCAATCATAGTCTTTCCATGACCATGATTGTTCTTGTTAATTTTTTCTGCTGAAGTTGTTTGCCATTGCCTTCTTCTAGGAGGTGTCTTTACAAGACAGGTGACTATAGCCATTATCAGTACTCTTCAGAGATTGTCTGCCTGGTGTCAGTGGTTTTGCAAAACCAGGACTTGTGATCTGCACCGGCTGCTCGTACGACCATCCACCACCTGCTCCCATGGCTTCACGTGACCCTGATCGGGGAGATAAGCCCCCACACTTGGAGGGAAGGAGCTCCCTACACCTCCTTTGGTAGAGACGTATCTCCATCCTGCCACCCATTCAAAAAGAGATACTTCACTTCAAACATTTGGATCTTGAACCAGCTGGCAAAACCCTAATCATTAGAGTTTAACCACTTGCACTTTTTTTGTGAATAGTGCTTATATGATGCTGCTGGAAATAATTTCAAGGACTCAACAACTCTTGTTCTCAGTCTTATTTATTTATGAAATTATTACTATTTTCATTTTTTCTCAGCTGAAGCTGGTAAAACCTGAGGTAGGGGCATAGCCACGCAGTCATTTCTCAATTTCTAGGGACTTTTGGACTATTTTATTGGTATTTAATATTGTGGATTTCTGGAGATTTACATGTATTGCTGTGTCAGCCTAATTGTTTAATACTATTGTGAGTTGACTTTGGAATATTACCAGTTGTAGATATTACTATTGGGACAATGTATACCCTGTTTTTCAATTTCCATGTTTAATTCAGCATTTTTCTGGTGTTTTTCACTTACGGATCTCTGTAAGTTATGTTGTTTGGAGTGGCTATGTTGTTTGTTATGTTGTTTGGAGTGGCTATGTCTATTAAGTAAGTTCTTGCTTGTTTATCCTGTATTATTATATCCAGATGGTTATTATGGATTGTCCTGTCTGTAATAATGAATTGGGCGTAATATAATTTGTATGACTCTGATGCTATTTCTGTTATCATTAGTATCGTATATGCGCTTTTTCTCCTTTGGCACCTTGGTTGTTTGTGTGTAGTTTTCATTGATTCCATTGTACTACTTGTTCTACTGTGAATGCTTGAAAGAAATTGAATCTCGGGGTAGTGTATGGTGACACATAGTACATGTGCTATGACAACAAGCTGACTTCAAACTTTGAACTTTGGACACGATACGAGGGTGTACAAGTGTCATCACACATTTGGGCACCAACATGGTATGCCTTCAATGTTCAGCAGAACAATGCACTGTCAACATACAATGAGCAACTACAGTAAAACAATCTCAGGTCATATATGGTGACATATACATAGTTTGACAATAAACTTACTTTAAACTTTGAAGAATTTTTTTCATACACCTGTGCATACATGTACTTGTGCCTCTCTCTGCTGCCCATTACACTGCCTGTTTTTAGGGCAGCAATGAAGTCCCTCCGTCTCTGCCAGGGATCAGGGCTTCCTTCATCATGTCATTAGCCCAGTTTTCACTACTCTCAGTCACGCAAGTCCCGGGTGGAGACTCAGGAATATTGTCGCACTCAGATGTAGAAGGATTCTTCATTGCTGTTTCGGTAATAATTTTGTTGTCAGGGTTGTTAGCCCTGAGCTGAACCCCTGAACCTGGAGGTCTGGTGGACCACTCTTAGTCTGGCCTCTACTTTTTGACCTGTTTGGCATGGGTGACCCTAACAAGAGCCAACGCATAAAGCCCTGACTCCAGCCAACATAGCTCTCCAGGTCATTGAGACACAGAAGCCTCCAAATCCCACGGCGAGGTTGTGGTCCCCTTGGATGATGCACTTATCTATATAACAATAAACTTGACTTTGAGTTTGGTATTGGTGGTGGTGCTGTGTGGGTATGTGGTCAAGCTGAAAATCGCAATAAGCTTGTGTGGAGGAAAACTGCATCCCTGTGGCTGGATAGAGCATCAGGCTCAGCAAAATATGTCGAGTTGCCAAAATTTGAATAAATTTGAAAGAATTAAAATTGGTTCCAATTAGTAGTAAGGACAACTTCAATATGCTTGCCTTCATTGGGTGGGCATTCAGTACAAGCATAGGAACACCAACTAACACCAGCTGCAACAAGATCCAGACCTTTCTCAACAAATGCCTCTGGCAGATCCTCCGCCTCAAGTGGTACGACAGAGTGTCAAACCTAGACCTATGGAAGAGAGCAAACCAAGAGCCCATTGTATTCCAGATAAGGAGGGGGAAGTGGAGATGGGTCGGCCACACCTTGAGGAAGAGCCAGTCGAATGTCACTCGACAATCACTCGAATGGAATCCACAAGGGAAGAGAAGAAGAGGTCGCCCAAAGCAAACCTGGAGGCGTAGGCTTTTGGATGAACTGAAAGCCGCCGGCCAAACTTGGGAGACGGCAAAAACATCTGCTAGAGATCGCAGGAAGTGGAGGACTTCTGTTGAGGCCCTATGCCCCATAAGGAGCGAAAAGGATTAAAGTAGGAACACCATGTTAGAACTGTGTGTGATGTTGGTGAGACCTCACCTGGAATATTGTGAGCAGTTCTGATCACCATACTACAGGAAGGATGAGATTAGGCTAGTGTTCATTCATCCGTTGTGTGTCATGTTGTATCATGTTGGGTGATCAAGCTCTTTCCATGACCACGGGTGTTCGTGGCAAATTTTTCTACAAGAAGTTGTTTGAAATTGCCTGATTCTCAGCAGTGTCTTTACAGAGTCAGAGTCAGGTTTATTATCACTGGCATGTCTCGTGAAATTTGTTAACTTAGCAGCAGCAGTTCAATGCAATACATAATCTAGAGGAATCAATCAATCAATTACAGAATATGTATACTGAATAGATTAAAAATCATGCAAAAACAGAATTAATATATGTTAAAAAAGTGAGGTAGTATCCAAGGTGTTATGGTCGGGTCTGAAGTCTGCGTTTTGGTTCTTGATTCGGTCTGCAGACTCCGGACTCCGGGTCCTTCAACGGCCCCTCGTTTCACCTTGAACTCAAATAGTCACACCTGAGGATCATCTTGGCTTGGTTGGGCTCAAGGAGGCGCACCTGATCCCTATTGGTTGGCTGTGAAAATAAGGGGCTCTGGGAGTGACTATAGTTGGGGGGGGGGTTGACCTGTCCGTCCCAGCTTGGAGTACCACCATTAACGAGGAGTTTTGTGAGCGAGGTATGGACTGGGCTGCTCCGTAGTTGCCCGAGTCTTCCGGCCGCAGTGAGTCTTGAAGTCACCTTGGACCGAGCTCCCTTCCTATCCCTTGTCTCCGTCGGGTAAGCCAGGCTGGATTGCCATTGCCTGGCAGGGGACTCTGCCCCTTCCTATCCCTCGCCTCCGACAGGTTATGCCCCGCAACCTGCCCAGACCCCTGTGTCTTGCCTGGGAGGTCTGGGCCCTCACACCTTGTCCTATCCTTTAGCTTGTCCCGTCCTGCCCCCAGTACTTCAGTGCCTGCATCCTACATTTGGGTCCAGTCTCACGTCCCCGTATGACACAAGGGTTCAATGTCTATTTAGGAATCGGATGGCAGAGGGGAAGAAGCTGTTCCTGAATCACTGAGTGTGTGCCTTCAGGCTTCTGTATCTCCTACCTGATGGTAACAGTGAGAAAAGGGCATGCCCTGGGTGCTGGGGGTCCTTAGTAATGAACACTGCCTTTCTGAGACACCACTCCTTGAAGATATCCCCAGCCAGTATCAATACTTTTCAGAGATTGTCTGCCTGGTGTCAGTGGTCACATACCCAGGACTTGTGATATGCACCAGCTGCTTATATGACCATCCACCTGCTCCTATGACTTCACATGACCCTGATCGGGGGGGGGGGGGGGGCTAAGCAAGTGTTACACCCTGCCCGTGGGTGACCTGCAGGGAAGGAGCCTTAAGCCTCCTTTGTTAGAGACATACCTTGACCCCGTCACAGATATTAAGCTAGTGGAAGTGCAGAAAATTTTCTGTGATACTGCCAGAACTGGAGGCTTGAGTTATAAGCAGACTGGGACTTCCTGGAATTAGATTGATCTTGGCGGTCAGCCCAGCGTTGTGGCCTGAAGGGCCTGTGCTTTGCTGGACTGGTCTAAATCCGATGTTCCACGGAGCAAAGGAGGCTGATAGGTGAACTTATAGAAGTCCTTAAAATCATGAGAGGCATGAATAATATCACAGAATTTTCCCCAGCGTATTGGAATCTAAAACTAGAAGGCATTAATTTAAAGTAAGAGGCGGTATCTTTAAAGGGGCTGTGAGAGGAAGTCTTTCCACACAAGGAGTGGGGGGTATATGGAACGAGCTGCCAGAGGAAGTGATAGAGGCAGGTACAATTACATAGATTCAAAGGCAGTGGGCAAGGCATGGGTAGGAATGTAAGAACGGTTAGATGGAGGGGTTCCCAACCTGCGGTCCACAGACCCTTTGCTCAGTGGCATTACAAAGGTTGGGAACCCCTGGTTTAAAGGGATTTCAGCGAAGTGCAGGCAAGGTAGACTAGCTCAGGAGGGCATCTTGGTCAGCAAAAACTAGGCTCTGTTTTCTTACTGCATGACGACAATGACTCACGTTCATTGAGTTAACTCCTCATTGTTGTCCATGTAATATTTCAGTAATATCTGAGTGATCTTGTAAATATACTGTTTGATTAAACATTCTTGCTCATTGAAATAATGCATTGCAAATTATGTGTAGAAGTATGTAAATGGCATACACCATCATGCTACTATGTCATACGTGTGCACCTCGCTTAAAGTAAAATAAGAACTGAGACGTGCATTTCTCGGCTCTCTCATTTTCCTTTGGATCAACTTAAAGTTTTGAAGTTACAAAGCATAATAGTCATCTGGCACATTGTCAAATTACTTTGCTTAATGATTGGAAAACAAGAATGCCGAGCAGAATATTCAGAATTACACAACAAAATATTGGCCAAAGCTGAAATCATCAAAATTGTACAAGGTTTGTAACTTCCTAACAAAAAAGCTAAAATAGGCTTTGGACAACTTGGAATGAATTTGATTGATCTGGCTTCAGACAATATGCTGGACTCTTAAATCTGGCACGAAAGCTTAAGCAATCAGTACTTTGAAACAACAACGCTAACATTTGACATTCTGAGAAGTTAGCCAACAAAAGGAAGGAACAGACATATTAATTCAAAGCAAATTTGGAATATGTGAACTTTAGAGCTGTTTGTCCTAATATACAAAATGGCGAATTTAAATTGACAGTAACATACACAGTAGTAGTAGTAGGCCTCCGTTAGTCTCAATAGACCATTGATTTGTGCCTTGGAAAGTTTCCAGGGCGCAAGCCTGGGCAAGGATTTTTAATGGGAGACAGGCAATTGCCCAAGCTGCAAGTCTTCCCTCTCCACGCCACCAATGTTGTCCAAGCAAAGAGCATTAGGACCCAAGCAGCTTGGCACCGGTGTCATCGCAGAGCAATGTGTGGTTAAGTGCCTTGCTCAAGAACACACATGCAGCCTCAGCTAAGGCTCGAACTATTGACCTTTGGATCAGCAAAGCCTTTGACAAAGTTCCACATGGAAGGTTAGTTAAGAAGGTTCAGTCGTTAGGTATTAATGCTGGAGTAATAAAATGGATTCAACAGTGGCTAGATGGGAGATGCCAGAGAGTTGTGGTGGATAATTGTTTATCGGGATGGAGGCCGGTGACTAGTGGGGTGCCTCAGGGATCTGTTTTGGGCCCAATGTTGTTTGTAATATACATAAATGATCTGGATGATGGGGTGGTAAATTGGATTAGTAAGTATGACGATGATACTAAGGTAGGAGGTGTTGTGGATAATGAGGTGGGTTTTCAAAGCTTGCAGGGAGATTTACGCCGGTTAGAAGAATAGGCTGAACATTGGCAGATGGAGTTTAATGCTGAGAAGTGTGAGGTTCTACATTTTGGCAGGAATAATCCAAATAGAACATACAGGGTAAATGGTAGGGCATTGAGGAATGCAGTGGAACAGAGAGATCTAGGAATAACAGTGCATAGTTCCCTGAAGGTGGAGTCTCATGTAGATAGGGTGGTGAAGAAGGCTTTTGGAATGCTGGCCTTTATAAATCAGAGCATTGAGTACAGAAGTTGGGATGTAATGTTAAAATTGTACAAGGCATTGGTAAGGCCAAATTTGGAATATTGTGTACAGTTCTGGTCACCGAATTATAGGAAAGATGTCAATAAATTAGAGAGAGTGCAGAGACGATTTACTAGGATGTTACCTGGGTTTCAGCACTTAAGTTACAGAGAAAGGTTGAACAAGTTAGGTCTCTATTCATTGGAGCGTAGAAGGTTGAGGGGGGATTTGATCGAGGTATTTAAAATTTTGAGAGGGATAGATAGAGTTGACGTGAATAGGCTGTTTACATTGAGAGTAGGGGAGATTCAAACGAGAGGACATGATTTGAGAGTTAGGGGGCGGAAGTTTAAGGGAAACACGAGGGGGTATTTCTTTACTCAGAGACTGATAGCTGTGTGGAATGAGCTTCCTGTAGAAGTAGTAGAGGCCAGTTCAGTTGTGTCATTTAAGGTAAAATTGGATAGGTATATGGACAGGAAAGGAGTGGAGGGTTATGGGATGAGTGCGGGTAGGTGGGACTAGGTGAGATTAAGAGTTCGACACGGACTAGGAGGGCAAGATGGCCTGTTTCCGTGCTGTGATTGTTATATGTTATATGGTTATATGGATCACTAGACGAACACCTTAACAACTTGGCCAAACGCCAACACTAACACACTCAAAATGCTGGATGAAATCAGTAGGTCAGGCAGCATCCATGGAAATTAATAAACAGTTATAAGCAATACCGTGGGGTGACACAATAGCATGGTGGTTAGCACAACTCTTTGCAGTATCAGTGACCCAGCTTCAATTCCACCACTGTCTGTAAGGAGTTTGGTATGTTCTCCCCATGACAGTGTGGGTCTCCTCCAAGTGTCTGGTTTCCTTCCACAGTCCAAAGACATACTGGTTGGTAAGTTAATTGGTCACTATACATTGTCCCATGATTAGGCTCAAATTAAATTTGGGGGATTGCCGGGCAGTGCCACTTGAATGATTGGAAAGGCCTATTCCACACTGTACCTTAATCAATCAATAAATAAAAGTTGACACTTCAAGTTGAAATCCTTCAGAGCCCATTTCCACCTACCTCCTACCTCCCAGCTTCTTACTTCATCCCCTCTCACCTTCCCTCCAGTCTCCACCTATCACCTTCCAGCCTGTACTCCCTCCCCCTCCCCTCACCTTCTTACTCTGTCTTCTTCCCCCATCCTCTACAGTCCTGATGCAGGCTCTCTGCCCGAAATGTCAATTGTTTATACACTTCCATAGATGCTGCCTGTCCTGCTGAGTTCCTCCAGCATTTTGTGCGCTGCTCTGGATTTCCAGCATCTGCAGAATCTCTTGTGCTCATAGTTTTAATTGATTAATTTAACATTTGATCAACTTTTACTGATGATATTTTTTTCTGGAAAAATGCCAAAGCCAACTAAAAAGTGGTTGTTTGCTTGCAGGTACAGGGCAAATCTGGATGGATGATGTGGCCTGTACAGGAACAGAGGACACAATTCTCCAATGCAAATTCGCAGGATGGGGAAAAACTAACTGTGGACATGCAGAAGATGCAGGTCTAATTTGCAAGGTTGAATGATGTGAGGAGGAGAACCCTTAAGGGCATCACACATTTAAAATCAGTTTTGTTTCTATTTCGATTTATTTTCACCTATTAAAAAAAATATGAAAAGCAAACCCATTCCCTACTCTCCATGATTTTATCATTTTATGCCACAACATCTGTAGAAAACAATTATATTCAGAAGTATTATCTCTGGAAAAAGATAAAATATTATAATAAATATTGTTATGTTGTTTGATAATCATTTAATGCACTGAAGAATACAGACACCAATTTTATTGTGCATGTTGAAGAAAGAATATTGGAGATCATCGACTCAATAAACATTACCACTGTCATTCTTTCTTGCTATTGTGCTCAATTAAACAGCTGGTGCAATTGCTTTAAAATGCCAGTGATCACCAATCATTCCCACTGCTGTCTGTAAGGAGTTTGTACATTCTCCCCTTGAATGCATGGGTTGCTTCCGGATCAGAATAAGAATCAGATTTAATATCACCAGCACAGACTGACAAATGCAGATAGACAGGCCAATGGATAGATAGATAGATAGACAGATATCCAGATAGAAAGATAGACAGGCCAATGGATAGGCAGGTAGACACGCAGATACAGAGATAGACAGACAGGCTCAGATAGGCTGATGGATAGATAGATAGACGATAGACAGATAGATAAATGGAAGGATAGATAGATAGACATGCAGAGAGATAGACAGACAGATAGATAGATAGATAGATATTTTATTCTTTCTTACTTTTCTAATATTTGTATATCTGTGCACTTGTAATGCTACTGTGATACTGTAATTTCCTTTGGGATCAATAAAGTATCTATCTATCTGGATAGATATAGGCAGGCAGATGGATAGATAGAGGGATAGACATAGACAGATGGATGGATGCATGAGATTTAGTATGGATTGCTGGACTGAATGACTCCTTTATATGTCATTGCAAAATATGAAATATGAAAAACAGAATACATATTAAGACCTTAAGACCATAAGATATAGAAGCAGAATTAGGCCATTCAGCCCATCGAGTCTGCTCCACCATTTCATCATGGCTGATACAATTTTCCTCTCTGCCCCAGACTCCTGCCTTCTCCCCAAATCCCTTCATGCCCTGACCAATCAAGAATCTATCAACCTCTGCCTTAAATATACATAAAGGCTTGGCCTCTGTAGCTGTGGGGGTCTATCTATCTATCTATCTATCTATCTATCTATCTATCGATCCTATTCTGTCAGTGTACTTTCATTTTTAGTTTTCTTTTAAAAAAAACTAGTGCATTCACTAAAATATTTGACAAAGTGATTACCTTTCAACTAGAACATGATCATAGTTTCTTTAAGGCTTTGCCACATTTTATATTTTGAACCTTCAACATACTGTGCAGCAATTGTAAAAAAAAACTAAAATTAAAAAATAAATTTCCCTTACCCCCTCCTCCTCTCCCATTCCCCACTTGCCCTTTGCTTCTTCCCACCTACCCATCACTGCCCCCAGGTCCTTTAGAAAGTGAAATTCTACTGCTGAATCAGTTTGGATTATGCTTCCCTTTCTCCTATGGCCCACTCTCCTCTCCTATCATATTCCTTCCTTATCCACCTGGCTTCATTATCACCTTCCAGATATTCTCCTTTCCATCACCCCCACCTTTACATCTGGCATCTCCCCCCCCCCCCCCCACCCTCTTCCTTTCCAGTTCTGATGAAGGGCTTTAGCCCGAAACATCACCTGTTTACTCATAGCTGCTGCCTGGCCCGCTGACTTTGTGTGAATTGTAACGATTACTTGAAAGTGAGGCTGTTGACAAATCAGTTCAGCTCATGCAAAAGCCTAACCATTCCATTCCTGGTTCCTGGTATACTACTTGAAGATTCAAATATACTGGTTCAAACACAAACTTAGAATCCTCAAGTCCCCTACATTAAGATGGCTGCATGACAACTTCCCCACACAGAGGGGAAGGCACTGAGTATCACATAAGGCACAGAGCTCCCTAATGAGGACATACACACAGTGGCCACTTTATTAGGAATTCCTAATGTTCGTTGATGCAAATATCTAATCAGCCAATCATGTAGCAGCGACTCAATGCATAAAGGCAGGCAGACATGGTCAAGAGGTTCAGTTGTTGTTCAAGCCAAACATCAGAATGGGGAAGAAATGTGATTGAAATAGCTTTGACTGTGGAATAGTTGTTGGTGCCAGTTGGGGTTGTTTGCGTATCTCAGAAACTGCCGATCTCCTGAGATTTTCATGCACAACCATCTCTAGAGTTTACAGAGAATGCCATGTAAAACAAAAAAGAACATCCAGTGAGCAGAAGATCTGTGGGTGAAAATGTCTTGTTAATGAGCTAGGTCAGAGGAGAATGGCCGGACTGATTCAAGCTGACAGTAACTCGAGTAACTACACATTACAACAGTGGTGTACAGGAGAGCACCTTTGAATGCACAGCATGTCAAACTCGAAGTGAATAGGCTACAGACACAGAAGATCATGAAGACCATTCTGAAGGTACCTAATGAAGTGGACACAGAGTATGTGTCAAAATAATACTGACACATCCCATTAGATTACAATTGGCAGGTTGTGTGGGGAATTGGTTCAAAGTAGAAGACAAAATCAAGATAGAGACTGCAGTCTGCCCCAGAAATTTGAATTGTGGCCTTAAATGTTTGCCCTGTCCAGTGACATTAGAGGTAAAAGTGCAGAGACCTGCATATTAAATTTTAATTGGAAATCACAGGAAATTTGTACATGAGAACAATCAGATTAAATATGAGATGGTCAAATCAAGCAGGTGCTTAAAATAGAAGCAGGTGAAGGTTTAAAACAACACAGACAAGTAATCATACCAGCACTTGTGAAGATAACCTTTGGTGACCATTTGCCCAATTCATTAAAACAGACCATCTGATACAACAGCAAATCATATTTTTAGTGGAGCATCAGCCTTACCTCATGGGCTAGAGTACAAAGTGGAAGAAGTTTCTGCTCATGTTCTCAGTACAGTTCGTCTTCTTTTGCACAATGGTATCTGTCAGCCTTTGGCTGCTAATGGATAGCTTTTCATAAAATGCTTTGTATTTCTTTTGCCCTTTAAGTGTCTGCAAGAAAATGAATCTCAAGGTAGTATGTTGTAACATGTATGTATTTTTATAATAAATTTACTCTGAACTTTCAACTTTGAAACTAGGTAATGGTATGTGATAAAAGGAACTCCAAAGTATAAGTAGATTATGAAACATTATGTTTAAATTAAATTAAAGTAGATTATGTTTAAATTACATTTTAAACAATAGAAATTATACATTTATTTTTAATGTTTTAAATTCAGCTTTGTAAATAAAGAACAAAAGCATATCTTACATTTTGGATTCTTTACCTGTGTTCGTTAACAGCACCTGTATAAAGATACCAGACTGTACCAGGGATTATCAGCTTTACAAGACCATAAGACCATAAGACATAGGAGAAGAATTGGGCCAATTGGACAATCGAGTCTGCTCTGTCTTTCAATCATGGCTGATCCTTTTTTCCCCTCCTCAACCCCATTCTCTGGCCTTCCCTCTGTAATCTTTGATACCATGTCCAATCAAGAACCTATCAAGCTCTGCCTTAAATACACCCAATGCCTCCACAGCTGCATGTGGTGACAAATGCCACAAATTCACCACCCTCTAGCTAAAGAAATTTCTCCGCATCTCTGTTTTGAATGGACACCCCTCTATTCTGAGGCTGTGCCCTCTTGTCCTAGACTCCCCCACCATGGGAAACATCCTTTCCACATCTACTCTGTCTATGCCTTTCAACATTCGTATGGTTTCACTGAGATCCCTATCATACTTCTCAGTTCGAGCAAGTACAGACCCAGTTCCTAGTATGATAGCCCTTTCATTCCTGGAATCATCCTTGTGAACCTCCTCTGTTCCCTCTCCAATGCCAGCGCATCCTTTCTTAGATGAGGAGCCCAAAACTGTTCACAATGCTCAAGGAGAGGCCTCACCAGTGCCTTATAAAGCCTCAGCATCACATCCTTGCTCTTGTATTCTAGACCTCTTAAAATCAATGCTAACATTGCATTTGCCTTCCTCACCACCGACTCAACTTGCAAGTTAACCTTTAGTTGTTCTGCATAAGGACTCCCAAGTCCCTTTGCAACTCAGATTATTTAGATTTTCTCCCCATTTAGAAAATAGTCCACACATTTATTCCTACTACCTAAGCGCATAAACATGCATTTTCCAACATTGTATTTCATTTGCCACTCTCTTGCCCATTCTCCTAATCTCTCTAAATCCTTCTGCATCCTACCTGCTTCCTCAACACTACCTGCCCCTCCACCAGTCTTTGTATCATCTGCAAACTTGGCAACAAAGACGTATAGTCCATCATCTAAATCATTGATGTACAGCATAAAAAGTAGTGGACCCAACACCAACCCCTGCGGAGCACCGCCAGTCACTGGCAGCCAACCAGAAAAGGATCCTTTTATTCCCACTCGCTGCCTCCTACCAATCAGCCAATGCTCTAACCATGTTAGTAACTTCCCTGTAATACCATGGGCTCTTAACTTGGTAAACAGCCTCATGTGTGACACCTAGTCAAAGGCCTTCTGAAAGTCCAAATATACAACATCCTCTGCATCCCCTTTATCTATCCTAATTGTGATCTCCTACTTATAAATTCAAAGTTCAAAGTAAAGTTATTTTCATATTTTATATATGTCACTATATAGAACCCTGAGATTTGTTTTCTTGCAGGCAGTCACAGTAAATGTAAGACAAACAGTAGAATCAATGAAAAACCGCACCTGACAAGGCGGACAACAGCCAATGTGCAAAAAATCCCAACAAAATGTGCAAGCACACAAAGGAAGAGAGAAAAAAAACAATAATAAATGAATAAGTAATTAATATATAACCATATATCAAGAACATGAGATAAAGAATCCTTGAAAGTGAATCTAGTAAAGTGACGGGGTGAGTGAAGTTGAGTGAAATTATCAGCTCTTGTTCAAGAGCCTGATGATTGAGGGGTAATGACTGTTCCTGAACCTGGCGGCGAGTCCTGAGGCTCCTAAGAGAAAATCCTTTCACTGGTGTCACGTTAAATCCTCACTTTAAAGTCACAGGCTGCTGCCATATGTGCCCTTGTTGTCCCTGCTGGCAGACTTTCATTTTAAGGCAATTTCTGTGACTGATGTCTGCCCTCACTCCTAGTTTCTTAATGAGGCCAACAGTTCAACTAGTCTCAGTAGGTATGAGCAACCTCTGCCAGAATCCGTATCTGGGCCAAGACTGTTCATATTTACCGAATTCTGGAATCACTGCACCAGGTTCACTGCCATCTGATTTGATCCAGAGCCTTTTTCATACTTGAGCTTGCTGTTTTTTGGAGAGCCAAAGTACTTTGCTGTCCCAAGGAATCATTGTTTTTGTTTAGATCACAGAACATAGGCCCTTCTGCCCACAACGTAGTTCTGGCCTTTTAACCTACTCTAAGATCAGGGAGGCACGGCAGCGCAGAGGTCAGCACGATGTTTTATAGTGCAGGTGACCCAGGTTCAATTCTTATCGCTGTCTGTAAGGAGTTTGTACATTCTTCCTGTGACTGCAAGAGTTCCCTCCGGGTGCTCTGGTTTCCTCCCACCGTCCAAAGACGTACTGGTTAGTAGGTTAATTGGTCATTGCAAATTGTCCTGTGATTAGGCTAGGGTAAATCAGGAGACTGCAGGGCCAGGAGCCAGAAGAGCCTATTTTGTGCTGCATCTCAATAAATAAATAACCTCATCCTCCCGCAGAGCCCTCGCTTTCTCTTTCATCCATATTCCTATGTAAGAATCTCTTAAATGTCCCTAAACTATCCACCTCAACAACACGCCTAGCAGTGCATTCCACACTCTTACCACTCCTTGTGTAAAAAATCTACCTCTGACATCCCCCCCACGCTTTCCTTAAGATTATGCACCCTCATATTTAGCCACGTCTGCCCTGGGAAAGGGATGCTAGTTGTTCACTCTATCTATGCCTCTCATCATCTTGAACAGCTCTATTCTCTCATTCAGCTATCCTCCCTGTCAGATTCCATCTTTTTCAACACTTTGCACCTTCACCTCCCAGCTTCATACATCATTCTCACTTCTCCCTTTCCCCCACTCACTCACCTGGCTTCGCCGACTGCCCGCCAGCTCGTGCCCCTTCCCCTCCCCTACTTCCCCTTTTATTCTGGCTTCTGCCCACTTCCTTCCCAGTCCTGACAAAGGGTGTCAGCTGTTCATGTCCCTTCATAGATGCTGCCTGACCTGCTCAGTTGCTCCAGCACTCTTATGTGTGCTGTTGTAGATGTTTACTAGAAGACAAGCAGATAGTGGTCCCTACTGATCCAGTGCTGTGTGATTCCATGACTGGCCCCTTTTGAGCAGATTCCAGATCAGAACCAGTTTTATTCTCACTGCATGTTGTGAAATTTGTTTTGCACCAGCCATGTAGCGCATACATTAAAGTAACATAAATTACAATAAGAAACATTTTTTTAAAGTAAATGATACATAAGGAGAACAAAATAGTGATCTGTGTTCATGGAGTCACACACTGTTCAGGAATCTGATGGTGGAGGGAAAGAAGCCTATCCTAATGTTGAGCGCACATTCTCAGGCTCCTGTACCTCCTCATTCTGCTGACAGAAATGAGGAGCGGGCATGTCCTGGGGGAGAGAGTACTTAATCATGGAAGCCACCTTCTTGGAGCGCCAACTTTTGATGACGTCCTTGTTGGTGAGATGGCCAGTGCCCAGGGTGAAGCTGACAGAGCCTCTGTAGCTTTTTCCCGGTCCTGTGCAGTGGCTCCTCTACACCAAACGGTGATGCAGCCAGTCAGAAAGCTCTCCACGGTACATCTGTTGAAATTTGCCAGAGTCTTTGGTGACAAACCAAATCCCCTCAAAGTCCTAATAAAGTAAGGCCTTTTGGCCCTTCTTGGCTGTGCTGAACCATTTTTCTGCCTAGTCCCATTAACCTGCACCTGGACCATATCCCTCCAAACTTCTCTCATCCATGTACCTGTCCAAGTTTTTCTTAAATGTCAAAAGTGAGCCCACATTCACCACTTCATCTGGCAGCTCATTCCACACTCCCACCACTCTCTGTGTGAAGAAGCCCCCTCCGATGTTCCCTTTAAACTTTTCCCCCTTCACCCTTAACCCATGTCCTGTTTTTTTTTCTCTCCTCGCCTCAGTGGGAAAAGCCTGCTTGCATTCACTCTATCTATACCCATCATAATTTTATACATCTCTATCAAATCTTCCTTCATTCTTCTACACTCCAGGGAATAAAGTCCTAACCTATTCAACCTTTCTCTGTAACTCAGTTTCCTGGCAACATCCTTGTAAATCTTCTCTGCATTTTTTCAACCTTATTAATATTTTTCCTGTAACTAGGTGACCTAAACTGCACACAATACTCCAAATTCAGCCTCACCAATGCCTTATACAACCTCATCATAACATTCCAACTCCTATACTCATTACTTTGATTTATAAAGGTCAATGTGCCATAAACTCTCTTTACGACCCTATCTACCTGTGACACCCACTTTTAGGGAATTATATATCTGTATTCCCAGATCCCTCTGTTCTACTGCACTCCTCAGTGCCCTACCATTTACCTCTTATGATCTACCTTGGTTTTTCCTTCCAAAGTGCAATACCTCACACTTATCTGTATTAAACTCCATCTGCCATTTTTCAGCCCACTTTTCCAACCGGTCCAAATTCCTCTACAAGCTTTGCAAACCTTCCCCTCTGTCCACTACACCTCCAATCCTTGTATTATCAACAAATTTGCTGATCCAATCCATGAGGACTGATATGTTTTCCCAACTTGCCCTTCCTGAAGTGTACAATCAATTCCTTGTTCTTACTGATGTTGAATGCAAGATTCAAAAACACAACTGCAGATGCTGTGGATCAAAGAATACGTACACAATGCTGGAAGAACTCAGCAGGCCAGGCAGCATCCGTGAGAAAAGAGTAGCCAACGTTTCAGGCTGAGACCCTTCATCAGGAATGGAGGGGAAGAGAGGTTCCGAAGCCCAGTAATAGAGATAGGAGAGGGGGTAGGGCCTAGAGGCGCCAGGTGGAAAACCAATCAGAGGAAAGATAAAGGGAGGAGGGGGAGGGGATAAGCATGAAAGAACTCAAGGCCCTCAGACGGTGCCTGGGTTTTTTTTCCTATTACGCCCAATGGGTCCCCCATTACGCAGACAAGGCTCGCCCCCTGGTCAAGTCTACCTTGTATCCCCTCTCTGCTGAGGCCTGCGCGGCCTTCAACTGCATTAAAGCCGACATTGCCAAAGCTACGATGCATGCAGTGGACGAGACCGCTCCCTTCCAAGTGGAGTGTGATGCCTCCAATTTCGCTCTGGCTGCTACCCTCAATCAGGAAGGCAGACCAGTAGCATTCTTTTCTCGCACCCTCCAAGGCTCCGAAATTCGGCACTCCGCGGTGGAGAAAGAAGCCCAGGCCATAGTGGAGGCTGTTAGGCACTGGAGGCACTATCTTGCTGGCAAAAGGTTCACCGTGCTGACCGACCAGCGCTCAGTTGCGTTCCTGTTCAGCAACCAACAGCGGGGCAAGATCAAAAATGATAAGATTTTGCGGTGGAGGATAGAACTCTCCACCTACACCTATGATATCCTGTACCGGCCTGGCAGACTCAATGAGCCCCCTGATGCCCTATCCCGGGGAACATGTGCTAGCACACAGCTCGACCAGCTGTACGCCCTTCATGCACAACTTTGCCATCCGGGGGTCACCCGATTTTACCATTTTGTGAAAACTCGGAACCTGCCATACTCCCTGGAGGACATCAGGACGATGACCAGGGACTGCCAAATTTGCGCCGAGTGCAAACCGCACTTCTACCGTCCTGACACGGCACAACTTGTCAAGGCCACCCGCCCTTTTGAATGCCTGAGTGTTGACTTTAAGGGCCCCCTTCCCTCCACTGACCGCAATGTCTATTTTCTCAGTGTTATTGACGAGTTCTCACGGTTCCCCTTTGCCATCCCCTGCCCCGACACCACTGCCACGTCCGTCATAAAAGCCCTGCGCCAGCTCTTCACTCTGTTCGGGTATCCCTGCTATATCCACAGTGATAGAGGGTCCTCCTTTATGAGTGAGGAGCTGCGCCAGTACTTGCTAGCTAGGGGCATTGCTACCAGTCGGACCACGAGTTATAATCCCTGGGGTAATGGCCAGGTGGAGCGGGAGCATGCCACAGTGTGGAAAGCCACACTTTTAGCCCTTAAGTCAAAAGGGTTGCCGGTCTCTCGATGGCAGGAGGTCCTCCCTGAGGCACTGCACTCTATCCGCTCTCTGTTATGTACGTCCACCAATGCCACCCCTCACGAACGCCTATTCTCTTTTCCCAGGAAGTCTGTCACTGGGACCACCCTACCAGTTTGGCTGACGTCCCCGGGGCCAGTGCTGCTCCGGAAACATGTGAGGAGCAATAAATACTCCCCGCTGGTGGAGAGGGTTCACCTTCTACATGCGAACCCCCAGTATGCTTACGTGGTCTTACCTGATGGGCGGGAGGACACGGTCTCCATCCGCGACCTGGCACCCGCAGGTGCAGCAGTCCACTACCCTGAAGGCTCTCCGGTAACTATGAACCCTGTACCAGAGGTGACACCGTACTCACCAGGCCCTACACAGACTCCTCACGACACTTGTATACCGGGCGTTTCGTACGCATTTATACCAGGCGCCTCGCACATGCATGAGGGATCACCGGCGCCTAGTGGGCAAGAACACGCGCAACCCCCGTCCCCTGTGCAATCGCCAATGTTGCCGGCACCTATGCGGTCACAGCCGGTGCTACGTACATCACAGCGACAGATTCGACCACCTGATAGACTTGACTTGTAAAAAACTTCGCCACATGAGGACTTTTTCAAACGAAGGAGGGGTGAACAATAAAATTGATGCACCATCAATAACTCACACTGAGACGTAAGGCGAGATATCGGCTTTTATTGACTGGAAGAAGGAACCAGGAGTGAGTGTCTATCATACAATGTCTTGGAGACTGAGGCCGAGCGTCAGGCCGCAGATCTCCTTTATACAGGGGCCTGTGGGAGGAGCCACAGGAGCAGTCAGCAGGGGCGTGTCCTGACAGGCACATAGTTCACCACAGACCCTTCATCAGGAATGGAGGGGAAGAGAGGTTCCGAAGCCCAGTAATAGAGATAGGGGAGGGGGTAGGGCCTAGAGGCGCCAGGTGGAAAACCAATCAGAGGAAAGATAAAGGGAGGAGGGGGAGGGGATAAGCATGAAAGAACTGTAGAGATAAAGAAGCAGAAAGTTGAAAGGGGAGAGAGGCAGAGAGTGTAGCATCTACACTCCGTCCGTCACAATAGACAGGACCTCCCGGTTGCCACCTCCTTCAACTCTGCCTCTCATTCCCACCTAGATATGTCTATACATGGCCTCCTCTACTGCCATGATGAGGCCAAACTCAGGTTGGAGGAACAACACCTCATCTACCGTCTGGGTAGCCTCCAGCCTGGTGGTATGAACACTGAATTCTCCAATTTCCGGTAATTCCCTCCCCCTATCCCAGGTCCCTCTCTGCCTCTCTCGCCTTTCAACTTTCTGCTTCTTTATCTCTACAGTTCTTTCATGCTTATCGCCTCCCCCTCCCCCTTTATCTTTCCTCTGATTGGTTTTCCACCTGGCGCCTCTAGGCCCTACCCCCTCCCCTATCTCTATTACTGGACTTCAGCCCTCTCTTCCCCCCCATTCTTGATGAAGGGTCTCGGCCCAAAACGTTGGCTACTCTTTTCTCACGGATGCTGCCTGGCCTGCTGAGTTCTTCCAGCGTTGTGTACAAATGCAAGATTGTTGTTGCAACACCACTCAACCAACCATTCAGGTGAATCTCACTCCAGGGCGCTTCTTACTCATCATCTGAAGCTTTGCCAACATCAATTGTGTCAACAGCATGAAGACTTGACAGAGGCTATAATTCACCGGGAGTCTGAGGAGGCTTGGGGTGTTCCCAAAGATTCTTGCAAATTTCTACAGATATACCACGGAGATCATTCTAACTGGCTGCATCATTGTCTGGTATTGAGAGGCCGCCGCACAGGATTGGAAATAGCTGCAGAAGGTTATTAACTCAGCCAGCTCCATTATGGGCACAGCATCGAGCCACCTTCAAAAGGCAGTGCCTCAAAAAGGTAGCATCCATCATTAAGGATCCCCATTACCCAGGACTCTTCTTATTCCTACCGTCAAGGAGTAGGTACAGAAGCCTGAAGACACACACACAATGTTTTAGGAACAGTTTCTTTTTCCCTGCCATCAGATTTCTGAATGGATATTGAACCCATGAACAGTTCTTTTCGTTTGCGTTTTTCTCTAATTACTTCCGATTCTGATTCTGAGCTATGTAGTTTGAGCTACATAGAATGAATGCCCCAGGCGGGAGGTCTGAAAATGGCCTGAAATTCACCTCATGATCATTACTGAAATGAGCCTCTGGTGTCCGCCTTGCTCCTGCAGATGTCCAGCCATTTTAAAAAGATCATTGTTGAAGGGAAGTTGAGTGAATTGGGACCCGGGCTGTGCAACCCATGACTAATGAGGCCAAAGACCATGCGTTCATATCCCAAGTTACCATTCATAATCCCACAATCCTCTGCAGCTGCTCAAGGAAGCTTTTGATTCTGGTTGAGAGTTCAGTGAATGTCCATAAGCACTTTTAACCTTTGTCTCTAATTTTTTAACTTGAACCTCTCTTAAGATCAGCCAAATCTGTTTTGTACTGGGTTTTACTCTTGTTGATCACTTGACAAAGGCTGCCTAGTCACACTGAAGCAGATGATGCATTTCATCTTCAATGGCAAATTGCAAAAACCGAGTCGCTAAATATGGCAAGATCCTGTGATGAACATTGACTTTCACAGGGTTCTGTTGTACAGTGAAGTTAGCTTGATGGTTCCTTAAGACTGTTACAGCTTGGGGAGGTAATGGGGATAAGCTCCCACTACTTATTAAATGCTCTCAATGGCCTGCGTCTGAAATAGCATCTTGACCACCAAGGCCAGCACCTGGCCTTCACATATGGCTTAGCAACTAAGCCTGTTGGGACCCTTTCTAATGCCAGGAGAAGGTCAAAGGCAGGCTATTGGTGTCTTAAAACCGGTCAAATTGGGCAGATGGGGCTTGTCAGCAAGTTGGGCAGCTCAGCTAGGAGAAGGGGAACTCTGATGTCAAGCCTCTGCTGCCTTGTGGTATACCCACTCATGGAGAAGGCTTTGGGAGTGAACCCCAAGGGAAACCACTGGAGCTGGAGTGTCTAAGGCAGGCCTACATTGAGGTTAACTCTGACTGGCAACTCCTACTGCCAAACTGCATCGGTCTCTCCTGCTGCATGGGCAACAGCTTGCTCTCCATATTGTACTGCCCTGACTTGCCCAGCAACTTTGACAGCTGGGCCGCAACATCCATGGTCAACCTCGACTAACGAAGGCCATAGAAGTTAGGTTGAGAGAGGACCATCGTTTAATAGATGTTAAGTGTTCAGACTCACTCTCTCACTTGCTTGGTAATGACCTGTGCTTTGGCCTCTGAGTTTGTGTATAAGAACAGGTCCTGAGTTGAAAAACAACAATTGCTCATCCTTGCTTCTAACAAGCTGCATGTCACTGAAACTACACTGAGCAGACAGAAAGCCTGTACAACAGGTAGTCAAAACTGCCCATCGCATCATTGGCACCAGCCTACCTGCCAGCGAGTACACACGTCCAGGAAGGTGCCAGTAACATCATGAAGGATCCCACCCACCCTGTACATGGACTGTTTGTTCCAGTCCCATCAGGGAGGAGGCTATGTAGCATCCACACCAGGACCACTAGACCCAAAAACAGTTACTTTCCCCAAGCAGTAAGGCTGATCAACACCTCCGCCTGTTAATCCACCCCTCCACACCCCCACCACTACTACTTTATCATGTACTGTCAGAGTCACCTATCTACATATGCTCCTGTACCCAGTGTCACTTTATGGACATATAATCTATGTACTGTATCTAAACTATCTGTGACAAATAAAGCTAATCTTTAAAAGATCTTCATCTTTGTTTCAGCAAAACAAAGATAATGAAGTGTGTGGGAAATAACACAGCTATGCTTGAGACCAACATTTTTGGACACTTCTGTTGAATAGTACCTCCCAATAATCAATTAACAGATTCCAATTCATATTCAGCCCTGTGCACTTCTGTTCCTTAATAAAATATTAGACTGCCCTCTAGTGGACAGATGAAAGTTACACAATTAATGGAATTCAGAAACACAAGATTCCGCCAATCAGAATCAGGTTTATTATCACCTGTGTGTGACATGAAATTTGTTAACTTAGCAGCAGCAGTTCAATGCAATACATAATCTAGCAGAGAGAGGGAAAATAATAATAAACAAATAAAACACAATAATAAAGAAACAATTAAAATACTGATTAGATTTTTTAAAATATGCAAAAAGAGAAATACTGCATATTAAAAAAAAAGTGAGGTAGTGTCCAAGGCTAGGAATCAGATGACAGAGGGGAAGAAGCTGTTCCTGAGTCGCTGAGTGTGTGCCTTCAGGCTTCTGTATCTCCTACCTGATGGTAACAGTGAGAAAAGGGCATGCCCTGGGTGCTGGAGGTCCTTAATAATGGATGTTGCCTTTCTGAGACACCACTTCCTAAAGATGTCCTAGGTAATTTGTAGGCTAGTGCCCAAGATGGAGCTGACTAGATTTACAATCTTCTGCTGCTTCTTTCGGTCCTGTACATTACCCCCTCAATACCAGACAGTGATGCAGCCTGTCAGAATGCTCTCCACGGTACAACTATAGAAGTATTTGTTGACATGCCACATCTCTTCAAACTCCTAATAAAGTATAGCTGCTCACTTGCCTTCTTTATAACTACATCAATATGTTGGGACCAGGTGAGATCCTCAGAGATCTTGACACTCAGGAACTTGAAACTACTCACTCCCTCCACTTCTGATCCCTCTATGAGGATTGGTATGTGTTCCTTCATCTTACCCTTCCTGAAATCCACAATCAGTTCTTTTGTCTTACTGATATTGAGTGTCAGGTTGCTGCTGCGGCACCACTCCACTAGTTGGCATATCTCACTCCTGTACGTCCTCTTGTCACCACCTGAGATTCTACCAATAATGGCTGTATCATCAGCAAATTTATAGATGCTATTTGAGCTATGCCTAGCTATACAGTCATGTGTATACAGAGAGTAGAGCAGTGGGCTAAGCACACACCCCTGAGGTGTGCCAGTGTTGATTGTCAGCGAGGAGGATATGTTATCACCAATCCGCACAGATTGTGGTCTTCCGTTTAGGAAGTCGAGGATCCAGTTGCAGAGGGAGGTACAGAGGCCCAGGTTCCGCATCTTCTCAATCAGGATTGTGGGAATGATGGTATTAAATGCTGAGCTATAGTCGATGAACAGCATCCTGATGTAGGTGCTTGTGTTGTCCGGGTGGTCTAAAGCCGTGTGAAGAGCCATTGAGATTGCGTCTGCTGTTGACCTATTGTGACTATAGGCAAATTGCAATGGGTCCAGGTCCTTGCTGAGGCAGGAGTTCAGTCTAGTCATAACCAACCTCTCAAAGCATTTCATCACTGTCGATGTGAGTGCTACCGGGTGATAGTCATTAAGGCAGCTTACATTATTCTTCTTGGGCACTGATATAATTGTTGCCTTTTTGAAGCAAGTGGGAACTTCTGCCTGTAGCAGTGAGAGGTTGAAAATGTCCTTGAATACTCCCACTAGTTGGTCAGCACAAGTTTTCAGAGCCTTACAAGGTACTCCATTGGAATCTTCTGCCTTGCGAGGGTTCATTGCCTTTAAAAACATCCTGTACAATGCAAGGAGGCTTTTTCCACTGAGATCAGGGGTCATGGGTTAAGGGTGAAAGGTGAAAAGTTTAAGGTTCAACATGAGGGGAAACTTCTTCACCCAGAGGGTGGTGAGAGTGTGGAAAGAGCTGCCAGTGCAAATGGTGCATGCAAGCTCGGTTTCAACGTTTGAGAGAAGTTTGGATAGGTACATGGATGGTAGGGATGTGGAGGGCTATGGTCCTGGTGCAAGTTGATGGAAGTAGACAGTTTAAATGGTTTTGGCACAGACTAGAAGGGCTGAAGGGCCTGTTTCTGTGCTGTACTTTTCTATGGCTCTAAGACAGTACATGAACCAAATGCATTTACCACATAATTCAATAATTTTGGCATGGTTTTGGGCTTCATTGAAATTCTTCTTATATTACCCATTATGCTTTTACAAAACATGAACAAATGTAATTCACTTTGAGAGATGGTTATCTTCACAAAATATCATTGGAAGCACAAATTCAGATTTGGCCCAATCTGTTAGCTTTAATAGGTCCCTATACTCTCTGTGAAGTACCAAAGGGATACTAAAATGTAGTTGATTTCTTTATTATGTTTAAATAATGTAGTATGAATACTCAGCAGTTCAGATGTGCTCTCTCAGAAAACAGGATGATTTGCAAATATAAATTCATTCATTGACCCACAGGGTCTGATAATGTTCTAATGGAGCTGGAAACCCGGAGGTAGATGTTCTGTCAAAAATAACTCGTTTAGTACCAGGAGCTTTATAAAGTGGCCCTTTTTATAAAGTGATATATCCTGGCAGGATGTAAGACTGGGCCGACCTGAGGGTGCTACAGACTGTGGCACGACTAGGTGCTAAAGAAGCTGGCGGAGATCCTAGCGGCCTGCAGGCAGAATGCGAGAGCAGCTTTTCCCCAGCAGGATGACAACTCATCCCATTTGTTGAGTGCTGGATGCACCTGTCGAAGAGCTCCTTCAGGACTCCTCTCCACTGGCGAGGAGTGAAACGTGATGGTATATCTCTGCAGACAGCTACAGCTCCCCACGGAAATCACCTCCACATCTCTCCGCCCAAACGGTGTACCGTGGTCCATGTCTGGCGAGACAGCCCCCCTCATTGAGTTAGCCATCCCACAGGAGGCTGCCCACGAACAAAAAAGCCTGAAGTACTCGGACCTGCCAGCTGGCTGGTGGACCATCTTCTACCCTGTGGAGGTAGGGTGCCGCAGCTTCATTGGCGCATCGATGACAAAGTCACTCCGTGATAAGGCAGTGACTGGAGTTAGGCTCAGGAAGGACTACCAAAGAGTTGGCTGAAGGGGCAGGAAAGGGCAGCTTTTGGCTGCGGCTGAGGAGGAAGGACAGAAATTGGGGGACTGACTAACCGTATTGGAAGCTGCAGGGGGCAGGGAGAGGTTCCTGCCACCAGGAGATGTACCAGAGCAAAGGGAGCGAAACATCAATGAGCAGTGGCTGATGACCCTGCAGCTGAGCTAAGGGCTATATTGGGGTTGCGGCAGGCAGCAATGACAAGCAGGAAATACCTTCCTGTAAATCTCATTGACTGAATCTTTTTTTGTCTGCTTTTATCAAAGGTTATATTAAACTATCTAACAAAGTAACTATAAACAGCTGGGTAAATATTTATACATGGATTAGGAATTTGTACAACTGTGTTCTTGTGACCACAACACAGCACCAAGCATTTTCACTGATATTGGCAATGGTTCATTCACTTTACTTGGGAAGCAGAAACAGGGAAATTGCTATTTTCAAATACAGTGGCATGCAAAAGTTTGGGCACCCCTGGTCAAAATTTCTGCTATTGTGAATAGCTAAGCAAGTAAAAGATGACCTTATTTCCAAAAGGCCTAAAGTTAAAGATGACATATTTCCTTAACATTTTAAGCAAGATTATTTTTTTGTTTCCATCTTTTACAGTTTCAAAATAACAAAAAAATGGAAAGGGGCCCAAAGCAAATGTTTGGGCAGCCTGCATGGTCAGTTGTAGAAGCCATCCTCTTTTCATCTTCAGCTTTTTTTACAGACGGTGTGATGTTTGCTTCCAGAATTTGCTGGTATTTAATTGAATTCATTCTTCCCTCTACTAGTGATATGTTCCCTGTGCCACTGGCTGCAACACAAGCCCAAAGTATGATCGATCCACCCCCGTGCTTAACAGATGGAGAGGTGTTCTTTTCATGAAATTCTGCACCCTTTTTTCTCCAAACATACCTTTGCTCATTGCAGCCAAAAAGTTCTATTTTAACTTCATCAGTTCACAGGGCTTGTTTCCAAAATGCATCAGGCTTGTTTAGATGTTCCTTTGCAAACTTCTGACACTGAATTTTGTGGTGAGGATGCAGGAAAGGTTTTCTTCTGATGACTCTTCCATGAAGGTCATATTTGTGCAGGTGTCGCTGCACAGTAGAACAGTGCACCACCACTCCAGAGTCTGCTAAATCTTCCTGAACGTCTTTTGCAGTCAAACGGGGGTTTTGATTTGCCTTTCTAGCAATCCTACAAGCAGTTCTCTCAGAACTTCCAGACCTCAACTTGACCTCCACCGTTCCTGTTAACTGCCATTTCTTAATTACATTATGAACTGAGAAAACGGCTACCTGAAAACTCTTTGCTATTGTCTTACAGCCTTCTCCTGCTTTGTGGGCATCATTTATTTTAATTTTCAGAGTGCTAGGCAGCTGCTTAGAGGAGCCCATGGCTGCTGATTGTTGGGACAAGGTTTCAGGAGTCAGGGTATTTATAAAGCTTTGAAATGTGCACCACCTGGCCTTTCCTAAAGATGACTGTGAATAAGCCATAGCCCTAACAAGCTAATTAAGGTCTGAGATCTTGGTAAAAGTGTCATGGTCCCATCTGGCTATCCCCATTCCACTCCTACCTCCTTGATTGTGGTTTAATTCCCGTCATCTGATCCCCATTTGCTGTTAGTTCAATTAATTACACCACACCTGGTTCCCATCAGAGAATATAGGATAAGAACTCTGGCGGCACAGTTAAGGGTCGCCAGTTCGTTGGTCGATTCTAGTTTCCTGATCCCTTAGGACTGTTAGTTCTAAGCTCCGCTTCATTCCCTGGATACTCTACGTAAACCTTGTCTCTGAGTCAAGATTCCCCTGGTTACCTCTTCCATGTTCACGACTGTGCTAGCACCTCTCGACCCTGCCTCCGTGCCTGTGCCCTGCACTTGGGTTCATCCGCAGTCATTCCCTTGCAACAAAAAGTTGTCTGAGAGCTCAAATCTCTTGGGGTGCCCAAACTTTTTCATGGTGCTCCTTTCCTTTTTTTTCACTCTAAAATTGTACAAAACAAAAATAACACACTAATCCTGCTTAAAATGTTGAAAAGAATGTTTCATCTTTAGCTTTAGGACTTTTGGAGATCAGTTCATCTTCTACTCAGTTAACTATTCGCAGTAACAGAAATTTTGACCAGGGTGCCCAAACTTTTGCATGCCACTGTATAATGTTAATTGCCAGATTTTCATTTACTTTCTTATAATGAGCCTATGTAATGCTGCGGTGATAGAAATTATATATTTCATATTGTTTACTACAAAAATATAACATCTATCATAACTCACCATAATGTATTCAGGGGGAAATATTTTGGAGATATGGTACCTAAAAGTCCTCCCCACCATTAAGCACCCTTACAAGGAGGACAGCCACAAGAAAGCAGCCGCCATCATCGAGCATCCCCACCATCCAGACAAAGCTCTCTGCTCGCTGCTGCCACCAGGCAGGAGGTACAGGAGCCGTAGGTCCCACACCACCAGGTTCAGGAACAGTTATTACCCGACAAACATCAGGCTCCTGAACCAGCGTGGATAACTTCACTCACCTCAGCACTGCCCATGGACTCAATTTAAACTCTACAACTCATGTTCTCAGTGTTACTTCTTTATTACTTTTTTTTGTATTTGCCCAGATCGTCTTCTTTTGCACACTGGTTATTTGTCAGCCTTTGTTTGTGTGCAGATTTTCATTTCTATTGCCTACTGTGAATGCTTTGTTCTTACATTAAATAACTTTTCTACTCCATAAACACATCTCATATTCCATTTGGGGATCCTCCAACCTGATGGCATGAACATTGATTTTTCTAACCTCCATAATTTCTACCCCGTTCCTGTTGTCTCTTTTTCCATTCCCATTCTGGTTACCCTCCTACCCCTTCTCTTCCCTTCACCTGCCTATCACCTCCTTCTGGTGCTCCTTCCTTCCCTTCCTCCCTTGATCCACTCTAATCTCCTAACAGATTCCTTCTTCTTCAGCCATTTACCTTTTCCACCTATCACCACCCAGCTTCTTAATTCATCCCCATCTACTTCTCCTGTCACCTGGTCTCATCTATCACCTGCCAGCTTGTACTCCCCCTTACCCCCTCCACCTTGTTCTGGCTTCTTCCCCCTTCCCTTCCAGTCCTGATCAAGGGTCTCAGCCTGAAGCATTGACTATTCCCCTCCATGGATGATGCCTGACCCACTGAGTTCCCTCAACATTTGTGTATGTTCTTCCACTTCATTCATTTTCTCTGAATCATATGTATAGATAAGACAACTTACATGGACTCCAATTATGCCTGTCTCTTTGTTAGATATGTGAGACCATCTTTGACTTAACTCTATTCAACCGCACCCTCCCATCAATTCTATCCCACTGTGGTTAGACTCTTGAATGGGCTTCTTGTATGATAAGATGGACTCCTGACCTCATTATGATCCAGCACTTTATCATTTACCTGCACTGAACCTTTTCGGTAGCTTCTACAATTTATTCTGCTTTTACCTTGTTCCAGCTCAATGCATTGTGGAATGATTTAATCTGCATAAAAATATGGAAGACAAACTCTTCACCATATCTTGATACAAGTGGCAATAGTAGAGCTATACCAATATTGTCACAGTCCCCATCGTTAATTCCCCATATTCTCCTAATTCCCCTTGATGGTGGCGCACCTGATTCTCATCTAAACCTGCAGCATAAATATTCCAGCTTTACATCCACTCATCGCTAGAACGTTGTTTTAGCCAGTGTGGTAATTCACATCCCCGGCCGCTTAGGATTGTGTATTCTAAGTTTTATTTCAGTCCCGAGGTTTACCTGTGTAACTCTGTCTCTCTGTGCCAAGAAAAGTATTGCCTGCCATTTGCCGTTCTGCTCAGCAATGCTCTGTGCCAAGATAAGGGCTGTCTGCCGCCTGCCTCTCCTGTTGCCGTTCATCTCCGGCAACGCCCTGTGTCAAGATAAGTTTTGCCAGCCTCCCACTTTTCCGTTCACCCTCCTTTTTGCCATTCAGCTCCAGCCACGCTCACACCCTCGTCTGCATCCTAACTCTATTCCTGTGCCAGTGCCCTGCACTTTGGTTTGCCCGTTCTCTGCAACAGAATGACCTGGCCACCATAGACCCAGCAGACACAGACACCCTTCAACAAGCCCTTGCCAGCCAGGGTTCCCTACTGGGACAGCACAACCAACTCCTCCGGGAGGATATGCAGAACCTCCGTTCCCTGTCTACTCATGTTACGCAGATCGGTAACCAGGTGGACCGTGTCTCCACTCGTATCACTCAACCCACACCTGGAACCAGCCTAGCCCGCCCAGAGAGCCTCACGTACCAGAGCCGGAGCACTATACTGGAGACCTGGGGAAGTGCCGGGGTTTCCTCCTTCAGTGCTCCCTGGTGTTTGAGCAGCAGCCGTCGACCTACTCCACAGGTAAGTCTAAAGTTGCTTATATTGTTGGGTTGTTAAGGGGAAACGTATTAGGGGTTAGCATGGGCCACAGTAGTTTGGGACAACTAACCTGATATCTGCTCCTCTTTTGCCATTTTCATTGCGGAGATGAGAAAGGTCTTCGATCACCCAGTCCGGGGTCGAGACGCTGCCAAACGCCTACTCACTCTCTGCCAGGGCTGAATATTCAGTGGAGGTCTGGACATTAGCAGCCGACTCGGGGTGGAACGATGAGTCGCTCCCGGGGGTATTTTGGGGTGGACTTAGCGACCTGGTGAAGGATGAGTTGGCGGTGAGAGCCGACACCAACAGCCTGGATTCCCTGATCTCCCTGGCCACCAGGTTGGACAATTGCCTCTGGGAGCGCCGTAGAGAGAGAACTGGTCGTCCACCACCTTTGGCCCCTTTTCGACTCTCTTTATTGCCCCTCGCCAGAACAAGCCTCTCTCCCCCTCCTGCACCCCGAGTGGCTCCCAGCCCTGCCGCTTCCACCGCCCCAGGAGAGGAACTCCTGCAGTTGGGCCGGGCCTGCCTTTCTCCCGCTGAACGTCTCCGGAGAATGAGAGCGGGCGAGTGTCTATATTGTGGTCAGTCCTGTCACCTCCTCACCACCTGGAATACCAAATACAGGCTTTGGGGAACACAACCACACAGCTTCCTCATAGTGCCGGAGGTCTGTGTTCAGTCCTGACCTTGGTGCTGCCCAAGTAGGACTTGCACATTTTCCCTGCGACTGTGTGACATTTTCCCTGCAACTTTAGGTCATTTGGCTTCCTCCCATATACCAAAAACGTGCACGTTGCTTGCAAGCACCTAAAAATTTTTCCTCATAAATCTTTTGAAATGTTCCCACAACCAGTGGACTCACTTTCAAGGACTCTTCATCTCATGCTCTCATTATTTATATATATAATTTCTTTCTTTTTGTATTTACACTTTGCTGTCTTCTGCACACAGGTTGAATGCCCAAGTTAGGAGGCCTTTCATTGATAATATTATGGTTACTAATCTATAGATTTATTTAATATTGAATACCCACAAGAAAATGAATCTCAGGGTGATATATGGTGACATTTTATATACTTTTTGGGTGGCTAGGTGGAGATATTCTCTTCCAAAGGAGATGTAAGGCACTTCTTCCCTCTGGAAGCCTGCAGGTCACCCTTGGTGTAAGTGCCAGTCTTGATGGAGGGTCTCTGCCCGAAATGTCAACTGTTTACTCTTTACCATTGATGCTGCCTGACCTGTTGAGTTCCTCCAGCATTTTGTGAGTTGCTTTGGATTTCCAACATCTAGATTTTCCAGTAAAGTGTAGCATCTGCCTAGCCCCCCCATCAGGTTTGATAATAAATTTACTTTGAACTTTAAATTTCCTCCCCCTCACCTCAAAGCTATTAGTCATTCCATCCAGCGAAATAAAAACTCTACCTCTCATAACTTCACATACTTCCGTATTCAGTGTAGCTGCCTACTGACATTACATGCTTCTGTAGTCTTGACATTATCTTTAATGAACAGGAAGAACTTATAAAGAACAAAATACAAATCAGAAGAAGGGATCCAACAGCCACAAAATGCTGGAAGAATTCAGGATTGCTGATGAATCTAGACAACTCCCCTCTATAAACGCTAGGAACCCGCCTCCGTCCAGCATCTGCAGATTCACTTTTGTCTATGTATGAGGTTTTTCATCAGATCGCACATGAGATTAAATTCAGATAATCGCATATTGTGGAGATTCCTGACTGGCATTGGCCTTCATTCTGAATGATCAACAAATGCCGGGCCGAGTGGAACGGGGTGCGATAATTTCGGCGCCAACTTGATGCCCAGCCCTTCGACAGAGAGATCTTGCGAGTTCCCACCGCTGGAAAATGGGCCGATCAAAGCGACGATTGAAGCGAGAACTTCGGGCGCACCGCGTTCAACCGCCCGCCACGGTCAAAGAGAGCGCGCCTGCGCGGTCCGCCCGCGACCCGAGCAGCGAGAGAGTGCGCGTGCGCACCCGCCGCCCGCCCGCCCGCCCGCCCGCCGCCGGCTCGTTCCCGTGGTGCACCGGGGCTTTCAAACGGCGAGCGGTGGCTGCGCGCTCGAGAGCGATCGCCGACCGGGAGAGTCTGCGGCCGAGGCTCAGAAACCTGGCGTGTAACTTCTCTAAGCTGTTGTTGCTGTCTTTCCTATCAGAGTCCGTCTGGTTCCAGTTTGGAATCGCAAGAATGGATAAAGATAACCTTTTCAAATCTCCTTGCCAGCAGGAACATAAGAAGTCCCAGGCAGGTATGGATTAGCAGTTTATTGGATGGGTTTTTAATTAGACAAGGGGGCAGTATAATATAAGTCAGTGTTTTCCCCTGCGTTTAAGTGAGTTCTCTTTGCGCTCCAACTGAAATTTTGATCAGAAAATGCAGGAAGTTGCTCTTTAACACTACAGCGAATAAATCTGGTAGATAGACAATTACTGCTGATAATTCCAGTTTTCATCTGGAATTATCAGTTGGTAAATCATGGCTTTCAAGAAGGCTGTCCTGAGGTATGAGTGGATTCCATTTTAAAGATGCTCATTAGTTCATGTTTGGGAAATTGCACAAAACTTGCTGGTTATGATAACCATAAGTCTACAGTTATCCTAACAAGCTGCGTCACTGGTACAGAAACAAACTGCACTGTGGCAGACAGGAAAACTCTACGACCAGTAGTCATAGCTGACTAACGCATCGCCAGCACCAGACTACCTACTGTCAAGGACAATAATACACAAAGGTGCTGGAAAAGGGCCAGTGACATGAAGTTTCCCACCCACCCTGCTCATGGACTGTTTGTTCCACTCAGGGAGGAGGTTACGTTGCATTCACACCAGGACCACCAGACTCAAAAGCAGTTACTTTCCCAGAACAGTATGGCTGATTAACATCTCCACCCTACTTTATTATTTCCTGTCGGTTACCTTATATACAACTTTGTGTCACTTTATGGACATATAGTCGATCTATGTAAGCTGTCTTAAGTATTTCTATTGTGTTTTTGTTTAATTATTATTATTGTGTTTATCCTTTGTGGGGTTTTTTTGTGCTGTATCAGATCCAGAGTAACAATGATTTCATTCTTACACTTGTGAACAGGAAATGACATTAAACAACCTCAATGTAAATTTATTATTGAAGTACATATACATTACCATATACAACTCTGAGGTTCATTGTCTTGTGGGCATAGCCAACAACTTTAATAGAATCAATGAAAGACCGCACCACCAAACAGCGCAGAAAACCAATGTGCAAAGGACAGCAAACTGTGCAAATAAAGGTGGGGGAGGGAAGAAATAATAATAAGCAAGCAATAAATATCAAGAACATGAGATGAAAATTCCTTGAAAGTGAGTCCATAGATTGTGGGAACATTTCAGTACTGGAGCAAGTGAAGTTGAGTGAAATTATCCCCTCTGGTTTAAGAGCATCATGATTGAGGGTAATAACTTTTGAACCTGGTGGTGTGAGATCTGAGGCTCATATACCTTTGAGAAGAGAGCATGACCTAGGTGGTGTGGGTGTCTGATAATAAATGCTTCTTTCCTGTGACAGTGCTCCTTATAGATGTGCTCAATGGTGGGGAGGTCTTTGTCTGTGATGGACTTAGCATATTCACTACATTTTGTAGGACTTTCTGCTTAAGGGCATTGGTGTTTCCATACCAGGCTGTGATGCAGCCTGTCATTACACTCTCCATCATGTATCTATAGAAGTTTGTCAGTCTTAGATGTCATACCGAAACTTTACAAGCTGTTAATGCTGCGCTTTCTTCATAATAGCACGTGCGTGCTGGGCACAGAACGGGCCCTCTGAAATGATAACACATCGTAATGTTCGAAAACACACAAAATTGATTTTTTTTTAAATCACTGAACGTGGAGAGAGGTGAAATTAATTTCTATCATTCATAAAAGGAGGCATTTGTAACATGGGTACAACTTGAACAGTTGCCTTTTCATTGCCATCAGTAGTTGCTGTGTCATATGACGTGGGCAATCATGATCTTATCCTTGACCATGATTGTACTTGACAAATCTTTCTACGTAAGTGGTTTCCCATTGCTTTCTTCTGGACAGTGCCTTTACAGGACGGATGACCCCAGCCATTATCAATACTTGTCAGGGTTTTATCTGCCTGGTGTCAGTGATCGCATAACCAAGACTTATGAAATGCACCAGCTTTAGACCATCCACCTCTAATTCATAGATTGAAATCATACAATTAGTTATAAAATCAGTAATGTTGACAAAATAGTTAAGTTTTGCTAATCTCATTCAATTACTGAAATTTACTTTAGTCCTGGATGTCTGCTTGAACTATGAAATGCAGGAGCATGGGATTTGCAGACAGAAGGCCAACTTTGTCAGTTTGTTGCACCATTGGACTACCATTTACTGCATCCATGCAAACTCCACATGATGCACTGTAATAATTAATACTATATTGGTTTCTGCAGTTACTTATGAGAATTTAAGCTGACAGTTGAGTATAATGGCATATTCCTGAAAGACATGTGCTATTTTGTTTAACTTTGGTCTATTTACAGAATCTAGTAATGAGAATCGCGCTTCTCTGGTCATTCCTGCTTCACCCTTCATGAAGAAGCTGGGCTACGGTACTGGAGTTAATGTGTATCTTATGAAAAGGTCAGTAAATGAAAAAGTTGAAAGATAGTTTGGGGAAGTAAACAATGAAAACCCTTGAATGTCACAGATTTAAAAGAAATAACACAGGATTCAAATCTAATTTTTCTTCTAAATGGGGGCTGCTTTATAAATGTTCTCCTTGCTATTGTGTTCAGTTTATTTTTGCAGAAATTAAGGCCATAAGACATAGGAGCAGAATCACCATTCCATCACTCTAGCTGACTCATATCTAACAGAGTCAGCCAATCATGGGATAATCTCCAACAGAATAAAGGTGTGAAGGATTTTATGACATCTTTATCCTAGTTTTACATGAGACTTCCTTGTCTGTGCTCTCCAACTGCTTGTTATTTATTCAGGTTATTACTGTAAATAGCTAACCTTTGTTAAAATTTTCACTTTAATCATTGTCTTGAGGTAAATAAGATGACACGTTGAGTCTTTTCCTAGCTGAATTATACGTGTGTGATTTTCAATAAATATTGATTATTAGTGGAAATATATCATTACTTTGCTGGAATGTCTTTGAGGAAGATGACAGTTCTTGATGTTTCTCACTACCAGTCATTGTGGGTTGTTGCCAGCACATAAATAAAATCAGTGAGAAATCCAGTCTATACAATAAAAAATAACAAACTGTATATAATCTATTGAATATGATTCTGATAAGGATTTGAGCAAACATAAATGTTGGTCAGTTTTTCTGATTAAAATAACTTGGGTGATGCTTAAAAAGAGGTTATGGTTTAGAAAGGGATAATAAATCACAGATTAGTAAACATTTGTGGAAATTTGGTTTTAATTTGTACTTTATTTGGAAACAGGTTAGTTGGCATTGCAGGAGAATGGAATGGAATGATCTAGCTGATCAGGTTGTATTTAGTTTATTGTATAAGATTAAGTTATTTTTAGAAATTTGCCTGATGCAGTTTGATGCTCACAAAGATCACTCCAGTGCAGAGTAGCAGCAAATGGAATGCATCTACACAGTGCTTATAATGGGAATGCACAAAAGGCCATTCCCAAACAGTAGACCATAAGATATCAGAGCAGAAGTAGGCCAGTAGAGGGAGTATACAGCATCCCAAACAACTAATTTCAGTGAGATTCTTTCATTTTCACACCTAATTAAAGGGCTGCAACAGTTAGGAGCTGCTGCTTCATAGCTCCAGTGACTCACGTTCAGTCCTATTCTTAAGTGGTGTTTGGAATTTGCATGCTTTCCTGACTTTCTTGGGGTGCTCCAGTTCTCCCCTTTCCCGAAAATGCAGAGCTTAATAAGTTTAATTAGTCTTTGTAAATACATAAGTGAATGGTAAAATCTGCGGGGAGTTGATGGTAATCTGGAAAGAATAAAATAGGTTGGAGTAGGATTAATATAACTGAATATTTGATGGTTGGCAAGGACTCAAGCCAATGAGACTATGTAGAGAAACAGTTCAACATGTCGACTAAATAGGCCACAGGGTTAAGCTGTAGTACTCAGACTATGACTGATTTCAGGGTTTAACTGATCAAATACTGTATAAGAAATCTTAAAAGCTTCTACTTCAATGTGCTTCTGCATTCAACTTTATACTTACAAATCCAATTCTCTAATACATCTTAACATCTATTATGTGTTCAAATTGTGCCAAGGGAATCCACGATGCACTTCTCAATGCATTTGCAGTAGAGCATATCAATATGTTTAGTAGTATTTCATTGAAAATGCTTCATAATAGGAAATTGTGTGAATAACAACTGAAAGAATAACTTTGTCACAGATAAGCTAAATTGCTTGCACTTTATTCTGTCCATGCAAATTTGCCCATCCAGGAATGTGTGCTATTGCCTAATTCTACAACTTTTTTTTGATCTATTGTGTTAGGACCCTGAAATATGTTTCATTTGCTAGTACTGTTGTAGTTGGATAGTACATATCAATGAGTACATCAGATTTAAAACTACTAAAACTATTTTAGTCTTCTTGTAAATTTTCTAAAGAAATATTACAATACTATCCATGTACCATTGTTAATACTTCTGGTGAATAATCAGTAATAGTAATCCTATTTCATTCTTTCAATTTGATTACCAGTTTAATTAAAACATGACCCAGCGTTTGTCTAGGTTACAATGTTGTTCATTCGCCTTCTGTTGGTAACTATCTAAAAGCTTACTATGCTCTGTGAATTTTATATTTGTCAACATTATGGATCATGGAGCTCATTCCTCAAAGAATGTAATTTATCCATTGCCATCCTACTTGTGGATCATGTGTTCTAAATTTAATATTTAGGTTTTTATTAATTACTTTAATAACTGGTAATGAAATCCTAGTCCAGAATTTTTTTGTAAGTGGCAAATTGCCTGCAATCATTGTTCCTCTCATGTTGTGTTTGTGCTCAGCCTGCACTGGATCCTAACCATCAACCTGATCAGTGAAGGCAAAGTCTAACAGTTTTGACAGTCCATATTTCTGGAGGTGTGGCTTAACTGGCTGCTAAAGCATTTATGGATGGGGCATTCTACTGGAAGGTTTTAAGTTCCACAGAGCATTTTCGATTAAGTCAGAACTGTTAGAGAAAATCAGAAATGTTCAAAACTTAAGTTATCTAAAAATAAAATCTAAGAAAACAACAATATTTAAGTTAATTCAGCTTGTTTCCAGTTACTTGAGACTTGTATCTTGCCTTAGCAATCACTTCTGGTTCTGAGATACATTTTACAATAAAATGATTGTATGGGAGTCCCAAGTTTCTTGATGTCCTTGACTGATTTTCAGATCTATTCAGGCTCTTAATTCAGAAGGTTTACAGCATAAGTGACCTGTTCAATTTGCACAACTCTATTCTTGTGAAGGATCTTTGGTGCATTAGCTGCTTCTCGTTGCACTGATGCTGCCTGACCAGCTGAGTATTTCCAATATTTTATTTTGTATTTTAATGTAAGAACAATTCAGCTGTTCCCACTTTTTTTCCCTCTTATCTAAATGCCTTCATATTGATTCTTGACTCTTCCACAAATGGGAATAATTTCTCTTTGTCGTTGCTGCTTACACCCTTGGTGATTTTTAATGTCTATTAGATGCTTTTCCAGTGTGTAAACATAACTAAGCTTTTATTAATTTCATGACAACATTTGGCCACGTTAAATAAAATTCAGCTTGTAAGTACTATCAATTTCATTAATTTCAATACTGCTTAAACAAAATTAATTAATTCTCCCCCATCATTTTTAATATATGTAAGAATTCCCAAGGCTTGAGTTTAGTGATAACAGAAAGCTGCCCTTTAGAATTTTCATAAATTTGGTGTCTATGAAAATACATGGGATTCCTAAGTCAGGATTCCAAGTTACACGAGCTTGGATATTTTCAATATTATTGAAGATGGAATATAAAGCTTTGGTGTTGAGATGTAGTTTTCATCAAGTGTTTTGTACTTAGATCCTCCACAGGTGCATCAAATTCTCCATGGGCTGTGAAAAAGATTAATACCCAGTGTAATGTGAAACAGCAAAGTATTTACCTGAAGAGACTTCAGGATGAAGCCAAGCGCCTGAAACATCTTGAGCATCCTAATATTGTCGGTAGGTTTATATGTATATCCTGGAAGTATAGAATATACCTGACCAAACAAAAAACGCTGAACACTTTTTCACCACCCATTGGCATCATATCAAAATTAACTTGTAAAATAGGAAAATGAAATGCCTCTGGTAGCAAGACATAACGGGTGGTTCATTGGACATTGTAAATTGACCTGTGATTGGGTTTGGGTTAAATTAGGGTTGTCAGGGTTTGCTGGGCAGTGTGACTTGAAGGGTCAGAATGGCCTAATCCACACTGTATCTCTAAATCTAAAAAAAAATTACCCTCTAGGAATACAAAATATAATGTGTTTTTTGGCCTTTTGGATGGGACATGAGCAGGTAAACTAGTCAGCTGAGTTAAGAGTATATAAAAGAGTTAAATTCCACAGACAAAACTAAATAATGCTTCAGTTTTCTTGCCAGAATTTTGCCAATAGCTTAACTTGTCATTTGTCTGCAGGATATTGATAGTGTTGTGTTTGTGTAAGTTACAGGGACTACATCTGTAGGGTATCTTTAGGTGTCCTTTGATATTAGTTATTGTTTAATAAATGTGCTCACAATGATGCCATTTACTTATGCTACTATTTACCAAGTTAAGGTAATTCTTTAGTTTCAGACTGACTTTTCTTAAAATTATAGGAATTGCTATGTATTCAGGTTTTCTAGATTTATACTTTCACTCAAATTTTGTTTGCAGGATATCGAGCTTTTACTGAAGCAAATGATGGAACACCATGCCTGGCTATGGAGTATGGAGGAGAGAAGTCTTTGAATGATCTGATAGAAGAAAGGAGTGAAAGTGGCAAAGGGCCTTTTCCTGCCTCAACCATCTTCAAAGTGGCCTTGCATGTGGCCTATGGATTGAAGGTACAGTGTTATAGTAGCTATGGGGCTGGGTTAATTATTTGAATCGTAATCTTACTGTGGTAAGAATCAAAGTGATGAGGTACAGTCAGTAATCTTACTCAGTCAGTCAGCCCATCTCCACTCTCCAATTCTTTTCCAGGGAAAATATTTATCCAATTCCCTTTGGGAGTTCTTATCCAATCTGCAGTCATCATCAGGCTTTATGAGGCATTAAGACCATAAGATATAGGAGCAGAATTAGGCCATTCAGCCCATCGAGTCTACTCCACCATTTCATCTTAGCTGATCCAATTTTCCTCTCAGCCCCGATCTGCCTTCTCCCCATATCCCATCATGTCCTGACCAATCAAGAAACTGTCTTAAATATACATAAAGTCTTGGCCTCCACAGTTGCCTGTGGCAAAGAATTCCATAGATTCACCATTCTCTGGCTAATGAAATTCTCCTCATCTCCATTTTAAAAGGATGCCCCTCTATTCTGAAGCTCTGTCCTCTGGTGTCAGGCTCTGCCACCATAGGAAACATCCCCTCCACATCCATTCTTTAAAGACCTTTTCTCCATTTGATAGGTTTCAATGAGGTGAACCCTCATTCTTCTGAATTTGAATGAATACAGCCCAGAGCCATCAAACAGGCACACAATAAGTGGCCCAAACCTGCTCACAATACTACCAACAGTGCCCTATAAAATTTCAACATTGCAACCTTGCCTTTATATTCTAGTCCAATGTGCTAACATTACATTTGCCTTCCTCACCACAGTCTCAATCTGCAATTTAACCTTTAGGAAATCCTGCAAAAAGACTCCCAAGTCCCCTTGCACCTCAGTTTTTTGTATTTTCTCTCCACTTAGGAAATGGTCAACCATTCATTTCTTTGTCTAAGTCCTTCTCTAACCACTCTGCTTCCTCAAAGCTACCTGCTCCTCCATCTATTTTCATACCAACTACAAACTGCAACAAAGCCATCAATTCCATCATCCAAATCATTGACCCATAGCGTAAAAAGAATCAGTCCCAACACAGACCCCTGTGGAACACCACCAGTCATGGAAGCCAGTTAGAAGAGGATCCCTTTATTCCCCCTCTTTGCTTCCTGCCAATCAGCCACTGCTTTATCCTTGCTAGAATCCTTCCTGTACTACCATGGGCTTGCAGCCTCGTGTGGTATCTTGTTGAAGGTTTGAAAATCCAAGTACACAAAGTCAACAGATTCTCGTTTGTCTATCTTGCTTGCTCCTTCTTCAAGGAATCCCCTTGAAACCATGCTGACTGTGGCCTATTTTATCATGTGCCTCCAAGTACCCAAAGACCTTGTCCTTAATAATCGACTCCAACATCTTCCCAACCACTGAGATCAGACTAACTGGTTTCTTTTCTTCTGCCTCTCTCCCTTGTTGAAGGGTGGAGTGACATTTGCAATTTTCCAATCTTCTGGAACCATTCCAGAACCTAGTGATTCTCGAAAGATCATTACTAATGCCTCCACGATCACTTCAGCCTCCTCTTTCAGAACCCTGGGGTGTACACCATCTGGTCCAGTTGACATGTCTACCTTCAGACCTTTCAACTTCCCAAGATCCTTCTCTCTAGTTATGGTAACTTCACACACGTGATGATCCCTGACACCTGTTAGTATCTTCCACAGTGAAGACATTCTAAATTTTAAGACCTTTTACACCATCTATTACCTTCAATAGATGGTCTGATTAATGATTTGTGACAATAACTCTGTGTTCAAAGGCCAGTATGCTTGAGTTATTAATGTGTTAATAAGCAAGCTGAGTAAATGTGGCTATGCACTGATAATAAACATGAGATGCAAGTTTTCAACTTAATTGATAGGGGAGGCATGTTACTAATAAATGAGTCAAATAGATCGAAGAAACAGAATGAGATTTTATAAAATTCGGACTTATTTTAATGCTTTATTCACAAATACTTCATAGTGCAATGGTAATACAGTGGATTCTTGTTAATTAGTCCTTCGGTTAATCGGTGCAGCCATTTATATGGGTCAACTCTTAAAGAATAAAAGGGAAAAGAAGGCTTGTATTCTCTTTGTTAATTTGAGATAGTATGCCACTGGGAACAGGAGATTTGACAAACAGGATCATTCATGTGAACTTGTGTGGCCGTTAGGCACTACATCATGCTTTAGAGCAAACAGTTTTTAAATAGCATCACTTGTTTGTATTCAAAAAGTAGTGATTTTTGTCACTCATAGTTAGCGAGAAATAATCAGCAAGACAATTTAGAATTGTTTTGCTTACTGCAGATTCAAGCATTCAGTCTTGGAGGTGCCAGAAGTAGCAGGAGTGAAAACAAAATAATTTCATTATTTCAAGTAGTTTGGAACTACGAAGAGTTTGAAGGTGCAGCATCAACAGTCATCTTTGACTGTCACAATAAAAATGAAGATTTGGAAAATGCAATCATCAAATGTACTGTATGAAGGCAATCCATTTCTACACTAGCTCGTTTACATTTACAGTCAATCAAAGGAACACAACAGTCTGTTGGTTATCTGCTGTAACCAAGAAGGACAGTGAAACCTGTGTGGGAGAGTTTTTAAAGTGGAAAAGGTGTTGCACTGGGATAGTTCCACTCTCTCGACCTTGGAAGTCTGGGTTCAATGGTGCAAGTAGTCATCACAAACTGGGGTCTTCTTTGGTTGAAGTGGGTAACCATGACTACTTCTGTGCCCTTATCATGCCCTTTGCTCTCCATGACGCACTGTAAAACTACCTTCTTGGCCATTGGATCTACTGTTGGTCTCCTCCACCCAGTCTGCCAGAGCTGACTTCACATGGTAGGACAGACATGTCCCAGTGTCACCGGGCTATGAGACTGTCGCTGCCCTCACCTGGTTTAGCCCACCAGTCAAAGTGGTGTACTGGGGTCTGGCTGCTATTGCATGCATATGGCTACTTGGAGCCAGAGGTGAAAACTGAGTGTCCAGTGAGGACCAAAGGTGAGTGAACTCCTCCCAATGGACACAACAAGCCCCTTCATCAGAGGTGCTACCCCCCCCCCCCCCCCACCCCATGGATACCCTATACGACAGTGTACACTGGATGAATAACTATTAGGAACTAATACACAGTTTTACGGTATTGTAGTAGCACTGATTGGGCTGGCTGGTGTTTTAGTGGCATCACCATTGGATTTTGAGGCGGATGGTTTTGAGTTCGAATCCAGCCGGGTCCCAACCTGGGCAGCAGCAGTATCTGTGTGGAAGAAAGGCCTGGCCATCTACTTCTGTATCTTCTCACAAAAGCCTATGGACAACTATGCTATCCATAGGGTCATCATGACTCAACAGCATTCAACAACAACAGCAACAACATTAAGTAGCATTGAGGCTGTTCTAATTTGTTCTATATTTATTTAAATGCATAATTTGTTACTCAATTAAATGGTAGTTTGTCAGTTATATATCTTTCTAATTATTTTCATGAAAATTCGGCTAATTGGGACAGCCAGTACTTGGACCAAAACGTTCTGGTCTCAATGCGTCCCAATTAACTGGAATCCACTGTATAATGTTATTTCTGACATTGATTATATGTCAACATTTTGATCTCCTAATTCATCTCTGCAATGTGAATCTACAAGAGGAAAATTTGATCCTCTTCCCTAATTGTTGCCAGTCCAATATGAGATTGCTATTGCATGGGATCAGTTGCCTTTACTCTCCCATCCTCCTCAACCATGACATGACATGCCTTGCCACCAGTAGTAGCACATTCTGTAACCTGAGATAAAAATCCAGTTTCCTAAATATCAGAAATTCTGATGGCTTGATATTTGGTTCACCTATTAGGAGACTAGGTCCTGTTATCTATGGACTTGCATCTTTGCAAGACATGCCATGGTCAGGATTATGGGTCAGTCTGGAGCCAGATCTGGGGTGTGAAGTGTATTTGGGCTGAGTCTAAGGACAGAACTGAAGGTGAGCTTGTTTGATGAGCTGAAACTTGAAAGCTGAATCTCATTGTGTTCTTTAAAGTCTAAGCACTCAATTATTATACTACTGTCTAAAGTAGTTTTTTTTAAAAAATGAAATAGAATTGTATGAGAGTAATAGAAATAAAATCGGGTAATCCAGAAAATTTGCAGATTCAACACAACTGAAGTCCTGATGGTGCTGGATTATCAGAATTTTGATTTTTGGTAATGTCATGGCTCCTGCTAATTCCAGATTGATTTAATGGATAGATTTTGTTTTGCAATCATAACAAATGGCCAATAGGTGTATTTTTGTTTTGCCATAATTTGCTTTTCTTCAATTACAAGCATCTGGCATTCCTCAAAATGTGATCTTCTATCTTTGCTGATTTGAACAACTTGGTATGGTTCAAGTGGCAAATATGGACTTTTATCCTGACATCAAGATTAGGAAATTTTCATGCTTACTCATTTTTGACTTAAAACAAATTACAATAGCATTTTTACTTCAAATATTTTGCATTTAAAGCCGCCTACATGTGGGATGGAAATGAAACTGAATAAAATGTGCTTTTTTTTTAAACCAGTTTTTAATTTACCCAATAACATTACGTATGTAGAAAGACTGGATTCAAAGACCAATATGTAAATTGTTTTTTTTATATAGAATTGTAACACTCAAACATTTAATAATTTGATTTTTAAAATTTTTAGTACCTACACAATGAGAAGAAATTATTGCATGGAGACATCAAATCTTCCAATATAGTCATTAAAGGAGACTTTGAGACGATTAAGATCTGTGATGTAGGTGTTTCACTTGATTTGGACGAGAACATGCAAGGTATGTGACAATGGTATACTTGTAGATTTGTTTCATTAGGAACGTGGAATCTTTACGGGGTTGGAATTTTTCGGTTTCTCTTTTTGATTTCACTTGGAAACATTTCTTTGGTTTTAGAAGTCTCAAAATATTGTCATTTTGTTATTTTAAACAATTAGTCAAAACTGGTCAATCAGTAATTACAATACCTGCAAATTCAAAATCATGTTAACATTAAAATTTTGTAATTCATTCTTTGTGCCACAGTGTCATTTCTTACGAAAAGTACTCCTGAGATATTTAATATTTATATAATTAGTGCATATAAATCTACAGAGTGAACTGGAAATGTAGATCAGAATCAGGTTTAATATCACCAGTATATGTCACGAAATTTGTTGTCTTTACAGCAGCAATACATAACAGAATAAAAAAAAGAATTGCAGTAAGTTCCTGTGTGTGTGTGTGTGTGTGTGTATATATATATATATATATATACCTGTATGTATACATATATTAAATTGTTAAATTAAGTCGTACAAAAATAGAAATAAAAAGGTAGTGAGGTAGTGTTCATTCAAAAATCAGATGGAAGAGGATTAGAAACTGTTCCTGAATCGTTGAGATTGTGCACCTTTCTGTACCTTCTTCCTGATGGTAGCAATGAGAACAAGGCATGACTTGGGCGAAGGGGTTTTACAACTCTCTGAAGTTTATTTCGATCCTTTGCAGCAGCTCCTCTCCTCCCCCCCCTCCCCCCCAACCATCCCCCATACCAGGCGGAGATGCAGGCAGTTAGAATGCTCACTGTAGTTCACCTGTAGAAATATGCACGTGTTTCTGGTGACATAGCAAATCTCCTCAACTCCTAATGAAATGTAGCTGCTGTCATGCTGCCTTTGTCGCTGCATCAATCTTTTTGGGTCCAGGATATATCCTCAGGGATATTAACACCCAGGAACTTGAAATTCTGATCCCTCTGAGGACTGGTGTATGTTCCCTCATATTGCCCTTTCTGAAGTCCACTATCAGTTCTTTGGTCTTACTGAAGTTGAGTGTAAGGTTGTTGCTGCAACACCACTCAAACAGCTGATAAATCTCTCTCCTGTATGCCCTTTTGTGACCATCTGAAATTCTGCCAACAATAGTTTTATCATCAAATTTATAGATGTCATTTGACATTTAAAACTGAGAAAATTGTATGTAATTATTATATATGTAATAATAACATATTTTAGCTTGCAGATGCTGTGCTATTTTAGCAGTTGTGACTTCAGAGTAGGATACTGACACTGCCAAGAGTATCACCAAATACTGCCCCACTCGTATTGCATTCAGTACGCTGGTGCTAGATTTGTAGGGTCTGTTCTGAAGAGGTAGAATCTGTGGCAAAGAAGATCCTTTTGAGCTAGATAAAATCAGATTTAATATCATCGGCATTTGTCATGAAATTTGTTAACTTTATGGCAGCAGTACAATGAACTATATGATAAATAATTATAGAAAACATGAGTTACATTAAATATATATGTATTAAATAGTTAAGTTAAAATAAGTAATGCAAAATACAAGAAATAAAAAAGTAGGTGATTTAGAAATCAGATGACAGAGGGGAAGAAGCTGTTACTGAATTCAGACTTCTGTACCTCCTTCCCAACAGTAACAATGTGAAGAGGGCATGAGTAGTAGGGGATCCTTAATGATGGGTGCTGCCTTTCTAAGGCACCACTCCTTGAAGATGTTTTGGATACTATGGAGGCTGCTACCTATGATGGAGCTGACTAATTTTACAAATTTCTTCAACTTGTTTCAATCTAGTTCAGTAGTCTCACCCCCCGCTCCCATATCAGACAGTGATATAGCCAGTAAGAATGCTTTCCACAGCACACTTGCAGAAGTTTGAGTGTTTTAGCTGACAAACCAAATCTCCTCCAACTCCTAATGAGATATAACCACTCTCTTGCCTTCTTTGTAGCTGCATCAATGTGTTGCGTACAGGTTAGGTCTTCAGCTCTTGCTGATGTTAAGTACAAGCCAACTGTTGAGTGCCTCTTGGCCTTCCCATGTAAAACAGCTAGTGATCAGACTAAAGTTTGTGACAATTGTCCCAAAAACTTAACCATTACCTAAGATGTGATGTACATGTATGGTCAAGATTATTGCCTGCACATACTATCAGCTAAAGTGAGATATAAAAAAAACAATTTTCCAATTTTTGGTTGTTAAAACCAAACAGTTCAAGCTTTAGGTATTGTTCTATATTAGCAAACACATTCTTAAATTTGAAATGCTTAATTTTACATTAGTGATTGTACTTGCATTTATTTTATTCTCAGTATAATGATACCTTATGAAACCGCTATAGGTTCCTCTATTCCCCATTCTGACCTTTCACCACTTCTCACTTCGTATTACTTACCTTGGGTCTCCTCCTCCCCTTTCTCCTCTCCTATCAGATTCTTTCTTGTCCAGCCCTTTACCTTTCCCACCCACCTGGCTTCACCTATCACCTTCTGGCTAGCCACTTTCCTTTTACCACCTTTTTATTCAGGCATCTCCCCCCGGAGAAGGGTGTCAGCCTAAAACGTCGACTGCTTATTAATTTCCATAGATGCTGCCTGACCTGCTGAGTTTGTCCAGCATTTTGTGCGCATTGCTGTGGATTTCCAGCATCAGCAAACTTTCTTGTGCTTATGTTTTCAATAAAATCAATTTCAATGTATCATAGTTGCAAGGATTAGTGCAAAGATGCATCAGTTAGATTTTTAAATTGCCACTGAACTGTGAAGCTGTATTTCCTTAGTGGACAGTAATAAAGACCAAGGTATGAACTAAATAGCAGAATAAAAGATTGTTATTTTCCTATGAAAAAGTCCTGAGGGTTTCATGGTTAGTACTGTCAATTTTCTTTTTGGTGGGGGGGACAGCAGAAATACAGTATATGACCTTATTAAAAAAAATTCTTATTTTTTAATAAGTAAAACGCTAAGGGCAACACCATTTGTAAGTGTTAGTCATCAGCAGTGTTCCTAATTCAGATTTGTTTCAAAAGAAATATGTTCTTGTGTTACCACTGATTCCGAAGTATATTGCCATCAAAAGGATATTGCAATCTTTTCTGATTGCATGAGAATTGCTGAGTTCATAAATAATAGATAAATGGAAGTTTACAGTAGGTGAAGATAAAAATGCCAGTGTGTTACTAGCTAGTTCCTATTCAGATTCCTTCAAAACAACAGTAATTTAACAATAGTTTCTTAATTTGGTGTTGAAATCATCAGACTTTGAAAGTCAATAATTTGCATCTTTATCATTTATTTATTTTATTCTATTGGCTGCTTTACAAATTTTAATTAGTGAATCAAAAATTTACTAATGGATGATTTCTGAGGATCATATTAGTAATATAACAGGCTTTCTTTTTGACAGTGACCAATTAACTATCAGTTTGTACATTTTTTTTGGAATACTGGAGGAACCGGGAATTCAGTTGGTCATGGAGAGTTTGCGCAGTCTGTATAAAATTGAACTGGGGTTGGTGGAACTGAAAAGTGTTAATTCTTCTGGCTGTTTCCCTGAGCTGCACCATTTTTCAGCAGAGGGGGCACAAAATGGGTTTTCAAATGATTGTAGTTCCCAAAAGAAAATGAGTAAATTCCATGATTTCTGTATTTTAAAATTGAGATGACTGTACAGAGAGAAAACTTCCTTTGCAATACTTAGTACAAAATTAAAATTTAAAAATTGTAAGTTGAATAAATTCAGTTATTCTTGATTCGAGCAGAAGTTCCCAAACAATCCACAATTTTATGACTCCTCAGAAGGTATCTGCTTACATATAGGAAAATGAATGAGGTGATATCAGCCCATTTGTGTGTAGAAGTCTTGAGCTACGTAGAAAGATGTTGCTTACCTCGTGAGAGAGACTAGGTAGCAAGAGCTATATGTCGGTTATTTAAATTCATTCATTTGATTTCATTGCAATGTACATATTTAGCTTTATAAATGAAAGCAGCCTTGCATATTAATCATAAATCTTATTTCAAATCCGAAATTTTATCCAAAGTTGTCCACAACCATTCAATGCCTCTAATTGCAGTAACTGTTTTGACCGCCTGTGTTTGGTGTAGTTTATTTGTTATCTAGACTGAACTGTGAGTACCCAACCCCTATGCTACACTGGGCCATTGAATTACAAGGAGTCAGGCTTCCTGCATCAGAACGAACAGTATGGCATGGGTATTAGAAAATCTGCAGTAACATTCTTTCCTGATGCTGGCTGATCTATACCTTTTGTAAGCATGACAGCTAGCTTTAAAAAAAAAAAATTGGTACTTTGGATTACTAGCTTTGTACTTGTAATTTCAATGCTCACTCTTTCAAGTTTGATCATTGCATTCTCAATTTATTTTTTAGTGAGTGATCCAACTGCGACATACATTGGCACTGAGCCATGGAAGCCAAGAGAGGCTCTGGAAGAAAGTGATCCAATTACAGACAAATCGGACATCTTTGCCTATGGCCTCACCCTGTGGGAAATGATGACACTTTCTATGCCTCATATAAATTTTTCTGAAGGTAAGCTTTCAATTGTGCACTCTTTTAACTAGGTGGGATGATTCGTCCTTTCCAATGAATTGATTGTCAATTAGTGACAAGGTCTTGTTTCCTTTTTTTTGGGGAATTAAATGGAGGGAAATTTTCTATATCGGTAGTTCAATGTAGTCATCTTGGCTCATTTGCTAATGCCACTGAATTAGGAAATTATGGATTCATATTCTACTCCAATTAAAGTAAGCACAGGCCCTGTTCCAATACTAAAGAAATAAAGCATACAGAATACTTTACCTGACTGGAAATAGTAGATATTAATCATGGCATTGAAAGAATAGTGTCTTCCGGATGAAGATTCCACCTTCAATTAATCAGCATCTTAATGATCTTTATTGCTTTTTTAAAAAATTGTGCTACATGTTTCAATAGAGCCAAAGGCAATTCCTTCAATTAAGAGCTGAGAGATAGGAGCAGGTATAGGCCATATATACATTTTGAGCTTGCTACACTATTTATGAAGATCATGACCCATCTTCCTTAAGTTTTTTTTTCTAGTACCATCCCCAAATATATTAATTCAATACTGCCGAACAATCTATCAATCAGCTTTGAAAGAACACCATGAATAAGCCTCCACGGCTCCGCAAGGCAGATTTCCAATGATTTTTTCCACCCATAAGGTGAAAATTTCTTGCCTCTATCTTAAATGATTAACTTCCATTCTCAAACCTAGCCCTTAGTTGTGGACTCTTCAGTCAGGGAAAATATCCTTCTTGCATCTACCTTCTAAAATCCATTAATTTTGCAAGTTTCAATGAGATCGGTCCCTAAATGTTCAAGAAAATAGTTTGCATTTCTCTTCATTTAGCCAATCCAACATTCCTGGAACCAGTCCAATGAATCTTCACAGCACTCTTTCAATGACAAATGTATCTACTTTTTGATGACACAATCAGAATCGTAAACAGACTCTAAAGTGCACTGTACAATTGCAAAAGCTTACATTACTCCTGTAATCAAACTCTCAAAGGCTAATGTGTCATGTTTCTTCACAATTACTTTTTGGCCTTTAGTTACTTGTTTCCCTTTAAACAATCAATTGTGCTTAATTTCATCATTAAACAAGTACTGTTTTTCTGTTGTGCAAATCAAAGTAGAGTCTCATTTTCCCACTTTATTTTCCATCTGCAATGTTCTCATCCGCTCACTTAGTTTATATCTGTTCCATCCAAGCCTCTATTGTTACTGCAACAGTATTGTTGGGGAACTTGTAACTATTTTCGATGCAGTTTTTGCTATAGGTTGTGAATAGCTGGAGACTAAACAGCTAATCTGGATTACCCCACCATCATAGCCAGCTAATATGAGATGTGTGTATTGATTTCCAATCTTTGCTTTGTCTATTAATTGATTTCAATGCATTACCACTTGTGCTGCCGTGCAGGACCTTATCAAAAGCCTTCTAGAAATACAAATACACCCCACCCACATGTTTCTTCTTGTCCTCCAATAGTTACATCCTCAAGCAGCTCTAAAAGATTTGGCAAGCGTGATTTTCTCTTCATAAATCCACACCACTCTGCTCAGCCCTCTTATTGTGTACAAGATGTGCATTTTTAGATATGAATTGCAGATACATAAAATCACTATGTCATCTGTTAAGAAAAATACTTCAGTAGAGTATTTTAACTGTTGGGAATTAATTCATTACTGAAAATAGTTTGCTCGTTAAAAGTTAATTTCAGCATTTTGTAAACTTGAAAGGTTATTTCCCATTTTTAATCATGTATAATGGTGTGTTTCTCATTTTAATGATGACGAATAATGGAGATTTTATTGGTGTTCATTTGGTTTATTTGAATTTGTTGTTTTGAAGTTCTTTTCAAAAAAACTTCCTGTACTTTGTGTAGCAAGTTTTAATTAATTCTCAATCTGCAGCAATGGTAATCATAATTAAATATTAGAATAACTTGCATTTAAGCAATGCAAGTATCAAAATAGAAAATGTACTGTGAAATTAAATAGCTTTGGAAAGTAATGTATCTAATATACAAAGCAAAACACTAGTTATAACTGCCATCACTAGGGAGCAGGTTCTTGGGAAACTGAAAGGTCCGAAGGTAGTTAAGTCACCTGGACCAGATGGTGTACACCCCAGAGTTCTGAAAGAGGTGCTTGAAGAGATTCTTGAAAATTTTTGAAAGATCATTACTGATGCCTCCATAATCAATTGATTCTGGCATGGTTGGGAAGATGTTGGATGAGGTCTCAGGGTACTCGGAGGCACATGATAAAATAGGCTCTAATAGGCATGATTTTGTCAAGGGAAAATCTGGCCTGATATATCTGTTGAAATAACAAGCAGCATAGACAAAGGAGTATCAGTTGATGTTGTGTACTTGGATAGGTAGCTATCCAGGAGTCTCTTAAAAGATCCTATCATATCCACCTCCACCACCGTCACTGGCAGCCCATTCTACGCACTCACCGCTCTCTGCGTTTTTAAAAGAAAACTTACCCTTAACATCTCCTCTGCACCTACTTCCAAGCACCTTAAAACTGTGCCCACTTGTGCTAGCCATTTCAGCCCTGGGAAAAAGCCACACGATCAATGCCTCACATCATCTTGTACATCTCTATCAGGTCACCTCCCATCCTCCGTCGCTCCAAGGAGAAAAGGCCGAGTTCACTCAACCTATTCTCATAAGGCATGCTCCCCAATCCAGGCAACATCCTTGTAAGTCTACTCTGCACCCTTTCTATGCTTTCCACATCCTTCATGTAGCGAGGCGACCAGAATTGAACACAGTATTCCAAGTGGGGTCTGACCAGGGTCCTATATAGCTGTAACATTACCTCTCGACTCCTAAACTTAAACTCAATCCTACGGTTGAAAAAGGCTAATGCACCATATGCCATATCTGGGTTGAACTCCATCTGCCACTTCTCAGACCGGTTTTGCATCCTATCAATGTCTTTCTGTAACCTCTGACAGCAATCCACACTATCCACAACACCCCCCAGCCTTTGTGTCATTAGCAAATTTACTAACCCATCCCTTTAGACAATAGATGCAGAAGTAGACCATTCGGCCCCTCAAGTCTGCACCGCCATTCTGAGATCATGGCTGATCATTCACTATCAATACCCAGTCCCTGCCTTGTCCCCATATCCCTTGATTCCCCTATCCATCAGATATCTATCTAGCTCCTTCTTGAAAGCATCCAGAGAATTGGCCTCCACCGTCTTCCGAAGCAGTGCATTCCACACCTCCACAACTCTCTGGGAGAAGAAGCTCCTCCTCAACTCTGTTTTAAATAACTGACCTCTTATTCTCAATCCATGCCCTCTGGTACTGGACTCTCCCAACATCTGGAACATATTTCCTGCCTCAATCCTATCAAATCAATCCTTTAATTATCTTAAACGTTTCAATCAGATCCCCTCTCAATCTCCTCAATTCCAGCGTGTACAAGCCCAATCTCTCCAATCTTTCTGCGTAAGACAGCCCTGCCATCCCAGGAATCAACCTAGTGAATCTACGCTGCACTTCCTCAATTGCCAGAATGTCCTTCCTTAAACCTGGAGACCAAAACTGTACACAATATTCCAGGTGTGGTCTCACCAGGGCCCTGTACAAATGCAAAAGGACATCCTTGCTCTTGTACTCAATTCCCCTTGTAACAAGGGCCAACATTCCATTTGCCCTCTTCACTGCCTGTTGCACTTGCTCATTCACCTTCATTGACTGGTGAACTAGGACTCCTAGGTCTCTTTGCATTTCTCCCTTACCTAACTCTACACCGTTCAGACAATACTCTGCTCTCTTGTTCCTGCTTTCAAAGTGGATAACTTCACATTTATTCACATTGAATGACATCTGCCAAGTATCTGCCCACTCACCCAGCCTATCCAAGTCTCCCTGTATTCTCCTAACGTCCTCTTCGCACGTCACACTGCCTCCCAGTTTAGTATTGTCAGCAAACTTGCTGATATAGTTTTCAATGCCCTCATCTAAATCGTTGACATAAATCGTAAAGAGCTGTGGTCCCAATACAGAACCCTGTGGTACCTCACTAGTCACCTCCAGCCAGTCCGAGAAACACCCATTCACTGCTACCCTTTGCTTTCTACTTCCTCATCCAAACCTTTTATAAATATCACAAAGAGAAGGGGTCCCAGAATAGATCCCTTAGGCACACCATTGTTCACAGCCTTCATGCATCTACAACCACTCTTTGCTTTGGCAAGCCAGTTCTGGATCCACAAAGCAATGTCCCTTGGATCCCATGCCTCCTTACTTTCTCAATAAGTCTAGCATGGGGTACTTTATCAATGCCTTGTTACATCTACTGTTCTACCTTCATCAATGTGTTTAGTCACATCTTCAAAAAAATTCAATCAGGCTCGTAAGGCACAACCTGACTTTGGTAAAGCCATGCTGACTGTTCCTAATCATATTATGCCTCTCCAAATGTTCATAAATCCTGTCTCTCAGGATCTTTTCCAACTTACCAACCACTGAAGTAAGACTCAATGGTCTATAATTCCCTGGGCTATCTCTACTCTCATTCTTGACAAAGGGAACATCCGCAACCCTCCAATCCTCCGGAACCTCTCTTGTCCTTATTGATGATGCAAAGATCATTGCCAGAGGCTCAGCAATCTCCTCCCTTGCCTACCACTTTAGCCTAGGGTATATCTCATCCAGTCCCGGTGACTTACCCAATTGGATGCTTTCCAAAAGGTCCAGCACATCCTCTTCCATAATGTCTATGTGCTCAAGCTTTTCAGTCTGCTGTAAGTCATCCCTACAATCTCCAAGATCCATTTCTGTAGTGAATACTGAAGCAAAGTATTCATTAAGTATCTCTGCTATCCCCTCCAGTTCCATACACTTTTCCACTGTCACACTTGATTGGTCCTGTTCTCTCACATCTTATCCTCTTGCTCTTTGCATACTTGTAAAATGCCTTAATCCTGCCTGCCAAGGCCTTCTCGTGGCCCCTTCTGGCTCTCCTAATTAAATTTTTAAGCTCTTTCCTGCTAGCCTTATAATCTTCTAGATCTCTATCATTACCTAGTTTTTTTGAACCTTTTGTAAGCTTTTCTTCTTGACTAGATTTTCAACAGCCTTTGTACACCATGGTTCCTGTACCCTACCATCCTTTCCCTGTCTCATTGGAACGTACCTATGCAGAAGTCCACACAAATAGCCCCTGAGCATTCGCCACATTTCTGCCATACATTTGAGAACATCTGTTCCCAATTTATCCTTCTAAGTTCCTGCCTGATTACCTCATATTTCTCCTTACTCCAATTAAACGCTTTCCTAATTTGTCTGTTGCTATCCCTCTCCAATGCTATGGTTAAGGAGATAGAATTGCAACCACTATCTTCAAAATGCTCTGACACTGAGAGACCTGACACCTGACCAGGTTAATTTCCCAATACCAGATCAAGAACAGCCTCTCCTCTTGTAGGCTTTTCTACATATTGTGTCAAGAAACCTTCCTGAACACACCTAACAAACTCCACCCTCACTCTTGGGAGATGTCAATCGATATTTGGGAAATTAAAATATTCCACCACAATAACCCTATTATTATTGCACCATTCCAGAATCTGTCTCCCTATCTGCTCCTCGATATCCCTGTTACTATTGGGTGGTCTATAAAAACACCCAGTAGTTATTGACCCCTTCCTGTTTCTAACTTCCTTCCACAAATTCCTCCATGACTTCCTCCTTCTGCAGCCATGACACTATCTCTGATCAGCTGTGCCACACTGCACCTCTTTTGCCTTCCTTTTGGAAACATCTGTAGCCTAGCACTCTTAAGTAACCACTCCTGCCCCTGAGCCATCCAAGTCTCTGTAATGGCCACAACATCATAGCTCCAAGTACTGATACTGATATGAGGAATGTTTGATTGCTCTGGGTCTCTAACTCACTGGAATTCAGAATGAGGGGTGATCTCATTGAAACCTATCGAATGTTGAAACGCCTTGATGCAGTGTATGAAGAGGATGTTTACTATGGTGGGAGAGTCATAAGACTACAGAACACAACTTCAGAATAGAAGGATGCCCTTTTAGAATGGAGATGAGGGGGACTTTAGCCAGAGGGTGGGGAATCTGGAATTTGGTGCAACAGGCCAAGTCATTGGGTATATTTAAAGCAGAGACTGATAATTCTTGATTAGTCAGAACATGAAGGGATATGGGGGTGGAGGCAGGAGGTTGGGGCCGAGATGGAAAATGGATCAGTCATGATGAAATGGAGGAGCAGACTCGACGGGCCAAATAGTGTAGTTCTGCTGCTGTATCTTATGGTCATATTTAATATTGTGTACTGATCTAAACACTGCATTCTTGTTGAGTTCTGCTATTGATTGAAATCTTTCACATCATCTTTGGGAACATTGCTTGAAGTGTTTGCTTTGTTATAACCATACCTTCGTACTTGCAGTCCTGAATTTTAGTCTCATTTTAGATACTTCCACCTGCACTTCAAACACCATTCAATTGCTGAGAATTTGAACTGTTTTTCTATTCACTCATTTTCCCCAAAATTATCTGCTTCATCTCATGTTTTTACTTTATGAAAAATCGAGGAAGAAACCATGGATGCTGTCTATCTGGGAAAAGTTCATCTCTTCATGCTAAGGTTCTATATTTTCCACTTCTCAATGTTGATCTTGTTACCCTGATTGTAATATTGACAGTTCAGGAGCACTTTGTTGAATCTACATCTCTGCAAGTGTTTATTTCCTCTTCTGCGAAGTGATCTGCATTGTGTCTTGGTCTGTAAATTTTCTGCATTTTCCTGAATAGTAAATAAACATCACAGCCTGTTTATTTTTACTCCTCCATGGGTAGTTCGTACAATGTAGTGGAGGGGAAAAAAATCAAGTTTCTTCCTAGTCACCCATGAAGTAATAAATAGCAATTTCTGTAAGTATTTAATACCTTAGTAGGTAATGTTAACCTTGGTGTTCATGCAAGAGTATGATAACTGTATTTGAGAGATAATTATGCCTATGGCTACCTGGTTTACTTAGCTTTCATTGTGGTATTGTCCTGAACAATTATTCAATAATAGACATGCTAAGCAATTCTCAGGTCAGGTAGTATCTGTGTGACAGAGTGCTCACTAAATGCACTCCACAGATGCGTGCACATACTTCCATTTCCTTAATAACGGGGACATGTATGTTTGTATACTGTATTTAAGGTAGATACTTGTTTATTTTGTAATTACATTGTGGTGAATCAAATTCTGATTCACATGTCGTCTTAAGTTAACTTTCTGGGTAATTAAAGAAGGTAGGAGCTGTTAAAAATTCACACTGGACAAAAATAGTACGAAGCTATTGTGATGTCTGGTAAATATCTAGTAAATAGCGGCAGTTTTCTTTTCATTAATTTTTGTAAGGTTGCTTTTTGATGCACCTAATAAACACCCTTAAACTAAAGTGCTAAACGACTCTAGCCATTTTTCCTTTGGTCAAAACCTCCATATCTAACAATTTAAAGAAACATTATTTAGCATCATTTATTTTTTTCCATCAGATGCTATTAAGGTGGAGTTCCTTTTGGATATCAAGTATTTATTAGCTCTCATGTTCATAATGCGCTCATAGTTTTTGAAATGACAATTTGGTTTTCCTTTGCTCTAGATTCTTTTAATGAGGATAGCTTCGATGAAGATGCTTATTATGCAGCTTTGGGAACACGACCTGCACTCAACATGGAGGAACTAGATAATTCATACAAGGAAGTTATTGAACTGTTCCTGGTCTGCACGAATGAAGATCCTCAAAAACGTCCCTCTGCTGCACAGATAGTAGAAGAATTAGAGGCATCAAAAAAGGAATGATTTATTTTTGAGGTTTTCTCATTCTCCAGCTTTGAAATCTAACCTCATTCTCATTTGCACTCTTTAATACTGTTTTATTGTTTGGTATAATAGACTTGTACACATTATTTTAAAACACTATCTTGTTTGTTACTGTAATAATATCTTAATTACGCATTTATACTTGTGCAGAATTTACTATAATTTTCTTTAGATTTCAATCTGCCCCACTAAAGAAAATAATGCTAGAGCAGCTAATCTCCCACTCTAGAGCAGAATGTCAGTGATGCAAAACTCATTACACTATTTAAATGTTTGCAGAAATATTTTCTCAAGATAGAAAATGGAGTTCTGATGTTGCAAAAACCTTGCTGAAATGCATATTATGATTGCTCATTAAACTCCATCTGCTATTCCTTGGTTGTACTCGCTCAGTTGATCAAGATTTGTTATAATCTTAGAAAACTTTCTAAATTGCTCACTGTACCTTTATTTTAGTGTCATCCATAAATTTACTAACATTCTCATCCAAATTATTAACTGCTTCCAGTCATTCACCTGTTCCCAATAATGCATATACAAACATCAATTTTAGTTCAGTAAACTTCAAAAGGCAATATGTTACAAGTTTATAAAATATTTGACTTGCAGAAAAAATGCATGGTGCATGCTCTGGAATGGAACAAAACTTATCCTAATTTACTGCCGTTTTCCATAAGGGTAATTTTTCTTTAGAAAATCTTAAAATAAAAAGGCACTTAAGGTATAATAGGACATAAGTTAATTTAGAGCTTGCGTGTTTCTTAGACGAACTGGATTAAATAGCTAAAGATCAAAAGATGTAGTCAATTATAAATGTTTAAATACTTATGTGTACCTGAACTATAATTCTATGTAGATCAAATTCAGACATTTGAATAACTCATGTTCATACTTTTATTTATCAATTAAAATTTTTACAAATCCATATGGATTATTATCTCATGACTGTTAACTGCAATGGAATTACAAGACATTTCTAGTACTGAACACACATTGAGATTTTAATGGTTATTCTGTTGCAAGATCTTAGCCTAATAGTTCAAATGATTACCAAAATAAACAATTATTCATGCTAATAAGTTATAAACAAGAAAGTTTGGAGTTTGACTATATTTGGTTGCAAAGAGCTTGCCAGATGGTGTTGGGTCAGAGAAGGCAATTTCATCCTTACTCAGGTATGTTCCGTATATGAAAGTGTTTCTGAAAAAGATTCAAGTAGGTTAAGTGCTAGTTAAAATTATAAATATTGCAAATGATTAGAAAGTGTTTTCTCTGGGGATGTTTCAGAGAGGGGGATGAGGAAGGACCAGTTTTCCTCACCAGAGATTAAAAATAAAAGGGACATTTGAGATGGTGGAACTACTTACCTGCTCTCTAATATTTGAGGGCAGTGTGGATCCAACCGCCTGTGTCATGCAGGAAGCATCCCTTACTGCGCAAAACAGTACTGGGGTACTGAACCAGGGTAATGGCTGAGAGGTGGGATGTGTGATTAACGTAAAGAAAAAATGATGTAACCATCATCTTTGCCTCAAGGTGGTGCTATTACAGTTTTTTAAATGCCTTCCTAGATTTCTTTACAAGGTGATTGCAAGTTAGCAATCTGAGGATTGACTAGATACAGGTAAGGATAACATACTTATATAACATAAGGATTCCAGTAGTGAATTCCAAGTGAATAGTGGATAACCAGCACACAAAGTTTAAGTGGAAAAAGTTGGAAAGTGCTTTCAACGAAGTTTTGTTAATAAACCATCTTTCAGAATTATGTTGCAACTCATACAAGGGAGAAAAAGCAAAAAGATTAATTAAAAAATGTGTACACACATTACACTTTAAAGTACTGTATCTACTCTTATGTTTCCCTGGTGAGAGGATTAACAGGTAGCTGATTGAGAATTACGGTTAAGTCTGTCAAATCCTTGGTACAAAGGAGGCTGTTCTCACAGTTTCATTCCACCAGATGTCAGAAATATCTTAATGGCTCAACAATAACTTGCAACTATATAGCTCTCATAGCATTCCAAGGTGCTGCACCATGACTATTTTTGGGTAAGGCTTGATACTAAATTTTTTATACCACTGACCTCTTTTCTAAAGGATTTTGGGGGACATTGAGAAAAAAAAACTATTGATAAATAAGTCGGTGCCTTATTGACATGTCAAAGTAACATTACTACTTACCGAACAGCATCTAACATTCTGCTGGCAATTTTCTTTCTTCTCATCATGCAAAATACCCAGATTCTGCTCACACCACAAACAGCTTTTTCGGGCTTTGTAGCGCATTGCCAGGCACGACGATATTCAAATACCACTTGGTTCTCAGTTATCTTCTGATCTGCAGGCTCAGAAAGCACCCTGAAGGCCTGTGAATGTACCACATACAGATTGGAGAGTGAAGACTCACAGATAACTCAATGAACTTAATCAAATAGCCTAAGTCTACAGAAGGACGGGAGATAAACAAGTTATTTGTGTAACCTTTATCTAATGTGATGGAAATTTTAGGTCAGGTTGCAACCAACTAATTAACGTACTCTAATCAATGAGTATGGGTGGATGGAAGGATGTTATCTCTAACCTTTGATTAGATTTAAACATTGACACCACTTGTAATGCCTCAGTACAGGGAAGGAAACAGATTATTTGGCACGTGAGTCCAGTTTCCACCTCAGCATTGCTTCACTCTTCCTTTAAACACCATGATTACATTCAGATAGTGGATTCTGGTTAATTGGGGCACATCAGGACCCAATTTGGCCACAGTTAGTCAAAGTTTCATGGAAATAGTTAAAAAGCTACTTAAAAAATATGAACTACAGTTTAACTGAGCAACCAATTATGTATTTAAATGAATTACAGAAGGAATTAGGACACTGTCAATACTACTACAGTACTATAAGTATAGTCGCTAATAGTTATCAATGGCGGAATTGATTGGAAATGAATAAAATCAGTGCTGACATGTTGGTTTCAGTAGCGAGTGTCACATTAATTGAATCTGACTAATTGATTAACTGTTATCTGTTGGAATTTTCTGTTACAATAAGTCTTGTATACAATAAAACTGCACCACCTTTAAAGGCTTTTCTTTCTCTGGTCTTGTTCTTTTGTCTCTTGCGATGCTTCTTCCTTTCTAGTCTTTGCTCTTGTGACACTTAATAAAATAATTGTAAGCAACATGTCTTATACCTCATTCTTAAGTTTCAAAATTACTTTTGAATCACAAAAGTGTCACGATCCAATATAGGTTAGAGATTCACATGGATGGTGTGGGCTTATTTGGCTGGAAGAACTTGTAACTCTGCTGTCATCATCATTGTGCTGTGACATAGGTGGTTGTTGTCTCACAACCATGATTGTGTTTGGCAAATTTTTCTACCAAAGTGGTTTGCCATTGCCTTCTGGGCAGTGTCTTTAAAAGACGGGTGACCCCAGCCATTATTAATACTCTTCAGAGATGGTCTGCCTTGCGTTAATATTCGCATAACCAGGATTTGTGATATGCACTAGCTGCTCATACAACCATCCATGTGGCCCTGATCAGGGGACTAAACAGGTGCCACACTTTGCCCAAGGGTGACCTGCAGGCTAGCAGAAGGAAGGAGCGCCTTACACTGCCTTTGGTATTTCCACCCTGCCACCTGACTTAACATACATTATAGAATAATTAAGTTAAAAATGTTAATGTGCTAAGGATGAAATCTTTTTGGGGAGCAGCTAAAGTACAGAAACTTCACCTGCTTTATATCTTCCGCAATAAGGCAGCCAACAATCTTCTTTTCATTAGAGATAAACATGTAGGTTTTGCTTTGACCTGGGGAGCTTATTGTGGCCTGTTGAAACCCCAATTCATGATCTACCAACTCTCTCACTTCTTCCACCTGTACAAAAACATATACATGCTGTTATGTGACAATACATATACATAATAGATTTATTTTCTATCATTAATGTTCATTCCTCCTGACATTAATCCTATCTGACTTGAAAGCATTTGCTCCTTCAGTAGAATTAAGAAATAGAAGTAGGTGGCACTGAAAAATAGCACACAGATAGAGCAAGCCATCAGCAAAGAGCTCATTGGCCTTTATGGCAAGATAATTTGAGCAGAAGAGAAAGAAAAAGAATATTAGCTTTATTTGTCACTTATACATTATATCAAAACATTCAATGAAATGCATCACTTGCATCAATGACTAACAGTCAGAGGATGTGGTGAGGACCACCCCGTAAGTGTCACCATTCTTCTGCACCAACATAGCATGCCACAATTCCTAATCCCAACTCATATATCTTTGGAACATATAAGGGAGGAAATGCACGGCAAGGAGAGAAAGTACAAACTCCTTACAGGGAGCAGTAGGAATTAAACCCTGATCACTGGCATTGCACACTAGCTGCTATACCATTGTGTTACCTGTTTATTGAGAAGATGACTGACTGAAATTCTACAGGGGGCCTGGGAAGACTACACCTAGAGTCCAAGTCTGGTCTTGAACCCAAGGGCTCACCAGATTAATTCCTGGATTAACAATTTTATCTTAAAGTGAAGGCTTAAGCAGATTTAAATAACAACACACACAAGATGCTGGTAGAACACAGCAGGCCAGGCAGCATCTATAGGGAGAAGCGCTGTTGACGTTTCGGGCCGAGACCCTTCGTCAAGACTAACCGAAAGGAAAGATAGTAAGAGATTTGAAAGTAGTGGGGGGAGGGGGAAACGCGAAATGATAGAAGACCGGAGGGGGTGGGATGAAGCTAAGAGCTGGAAAGGTGATTGGCGAAAGTGATACAGAGCTGGAGAAGGGAGAGGATCATGGGGCGGGAGGCCTCAGGAGAAAGAAGGGGGGGGGGAAGAACACCAGAGGGAGATGGAGAACAGGCAAACTTTCAAATCCCCCCACTACTTTCAAATCTCTTACTATCTTTCCTTTCGGTTAGTCCTGACGAAGGGTCTTGGCCCGAAACGTCGACAGCGCTTCTCCCTATGGATGCTGCCTGACCTGCTGTGTTCCACCAACATTTTGTGTGTGTTGTTGTTTGAACTTCCAGCATCTGCAGACTTCCTCGTGTTAAACAGATTTAACCTACATTCTTTAGAGCTAAGAATGAAGAGATTCTTGTTCAAGATCTCCCAGGTTCCTCTGACCACTAGTTACTGAGTATATTCATGATAGAAACCAATGTTTCTACAAGTTAAAGAATACAATGCAGGAAAATGTTGCTGAGATCATCAGCCATCATCTTATTGAATGGCAGAGGAGACTACACAGGTAAGAAATAGAGACAAGGACCTGCACAAAGAATTTAGGGAGTTAGGTTGAAAGTTAATGAGCACGACTTCTAGTGTTGCAAGATCCTGGGCCACTTGCTAGTTAGGCCGGAAGTAGGAATATAGTACAGTTCAATGTGTGGTTTAAGAGTTGCTGGAACAGGGTATGCTTCAGATACCTAGATAACCAGGATCTCTTCCAAGGCAGGTGGGATCTGTACAAGGACAGGTTGCAGGAAGGTTTGATAGGGCTACCCAGGAGGCAGGGTGGCAGTGAGGTGGGAACCAGAGTGATATTTCAGCCAGCAGCAACTGAGTTAGAGGTTATGCTGTGTGAAAGCATTGTCAGCAACAGGATAGTGAATGAAAGCATTCCAAATACTCAGTCACCTGCCAAACCAAAATCAGCTTTAAGGTCAGTCATTCTAATCTCTGAATTTAATGGCTCCTTTATAGTGTTGACAGCTGACAAGATCTCCCTCATAAAATCACAAATTTTTTTTTGCCCATTTAAAAAATGACACGTAAAGTTTTCTTTGACCAATAATCCTTGTGGTTTGGTGCACTGTGGATTGCTTTTGATACATTTTGTTAATTGAACTTCACCTTATCCTCCTTCCCATATTAAAGAGACTTTTGGCTTAAAACAGAACAACTTGTTCAGTTTGTCCTCCCCACAAATCTCCTCTTCAAACAACTGGCTAAAACAAATTACCTCTTTGCATTTTCACACCCACGGCACATGATCAATTACCATTATGGACTCCCAGCTTAATTAACTGTTTCCTTTACAGTTATTGTACCTGACACACCCCACTCCCCCATAGTCATTGTCATCATACCCTTGCATGATAAAGAAACAATCTTCCTTGGTCATGCCATCTTTCTAATCATTTCTCCATCTCCTCTTTCTTCTTCAAGATAGCCTAGCAACTAATATTTTTCAACAGTATACCATCTCTCTAGGAACTAGACACAAACCCTCAATCCAACGTTCATCACTAGGCAAAGACTGTGCTGATCAAGTTTACGTACTGAATCTCAGTACAGATTCAGAGCGTTAATGTTTCACCAGCTTAATGTCTCTGCACATTTGAAAACACAAAAATCACTCTCTCTCCAACCCCCCCAGAAATGTTCTGGTACTAAGCAACACTCCATCTCTTCAAGTAACTGAGAAGTGTCTTTCACATCGTGTGTACAGTGAAACATACAGCAAAACTCGTTTGCGTCAAACCTAAACAGTGAGGATTATGCTGAGTAGCCACAACTCATTAATGTTTTTTGAAACATGGGAGAAAACTGGAGCACCCAGAAGAAACCCAGTCACAGGGAAAAGCTATGAACTCCTTACAGACAGCAGTAAGAATCAAACCCTGACCTCATGAGTTGTTTTAAGGTGCTTTAAAGTAGGTACAGAGCAGATGTCAGGGCTAAGTGTTTTTTTTACACAGAGAGTGGTGAGTGCATGGATGGTGGTGCAGGGGATACGATAGGGTCTTTTAAGAGACCCTTGGATAGGTACATGGAGCTTAGAAAACTAGAGAGCTATGAGTAAACCTAAATAATTTCTGAAGTAAGTACATATTCGGCACAGCATTATGGGCCGAAGAGTCTGTATTGTGCTGTAGGTTTTCTATGTTCTATTCAATAATTTTAACTCAGTTTCAATGTATTAAAGTACTTAAAATAAATCCAGTTCATTTGAAATAAATTACAGATTAAAGGGAATAAATTATACAACTTAAATTTGTTCCAAGTATAACCAGGACACACAGCAAGTAATGGCAAATTTACTTAAAGTTCTGAAAAATAATTAATTGTTACTGTGCCTTTTATTTTTACCTTTTTGAGAGAATATTTAGGATCATCTGGGAGAATCATTATAATCTTTCCATCTAGATACTCTGCCACAACACGCTCTTTTTTCCATCCCTGTATTGTTAAAGATAAATATTTTTAACATTGCATTTTCTTCAAGTTTCAAAAACTCAAGATACAACAAAAAAATCAGCTGTGGTTAAGTGATGAAGTGGGTTCCTTATTTAAATTCATCTTATTCTGATGTGTTTCAACAAAACTTGATGCAAATTTGAGGTACAGTATGTGATCTTCAGATGAGGCACTTAAGAAACTTTTAGACCATAACACATAGGAGCAGAATTAGACCATTCCACCCAATGAGCCTGCTCTGCCATTCCATCACGGCTGGCTTATTAATCCTCTGAACCCCATTCTCCTGCCTTCACCCTGCCTTTCTAGTTTAGGCATTCCAGTCCTACACTTTACACATATAAGATTTATTCCCCTTTCCTTTCATGAAGACTATGCATTGTCTTGACCCAATATGTAACATCCTAGTAAATCAATAGTTTAAAGGTCAAGGGTGAAAGGTGAAATATTTAATAAGCACCCAAATGAGAACTTCTTCATGAAGACAAGTATGGATTGAGCTGCCAGCAGAAGTGATGAATGTAGGCTTGATTACAATATTTAAGAGAGATCTGGTTAAGTACATGGCTGGGAGGATATGGAGTGCAGGTATGGGTTGATGGTAGAAGGCAGAGTAACGGTTTGACATAGACTAGATAGCTGAAATGCCTGTTTCTGTGCTGTATACTCTATGACTGTATACTCTCTATGACTGACACTCTCAAGAACTCCGTAGCTGAGATTAAATATAACCATTCATACCACAAAGCGAAGCCTTTCCAGGAACCTTTGATGATGTTGTAAATGCTGCAATTCATCCTCAGGGTTAGCAGCTGTATAAATCATCCCACAGGACTTGCAGATGATAGGTCCAAAGTGTTTCTGACCTGCATCCTGCAAAATGACCGTATTCAAGAAACTGTTTAGTCAGGCTCTTAAACTTTGAAGGCACTGTCCCAAGGCAGAGATATCCATGAATGCTTACCTGTTATTGTGAGAACAAGTAAACATCTATGATGCTATTACAGTCCAGTTTCTAATTTACTAAGACTACCTGAATACATTTTCTACAATTTAAATCAGTGTTTAAATTTTCTGAGTTTCCAATAGCGGAAAGGAAATTGTCCATAATAATTGAGTTACAATATGCCTTGACCCTTTTTTTTTAAAGTACATTTCAAAAGGCAGCCTCATCTCAGGTTTATATTCCTCAATGTGTTTTGACACCTGTCTAAAACCAAACCTGGTCATTCATTGCACTGGTTTCCACACAACCCAGAAGAGGGTCAGATCATCTCTGTGACCATTTATGCCCACCTTTGCGATTCTCTTCTCCTACCTTAATTCATCCAATGTTGAAACACTTCCATACTCTTTCCTCTGGAATTAACTGTCCTAATGTACAACTGTTTGAAATTTCATTTTTGATCCTCCACATATTAGAAGGCCATTCAAATCCTCTTCCCATATTGATCTGCATCAGCTTCTAGTTAAGCAAAGACTTGACTTCTGAATTGTCCAGCCTAGTTTTAATTTTGCACCCAGTTTCTAGTTCTAGGCATGCTATCCTGAGATCTCAGCATTCTGGCAGTTCTAACATCATAAAGTATGGTTCAACCACAGGTTTGCCTTGAGCCACAAACCCTTCATCTCATAAGAACATAAGAAGTAGGAGCAAGAATAGGCCATCTGGCCAGTCGAGCCTACTCCGCCATTCAATAAGATCGTGGCTGATCTGGCCATGGACTCATCTCTACCTTACTGTCTTTTCCCCATAACCCCTAATTCCCCTACTATGCAAAAATCTATCCAAACTTGTCTTAAATATATTCACTGGGGTAACCTCCACTGATTCATTGTGTAGAGAATTCCACAGATTCACCACCCTCTGGGAAAAGCAGTTCCTCATCTCCATCCCAAATCTACTCCCCCAAATCTTGAGGCTCTGACCCTAGTTCTAGTCTCACCTATTATTTGAAACAACTTTTCTGTCTCTATCTAATCTATCCCCTTCATAATTTTATGTTTTTATAAGATCTCTTCTCTTCTCTGAATTCCAGCACGTACAGTCCCAGGCAATTCAATCTCTCATCATAGTCTAACACCTTCATCTCTGGAATCAATCTGGTGAACCTCCTCTACACCACCTCCAAAGCCAGTATATTCTTCCTCAAGTAAGGAGACTAGAACTGTACGCAGTACTCCAGGTGCAGCCTCACCAGCACCCTGTACAGTTGCAGCATAACCTCCTGGATCTTAAATTCAATCCCTCTAGCAATGAAGGCCAACATTCCATTTCCCTTCTTGATAGCCTGAATCTCTGGCAATTCATCAGTAAAATTACACCTCCCCTTCTCCCTCTCAGTAAGGTTGCTCCTCAACATCATCTTTTCCATTAATCATTTGTTCAGGTCCCCCTATATTTTCTTATTCGACTCAGTGTCAACATCTGTTCGATGTTATTCTCCGCTATCTCAGTCCAAAAGGGCCCTCTGATCATTCTGTCTGAACAATGGTTCAGATCAGCTCAGCAAATAAAATGTTATACTGTACCGTCAAGTTACCCACCCATAACTATCTGATATTTCACTTTACCCTAGGTTTTGCCAAGTGAATGAAATAATTTAAAAAGAAAGTCCTAGATTTCTTTATTGGACCTCAAATTCTTATAGTAAAATACTACCAGATATCCAGAAATGATGTCATCACTTCACAATTCAAAGACAGAAAGTTACCTAACTTCCTATCACACAAGTCAAAGCAAGTCAAAAAAATTTCTTTGGTTCTACTTTTTTTGATAGGTACTTCTCTAATTGTAATCTCCAAATCTTCATTACTAACACAGTCCTGTTTTCAGCTAGACAAAAACACTATTCTGAAAATCTAATTGAGGTCTTCTTGAGAGGAAGAAATTGGTAAGCCAGCCACAAACTCTCCTCCATGTGCTCGCAGCTCCCCGTGTATTGTCTTGAATACATGCTTAATGTATTTTACAGATTTTATCTTTAATATCTTAACATGTTTAAAAAAAGGATCCAGTGCTTTCTCAGCGTATATGACCAATAAACTGGTTCAGGTATAGATTATAACTGCATTTTTGGTGACAAGCTCTGCTATCTTTATCCCTAAAGAAGATGGCAGAGTTTGTTATTGAAGCGTCAGATGGAATTTAATGCAGACAAGTGCGAGGTTTTGCACTTTGGGCGGATCAACCAGGGTGGGTCTTACACAGTGAACAACAGTGCACTGAGGTGTGTGGTAGAACAAAGGGATGTGGGAATACAAGTTGGAAGAGGTGCCACATGTATATAGGGTTGTAAAAAAATTTGGCGCATTGGCCTTCATAAATAAATGTATTTAATACAGAAAATGGGATGTTATGTTGAAGTAGTTGGGGCCTAATTTGAAGTATTTTGTGCAGTTTTGGGCACCTACCTACAGGAAAGATGTAAACAAGTTTGAAAGAGTACAGAGAAAATTCACAAGGATGTTACTGGGTCTGGAGGACCTGAATTATAAGGAAAATTTGAATAGGTTAGGGCTGTGTTCTTTAGAACATAGAAGATTGAGAGGAGATTTGGTAA